>NC_064441.1:0-726250 GCF_023343835.1 Lagopus muta
CCTAACCCTAAACCCTAAACCCTAACCCTAACCCTAACCCTAACCCCCGTCTAAGTCTAAGTCTAACCCCATCTCTACGTCTAAGTCTAACCCCCGTCTAAGTCTAAGTCTAACCCCATCTCTACGTCTAAGTCTAACCCCCGTCTAAGTCTAAGTCTAACCCCATCTCTACGTCTAAGTCTAACCCCCGTCTAAGTCTAAGTCTAACCCCATCTCTACGTCTAAGTCTAACCCCCGTCTAAGTCTAAGTCTAACCCCATCTCTACGTCTAAGTCTAACCCCCGTCTAAGTCTAAGTCTAACCCCATCTCTACGTCTAAGTCTAAGTCTAACCCCATCTCTAAGTCTAAGTCTAACCCCATCTCTAACCCTAACCCCATCTCTAAGTCTAAGTCTAAGTCTAACCCCATCTCTAAGTCTAAGTCTAAGTCTAACCCCATCTCTAAGTCTAAGTCTAAGTCTAACCCCATCTCTAAGTCTAAGTCTAAGTCTAACCCTAATCTCTAAGTCTAAGTCTAAGTCTAACCCCATCTCTAAGTCTAACCCCATCTCTAAGTCTAAGTCTAAGTCTAACCCCATCTCTAAGTCTAAGTCTAAGTCTAACCCCATCTCTAAGTCTAAGTCTAAGTCTAACCCCATCTCTAAGTCTAATCCCATTTCTAAGTCTAACCCCATCTCTAAGTCTAATCCCATTTCTAAGTCTAACCCCATCTCTAAGTCTAATCCCATCTCTAAGTCTAACCCCATCTCTAAGTCTAAGTCTAACCCCATCTCTAAGTCTAAGTCTAAGTCTAACCCCATCTCTAAGTCTAAGTCTAACCCTATCTCTAAGTCTAACCCCATCTCTAAGTCTAAGTCTAACCCCATCTCTAAGTCTAACCCTAACTCTAAGTCTAAGTCTAACCCCATCTCTAACTCTAAGTCTAAGTCTAACCCCATCTCTAAGTCTAACCCCATCTCTAAGTCTAAGTCTAACCCCATCTCTAAGTCTAAGTCTAAGTCTAACCCCATCTCTAAGTCTAACCCCATCTCTAAGTCTAAGTCTAAGTCTAACCCCATCTCTAAGTCTAAGTCTAAGTCTAACCCCATCTCTAAGTCTAAGTCTAAGTCTAACCCCATCTCTAAGTCTAACCCCATCTCTAAGTCTAATCCCATTTCTAAGTCTAACCCCATCTCTAAGTCTAACCCCATCTCTAAGTCTAAGTCTATCCCCATCTCTAACTCTAAGTCTAAGTCTAACCCCATCTCTAAGGCTAAGTCTAACTCCCGTCTAAGTCTAAGTCTAACCCCCGTCTAAGTCTACCACCCTCTGCACTTACCTTTCTCACCTACCTTCCCGTGTCCTTCAAGTCCTTGCCGTGACAAAGCAAGACACACCACATACGTGCATTGTTTAACTATTTGTTTATTACAGCACTGTTTCCACAAGGCAGGACTCATACAATCATATACATACACACTATACCAGCAACTACGCATTGAGAAGCAGAACATGTAATGAATATGGGTCTCTGATTCCAAGACTTAGTTTATAGGCATGGCCTCCACAAATTCTGTACATGGCATAGCACAGTTCACAGGCGCAACATAGCACATATTGCGTACACGGCACGACGCAATTTACAGGCGCAGCACACACATATGCAGTACAGCTGTAACACATGGTTCGCATAGACATCAGACCAACCAGAGAAAGAGTACAAAGCCTCCACACCCCATTAGTGACCCCGCATTTGTGAGAATGTTGTGTACTGCAACCCACCTCAAAAGCAGTGCAGATCTCAGCCCATCCAAAGCCATTGCAATTCTCAGAACGGCCACAAAGGGGCGCGAGTCTCAGACTGGCCGGGAGGAACAAAATCGCCTCCACCAGCCCTTGGTTACGGGGTTGGGTTAGCCCTGCCTAGGAACAAACAAAGCAAAGCTAACCCAACCCCGTAAGCAAGGCAAACTTAAAGCCAATTTGGTTTACATTAATTTGGATGTAAAACTAAAGCCAATTTGATTGAAGTCAATTGAATGTAAAACTAAAGCCAATTTGGTTGAAATAAGTTGAATGCAAAGCCAAAGCCAATTTGGTTGATGCAAAATGACTACAAGGCTAAAGCCAAGTTGGTTGAGATTAATTGAATGCAGACGCTGAAATCAGCACAGATCATCAAATGGCCACAAGGGGGCGCAAGTCTCAGACTGGCCGGGAAGGAACAAAATCGCCTCCGCCGGCCCTTGGTTACGGGGTTGGGTTAGCCCTGCGCTAGAACAAACAAAGCAAAGCTAACCCAACCCCGTAAGCAAGGCAAACTTAAAGCCAATTTGGTTTACATAATTTGGATGTAAAACTAAAGCCAATTTGGTTTACAATAATTGAGTGTAAAGCTAAAGCCAATTTGATTGAAGTCAAGTGAATGTAAAACTAAAGCCAATTTGGTTGAAATAAGTTGAATGCAAAACCAAAGCCAATTTGGTTGATGCAAAATGACTGCAAGGCTAAAGCCAAGTTGGTTGAGATTAATTGAATGCAGACGCTGAAATCAGCACAGATCATCAAATGGCCACAAAGGGGCACGAGTCTCAGACTGGCCGGGAAGGAACAAAATCGCCTCCGCCGGCCCTTGGTTACGGGGTTGGGTTAGCCCTGCGCTAGAACAAACAAAGCAAAGCTAACCCAACCCCGTAAGCAAGGCAAACTTAAAGCCAATTTGGTTTACATTTAATTGGATGTAAAACTAAAGCCAATTTGGTTTACATTAAGTGAATGTAAAACTAATGCCAATTTGGTTTACATTAAGTGAATGTAAAGCTAAAGCCAATTTGGTTTACATTAAGTGAATGTAAAACTAAAGCCAATTTGGTTTACATTAATTGAATGTAAAGCTAAAGCCAATTTGGTTGAAGTCAATTGAATGCAGACGCTGAAATCAGCGCAACTCTCAAAATGGCCACAAAGGGGCACGAGTCTGAAAGTGGCCAGGAAGGAATGCAGATGGCATCAGAAGGAAACGTTGATTGGCCTGGGAACCCTCAGGAAGGGTGCGGGTGGGTTGGATCGCTGGGCTGAAGCTGATGGGATGAACTGTAATGAGACCGAGTGCCGCATCCCACACGTTGCCTGCGATGACCTTGGTGGGGGCTTGTGGCAGAGTGACAGGAAGATCATGGAAATCATGGAAAGGGAACGGAGTGGGGATTCGGGTAACAGCTCAACTGAACTGAGCTGGCGGTGACTGTGGGAGGCCAGGAAAGCCAATGGCATCGCAGGGGGGAAGTCATCGACTGGAAGCATCGAAGGCATCTTCACCTGTAATACAGAGACATGCTTTAGAAGGAGGAACGCTGAGACCCAAACTGTGCTCACCGTCAGCCCACCCCCACAAGGCAAAGGCAGGAGCAAAAGGCAAGGAGAACAGCCGAGGGAACGGCAAAACAGAGGGCAAAGGCAAAGGGATGGGAAAGGCTTGGAGAATGCCAAAAGTTGCGTCATAGGTCAGGCCCAAGGAGAAGGCCGCAGAGAACACCAGAACAGAGACCAAAGAGATCAACGCAGAAGGCCAAAATGGAGGGCGAGGTCCGTGAGAACGCTGCAGGGAAGGCCGATGCAGAAGGTCAAGGGCAATGGCCAAAGAGAATGCAGCACAAAAGGCCAAAACCAAAGGCAAAGAGAATGCTGTAGGAGAAGACAAAACAAGAGGCCAAAGGGAATGTGGCAAAGAAGGCCGGGAGCAATGGCCAAAGAGAACGTGGAAGGGGACACCAAAATCAAAGGCCAAAGAGAACACTGCAGGGAACGCCAGAACAAGAGGCCAAAGGGAATGTGGCAAAGATGGCCGAGGGCAAAGGCCAAAGAGAACGCAGCCAGGAGCGCCAAAACTGAAGGCCAAAATAATGTTGCAGGGAACGCCAGAACGGGAGGCAAAGGGAACGTGGCAAAGAAGGCCAAGGACAAAGGCCAAGGGAACGTGGCACAGATGGCCAGAACCAAAGGCCAAAGAGAACGCAGCGAAGGTGGCCAAGGGCAAATGGCCAAGAGAATGCCACAGGGAACGCCAAAACAGGAGGGCAAGAGAACGCAGCAGGAAAAGCCAAGGGCAAGGAGAATGCTGCAGGGAAAGGCTGGAGGCAAGGAGAACACGGAAAGAAAAGGACAGGCAGCATTCAGGACACCATGAAGTGCAGAAATGAGCTCTGGGAACCCTACCTTGTGTCTCAGTAAGTAATGAGTAAACACTGGTGGGTGAGCATTGCCCTTACCTGCTGGGCAGACAATTACCAGGCAGCAAAGTGGGGTTCCAGGGCGTTCCAGGAAATGCAGATTCCGGTTCCTGCTGCTGTCATCAAGAGCCGCACATCTCCATGCTGTCCTTACAGCACTCAGGAAAGGGAACGGAGCAGGGATTCAGGTAACGGCTGGACTGAACCGAGCAGGCGGTGAGTGCGGGAGGACTGGAAAGACGATGGCATCGCAGGGGGGAAGCCATCAACTGGAAGTATCGAAGGCATCTTCACCTGTAATACAGAGACACGCTTTAGAAGGAGGAACGCTGAGACAGAAACGATGCTCAGTCAGCCCACCCACAAAACATGGAAGCCAAACACGGCTCCAAGAAATGGCTTCAGAGTAAGGTTAGGAGTATTTAACAGGGAAGCTGTGGGGTTTTTGTTAGTATTACACAGAAGGTTACAGAGGGGTTCAGTGCCCAATTGAAAGCACTATGGAAGGTGCAGGGTTAATTTGCACAGGTATCTATACAGTCATGGCTGCAATTCACACTACATTTGGGGTTCAGAGCTTAGGGTTGGGGAGAAAGTATTGAGGTTAGGGTTATTAGGATCGTGCTCAGAGTGAGCGATAGGGAAGGCCAAGGCAAAGGTAAGAGCAAAAGGCAAGGAGAACAGCTGAGGGAACGCCAAAACGGAGGGCAAAGGCATGGACGACACCCAAGGGAAGGCAACGTCAAAGGCAAAGGGAAGGCAAAGGCAGGGAGAGCACTGAAGAGAAAGCCTCGTCACAGGCCAGGCCTGAGGAGAAGGCCGCAGAGAACACCAAAACAGAGACAAAAGAAAACAAATCAGGGAAGGCCAAAATGGAGGGCAAGGTCCATGAGAACGCTGCATGGAAGGCCAACGCAGAAGGCCAAGGGCAATGGCCAAAGAGAACATGGAAGGGAACGCCAAAACCAAAGGCCAAAGAGAACGCCATAAGGGATGCCAAAACAAGAGGCCAAAGGGAATGTGGCAAAGAAAGCTGAGGGCAATGGCCAAAGAGAACGCAGCCAGGAGCGCCAAAACTGAAGGCCAAAGAGAATGTTGTAGGGAATGCCAGAACAGAAGGCAAAGGGAACGTGGCAAAGAAGGCCAAGGACAAAGGCCAAGGGAATGTGGCACAGATGGCCAGAACCAAAGGCCAAAGAGAACGCAGCGAAGGTGGCCAAGGGCAAATGGCCAAGAGAATGCCACAGGGAACGCCAAAACAGGAGGGCAAGAGAACGCAGTAGGGAACAGCGAGGGCAAGGAGAACACAGCAGGGAAAGGCTGGAGGTGAGGAGAACACGGAAAGAAAAGGACAGACAGCATTCAGGGCACCATGAAGTGCAGAAATGAGCTCTGGGAACCCTACCTTGTGCTTCAGTAAGTAATGAGTATACAATGGTGAGTGAGCACTGCCCTTACCTGCTGGGCAGACAATTACCGGCCAGCAAAGCGAGGTTCCGGGGCATTCCAGGAAATGCAGATTCCAGTTTCTGCTGCTGCCATGAAGAGCCGCGCATCTCCGTGCTGTCCTTAAAGTGCTCAGGAGCAACGCAGCTCTGCTGCCACCTGTGGGACACAATGCAGTAATGAAGGCGCTGCCCCGCATGTGTGGGGCTGCACCCTGAGCACGTTGCTGTAATGATGACACAAGGATTGTAATTAATTATAATTATAATTAACATTAGGGATATAATTAATGTTATTCATAGGGTTGAAGTTACAGTTGGTCTAACATCAGTATTCTGCACTACAATCACTATTAAGGTTATTTGACAAAAAACATGAGGCATTATTTTTAAGGCAGCATTCAGGTTAAGAGACATTTTCAACACTGCGTTAAGGGTTTGGTTTACAGATACGCTGCAGGTTAACACAATTATCATTAGAACTCCCATTCAGCTACGGGTTCAGGTCAAGGTTAACTTTAATGTTGCCTCCCAGCTAATCCCAGAGTGCCGAAGACAAGCAGAACTCCCAGGGCAGGCAAAGGGAAGGAGAACTCTCATGGAAAACCAAGGTAAATGCAAAGAAAACAGCCAAGCTAAGGCAGGGGCAAAAGCAAAGAGAGCACCAATGGAAAGCCAAGGTGAGGGCAAGGAGAACGCAACAGGAAAGGTCAGAATACAGCCAAAGAGAACACAGCAGGAAAGGCCAAGGGCAAAGGCCAAGAGAATGCAGCACAAAATGCCAAAACAAAAGGACAAGGGAACACAACGTGGAATGCCCAGGCAAGGGCTAAGAAAACATGGCAGGAAAAGCCAAAATAGGAGGCCAAAAAGAACGCGGCAAAGAAGGCCAATGCAGAATGTGGCTGGAACAGCAAGTTAGGAGGTCAAAGAGAATGCTGCAGGGAATGCCCAGGCAAGGGCCAAGACAATGTGGCAGGAAATGCCAAAACAGGAGGCCAAAGAGAATGCTGCCGGGAACGCCAAAACTGAATGCTGAAGAGGATGTGGCAACAGAAAGCCAAGGGCAATGGCCAAGAGATGTGGCATAGAACACAAAAACAGGAGGGCAAGGGCCAAGAGAACGTGGAAGGAAATGCCCAGGATGATGGCCAAGAGAACACGGCAAGAAACGCCAAAACAGGAGGGCAGGAGAACGCAGCAGGGAACACCAAAACTGAATGCCGAAGTGAATGTGGCAAAGAAAGCCAAGGGCAATGGCCAAGAGAACCCAGCATGGAACACAAAAACAGGAGGGCAAGAGAATGCCCAGCCAATGGCAACGGCTAAGAGAACATGGAAGGAAATACCAAAACAGGAGGGCGAGAGAACGCAGTACAGAATGCCAAAACTGAACGCTCAAGTGAATCCAGCAAAGAAAGCCAAGGGCAACGGCCAAATGAACGTGGCATGGAACACAAAAACAGCAGGCAAGAGAATGCAGTAGGGAACAGCAAGGGCAAAGGGAAGGAAAACACTGCAGTGAAAGGCCAGAGACAAAGAGAACACAGAAAGAAAAGGACAGGCAGCATCCAGGGCACCATAAAGTGCAATGAAGAGCTCTGGGAGCACCGTGTTGTGCCGTGCTATGGAGTGGGTAAACACTGATGGGTGAGCATTGCCCTTACCTGCTGGGCAGACAATTACCAGCCAGCAAAGCGAGGCTCTGGGGCATTCCAGGAAATGCAGATTCCGGTTCCTTGCTGTTCCCATGAAGAGCCACGCATCTCCATGCAGTCGTTACGGCACTCGGGAGCGCTGCAACTCCGCAGCCACCTGTGGGACACAAAACAGTAATGAAGGCACTGCCCTACAGATGTGCCTCTTTCACAAACCTGCACTCCTTTCCCTGATCAATGTGGCTGCACTCTGTGCGTGATGCTGCTTACCAGCAGCACTGCAGCTGGGAACAACAGACAAGGAGAAGGCTCAGGTACCCAACAACATCCATCTTCCATCTTCTCTGATAACTGCTCATTATACACTGCTCTCACCTTCGGTTTGGTAGGTGGGGATTGAGGAAGCAATGCCGGTCCCACAGACCCCTCCCTATCCCACACTGTGATGGGAGATCAGGATCTGGACCACCTGAGAACCTGACATCCAGGAGTCTTTGGGTCCTGATGAGACGAGTCCCAGAGCCCTGAGGGAATTCACCGCTGCAGTCACCGAGCCACTCTCAGTGGTATTTGAGAAGTCGAGGCAGTCAGGTGAAGTCCCTGGTGAGCAGAAAAAAGGCAACAGCACAGCTGTTACTGCAGATATAAAGTGTGACCCTGGGAACCACCAACGTGTCAGTCTCACCTCTGTGCTGCAAAAAAATCGAGGAGCAGATCCTCCTGGAAGTGACTCTGAAGCACGTTCCAGTGCGTCACCACCCTCTGTGTGAAAAGCTTCCTCCTAATAACCAACCTAAACCTCCCCTGTTTCAGTTTAAAATCATTTCCCCTTGTCCTATCACGATCCACCCTCGTAAACAGCCGTTCCCCTTCCTGCTGTTCCCCCTTCAAGTACTGTGAGGCTGCAATGAGGTCCCCCCAAGCCTTCTCTTCTCCAGGCTGAACAAGCCCACTTCCCTCAACCTTTCCTTGTAGGAGAGCTGCTCCAACCGTCTGCTCATCTCAGTGCCTCCTCTGGACCCGCTCCATGAGCTCCACGTCCTTCCTGTGCTGGGGGCCCCAGGCCTGGATGCAGCACTGCAGATGAAGCCTCACAAGAGCCGAGCAGATGGGGACGATCACCTCCCTCTCCCTGCTGGCCGCTTCTCTTTTAACGCAGCCCAGAACACAGCTGGCCTTCCAGGCTGCAAGCACGCTCTGCTGGCTGATGTCCACTCATGGATGCCAGCTCATCCACCGGGAGCCGCAAGTCCTTCTCTGTGGGGCTGCTCTCAAGGTGTTCTTTGCTGAGTTTGTACAAACACCTGGGATTGCCCCTTCATCAGTGACATTGACAGTGGGGCTGAGTGCACCCTAATGACACAGAGCTGTGGGGTGCAGTGACGCACTAGAGGGACAACGCCATCCAGAGGGACCTCAACAGGCTGAGTAGTGGCACTCAGCAATGCGCCTTCCAGCCCAGAAAGCCAATCGTACGCTGGGCTCCATCCAAAGATGTGTGGTCAGCAGGCGAAGGGAGCTGGTCCTGCCCCTCTGCTCTGCGCTGTGAGGCCTCACCTGGAGGTGCTGCATCTGGATGTGGATGTCCGCAGCGCAGGACAGACGTGGAGCTGTTGGAGAACATCCAGAGAACAGCCACAAATATGAACTGAGGGATGGAACGCCTTTCCTATAAAGAGAGAGAGCTGGAGCTGTTCAGCCTGCAGAAGTGAAGGCTCCAAGGTGATCTGGTAACAGCCTTTCAACACCTGAAGGGAAGAACAAGGAAAGATTTAGCCTAGATATAAAGAAAATCTGGTACAGTGAGGGTGGTGACACAGCAGAACAGGTTACCCAGACATGTGATGGATGCCCCGTCCCTTCCAAGGTGAGGCTGGGTCAGCCTCTGGGCAGCCATATCTGGCTGTGGATATTCCTGTTCATTGTGTGGCAGTTGGACAAGATCACCACCAATGGTACCAAGTACTCTGGCTAGGATAATCCACATCCATCAGAGCCTCTCTGGGCCAGTCCCAGTATTCAGCAGAGCAGGGGCTTCACTTCATCACACTGGGGTGATACTGAGTACAGCAGTCCAGAAGAGGACAATCCTTGGCTTTCTATAAAGACGAAGATTTATTACACCTAAGGGTGCACAGAACGCCCTTAAACAACTCTGCATGGTTGGAAGCAGCGCATAACAGCCCTGAAATAAAGGAAGAATAAGTTACCCCATTCCAAAGATGAACACTCAGCCCACACTGCCAAGGAAGCAGTCTACAGGTAGAGATGCTGCCCTTACAGCTTCCATCCCTTAAAAGTGGTCAGGATAAAAAAAAATAAATAAATAAAAAATAAAAAAAATAAAAAAAAGGGAGAATGTAGCTCTGAAATAAAGAAAAAACAAAAACCACTTACACCCTTCTCAAAGGCCAAAACTCACCCCTGCTCCACAGGAGACAGTCTCCAGAGATCAATGCTGCCCTTACATCTGCCAGCACTTCAATGTGGTCAGGATGCCCCAAAAACAGGAAAGATCACAGTCCTAAAACAAGAAGGAATGACTCACCCTTTCTCAAGGACCAGAGCTCATCCCACACTCCCAAGGAGACGGTCTCTAAAGACAGATACCACCTTAAAGGCTGCCAGCCCTTAAGTGGGGTCAGGATCCCCCCAACAACAAGATATTGCAACCCTGGAATAAAGAATCACTCACCCAGTTTCAAGGGTTCACCCCACACTCTAAAGGAAGCAATCTCCAGGTGCAGTTGCTGCTCCTTCTGCTGACAGACCTTAAATGTGGTCAGGAGCCCCCAGAAAGTGAAATTACAATCCAGCAGTAAAGAAGAAATCAATGACCCCATTCCAAAAACAAACAGCCCACATCCCAAAGGAAGGAGCCTCCATGCAGAGATGCTGCCCTCACAGCTTCCAGCCCTTAAAAGTGGTCAGGATCCCCCAAAAGGGAAAGACCAGAGCCCCGTAATAAAGCAGCAGTCACTCACCCCATTCCAAAGGGCAGAACTCACTCCCAATACTTCCAAGGAGGCAGCTCCCAAGCAGAATGCTGCTCTGTCTGTTCCCAGCCCTTAAATATGGGCAGGGAGGGGGTGGAGCCAAGCTCAGCCCTATCCGGTCCCACAGGTAAATTGCTTCCACCTGTGCTGGCAGGGCTGGCCACACCCCTCACCAGGTGCTCAATCACTGCTTCAGACCGTAAACAACAAAAAAAAGACTAATTACAAGCAGGTGATTGGATCTGCCTGTCCGGCAAGGGAGTTTGATCAAAGGATGAGAAACAATGGCATGCATATTTTGATTGAAGTCTGTCCTCAAAAGCATTCAGTAAAATTTCTAATAGATAGGGGAGCACAAATTTCAGTATGATACAGCACACAAATTTCAGTACTGATACAGCAAGATGCTGAAAAGCTGTGTGTGCAGCCTGGATGGCAGAGTTGAGATTACCGGTGTGATCGGAGCGAGCTCTGTTTGCCAAACTAGTGGGGACAGCTTGTGGCTCTCCAGTGAGAAACGTGTCGCCTACTTTCTTTGCAATTAAAGCCCATTGTGAAAACA
The DNA here is from genome assembly GCF_023343835.1 of Lagopus muta. Taxonomy (NCBI): domain Eukaryota; kingdom Metazoa; phylum Chordata; class Aves; order Galliformes; family Phasianidae; genus Lagopus; species Lagopus muta. The sequence goes on from NC_064441.1 coordinate 10,870, forward strand.
ATTCAGGATTTGACATAATCAGTGGGTGAACCTGGCACCTGCCTGTATGGCAGTGTGTGGCCTTTTGGGTCAAGTTTCAATCCCAGACTCCAAAGAAATAGGCAGGCTGCAGCGTGTGCACTTTACGCAGCCCCTGTGCTCCCTGAAGCAGGGGTCGCTAACATACCACTGTACCCCATTTCTGCTGCAGCATGATGTGGGATTTCTGAACTCATAGCAGGTTTGGAAAAAAGACAAATCGTTTCCAGAACAGACTCCCCACATAACTCGTTGTCATCTGGTTTGGAAACCAGATGGAAGGTGGTGATTAATAATCGATTATCGGTGTCTGAAAGCTTATACAGCCCCGCTAGGAGCTGCTGTCCCAAACCTTGCTTACTTGGCAAGCAAGTTGGGGTGATGCCATGGAGTGATGCTGGGATGACACTGGGGTGAAGTTGTGGACTGAGCCTGGAGAGTGACGCTGGGGGGTGATGCTGGGGTATTGCGGGTGGGGGGGGGGGGGAAATCAGAGAGAGAGAGATACTCGATGGAGACACTGGGGTGACTTAGTGTGATGTTGGGGGTGACATTGCTGGCACGACTCTGGGAGTGACATTGGGGTGACACTGGAGAGTGATTCTGAAGTGTCATTGTAGTGGCATGGGTTATGTTGGGGCTTTTTGGGGAGGAAGGGTGGGTGACATCAGGGAGTGAACACTGGATGGTGACGTTGTTGGGGTGTTATATTGGGGACCTAACGGCCCCTGACTGAAGAATGATCCTGGAATTGAATAAGGTATTTTGGCAGTTTTAAGGGAGTTGATATTTGTGGCTGTGGCTGCAAATGTTTTGTAGAGAGAGCTGTCCCTGGTATTTGGTCTTGTTCTTGCGAAGACTTGTTTTGCAAGCCGATGTTCCAGCTGGGCTCTTGTATGGGAACTGCTGAGTCATGGCCTGAACCTCTGATTGATCACCTGAGGCGAGCCATGAGGCAGCCAGAGGAGCACAGGTGAAGGCAATTCAATTCACCTGTGCTGCCAGAAGGGGTGGAGCCAGGCTGCCCCCTCCTAGAGCTATTTAAGAGCTGGCTGCCAGGGGGGAGGAAGGGTCTCTGCTGGAGATCTGCTCTGCTAGAGTTTTGTGAGTGAGCCCAGGATAGGGGTAAGCCTTCTATTTATTCTCTTTTGTTGTCATAGTCTGCTTTGCCTGTCTTGTTTATTTTGTGATTATAGCATCCTAAAATTCTTAGATTGTAAAGCTCTGTATCATGTACTGGCTGAACGGGTACAGCATGCAAGTGGAACAAACCCTACAGACCCTGGGGAGAATGAAAGTGGGAGAAAGAGTGGAAGTGTGCTTTGAAGCAGGGGATGCCCTGCTAGTGATGCTGATCAAATCCACTGCTGGCATGTTCCTTCTCTCTCCTTTTCTGTGGCTTGCCATCTCTCAAGGGTCAGATAGTAATAGCATACTTGCTTAGGGAGATTCTGCTTCCCACTTAATGGAATCATCTAAAATTTTAGAGTGACACGGTGGTTATGTTGGACCATGATGTTGGGGTATCAATAGGATAGATGTTAGGGAGTAGCATGATAGGGTGACATCATTGGGAGTGATGTTGGAGTACCACAGGGATTTAACGTGAATGACTGGTTTTGGGGTGAGAGCATTGGGGTGACACTGGGGAATGACAATGTTGGAGTAATGCTGAGGGTGGATATTGTGGTGATGGTGAGGGGTGACATCAGGAAGTGACTCCAGGGTGACATTGTTGGGTTGGCACTGGTGGGTGATGTTGGGATGAAAGGGGGGTGATGTGAAGGAGTAATGCTGGGGGATTGATGCTGGAGCATCCCTGGTGGGGTGACATCAGGGAGTGTTGGCGCTGATATTTGGAATGAAATAATGAGGTTTTGGGAACTCAATTTGGGGTGAATTAGCAAGGACGTGAACCTGGAGTTTGGTGTGAAATATTGATGGTTTGTGTCTGGAATATGACATGAAATGGGCTTTGGAGCTTATTTGGATGGCAGTTTTCAGCGTAAAAAATGCTCTTTACAGTTTCCTTGCAGGAAGAGAATAAAGAAAAGTCTGCTTTCACAGAGGAGGGGATATGATATACCTTTAGCTGATTCCCACAGGGGTGTACATATTCTCCCACTATTGCTCAAGCCACCTCAGTGAACTTTGACAGAGTTTCACTGCCTTAGGATGTGTATCCATGTGTAGATGATATTTAATTGCAAGCTCATACTCTGGAAAGGTGGGGGAAGTGGCAGCAGCACTAGATGACTGAGAATTTGAGATTCCACCTGCAAACTGTCAGGGGCTAAGTAAAGGAGTGAAACTTTAAAGCAGCAAAGGCCAGCAAAATTGTGCAGACTTGACTGAACCAAAGCGGAGATGTGGGAAACTAGTGTGAACAGAAGCAAAGCTGTGCAAAATCTTACAAAACCACGTGAACTTCATGGAATCTCAGTGAAGACCAGTGATCCTGCAAAGTCTTCAGTGAATCAGGGCGGACTTCTGCAAAGCCCAGTGAAGATCCACAAGCCTGTACAAAAATACCGTGAATCCGCATGGACATTGGAACCCAAGTGAACACCCACAACATCGTGCGTCCTTTGCTTTATTCAGGTTTATTATCTGGCAATGCAGCCCAGCTGGATAAGGCTCTTGTAGACTGGTAGTATTTTCTTCAGGAACACTGAAATCTGAATCAGTGGGACATCGTCCATGATCTATTATCCAACTCTTACCTTCTCCTCCCCTGGTTTCTCATTGCCTGAGCACTTCAGGTTCACAGAAGATGAAAATGAAAAGAAAAAAGGAAAAGGAAAATGGAGAGAGAGAGAGAGAGAAAAAAAAAAAAAAAAAAAAAAAAAAGGAAAACGGAAACGGAAACGAAAAAAGGGGAATAAAAATGGAAAAAAGGGAAAAGGAAAGGAGAAAAGAACGATGTAGAAAAAGAAAGAAAGAGAAATAACTAGAATTATTAAAAGGAACATTATTAGAAAAAGAAAAAAGAATTTGAAATACAATGAGGACAGGAAAAAGGCGAGGAAAAAGACAAAATAATTGGAATTAGGAAAATAAATAGAAAACGAATTGGAAATAGAACTAGAAGAAGAATTGGAAAAGGCAGAGGAAAAAGAACTGGAATTAGAAAAAGAATTACAAAAATAAAAAGGAAAAAACCAATTAGGGAAAAAAATATTAGAAAAGGAAAAAAATCAAGAATTAGAAAAAGCAAAAGAATTAGAAAAAGAATTAGGAAATAAGACAAAAAGAATTAGAAAAAGAGTAAGAAACAGAAAAACAAGAAAAGGGGAGAAGAAAAAGGTGAAGAAAATATTATAAAAATAATTTGAAATAGAAAAGAAAGAAAATAATTAAATTAGAAAATGAAAGAGAAAAACAATTAGAAAACGAAAAAACGAGGACAAATTAGGATTAGAATGAGAATTGGAAAAAGATAAGGAACTGGAAAAAATGGGAAATGAGAAAGAATTAGAAAAAAATATTAGAAAAGGAATTGGAAAAGGAGCTAAAAGTAGAAAGACAAAAAAGAGGGAAAAAATAAAGGAAAATGGAAAAGTGAGAAAAAAGTCTAGAAAAAGAACTAGAAATAGAACAGTGAAAAATAATAAGAAAAAAGAGAATAATTAGAAAAAATAGAAGAAGAATTAGAAAAAGAATTAGAGAGAGAAAAACAAAAATATGGAAAAGAAGATGAAAAGAAAAGGAATTGGAAAAAGAAAAGGAATTGTATAAAAAGGAATTGAGAAAAGAAAAAATGGAAAAAAATAGATGAAAAATTGGAAAGAGAACTGGAAATGGAAACAGACCTGGAAAAAGAATTGGAAAATGAAAAAGAAGAGAAAGGAAACAAAAGCACTAGAGCAAGAGAAAGAATATGAAAAGAAAAGGAATTAGAAAAAGAAAACCAATGGATAAAGAAAAAGGAGAAGAATTAGAACGATAATTGGAAAAGGAAAAAACTGCAAAAAGAAAAACCTGGAAACACAAAAAGAGCTGGAAAAAGATTGAGAAAAATAAAATGAATTAGAAAAAGGAAAAATATAAAGAAAAAATAGAAAGATAACAAGATTTACAATGAAAAGTAGAAAAATATTTAGAATCTGAAAAAAAAAACAATCAAAAAGAACAGAAAAAAATAGAAAATGAATTAGGAAATTAATTTAAAAAATTAGAAAAAATTGGAAAATGTAAAAGAAAAAACTGAAACAGAAAAATGAAAAAGACATGGAACAGGGAAAAGATGTGGAACAGGGAAAAGAAAAAGTACCACAATTAGAAAAAGAGTTGGAGTTGGAAAAAAATTGAAATAGAAAAAAGAAAGACTTAGACTGGGAAAAGGACCACAAAAAAGGCTTGGAAAAAGAATTAGAATTAGAAAAAGAAAAAACAAAGAGCAGGAAACGAATTAGAAAAAGAATTAGAGAAATCATTAGAAAAGGAAAAAGAAAATTAGAACACAAAAAGTATTAGAAAGATCAAAAAGTATTTTTTTTTAAAAAAGAAGAAGAATTAAAATTAGATTGAGAAATGGAAAAAGGAAATAAAAAGGAATTGGAAAAAGAAAAAGAATGAGAAAAAGAAAAAAATAGAAAAAGAATTAGACAAATAGTTTGAATTAGACAAAGAATTAGGAAAAAAAAAATAGAAAATGATCCAGAAAGAGAACACAAGAACTACAATTTGAAAAAGAACTGGGATTCAAAAAAGAAAAAAAAATGAAATAGAAAATGGAAAAAGACTTGCAATGAAAAGAAAAACTTGCAACAGGAAAAAGAAATAGGAAAAGAATTAGGAAAAAAAATTAGAAAAACAAAGCAGATTAGTGTCTTGCTCCAATTTATAGGAGGGAGAGGAGGTTCTTTTATTATCTATATACCCGGCGTGAGATTAAGAAACAACAGTTCAAATGTTGGTCCAACCAATTTATTACAAATCGTAATTAGGGAAATGGGGAAGGGGAGGACGGAGGCTATTACGAATCAGGGTAATGGGGAAGGGAAGGAGGGCGATAGGAAAGATAGAAAAGATAGAGAAGAAGAAGCAAGGAGTCTTTATAGGAAGCAAGAGGGAGACAGTCACCACCATGGATCTAGCGTGGTTTGTAGTTCAGTCTTTGATCTTCAGTAGTGGTGGGTCGTCAGGCATTGTTCTGTTGACGACGAGGAGAATGATGAGAACGACGGCCATGACCATGGCGATGACAGCCCCTTTTCAATAGTTTCAAAGTGGTCGAGTCAGCTGTCTTTGGAGTGACAGCTCAAATCCAATGTGGTTGAGTCAGCTCTCCTTGGAGCGGCAGCTTCTGGCTCTGGGATCTCAGCAGAAACTCCTTTGTTCCCATCTTCTGGGCCTTGCCAGCAGACAAGAGGGAACAGGGATGCCCATCTGCATCTTGTTTTTCACATAACACGATGGTATAATTCCCCAATTTTCCCATACCAAGCTGGAGCTCTTTAGTCACAGGCCAGATCTTCTGCCAGTGAACACTCCTGAGCACTCTATTCCCATGTCTAAGTCTAAAAATTTCGTTGCAGTTCCGGATATCGGCCACACGGGGGCAGCCCAAAGAGCGGAGAGCACATCGTTGCAGTTTCGCATATCGGCCACACGGGGGCAGCCGAGAGCGGAAAGAATTTCGTTGCAGTTCCGCATATGGGCCACACGGGGGCAGCCCAGAGAGCGGAAAAAATTTCGTTGCAGTTCCGCATATCGGCCACACGGGGGCAGCCCAGAGGCAGCGGAAAAAACTTCGTTGCAGTTCTTCATACTGTCCGCACGAGGGCAGCGCAGAGAGCGGAAAACAATTTGTTGCAGTTCCGCATATCGGCCACACGGGGGCAGCCGAGAGCGGAAAGAATTTCGTTGCAGTTCCGCATATCGGCCACACGGGGGCAGCCCAGAGAGCGAAAAAAAACTTCGTTGCAGTTCCGCATATTGGCCACACGAGGGCAGCACAGAGACGGCGGAAAAAATTTCGTTGCAGTTCCGCATATCGGCCACACGGGGGCAGCCCAAAGAGCGGAGAGCACATCGTTGCATTTTCGCTTATTGGCCACACGGGGGCAGCCGAGAGCGGAAAGAATTTCGTTGCAGTTCCGCATATCGGCCACACGGGGGCAGCCCAGAGAGAGGAAAGAATTTCGTTGCAGTTCCGCATATCGGCCACACGGGGGCAGCCCAGAGAGAGGAAAGAATTTCGTTGCAGTTCCGCATATCGGCCACAAGGGGGCAGCCCAGAGACGGCGGAAAAAACTTCGTTGCAGTTCCCCATATCGGCCACACGGGGGCAGCCCAGAGTGCGGAAAAAACTTCGTTGCAGTTCCGCATATCTGCCACACGGGGGCAGCCCAGAGACGGCGGAAAAAACTTCGTTGCAGTTCCACATATCGGCCACAAGGGGGTAGCCCAGAGAGCGGAAAAAATTTCGTTGCAGTTCCGGATACCGGCCACACGGGGGCTGCCCAGAGAGCGGAAAAAATTTCGTTGCAGTTCCGGATACCGGCCACACGGGGGCAGCGCGTTCCTAGCTCTGCACTGCGCATGCGTCTTTGCCCGAGTTCGCACGGCGCATGCGCCTTTTTCCCCGCACTGCGCATGCGCATACTCGGTGACGGCACTGCGCGTGCGCCTCTCTACATGCACTGCGGCGCATGCGCCGCTCCCGCGGCGGCACTGCGCATGCGCTCAGCCGGACGCACGCGCAGTCGATTCTCAGCGCACTGTGCACGCGCCGTTCCCAGCTCTGCACGGCGCATGCATCTTCGGCCGAGTTCGCACGGCGCATGCGCCTGTTCCCCCCGCATTGCGCATGCGCCTACTCGGTGACTGCACTGCGCGTGCGCCTCTCTACATGCGGTGCGGCGCATGCGCCGCTCTAGTGGCGGCACTGCGTGTGCGCTCATCGGGACGCACGCGCAGTCGATTCCCAGCGGCAGGGCTCGGAGCTGCTCGGAGGGGCTCGGAGGAGCTCGGAGCTGCTTGGAGCAATTCGCAGCGGCTCGGAGGTGCTCGGAAGGGCTCAGAGGGGCTCGGAGCGGCTTGGAGTTGCTCGGAGGGGCTCAGAGCGACTCGCAGCGGCTCGGGGATTCTTGATCGCGTTACCGGCGTGCAGCAGCACCGACACGAGCGTGTCTCGGGAAAGCAATACATCTGAGCAAATCCGGGCTCTGTAACACGCTATATATATGCGCCGGTTTCTGCCAGGCGAGGCGCATACGCCAGCCGCGGCATGGTAATACGCTTGCGCCAGCTCAGCAGCGAACAGCGTGTGCGGCTTCTTGGCACAGCACTGCGCATGCGTCGGTCATTGCGTGCAGCCCGCATGCGCCGACTTCATGCAGGCAGTACCCATGCGTCTTCCTGGACATCGCACTGCGCATGCGTCAGTTTCCTCACCGCAGAGCGCATGCGCAATTCTCCTCGCCGCAGCGCGCGTGAGGCAAGCCCAGACAGGACTCTTTCGTGCAAAATTCACATCTGCTTTCCCATGTGCGTTGTTGGGCACGGAATGGTTACGCGGGGACACCAGAGACCGCGGAAGAAAGTTGGAGGCAGTTCCGCATATCGGCCACACGGGGGCAGCCCAGAGAGCGGAGAGCACATCGTTGCAGTTTCGCATATCGGCCACACGAGGGCAGCGCAGAGACGGCGGAAAAAACTTCGTTGCAGTTCCCCATATCGGCCACACGGGGGCAGCCCAAAGAGCGGAGAGCACATCGTTGCAGTTCCGCATATCGGCCACACGGGGGCAGCCCAGAGGCAGCGGAAAAAACTTCGTTGCAGTTCTTCATACTGTCCGCACGAGGGCAGCGCAGAGAGCGGAAAACAATTTGTTGCAGTTCCGCATATCGGCCACACGGGGGCAGCCGAGAGAGCGAAAAAAAACTTCTTTGCAGTTCCGCATATTGGCCACACGAGGGCAGCACAGAGACGGCGGAAAAAACTTCGTTGCAGTTCCGCTTACTGGCCACACGATGGCAGCAGAGACCGCCGAAAAAATTTCTTTGCAGTTCCGCGTATCGGCCACACGAGGGCAGCACTGACCTGGAAATGAAATTCCAATGCGTGAAAACAGAAAAGAAATTGGAGGGAAGGGAGACGACAAAGAAAACGAGGAAAACTTCGACAAAGCCACCAAACTTGCGTTCAGTGCTTATGAATATCTGTCTGTAAATAATAGTAAATAATAAATAATCACTAGAAAAGTGATGATGTCATGCTTTTTATTCTATTTTTTTTTCAGACAGCGTCATCAGAGGTGATGAAAAACCCGGTGTCAATCTGAGAGATGCGTGCAGCAAAGCCAAGGATTTGCTTTTGGCACCGAAGCCCAAACCCCACAGAAACAGGGAGGCTGCAGCAAGCGTCTTTCCTGCAGCCACTGCCCTCCTCGAGTCAGAGATCGCTGACGTACTGCAGTCCCCCATTTCTGCTGTGGCATGACATGGGATTGCTGAAGTCGCTGCAGATGGAGAGAAAAGACAACCCATCTCCAGAAAGCACTCCCCGAACAACCTGCCCACGGGCCTGGGGCACCAGCCCCATTTTGGGGGCTTCAGGGGCACCATCACCCCACTGCACACGGCCATCAACTCGTCCCAGGACTCCATGCGCCCCACGGGCAGCCCCCAATGCGCGGAACTGCCACCACCTGCCGCCGAGTCCCCCCAGCTGCACAACTGCTGCATGCGCCCAGAAATGCGGAAGTGCCGATCTAACCACTCTGCGCAGCTCATCCACCACTCTCTATGGTGATCAGACCTCCGGCTAATAGCGAACACGCGCCCATCACCTTCAAAACAGCAACTGTTTCGAGAAACCACTGCGGCTACGGGCAAGCAGCCGATTCCGGACTGCCAGCTCAGCGATATATTCTCCCCCGCTAATCCGGGGTGCTCCTCGTCTATTTCCACCGTTTGATGCCCGAGCCCACCCGGGAACGGAAACGGACTGGTTCGGCTCACAGCTGCCCCTCAGTGCCTCGTGGCATCCAACTCGCTCGCCTCCCGGTGAACCAGCAAACGTCCCCTTCCAACCCTAGCCCTGCACCGTCCCCCAGCCATTTAAAAGCCCCCACAGCAGCAGTGCAACGCTGCTCGGAGCGACTCGGAGCGACTTGGAGCGGCTCGGAAAGGCTCAGAGCTGCTCGGAACGGCACGAAAGCGGCTCGGAGCTGCTCGGAAGGGCTCGGAGCTGCTCGGAAGGGCTCGGAGCGGCACGAAAGCGGCTCGGCGCGGCACGAAAGCAGCACGGAGCTTCTCCGAGGGGCTCAGAGAGGCTCAGAGCTCCTCGGAAGGGCTAGGAACGACTCTCAGCGGCTTGGAGCGACTCGGAGGGGCTCGGAGCTGCTCAGAAGGACTCAGAGCGGCGCAAAAGCGGCTCGGAGCTTCTCCAAGAGGCTCGGAGCTGCTCGGAAGGGCTCGTAGGGGCTCGCAGGGGCTCGGAGCTACTCAGAAGGACTCGGAGCAGCTCGGAGCGGCGCGAAAGCTGCTCAGAGCGGCTCAGAGCTTCTCCGAGAGGCTCGGAGCTCCTCGGAGCTTGCAGCTCCTCGGAGGAACCCGCAGCAGCTCAGACAGGCTCACAGTGGCTCGGACGGGCTCGGAGCGGCTCGGAAGGGCTCGGAGCGACTTGGAACGGCTTGCAGCTCCTCGGAAGGGCTCGGAACGACTTGGAAAGGCTCGCAGCTGCTCGGAAGGACTCAGAGCGGCTCAGAGCATCACAAAAGCGGCTCGGAGCAAGCGGCTCACAGCGGCTCGGAACTTCTCCTAGGTGCTTGGAGCTCCTCGGAGCGGCTTGGAGCTCCTCAGAGGGGCTCGGAACGACTTGGAGGGGCTCAGAGCTGCTTGGAAGGACTTGGAGTGGCACAAAAGCGGCTCGGCGCGGCACGAAAGCGGCGTGGAGCTTCTCCGAGGGGCTCGGAGCAGCTCGGTGGGGCTCGGAGCTGCTCGGAAGGACTCAGAGCAGCTCAGAGCAGCACGAAACCGGCTCGGGATGGCACGAAAGTGGCTCGGAGCAGCTCGGAACTTCTCCGAGGGGCTCGGAGCTCCTCGGAGCGGCTTGGAGATCCTCGGAGGGGCTCGGAACGACTCGGAAAAACTCAGAGCGGCATGAAAGCGGCTCGGAGCGAGCGGCTCAGAGCTGCTCGGAAGGACTCGGAGCTCCTCGGAGTGGCTTGGAGCTCCTCGGAGCAGCTCGGAACGAATTGGAGGGGCTCGGAGCTGCTCGGAAGGACTTGGAGCGGCATGAAAGCGGCTCAGAGCTTCTCCGAGGGGCTCGGAGCTCCTCAGACGGGCTAGGAACGACTCGCAGCGGCTCGGAGGGGCTCGGAGCTGCTCGGAAGGACACGGAGCGGCGCGAAAACGGCTCAGAGTGGTTCGGAGCTTCTCCGAGAGGCTTGGAGCTCCTCGGAATGACTTGCAGCTCCTCGTAGGGGCTCGCAGCGGCTTGGACGGGCTCGGAGCGGCTCGGAGCTGCTCGGAAGGGCTCGGAGAGACTCACAGTGGCTCACAGTGGCTCAGAGATTCTCGATCGCTTTACCGGTGTGCAGCAGCACCGACACGAGCATGTCTCGGGAAAGCAATACATTTGAGCAAATCCGGGCTCTGTAACGCGCTATATATATGCGCCGGTTTCTGCCACGCAAGGCGCATACGCCAGCTGCGCCACAGTAATACGCATGCAACAGTTCAGTACCGAACTGCGCATGCGGCTTCTTGGCACAGCACTGCGCATGCGTCAGTCACTGCGTGCAGTCCGCATGCGCCGACTCCATGCAGGCAGTACACATGTGCCTTCCAGGACATCGCACTGCGCATGCGTGAGTTTCCTCACCGCAGAGCGCATGCGTAATTCTCCTCGCCGCAGCACACATGCAGCAAGAGCGCACAGGACTGTTTTTCGTGCAAAATTCACATCTGCTTTTGCATGCTCGTTGTTGGGCACGGATTGGTTACGCAGGGACACCAGAGACCGCGGAAAAAAGTTGGTTGCAGTTCCGCATATTGGCCACACGAGGGCAACACAGAGAGCAGAAAAAATTTCTTTGCAGTTCCGCATGCTGGCCACACGAGGGCAGCACAGACAGCGGAACAAACTTCTTGCAGTTCCGCATATCGGCCATACGAGGGCAGCACAGAGAGAGGAAAAAACTTCGTTGCGGTTCTGCATATGGGCCACACGAGGGCAGCAGAGACCGCAGAAAAAACTTCGTTGCAGTTCCGCATATCGGCCAAAAGAGGGCAGCACAGTGACCGAGGAAAAAACTTCGTTGCAGATTCGCATACCGGCCACACGAGGGCAGCACAGACCGCGGAAAAAACTTCGTTGTAGTTCCGCATATTGGCCACACGAGGGCAGCACAGACAGCGGAAATAACTCCGTTGCAGTTCCACATACTGGCCCCACGAGGGGAGCACAGAGCGGAAAAAACTTCGTTGCGGTTCCGCATACTGGCCACACGAGGGCAGCAGAGACGGGAAAAAACTCCGTTGCTTTTCCACATATCGGCCACACGAGGACAGCAGAGAGAGCGGAAAAAACCTCGTTGCAGTTCCGCATATCGGCCATACGAGGGCAGCATAGAGAGCGGGAAAAACCTCGTTGCAGTTCCGCATATCAGCCACACGAGGGCAGCACAGATTGAGGAAAAAACTTCGTTGCAGTTCCTCATGCTGGCCACACGAGGGCAGCAGAGACCGTGGAAAAAACCTCGTTGCAGTTCCGCATATCTGCCACACGAGGGCAGCACAGAGAGCGGAAAAACTTCGTGGCAGTTCCTCATACTGGCCACTTGAGGGCAGCATTGACCTCGAAATGAAATTCCAATGCGTGAAAACACAGAAAAGAAATTGGGGGGAAGGGAGACGACGACGAATACGAGGAAAACTTCGACAAAGCCAGAAAGTCAGAATGCCCTAAATCTTTAACCTTTTACTGTGTACTTAGTGGAAGAAAAACAGCTATTTCACAAGAGGGTTATAAGTTCAGTAAAGGCCAGTACTATATACAGAAAACACTAAAAGCTTCTTATGCACAAACACAATCAACATCACAGAAGAGAAACACAAAACAGCCGCGCAACTCTTAGAAGAAACGTAGCAGTAACAGCTTCCAGGTACTGGCCTCACCCCTCTGAGAACCCATCCGGGTCCCCCAAGGCTTGTAAATATCCACTGGATCTTTCTTGATATCATGCGATTTGTCATCAGTTCTTTCATTCACAACCAGTGCCAGGATCTGCCGCAGGGCATTCTGACCACAGGCTGAACCATTTTAATAACAGTGGGGTTCCCAGGTACAGTCTCGAGAATTTGGTCTAATTTGACACAAAGGAAGAACTAATGTGAAACATGAGGTATGTATACGTCATCATGAGGTGTGTTTCTCAGCATCCCCCTTGGGAAACAGGTAATGGATTTGTCATAAAAGTCTCAGTACAGCAGTAACATGCAATGCTATATAAGAGTAGTATGAGAATACTCTGTGATGAGGCAAGGAACTTTATGATCTCCCTCTGGGAAGCACCAGCACCACCTGCCTGCGTACTCCTCTTTGGCAACTGTTCCAGATCCAGCTGTACATTTTGTTCCAGAGCACAATTCAAATCCACAAAGGAAACAAAGGGAGTTTTACATAAGCAGAAGAAAAAGAATGGTATATTTCCTTCAGTATTTAAAATAATAAAGTAAGCAATCAAGACAAAAGCCATTCCTACAATACCACTATGGGAAACATAGCAGCAGAGAAGAAAGCATCCACATTTCTCTAAACCTCTGCTCAAGAAAAAAAATTAAAAAGAAAAAAAGGAAAAAAGGAAAAAAGTACATTTCTTCTAGACATTACTTGTTTGAAAGCATATACCACCCTCACACTTTAAAACCATAAAAAAAAATGCATAGAGAATTTCCTCCAACAATACATGTATTTGGTCTGGGCAGCAAGTGCTGCAGCTCTGGTATCATAAAGAACTGAAGTTGTAAGCACCAAGCTGCAGACTAATCAGTTCAACATGCCTATAGACAGACAGAATCCTTAGGTAGGACAGCCAGTGAAAACATCAAACAGAGCACCTGATTCTCAGCCTTCTCATTCCTTTTTGAAATCCTAAAGGCCTCCCTGTTAGCTCCACCACTGGCCTGTAAAGCCCGAGCTTGCAGTCTGTTGGCAGTCCTTGTCACTGGACAGCAGAGAATTCAGATTGGACTGAATTTCAGGAAGATGAAAAGATCAAAAATGAGCATGGAAATATGGGCTAAAGACAAACAGCTTAATTCCTAAAGAACAAAGTTAATTCCTCCTTTCCAGATTACAGAAAGGATTAACATTAGACCAGAGGAGCAGAAAGGAGGGACAGTTTAGCATTATCTGCAAATTAACATGGGACATCACACATGAACGGCTTCAATTCTAGAAACTGCCCAAACTGAGGCAACAGCAAGGCTGCAGCTCATGCTACAACATACCTGATCTCCTGCAACACTGCTAGGGAAAACCAATGCAACAGATATTCTTCTCTTTGACTGGACACAGTCACACAGCTTGAAGATAACTGAATCCATGAACTCTGTGCATTTGCTTTCAGGCATCTCAACAAGCAGCTTGTTCAACTACACCGGGCTACTCTGCAACAAGAAGAAAAACTGCTGCATGCATGCATCCATAAAGACCAGTGCCACAAAGAACTACGGTGCCCCAGCACTGCAGCGCATTGCAAAGACTGAAGTGTGCTCTAGCAGCAGAATGAAAAGCTGCATACTGAAGGAAGCAGAACAGATACCGACAGGCTTCCAGCTTTTTTCCCCCTCTTTGCTGAAAGCTTTCAAATATATAAATATAATAAAATATAGAATAGTGTTAATCTCTAAGAATATTTATACAAGTATGAAAATATTTTTCAGTTCACATGATGTATGACATACCATTGAATATAAGGTAACTAATTTATGTCAGTGACATTGACAAATGACATGAGCAACACGTCTATTACATACACATCATTACATAATATTACAGGTAGATAGAGAAACGGACTCTATGTATTTAAATGCTTCCTTGTAAGACAGAGCAGCACACATCAGGAAGTACCAGCACATACATGCAGACACAGAGTGACTTTGCACACAGCCAACAGCAATAGGGCACAGGAGAGGCAGCGGCGTCAATGCAGGGAAGCCATCGTGTCCCGCCGCAGGGAGCGACCATCCCTTGGCCCCGACAGCTGCTCCGCGCTCACTCTCCAGAGAAGATGCTTGGGCAGCGATGTGGTGGTGATGGTATGGAAAAAGAACTGGAATAAACTATTATTAAAATTCCAGTAAAGTGATTCTTGTCCCTGCCCTACAGCAAAGGGGGGCTGAGAGCTCCTCATTTCGGGTGTGCGTGCATCTACTCTTTTGCCCATCCATCTTTAGGGGGACAGGGGCAGGCAATGAGTAGCAGCTTTGTACCGGGCACAGAGAAAATGCAGCAAGATGAGAGTTTCAGGAAAGGAGAGATGCAAAAGATGCCATGCAGATTTGAAAGCCTTGCAGCATCATAAAATACAGCAAAGACCTCTAAGAGAGAAGTCTGAACAACACAATTAGGGGTGGAGGGAGAGGAGGGCAGGGACTCGGCAGGGGTAAGCATTTCCAGATTCAAGGGCTGCTGTTTCTCATCAAGTTCTCCTTCCATGTCTTGCCCCAAGCCACTCTACACCCTTGACCATGGAACCCCATTGTTATTAACCGTTTATTTTTTGCATCCTGAAGTAATTTGTCTAAATCCCCTTCCACAGACAATTGACAGAAATTCAAAAGAAAAAAAAAAAAACAACCAAGTTAAAGCAAAACATCTGAATTCTGGTGAATAGATTATCAGAACTTTTAGGATATAGCCCAACAAGAGCTCACCTCCAATCACAGCACCAAAACTAGATCACTGCTTCACAGGCAGTAGCTGGTGGGGACTTCTCAAGACAACCTGTTGGCTTCTTGGGCCACTCAGTTAAGAGGAGGTGCTTAGCAGGAGACCAGAAATAGGATGTTTTCATCCATACAGTCTAAATACTGACTTTTAGTATAAAAGACATCACATATTGGCTCAGACTATTTAGCCCTCCTTTCAGGGACACTAGCTAAACAGTAAGCTGGTACTTAAAAGCCTAAACAAAGTCCCCCAAGTTAAAAAAGAAAAACAGAACAAAACAAACACCATGCATGTGCTGTGAGACATACAACTCATGTAGCATGTTTGTTGTGTCTGAGTATCACCTGCCCTCTGTGGCAAGCTAAGAAGAACTTCTGCAGAGAGACTGGTTGTAAGGCCCAACACCAAAATCATACGTGGTCTTCAATTTGAATGGAGCTTTGACAATATTCTCTAAGCCTAGCTGATGAAATCTCTTAATGCAGTACACCCAAACTAAGGCACATGGATTAGAGTGGAAGAAAAGCATCAAATCCTACATCTCTAAAGCTAAACATCTCTGTTCTTATGAGGAGCAGTAACTGATGGAGCTCTGGACTAGTTAAATGATCTAAATCTTCCCCTCCTGCACACAGTAACAGGAATTCCCTTCTCTCAAAGATGCATTTTATTCAGCACCTGTGAATGTGGAGTGATTTAAAAGTGCTTATTTCCCAAAGTTCTCAGAGTAGCACTTGTTTTGATACAGGATGGATTCTTCTCCAAAAAACACAAAGGAAAATTTCAGTCCTGTAAAAGTGCAACCTCAGAAGTGACGATGTATCTGCATGTCAGTTTCAGACCCATGACTTTGATGGGAGAACAAACACCTAGGAAAATGTAACTGAATTTCTGGAATAAATTCTGGGGCTTTAAATTTTATTTAAAACCAGGTAAGAAGATTCGTGCTATTAGGCATTGTTTTTGCTATCAGGCATTATTAACAGAAAGATAATACCTAATTAAGGATAGGGTTTTTTAATCATGATACTAAATGCAAGTACAGTGTAAGACAACAAAACATACAATGTGTATGCATAACCATCAAGAACTGTTCCAGCTAATTCCATTCCCTCATTGGCAAGTGGACAGCCGTAGCTCCGATCAGGAAAGATGGAGCAGCAGTGAGCTGATGAGCCGAAATGGGATGCATAGTATCCTGCAGCATTATTATCTGCATGCCAATCCCAGTGAAATTGCTGACTGTTTCTCACTCTTATGTCTCACAATCCACCTGTTTCTGGTTTTCTAGTGTGAGTTTCATACCCATTTAGACCAGCTGAGCTCCACCACTGTTTTGCCAGACTACCTACTGTCTTCGATTCCACCACCGAAGTTAATGAACTACACCACAGCCTACAGAAACTGTTACTTACAAGCACTTCTAGTTACCCCTTTGCTGAGCTTTAGATGCTCCTACGAGGGCAAAAGGTAGAGTTCTATGTCTGTCAAGGGTAACACTGTAACCGAGACTAAAAACGCTCCTGTTCTAAAGACCTAACGTCCTGCACCTTGCAAATAACACAGTATACCAACAAAACGGATGCTGAGGAGGCCCAAAATGCCCAATTTCTTCTGTCTTGCGATGCGTGTCTGTTACTAAATGTATTCACAGCTACCTTCATTCATGCCTTTCAAAGATTCTTTTGAAGGTTGAGGAAGGTTATCATTTCACTTGTTTAACCTGATACTGAAGATCTAGCAACAAAAGGGCTGGGAGCAACTTCAGTGGTGACCCTCACATGAGCCTGACCAGGTTTCTTCACAGTCTTCTTGAAAGCTGAAGTAAGTCTACCCGATGGGGCCAGGAGGTGGATGATCCATGCAAATCCTGAGAGCATGCCTGGTCAGAGAGGTTAGCAGTTTGTTACTTACATGAGGATTACTCCCATAAATGGTGCAACTGAGTACACAGTGCTTAGCTTCAGAAACATGAGATAAGCTTGTGTCTGCAAAGGAGAGAAAGCAAAGCTTTGGAAGTTATGCTAATTATTTCTGTATCCCAGAATGTTTCAGAATACACTGGAAAGTAACAAAGGGTTTCTGTCCCACAAAGTTCAGAGTACAGTCAAAGGTCTAACAAACAATTAATATGCCCAGGGAGACAAGAAGAGAAATGCGACAAAACCAGAAAATTATATCAAGATCTGTCACAAATGTTACACAGCCTTGGAAAAGCTGTTGCTTTCACAGTATACAAAGTAAGACATAGCCACATTCGGAATTATGGAGATCAGTATTTCTGGATCCAGTAAGAAAGCTGGGACACTCCTTTATACAGTCCCCCCCCCCCCCCCCCCCCAAAAAAAAACCATATTAACAAATACTGCATTTCAGAACATAATTTCAAAACAGAAAACTTTATCCTTAGAATGTCTTTATATTAATTTTTCATAATTGGCCAACAGCACCCAGTTTCCCTAATTCTGAAAATAAAACAATGCCAAACATTTCAATCACTTAATAAATACATACTCAAGTTTTTACCCTTTAGAGGGAAATGCTGAGAGTGTAGTACCTACTCAAGATCTTCATTCATTTTGTTATCCCTGAAAAACTAATAACTAGATCTGCAGACAGAGGTACTATGCTGCATTATGTCAACGATGTAACTGGCAAAAGCAGACAAGGTTTTGATCACTCAGAGGCCTCTGTCAGGTCCAGAACAGAAGCAACAGATCTAAATAAAATTAGCAGAGTTACACAGAACTCATTTGCTCAGAGTTTAGCTGGGGGCACATCAGGTAGGTCACCTCTGAGAGGCAAGATGCTGACTTTCTTTAAAATAAAAGAGAAGTTGGTAAGGCAATGAATGAGGATACAGTGCTGAGGGAGATAAACAGGCACTTCATTGACTGTTGAATAGAGAAGAATATTATGATATGCCATAAAACTGGTTGCTCTATTGAGTCTGTGGTCCTATTTCAGACTAATGCAGGACTTGCCTGGAAAAGCTCATCTACTCTAAGCTTACACAGTAAAAGATTACCTACAAATTCCTGTTTTCTTATGTCTCAAGACTATCATGGCAATGATAATTTACTACATATGCAGAAGATGTCATGCACCTGACTCACATTTAAATAATCAAAGATTCCAAGATGTGTGTCCTATTACCCTTAGTCATGTTTCACTTCCACAGATGCCATACTGAAGTACCTGGAAGTTTGCTGTTCAATCCCTGTAACACTGCAGACAGTACTAACCCTCTTTGTACCAACCACAATTATACCCATTGCTGTCTATTTGGACTCTGAGGCGTTTCAGATCTGTGACAAGCACTTATGAGACAAGCATTGTACAGGCTTTCCTATCAGAGTTGCTTAGTGTGAACTGCTTTTGAAAAAAAAAAAAAAAGTAAAAAAAAAAAGCCTGCAACAGTCTATAGCTTCTGCTCCTATCTGCCTCCATGTTAACTTTATAGTTTAATAATCATATTCCCCATTGTGACTCTGCAGTTCCTAAGAGTTCTCCTGCTGTTAAGCTAACATCCATGAGTCCTTCATCCTGTTACAGATACTCCTAACTGCTACTCTTTCTGCTGTCTCAGCTCTTCCATGTTTTTCACTTCCTACATGGAACAATGCACAGTCTTGATCTATCTTAAGTTTTCAAATTCAGGTAAGAAGCAATAGAGAACTGAACAGAAAACAAGCATATAAATAGAAGTCATTAGGAAACACAGAACTTGCTCCTTCAGTTCTATTACTCCAGTACAAAACAACGTCCTCCTTAATATACAACAAGAGAGTCTCATTAAAGATTTCCATATTATATTTGAAGCCTATCAGTGGCTCTGAATATACCTAAAGTGCCATAAGGAAAAAGCACATTAAGTTAAGTGAAATTATGGACATTAGATGTGACAGTGCTTAAGAAAGGAGACTCTGGAAACAAAGTATTTTCTACTATGCTTTTTGCACACTGTAGTTGATCCATACATAGATGTTTACTCTCTGCTGTACCGCTTCCTGAATGAAACATTTCCTCAATACAAAATATTTATGTAAGTCACACTGTACTTTATCCAAATGGCCTTCCTGAATGTAAGCCATATCAGAGTTAAGTAAATAATAGCCTATAGGCTAAAACCTGAGATCTCTTTGATGGACCATTATACCCATTAAACATATAAATAAAACAAAACCCAGTTTACGTACAAACAGTATGTTTTTGTTTTGGTTAGAATCATTAATGTACTATCCCTTTTGTAAAAGCTATCAAATACACAGTTAGATGAAAAATAATGGCTGTGAATTCCTACCTATGATTTTTTTATGCCTCTTCTAGCAGAGAGCACAACAATAAAACCTAGAAGCATCAGAGCAGTGACCTCTGCTGATTGTAATTTAAAAGGGATGTTCTGAGTATTTTCAATTACTGTGAGGAAATGCAATATACCTCAAACAGCAACAATAACAAAAAAGCCTTAAATCTTTCCTGAAACTTGAGAAGTGTCACTATAAGCAGGGCTTCTCCAAAAGATACTTGGGAACGCAGAACAGAATGGATCTATAGCCTATATTTGGCATTGACAAAGTGTTAAAATTACCCAGCGGCGTTCACTCCATAAGACACTACGAAGTTAGAAGCACTACAGGGCTTTCAAGTATTTTATGTATCTATAGTGAGTAGAAATACAGCCACAATGATAATACTGAGAAACTCTGAAGATTCAAAGCCTACTGAAACTCATCAGCTTCAGACCCCAAGCACCAGCCCCTAGAGTTGCGCTAGCATCAACTCCTGCAACAAAGTGAACTTCATAAACAGCAGACAGTATCAAAACATGAAGTCACTAGCAAGTATAGCCCAGGCCTTCTTATCACACTAATTGTGGTTTTTAAAACAAATAACCAAGCATCCATACCATCCTACCCCCCTAACTACTACTACCTATAATTAAATTTACCTTTCTACAAACAACTAATATAAGGAAAGAGGTGCCCATGCAATCAATGGGTGTACAATTGTACAACCAATAGGTACAGGGAAGTCAGGCTTAGTAAGATCACCACAGTGGAAAAACAATCAGAATAAATAGAAATGCTCACTACTGTCATAGGCTCACAGTGAAACTCCACAAGGAGCAATCTCCAGACACAGGTCCTTCCTCAGTGGCAGTCAGCACTTAAATGGGATCTAGGAGAGTTGCAGCCAGGCTCCACCACTTCTGGTGGAGTTGCCTTCACCTGTGCTCCGTGGGTGACTCAGTGCTTGCCTCAGGTGGTCAATGAGAGGTTCAGGCCATGATCAACAGTTCCCATACACAGGCCTATGTAACATGATTGCTTTACCCAGCCCGGGGAACAGAACTGCTCCACCAGGACTGTGAACATTCTAGAAACTGTGGGGAAACATTGATGAATATGCTGATAAGAGACAATGACAAAATAACCAGGCTATACAGTGCAAAGAGCATGCAATGTTGTTTCAGTGTTTGCACAGTACAAATAATGCTATTGTTTGAATAAACTACGCAGCTAGAAAATCAACATTGAGCCTTGACTGATACATGGAGCTCAATTCACAAAATATGATGTTGTCATGTGTATTATGCCCAGCTTCCTAACAAAAACCCAAAAGTTTTAAGAGACTTGTTTCATAAGGCATACGTTGCAAGACAGTTACACTTGACAGCTGCTGTAACTACAATGAAGAATAAATGTAAAGATCAAGCTTTTAACACAATGGCATTTACTCAGAATGATACATCTGCGATGGCAAATGTACCCAGTGTATCTCATATAGACACTGTAAATGTTGCACAGAAAACAGTTGTTTTCTGCAGTTTTCCAAAGGAAAACATGATTATCCATTCCTTAATTGGAATCTACAGTACTATAGAACATCAGTCTGTGTGGCAAGGCTGACTCAGCTTTCTATCACTCTTTTAATTGTTCATCAGATCTCTCTCTTTTTTTGTGTCCAACCTATATATTTTTCCACAGTGACAAAACCTCCATCCTGAAGCATACATAACATTGATTTTAGAAGGAAGTGGGATTTAACACCTAGAGACCACTGCTTTGCATTGCAATGAAGCTGATAACGTAGACATCTGATCAAACTCTTGTAGCATTGACTAATAGCCCTTTTCTTGTGCAACCCTGAGCATCCTAAGATAAAACTCCACTTCTCAAGTCTACTTACATCAAGAATGCAAGAACGCACACATTCTGCTGTTAGATGATCAAGAAACAATTGTCAGAAAGATAGGTGAGAAAGCAGTTCAGAGATCTGTATTGCTGATGTTTTGTACAGTTCTGTCACATAGAAATGACCAGGATTTGAATGAATGAAATGAAATTCCAAGCAACATCACTGTTGCTTTATGTTAGCTATCCTCCAAATTCTCTTGCCATTTAAAATAAATGAGCAAAGATCTCAAGTAAAATATCCTCACCTCCACTGCCAGCCCTTAAATGAGGTCTGGGAGGGGATGGATCCTGGCTGTACCCCTTCCAGTCGCTCAGGTGCACTGGGTTGGCCCTGCCTTCCACCAGGTGCTCAGTGGTTCAGGCCATGACTCAGCATTTCCACTATAGTGGTCAAGGAATGTTTCCCTGATTTTAGCGTTTATTAAGGCAAGCAATTTGCTTTTGAGGAAGGGTTTACAAAAACTGTTTCACCTCAAACATAATCACCCAAATCTGGGAAATTTGCAAGAGGTGGGACTTTTCATCAGCTTGCACTTGAGGATTTGTTTAGTTTTTAAATCCACGCACGACAAACTGTCAGCCGCTTCAGGTTAGAAAGGAATCCTGTTCCTGACAGGTTTCCCTCGAAGTATTGAGTGATAGAGCTGAGACACATCCCCGCCATGAGCAACAGATTACAGGAGAGGACCTTGGGATTCTGTTGATGCACAGTTTGCACCATGCCCTTGTGCAAAGATGTGGGTATCATGGTCTGCATTAGGTGGAGTGCTGCCAGCTGGTAAGAGGCGATGGCACTGGCAAGGCCATGCACATGGATATGAAGTTCTGATGTCCTCAGGAGACACAGAACTATTGTAGATAGCCCTTTCTTCCTAAAGATGAAAATTTAGCAGACACAGGAGACTGTACTCTCCATTACCTACCAAAGAGGTACAGCTTACATTTCTGCAAGGATGGAACCCCAGGTATGAAATAAATACACAGCCTTCCCGCTGACACACGCTGCCCTGGGGGAGGGAGAGCTGTCAACGGCATCAGTAACGTTCAGGCAGCCTGCAGCGCCGCCCAAGCCTTTGGTGTCACCTCCGTCCGCACAGCGGAGTGCTTTCAAGGACAGCTCGGCCAACAGAACACCAAGAGAAGGCACGAGGATCGCTCCGCACGCCATCCTGAAGGCGGTCACCGCCGACCCCGCACGTGCGTGCCGAAACCAGAGCACGAGCGACGTGCCGCCGCCGCAGCCGGTCATGGCGGACACCCCCCCCCCCCCCCCCCCCCCCCCCCCCGCAACACTGGAGACGCCTGGGGCTCCGCCCACCGGCCGCAGACGTCTCGCGCGCGGCCCCGCCCCTATATTAGGGGTGGCCGCAGGGTAGGTCGCGGAGTGGGTTTGTTGCGTTTGTTTGAGCTGCTCCGTGGAGCCGGTACTATGGCAGGTCAGTGAGCGCGGCCACACCTCCCGCGGGCGCGCAACAGTCGCGCTGCGACCCATGAGGGCCGGGGGCGGCGCGGGCCGGGGCTGTGGGGTCGGCGCGCTCCTCAGCCGCGTCCCGGCCGCGTCGCGGGGTTGGGGCGGGCCGCGCCGGTTCCTATTTTTAGGTGGCCGACCCTGCCAGCTGCGGGCTGCTGACCTCGGCCTGATCCGCGCTAGGATGCAGAGGCGCCGCGAGCTGATGCTGCAGCCGGTGCGGTCTGGGGCTGCCCGAGGAGTGGGGACGGGGATCTTGCGGGCCGGGAGGACGCTTCTGCCGCTGCCCCGCTCCGCGCCGCCCTCTCGGCTCCGAGGCCTCGCTGCTGGCTGGAGGGATGCGGTCTGAGAAGCGAGGGGGCGTGGGGAGCTCCCGGCCGGAGTGCGGCAGCTTGCGGAGAACGCGCAGCCCCGTTCCTGAAACGCGGCAGGCAGTGCGTAACTTCCGAGCGTGCCGGCTGCGCTGCGAGTGTGCCGGCCTTGCTTTCTGTCAGATTTCTCTGACTCTTCTGGTGGAGCTGCCAGCAGTGCCGATTCCTCTCTCACATCGGGAAGGCTGTAGGGCATTGCTCCTCACTTCCCCGTGCGCATCTCGTTCAGATGCTCTTGCCTTTGAGAATCTTGCACTCAGGACCGAGAGGTTATAACAAAGAGGGGGAGAACAGGCAAACAGAGGTGAGAACGCTGGGTGTGTCGGAGTTCGTATCCAAAACAAGTTAAAAGCTCGCAAGTCAGGTACAGAACACGTGGGGTAGACAGCAGTCCGCTGCTGCGTGCTGTCCCATGAAGGCTGATCGTAGCTTGGGCTTCCAGAGTGCTCTCTTACATGTGTGGGGAGGGGAGCAGTGCCAAGACTCTTTTGTAGAAGCTTGTTCCTGGGCGCTGTTGTAACTACATAATTAGGAAGGCATGCATGTAACTCACGTTGTGTTGCAGCTATGCTAAGAACTAACTATATTTTAGGGATAATGATGACTCCAGTGAGAGCGTAACCTATACACACGAGAAACTTTTGTGTTAGGATAAGTGGGCTAATCTCTTGCAGATTTAACTTTCATTTTAAACACTAACTGGTCTTGCCTAGATGATTGCCTGTGGTTTTGTGTGTAATGCATGAACATACTTGTACTATCAATGTACTTCAGAGAAGGTATGAAATAGTTTTCAAAGTCTTAAATATAGTATATTTTCACTGATTTTCAGTGCTCTAAAAGTTGTGAATATTCTTCTGTCAGGCAGTTGTAGTTCATCCTCCTGCAGTTGAGATATAATGGGGAATTTCTAACTCTTACTTCTCTGTTAAATTGATTTTATTTTCACTAAAACCTTTGTGTGTGTCATGCAAGCTGCCTAACCAGTAGATATATTTTTTTTTTAGGTTTATGAAAGCTAAAAGTTAAACAAAAAGTCTAGTTTGTCAGTAGCAAGAATGTCTTACCCTGCTGGAAGGGGGAAATAATTCAGCTAAATGTTGCTGGCATATAATTATACTTTGGCTGTGCTGGACTTGTAGTGAGTTCTCTATCAGTATACAGTGGCAAATGGATATTTATTGAGTAGCTGGGAAGCAGTGTGCAAATTCAGTAATAAACATGGATCCCTGTTAGAAGAGTGTATATACCAGTTAAGATTTTACACACTTGCTGTTTGTAAAGCTTCAAAGCTCTCAAGAGGCTGCAGATTGTTCTTTGGATTTGCTGAATTATATGAACTACTACAGATTAAGTGAAATGGAAAAAAGAGTATTGATTTCCGGTATTTTTAGAAGCTTTCTTAAATTTTGTAATTGACTGCCATAATCTGTTTCTTGGGACTGGTTGGTTGTGCTGCTAAGAGAAGTACATGCCAGCAACAAAACCCTCTAGAGTTTGTAAACCAAGTTTGCTGTGCTTATAGGCAATTATCATGTGAGTTTGTTGCCAGCAATTCAGATGGCAGTAATTTAAAAAGATACTAGTGAAAACGTGACTTATCTCATGATGTGAGCACTTGTCCCTAAAAGCAATCTTTCTGAAAACAGAGCAGTCAGTGTTTAAGTCTTAGTACTATGCTTGATTTTAGGCTACAGGGTGCCTAGAGCTTTCGCTCTCCGTCTTCATCTAATCAACCTTTGTAAAGAGGAGTTATTTTCCAAATGAACTTTTAATGTCAAAACCAGTTTTTGAAATTCTTTGCAAGAAAATATTTTGCTTGTAATGTCAGAAATGATTTTTTGGGAGAAAAGTATGCTTCTTCATAAGGAGTTGTAGCTTGTAAAGGGCTACTATGTAATAACAGCTGGTGGTGAACTGAATGGGTTTAGAAGTCGCGTTGGTCTGTGTCAGTCCTATCTTGGCAAAAATTTGCATTATATGGCCTCAGTGAACATACAACAAGGGGGTGCATATTTTTAAAATACTGTTGAAGTAACAGATTATATACTTGATAGTAACAATCTAGCTCTACTTCTCTTGTGAGCAAAAGTGATTGCTAAGCATATTACTAGATGCTTCCCATTTAAATCTTGCTTTCTTGTTAAACAGCTGCAACCATTTCTTGCTGAACAACTCATCTTCAATAAAACTGTCCATGATCTAAATCAAAGTTTACTTTCATTTGAAAATGAAAAAAAAAAAAATCTAACTACCTTCAGGTTCAGAGCTGAACCCAGTGTAGCTTTATGAAGCTGTACTGTTAGTAACTTTAGAAAAAAATGCAAGCGTACTGACTCCAATACTGTTTAGCTTAAAAACAGCATGTAATTAGCTAAATAAATCTCTCCAGACCTTTTAGATCCTCTCTAATGTTGGGATGTCATACTTAACCTGTAGGAAAACTAGAACTGGCTTTACCTTGCAGTAGTCTTTAATTTTTTTACTCTATTTTTGCAAGTGTCAAGTTACTAATAGTAAGTATAGCTATGCAATAGTAACGTTCTTCATTTTACCTTATGGGTAGGTTTAAAGGGGGTGTCTTAAAGATCTTTCAACATGGCTATCTAACAATACTAGATTTCTAGTGTATTTAACTCAGAATAAAGTAGTGGATTGTGCAACTTTGACCGAGTTAATTTCTTCTAGACCAGTCTTTTGTGACTCTAGCCACAAATGATTCCTATGTGAAAGGAGCACTTGTACTTGGTTCATCCTTGCAACAGTCTGGAACAACGAGGAAGCTGACTGCACTCATAACTCCTCAGGTTTCTGATCCAATGAGGTAAGGTTGCTTAAATATGTCAAACTGCCACAGCTTCTGCTGATATGAAGGTTGAAGAAAGTTAGATTTCTTGATAGTAACTTTCCAAAACTCTGAAAATTTAACTAAGCTTAGGAGAATTAGTCTAAAGTATCTGGAATTCTGTGAGGGATTCAGACTTGAAAGTTTTGTGACTTTTCTTGTATGATAGGTTAAAAAATACTCAATAGTTAGAGCACTATAATTTGACTTAATATTCTAACTGGATCTTTGCTCTTTTGTAGTCCTTAGGATTGTCTGACAACACAGCGTTGCCCAGGCCTTCAGTAGCAGTATACACATGTGTGTGGTAGTGGGGAATTAGTATCTACTTATCTCACAGAAGCATTCTAGATTGTGCCATTGCAACATTCTTGAAATCTAGCAGATGCTTCAGATGAAATTCTATCATGAGAGAATGAGTAGAACAAGAGTAGCATCAAGTGTGATAAATCAGCAAAACAAGAGGCATTTGAGTCTAACCATGGTAAGATAAATTAAGACAGCTACTTTTTACAAGCTCACTAGAAACTAGTCTCAGCATGGAACTGATATAATACTTTTTCCATGTGTAAGGGCTGGGATGGCAGGTTGCATGAGCAGTAACTTGCTGTACGATCAGTATTTCCTACATGAGGAACTTCTGAAAGGACCACTGATAAAGAGAATAATAGCTCAGTAATAAATGGAGTGAATCTCTGGAGAGTTCTGTGACAGCTGAATAGCCTTGTCATTATAAAAACAGGGGTATATCTGTTCTAACTTAAGTGATTTCAAGGCTTCACAATGAATTGCACAGGTGTGCATACTGTATTAGTGCAACACAGTACTGTGACTTATATTATAACACCTTTAGCAACCAATACCTGTCTTTCTGGTTATGTAAGTGGAGCTTGAGTTTCATACTCTCTACAACTTGCACCTTAAATTCAGATGTAGCTGTCTATACTAAACTGTCAATGTAAAGACATCTTGCAAAGCAGAGTTCTAAAACTCATTTACAAGCTCTGTGTCTCAGATTGTACTCATAATTGTGTAGCGTTCCAGATGCTATATAGAATAGGTAATTGCTTTACAGATGCTTCAAATTTTTAAGCTGTGTAAACTTCTATTGAATTAAGCAGTGATGGCAAAGCAAAGCTTGGCTATCTGTCCTGGGGAAAGAAATCATATGCTTCCTGAAAACTTAAGAATCAACCTCAAGGCAAACATGATACTAGGCAAAAATGCTACTGTACGCAGAGCCACAATTAAGTGAGCTCTTAAAGCTTTTTGGATAAAGACATTTTTCCAAGTGGGTCTAATCACATGGCTCTAGTGGTCACATATTCAGAATGGTGTTATTGCATAACTTCCTTTTCAACTGATTAGAGTTCAGCTAGTTCTTTGTTACAAATAGAAACCTTGAGACTGACATGCAAGGTTATGGATTCCCACATGTGCAGTCAATTTTCTGATGGCTTAAGAAATACTCACAGGTTCCCTGTTGCTTTACTTCTGTTCATGGAATCTGTTAAGTAGTCTAATACTGGAACCACATAAATCTTGGCAACTTATCTCTCCACAGGAACATACTACAGAAAGTATTTGATGAAGTCATTTTGGTAGACATCCTGGATAGCGGGGACTCAGCACATTTAGCATTACTGAGAAGACCTGAGCTGGGTATCACGTTAACTAAGCTTCACTGCTGGGAACTGACACAGTTTTCAAAATGTGTTTTCATGGATGCAGACACAATGGTAAGTGGCCGTGTCACAAAGAGATACCAGGAGACATGATATGAGGGTTGTTGGTTGGTTGGATTATTACTTTTTTTGGTGGTGTTTTATTCCTTTTGAGGGGAAGGAGGGATAATGGAGCTATTTTTGCTGTTTAGACTAACTATCTAAAAATGTACATACACTTATTCCTAAATGACTCCCTTTAACATGTAGTCTGTGGGCACTATCTCCATAAAGTATCATCTTCCATAAGACAAGCATCAATATGAGAATTTTCTTTCATGTCTTAAGATGGATGTCAAAAATCCATTAAAAAAGATACCCCCAGTTCCTACCCTAGAAACCAGAAAGCAATTTTTTGCCCCCCCTGCAACTAGGTTTTGTCAAATATCGATGAGCTTTTTGAGAGAGAAGAGTTGTCTGCAGCACCAGATCCAGGCTGGCCTGATTGTTTTAATTCTGGAGTTTTTGTTTACCGACCTTCCATTGAAACATACAATCAGCTGTTACAGTTTGCCACAGAGAAAGGCAGCTTTGATGGTATGTATTAATTTGTATTCCAATATAAGTTAGACCAAAATAGTAATGGTGGTTGGGATGGCACAGGAACTAGATATGTTTCATAGGGGTTGTGTATGATGGAATTCTGAACTCCAATGTAATTGCACAAAATCGCATTATCATAGTAAAGGATGAATATTCCAATATATAATAGAACTACTTTCTTCAGATTTCCTGGAATGACAAAGGAGAGTAGCTTCTATAAGCATTAGCAATGCAGAATCACAGAACACTAAGCTTTGACATGTAGCAGTACTGTAAATGCATGAACAAATTGAACAGCAGTACTATACTTTAAATTCAGCTCTTCTGAGGTCTCTGGTGCTCAAGGCTGTGCGAACTGAAATTGATAAAAAAATGTAGTACTGAACAACCTGAGTATAGCTTCAGAGAATCTTAACATACTTGAAGATGTGAGAGTCTCTTGATATGCATGTGATAGCTTCTTATCTTTATAGGATGGTGACCAGATTTTTCCCCAGTATGGTGTGCGTAGCATCAGCTGCTGACCATTATAGATGTAGGTCATTAACGATTAGTCACTGTACCAAATTTAAGCTTGAAAATCCAACTTCTGATGTCCTGTTAGTCTTGGCAATCTATAACCATTGCAGTAAATGCACATATTCCTTGAAGTCTGTTGTAGTTAAAGGCTTCTAAAAAACCAGACTTGTCTCAGTTGCTAAATTTAATTATCTATCTACTATGGCATGAAATAAAGTTTTACAAAAAGTGCTGCAGAAAACTGTATAATAAGACTGTTAAATTGTACTTGTAAGGGATAAAAATTCTAGATGTCACTCCTACTTCACAGAATTATTTGTTAACTCATGGGTTCCTATGTGCAGTCTCCTAGAGAGCATAGGTCTCAGCTGGATGCTTAGTGTGAATAACCTAGTGAAAATTAGTGCTGTAACAAAGGGATCTGTCTGTGCCTCATGACTAACAAGGCAGTAATTGATAGCTCTAGGAGTGCTTTCACACATTGGAGGTAAATTGGTCTTCTGAATGTTGGGAATAAACCTTTTACTTGAGTAGATAGTGCAAGGACAAGGGGGAATGGTTTTAAGCTCAATGAGGGAAGTTTTAGATTGGATGTCAAGGGGAAGTTCTTCATAGAGAGTGATAAGGTGCTGGATCAGGCTGCCCAGAGAGGCTGTGGGTGCTCCAGGTCTTGTCCCTGGAGGTGTTCAAGACCAGGCTGGATGGGGCCCTGGGCAGCATGGTCTAGCACTAGATCGGGAGGTTGGTGGCCCTTCTTTTTGTGGCGGGGGGTTGGAATTTGATGATCCTTGGGGTCCCTTCCAATCCAAGCCATTCTATGGTTCTGTGTGCCAAGAGCTGTAAGATGGTACTGAATTGTTGCATTTAAAAAAGAGGAAGATGACTGAAGAGTTCCAGGTACATATGAGATTTGTCTTCTCTGAGCCTTGTGCTCGACTCCTAGTAATTGCCATCTTCTAGGTGTAAGGCCCTTGTCATTTAAGAGAGTACAGCTGCTTCTACAATGTTCTTTTTGACTTCAGAGCTAGAGCCACGTAATGATGTAACATCCTTGATGTTGTCTACATGCAGCAGTTGTTATAGCTCTTAGTGGAAAAATGGGTTAATCATTTGCCATCTTTTAGAATTGTAATTTATTATTTGGCTGTTGAACTTATTCAGGTTTTACCTGAGTAATGAGATGGTGGAGACTATTAGTACTTGTGTAAGATGTGTTGAGCTTGTGAACTTGGGGAGAAAGAGTATTTAAATTTCAATTGACTTAGACATTAGTAAAAGTTTATAGGAAACTTCTTATAAGTGAAAATCTGAGAAGTCATTGGCCTTAACAGGGCACAGGAATGCAAATTTCATAATCTACAAGTTACTGAAATCAAGCTTTATACACCCTATCTGCAGGAGTATGAACTAGGAAATATAATACCTTCTAATGTATTTTGTGGTTATAAACTACAGCAGACAGATGGCTCTTATGTATAATACTTTAGTCTAAGAATAGTAGAATGACAGCTACTTACAGAGAACAACTGCTTTATCCAGAAAAGTGAAACTCAAACAGAGAATAAGGAACTAGTGGAGGAAAAAGTCTGGTTTTAAAAGAGTTCTGATAGTATTGATACCTTAACAACTGATATTACTGCAGAATAGTCTGACTTTTCACTCTGGGATCTGAAACAGTTGTTTTTTCATAAAAAGACATGCAGCAGAACTACCTGTAGATATGTGGAGAATATAAATACTGCCTGACTCTCTTACCTTATGTTTAAGGGCCGATTTGTAGAAGACTACCGCTGAAGTCTGAGCTAGGACAGCTAAACTTTGATTTCAGTGGCTGCTTTGGCACAAATGCATGCAAACTGAAAAAAAAAAAAAAGCTGAGTGTGTGGAACAAGTCAGGTAGAGTAAGTTAAATACACTGTTGCTACCCTTTAGTCACAAGCTACCTCTTCTGAGAGGGCCACCAAGACTTAGTTTGGTTTAGAACCTAGTGTTATGAATGCATATGCTAAATCAGAAGTTTAAATGTTATATAACTGAGTAAAGACCAGGGAACTTCTCCAGTTCCTTTGACTTTGCTCTCTTGCAATAGGGAACTTGTTCAAAAGTGCTTTGCATCTTTAGGGGTTGAGAGGAAAGTCAAAGGTTTGAAATTACTGATCTGAGTCTGTAGGCAGTGTCTTGCTCTCCAATCTTCACATATATTGATTGCTGTAACAGGACACTTAGAACTTGTTTGTCACTGTATCTCCTGTAAGTCTAAGTGCATGATCAATATAGATATTTTAATATCAAAAAGCAGATTTTTCTCAAACTACACTGCGGATGTAAACTTTAGTACTACCCTGTACTTAATTGTAGGCAATTAAAAAAAAAAAAAAGCAAAACAAAATCATCTTTTCCTGAGTCAGCAGAAACTGAGTGCTTCAGGAAATAAAAGATTAAGGGATGGTATATGTTTTATGTTTTATTTATGTGTTTTGCTATGTTTCTGCTGTTTAGCAGTGCTACTTGTGAATGCAGTTATAGGTGAAAACAGCAAATGAGACTGAAAAATCCCTCACAAGTTTGATTTGTGAGAGAAAGTACAGCTGAAATTGTTGAATATACTTAATCTAAGTATATTCCCTGCAGTAAATATGTAGTTTTTACTTCTCAGTGGCTCCTTGTCAAGTGACCTACTTTGGGGCAGGAGCTATATTTTTAACTACCCTACTACTGGCATACCAAACAACTTCAAACTCTCTGACTTCATTACAACTTCTGCTTGCAAACTGATAGGTGAGCCATTCCAACACTGTACCTTTGGTCATGATGTACATGGCTGTCCTCACGTAAGGGTTAATTGGTGGCTTTATATGGCAGAGCTAGGAACTTCTATTGCATGGATTTCAGTTTTATTAGTGCTGTCACCGAGACAGAATGTGCTTTCCTTGCCAGATTACAATGTAGCTACGTATGCCTGAGGTTGCAGGTCTAAAAGACCACTGATACCTTGAGTCCAGCCCCAAGGCCTTGGTCATGTGTCTGTAAGCATAAATAATAAAACTAATGGTGGTCACTTGAACATCTGAACTAGAGCTTTCCTAAAGATCTACAGGACACAGTTGTCAAATCCTTTTTTCTGCTGCCTTACATTGCTTGAAGCTGCACTGCAAAAGACTGAATGGCAGGGTTTGTGAGCAACTCATGGTCTTTTAGGTAAGAAAAGTAACCTCACACACTACCTTTTTCATTGTTTGCATTGTTTTCAAATTTTCAAAGACTGCAAGGCTTACAGGATTGTTTACAAACAAACTGTAGTGCTCTCTGCCGAATGCCTACTGTACCTGACAAACTACATTATCAGCTCCTTAATTAGGAAGGATTGGTGGAGTAGATTGAGAAGATTCTAAAGCATTTGAATAATGCTTGTCGCCTACTAATGCATTCTCTTTCAGGTGCAGACCAGGGGTTATTAAACACCTTCTTCAGCAGCTGGGCAACAACAGATATGAACAAACATCTACCATTTATTTATAATTTGAGCAGCACTTCTGTATACTCTTACCTTCCAGCATTTAAAGCGTAAGTTCAAAATTCTAAGAAGATTTTTAGAGCATATATAAACTAATGTCTTGTAACGTAACGAACGATGTGAACTTGAAAGGTTTTTCTAAATGGAGTCCACTGTTGTGATTTAATATACTGTGTATGGTTCTACCCTTTAAAAAAAAAAAAGCTGAATTTCTAGTAATTAAATGAATCATCATTTGATGAAAGATGAGCATTGTAAACTGTACTGGTAACTTAAATCACTGACTCCCAGTGTAACGTTAACATGGATTCAGAGTAAGCATGTTTAACAGCTCACCTGCAGAAGGGAGAATCAGAGCTCCAATACTGGATGCTGCTTGTTAGAGCTCTAGCCAAAGACAATAGCTCTTGAGTCATCTTAAGCTGAGCATCAACATGTAATTGTTGATATTGTTCCTGTCTAGATAATTTGCCTTAATCACTCAAATTACTTAGATTAACTACCAGTTGTTAAATACTCTTATCAAACGTTCACTTAAACATAGTGAAAAAAGACTTGCATAGAGCTAGAATTCTCACCCAAGATTCTTTCTAGATCTGAGTTCCCCAATAGTAAAAGGGAACAAAGACAATATATTATTGTATACTTCCAGCATAAGGAAGAAGCTGACTCTTCCTTAACAGTAGTAAATTAGGCTTGCGAGTAAATACTCTGGTGGTGGCAAGGTCACTGCTAAAACAGACAGAAGGAAAGGGGACAGCAGGAAAAGCAAGCTGTAATGTTACACCCAAACCCATATTCATTAAGAGCTGTGAATGCTGGGGAGGGGGGAAGTACCAATTGCATGAAAACAATCTGATCTTTCAATGACATGAAGCTATTAGTGTCTAAAGCAGCAGCTAGCATAAGCAGGACTTTGCTGGCTCAAGATCAAACTATGTCTTGTGATCAGAACAGCATCTGAAATACTGTCATGCTAAAAGTGGAGTACTTATTTAAAGAAATACATGCAAGCCTGAGAATGACTAAGTAGTTCAGTAACATTTGATAAGCTAACATCTATTGTAAAAATGTGTTCTTTTCATGGCTGCTTGCTTCGTAGTCGCATAACCTTAAATTTACAAATGATCTTGTCACCAGAATGGACTTATTGAACTGGGTGCTCCTGACAAAGATTCTGTATAACTGATTCAATCAGTTGCCTAGCTGAACTCAGGAGACCTTCAGAAACTATTACGCTGGAAGGACAGCCCTTTTAAGTAGAACATTCTTTTTAGCAGGTGGAACAACTGCTCTTGGTTAGATCAGCAGTTACTCAGTAATCATCAGTTGACATAGACTGAAATTTAAATGTACTGATATCAATAGCAGAGTAGCATTTGTAGCATTGTACAGCAAGACTAAATTTCACAGCAGGTATCGGTAATCCCTTCTCCAGTGGAAACTGCCAACTTAGGACAAATGGTGTCTAACTTCAAAACATTGACTTTTATGAGAGATGAGGAAAGAAAGATTAGTTGCTCTGACAAGTGTAGACGCAAAGCTTTCTAACAGTTCAGCTTAAATATCAAAGAAAGTACTGCATCTAGAAAGCAGATACTGAGGATATCCTGGAAGTCTGGCATCTGTCATTTCTTGCGCATGTCTTCAGTGGAAGAAATACTAAGAATACACTTCATTTGCAGAAACAGTGTAACACAAAACTTCAAGTAGCCTTGATTTTAAACAATGACAAGTTTCTTCAGAGTGACAGTAGCCTAAGATGAAGAAAACTAGATAGTGGTGTCACAACTAATAACTGAGGTAGCCCTACTAAGCTGAATCTTGACATGTGGGTTTTAAGGTTAGAGCTTGGGAAATGACCTCCTCCTGGCAGGTTGTTTGCTTGCAATTATTGCAATTCTAGACAGTTTCACATGTGCATGGGTTTTCATTCAGAATCAGCTGTGTTTGAAACATTGGGAATAGTCAAGTATTTCACAGTAGCAATGCATATTGCTTTGTTTTGTATATTTTCAAGTATTTGAAATTTACCTGTGCAGGCTCTATGTAGAAGAACTCAAATATCCAAATCCTAGTCAAGATGACCAGAATATGCTTAATTAAAAAGTTATTAGACAAAGCTGTTTGGTATTATCCTTCTTAAAGGAAATCCTGACTTGACACAAACAGTTGCTGTTACTAGAGAAT
Source organism: Lagopus muta (assembly GCF_023343835.1). Classification (NCBI taxonomy): domain Eukaryota; kingdom Metazoa; phylum Chordata; class Aves; order Galliformes; family Phasianidae; genus Lagopus; species Lagopus muta. The sequence continues at coordinate 45,172 of NC_064441.1, forward strand.
TCCCAAAACTGACTCAAGGTAAACTCTATTTCTGGAATTAGATGAGGGTTCCCCTGAAAGTAATGCCTGCAATTTTATTTTGGCCCATGACACCAGAGGTGGATGTCGGTGGTGCAGCAGTAGAGGCTGAACCAGTGTTCCATTAGATTTTTATTGCCATGTGACATGTGGTAGCAGAGGGGCAGTCTGACTGAATGGTGTCAGATATGGAAGTGCGGATGAAGCAAAGGTATGGAATTGAATTGCTCCATATGGGGAAATAATGGTACCCATTGACATCCATTATGCTCACTGAATATTTATGTTCTTTACTGCAGGAGATAGATCTCATTAATATTATTATTAATATTAATATTCTCATTAATATTAATATTCATAATGCAAAAAGAACATAGTGGTAACAGTTGGAACAAAGCTTGATGCCTATTTTGAAATGGAAGTTAAGATAGCTCAAGAAACTTACTAAATCCTATTTTTTGTTATTAAAATAAGTAATGGTTGGCTTTCTAGCAAGACTTTGCAGTGAGATCAGAAGTTCTGAAATGCCTTGATTATAAAAGGCTTTATTTTGCAGAGGCAGCCTTCTTGTAGAAGGCCCTTCTGGTGTTCCCTTCTATGGAAAGATTTAGGGTTTCTCTAATACATTGACTATATAATGCTTGTAATGCTTAGCTAGCTGGATCACTGACTTTGCAGTAGACTTTCTTTCACTTTTAAAACTAGTTCTGATTGCAGTGGCTGCTTGAGACTGCTGTCTCCTGAGCTGTGATCATCACTACCTAAAGAGTTGGCTGTAAGTACTTAAATAGTTCATTAGGTTTAAGCTGTATTCTGACCTGTGTAATGTAGAATTGTTTGCGTTTTAAGTAGTGATGCTTTCAGCCCCAGTAGGCATTGACAATCCTACCTTTAGTGTTTAGTCTCCTAAATATATTCCTGTTTCTATTTTCTGGATACTTACAAAAACACAGGTTAATTTTTCTTGTCTGATAGTCAAAGCACTTGTTTTCTAGATACTTCCAAATTATGGGCTCTGACTTTCTCTTTCCAACAGATTTGGTTCAAGTACTAAAGTGGTGCATTTTCTGGGAAGCACAAAGCCATGGAACTATACGTATGACTCCAGAACAAAAAGTGTAGAAGGCAATATCAATGACCCTAAAATTGTTCACCCAGAATTCCTCAACATGTGGTGGGATACCTATACAGTTAATATTTTACCCTTACTAGAACAGAAAGAAGTTGATGAAGAAAATACCACAAGTGCAAACCTGGTATGTATCTTAATATTCCTGTGGAAACTACCTATGCAAACAGAATAGACTTTGTGTGATCTCACTTGTTTCCCCTCCTGTGCAACTGAAAGCATGGGTGTGGATTAGTTAGTGAGATGCAGAGATTCTTGGTTTTTTTCTTCTTTCATTTCTGGAATAAAGAATAATACAGATTAGAAGAATATTAAGTGGTCTTGAGCATAGTTGATTGCTATGCTTAAAATTAAGTGCAGAGTGATGCACCAGAAATGACAGTGTAGTAACTTCAGTAAACTCATCCTTAATGTGCTGCAGCTATTCAAACATGAGAACCCCCAGTTGAGCATGCAGTATACATACACTTGCAGTCTTGCATGGTACAACCTACCTAGGTAGGCCTGCAATAATTAGAGAATAGGCTACTTAAATAGATTTGCAGTAATAAATCTTGATACTTGCAAAACCAAAATAATGCTTCTTATTTTAGTTCTTAAACAGAATTCAGTAGTATGTCTGCAAACTTTAGTGTCAGATTAGTACAGTGACTGATTCAAGTTTTTAATCCTTCTCAGCCTGAAGTTACAGAACTTTGGAGATGTGCTCTATCTCTTTTAAACTTTTTCTAATGAACTGTTTGCAGCTATCAGGCTTGATCTATACTCTGGCTTTCTCTTGTGGCTTTTGTAGAGAGGTATGAAGAACTAAACCCCTGACCCTCCCTCCCCCACCTCTTTCCTTGAATGATTTGTTACTCTGCTTTATTTTGCTAGGAAAGCTGTACAGTCCCTGCTTGTTGGTGATGCTTGGTGCTATGCATGAGAACATCTACTTGGTTGCCCTCTTATGTGGCCTGTTGCTTGCTTAAAGTATGCAAAATCTGTCTGTATTTTTTACTCTGCCTTTTATTTTAGGCAGAGGTTACAGAGGCAGTGTCCCATATGTCGGTATCGGCACCACCACCACCAGTATTACCAACCATATCTTCAGAAGAACGCAAGGCTCGGTGGGAACAAGGCCAAGCTGACTATATGGGAGTGGATTCTTTTGATAACATCAAGAAGAAACTGGACTCCTACCTTCAGTAGAAGTGCCATTTTCAAACACTGGCACTACAAGGACTTGTTCCAGAACTAACAGCTAGGAAAGGCTGTAGATGATGGACGATTATGCTTGCGAGTAGCTTGATGGAAAAAATTCTTGGCTGAAGGCCTCTGCAGTGCTACAGATAAAGCAAGAGCTAGGAAGCAGAATTCCTTGGGCCAATTATAACTGCCTAGTAACTAAAAAAAAAAAAGGGTTTTCAACTACATTTTCCTTATGTTGTGATCAGCTGGCTCAATGTATTCATTGAAACTGGGTTTGCACCTTAGCTCATTAAGGTGATTAGCAATGACTCCTTTGCTTGCTATTTTAGGTCTAAAATGTGATTTGTGAGATTGCTCATACACAAAATGATTGCCATTCTGCTTTACCATTAGTGAGAGATAACAGTAATAGCACTGCTTTGATCTTCTAGTCACAATTGCACTGATGTTTTGACCAGGTTTTTACACATAGTGCCTACAGCATGGCAGAATGCATTTGTTCAGTTCTGTATTCTTCAGGCTTAGTAAACTGAGTTTTTCTGTTACTTGAAATCTTCATGCAAAAATAAAAACTTGTCATGCTTTTCTGGTTTTTTTGTAAACTCTTGAGAAAATAAAAAAGAGATCTTTGGAGCAATCCAAAATAACCCAACTTTGTTCATTCCATTCTAGCTATCATTAACAACTGTCCAGCTTCTAGTTCTGTAATTTTTAATGGAGTATGTAATCAAGTGCCAGGTTGCTGCTGGAAGAAGTACCTGCAGAATGGAGCTAAGAGAATCTGTATTTTGGTTACTGAAGAACAATCTGTAATGTGATACTGTTTTTAAAACAAGGAGTAGTGATGCTATCTTGGCAAGTAAAGATGAAGTAGCTGTACCTACACGGGTTAGGAAAACTCTCTCTTCCTTGTGTGCATTGCCACCATCATGCCACGTGTTGTATTTTGAGACAGAGAAAAGTAGTAAAAGTACAAGACAAAACTCACAGTAACAGCCTTCTGAAGAGAGGGTGGCTGCTGTTTGCCATTAGTTCAGATCCATCCTTTAGCTACAAGTGTAAACAGAACCGAACTACTTAGCGTTCAGTGTGGTACCTGTAATCTGTATCAGTCCAGAGACATGTATTTTCTTATATCTTTATAAAGGAGGATTTTGGCAGGAAGCTAGTAAGGGTTGTTTAGCTTTAATCCTGGAGATAAACAATTAACAACCTGCTACTGTTTGCTGGTAAGGAGAAGATATGATCTGCATGTGAGAGTTAATTGAGGTCCTGGTCATTGTTCAGCAAAAAAATGGTAAAAAGGAGGTCCAGGTCAAAGTAACTTACAGCTATTTAAAAGTTAATAGCATTTGAACTCTCAGTCATAATGTTACAACTAACCACTTTTTTTTTTTTTTTTAAATTCGAAGTTGTTTGGAAGCAGGAAGAGTTAGTAATTACAATCTACAGTTACAAAATATACTTTACCCAGCAAGTACAAATACTGAAGTTTGGCATGCTCACAAATATTCTCTGGGTAACTTAAAAGTACTCTTGAGGTCAGCTGAACAGTCTTAGTTTTGTTCTGTACACTTACTAGCGAATCAGCAGGTTCTTTGACTTTCAGTTGCAGACAACTGTAAGTGTAAAAAGCATGAGACTACACCAACCTGAAAATTTGGTTTAGCATGTAAGTTTTATTACATTCAAGAAGATAAGATGCTGAATAAGATAAAACCTGTATGTTTCAGATTAACAAGTATAGTTAGTAAATAATTAAAACTGGGGAAAAAAAAAAAATTACACTAACCCTTGACTCACATTATAATGTTCAATAAATTAACATTGTCATTTTCTGCCATTATTTTCTCCATAATTAACAGGCAGCATTAGCAGAACTGTACAGGCCTCTTTAAATCACCCCATCAGTATAATTTGATACAAAGACTTTTTTGTGAAGTTTGTAGTCAGTGTAATAACTGAATCACTGCTATACTCAAAATGATAATTCAGAAGCTAATGATAAATAATGATAAATAATGATAAATATGATAAATAATGATAAAGTTCATGATTGCAAAACCTCACTTGCAGACCATGCTACACTCCAAGAAAGAACAATAGCCACAGCCTGCTTATACCTTGTGAAAAGCAAAAAAAAAAAAAAAAAAAAAAAATTAAAAAAAAGCACCACCGAGAAACTCAGAAACTCAAGTCACTGTACAACTTGCCACTAACTCAGTTAAGTTTTTTATTTGGCTTTGGAACACTGAACCATCATCTAGTTAAGAGAAAACAATACTGGTGGTTAGTTTCATAATCATTTTTTAACTCAGCCACTCTGCAAAATATACATTATTTTTTAAAACAAGCAGTGATGTAGCTTGGCTAGCCGTTGAAATGGGTCCCTTGCCAATGGAATTTTAGCTTGAAAAAGGAAACAAAGTTAAATCTCTCATTCGTAGTCAGGAATTGTTTCTCCAGCTTACATCTAAACCTGAAAGTTTGTTTTACATAAACTATGCAAAAACCTGACAATTCATTTGGTTGTACCTCTGCTTTCCTGCTTTTTTGTCAGACTTCCAGGACTGTAACCAGCTACCAGGGCACATTATTCCACTGCCCATGTCTTGTTAATTCTTTGTCTACCAAACTCAAAGCATCACAGCATGTTTTCCTCGAGGCTAAGAAACTAGCTCCATAAAAGTGCATCAGCTTGTTAAGCCACATATTTTGGATTCCTTCAGTTAACTCACTATTTCTTAAAATATAAGAAGAAATGCAAGGAATCATTATGGATTTCTAAGGAGGTAATGGAATTTAGTGTATATTTCTAGTTGCCAAAATGCCCCTGTTTGCTGACATAAGATACACACACACACACACACACACATATATACACACACACGAAGTATAGCTCCTGAGAAGTTTAAAATTAATAGCTGTAGATTCCACATTATTCCCTAACTAAATTAAAAAAAAAAAAAAATCATTTTATGAAGGCCAAGACCATATCAAGAATCAAGCTCTTAACAACTACAACCAGTGGGGGGGGGGGGGAGGGAGGGGGGGGACAATAAAAAAAAAAACCACCACAGCAGCATGGGTTTTGGTTTTTTTTTTTTAAATATAATAAGCTTTATATCTAGCAAAAGTGTTTGTTTTCATGAGGAGCTGGATGTTTTCAGAATATGCTCGTGTACAGAAAAAAATATATCCATTACTTTCTATTCATGGAACAAAAAGCATAATCTTTGCACTTACCCTTTCAGTGACTGTTTTATGAGAGTATCCAGAGCTACTGTACAGGGACTGCTGAATCACGGCCTGAACCACTGATTAATCATCTGAGGCAAGCAATGAGTCAGCCCTTATTTTTCTAATTTTTCATGGGAATTTTATTGTAATTTTCTCTTGATGAACACACACAAGAGGCTGAATACCTGGTCATAGACCAGGTATAGACCATAGAGCATGCATAAAGAGAGTAACAGGAAGAGATGAACACATTCAAATCTATCAGTTATATTATAATTTATATTATAAAGTCAGCCATATAATTTTTGTAGTAATGTTAGGCAGGAACGTAAAGACAAGATAGCAAAAGTCTTCAATAATTCGCCTCTAAAATAGTCATTCATCCCCACCTAAAGAAAAAGAGAGCAACACCTCAAGAGAAATTTAAAAGTGAACAGCTTAACAAGCTAATTGTTTTTAATGAGATTATAATGGTGGCAATTAGAAATGCATCAGATTGGGATAGGCCAACACTTAACATTAATTAACATCACTCCACTAGCTTAAATGAAATAACAGAAATTTCTGTGTCTTACCTTTTACCAGTTCTTGTTAGCAGGCAATACAATTCTGTTTGTGGGTGGGTTTTTTTGTGTGTATTTTTGTTCATTTGTTTGGGTGGGTTTTGGGCAGCAGAGCTCTGTGGTCACTGTGGTTCCCTTCAAGCTGAACTGTTTGGTTCTAAAGAGCTGTCAGTAATCCAGCCAAACTCACAGCCCGTGCAGTAATTGCATTTAATTGCATGCATTGAAATTTAAATCACGTGCAAACGGAGGCAAATATTGCCAAGATCTCCCTTAGCTAAATCTTCCATAACACTACAGATTGCCTTGTAAAAAAACAACAGAAATTTAAAACTGTAAAGACCCTACTGCTGGGCTCTTGAGTACAGCTCAGAAAAGACCATCGGACAGAAAATAACAGCTTCCACATGCAGGTACAAACTGCTTTTCCTTCAGGAAACAATGGCAGGAGCCAGGCATTAGCCTCAGTCTACTGCTACAGATGTAGTTTTAAATGCAATTGATTGCAAATTATGAAAAATCTCGTGGAAAAAAAAAAAACTACACAGAAGTTGCATTGGAACAACTGAAATCTCATAGAGAATTAAAAAAAAGGAAACGAAATATTGAGTTCTGTAACCCCTTCAGAAAAGTTACTTTGGACTAGAACCACCGCTCGTGTTCTGCGCGGAAACAGGACATCAGCACCCGCGCCGCGCACGGCCCCGCCACACGCTCTCTCCACAGACCCAAATTGCGCGGGAACTCCCCAACGCTTCAGTCACGCCACCAACCGAGCATGCGGCAGTTAGCACCCCACGTGAGGAGAAGAGCGCACTGGCGAATCGGTGGCCGCCGTTCGCCTCTGGCCCGGGTGACAGCCAATGGGAAAGCAGCGCGCAAGGGCTCTCCGGACCGTTACCTGACGGCCGTTGCGTCTCTTCGGCTGCGGACGTGTTCCGGTGGAGTGCCGTGCAGTCGAGGCTCCTGAGCCTAACGAGGCGCCATGGTGGGAGTGGGAACTCGGGTTGGGGAGAGGAAGGGAACCTGGGATGGCTTTTGCCGCGGCGGGTTTGGGGAGTCGAGAGTTACCTGTGCTGCGGCGGAGCTCGCGGAGCGCTGCCGCTTGCGGCCCTGCGGTGGCGTAAGGCCGTGTGTGGGAGTGGAGAAATTAACATGAGAACTGAGAGTTCGAGGGAGGTGGTGTGTAGAAGTTGTCTGGTGGTAAATGAGACAAAACAGGTGGAAAAGCAACGAAACCGGCTTTGCAGTGCGAAGGACGACGGTTGAGGGACAAGAACGCCTACCGCATCGGCGGCGGCATTTCTTGTGGTGCCTAAAACGACTGGGGGCTTCAAACATGGAATTCAAACATGTAGTTGAAGATGAGAGTTTTGATGAAGCTTTAAAGACGCTCTCTACCTCTGTGTTTTCCTAGATCAGCTAAATACACAGTAATAGTATATAATATATGTATAGTATATAATAATAAGCTAGAATAAGAGTTTCAGTCTCAGATGTAAAACAAAATTGGGGTTTTGAGTGATTTAAACGTAAGTGCCATGCTTCCTCACCCAGATAATTTAGTAGCGGAACCCAAATATGAGTGGATTGCCTGGCACTAGTTATGTGCTTATTGTAAAGGAAAACATACTTAGAGGTCTTGTGCAGAAAAGATTCTTGCAACATTACTCAGTACATTATTGTCAACAGATCAAGGAAATAGAGGGTTATTATATAAAGAAGGCTTCTAAAACCAAAGAAAGGTGAAAAAGAGACTAAACGGAATATTATACACAGGATATATGTGCTCTGTGGTAAGGAATGATGATACTGCATTCATCCTGTGTGACCGCGTGGTATCTAAGATCCTCCAACATTCTCAACATTAAATCCTAGAATCTTTACAGTTGGTCATCTGGTCAAACTCCCCGGCAATGATTAGGGAAAAGCACAGCTAGATTAGATTGCCCAGGGCTTGATCCCACCTTGCCTTGTAAGTCTCCAGGAATGAGGCATCAACCACAACTCTAGGCAGCCTGTTCCAGTGCTTTGCCATGCTTGCTGTAAAAAACTGTTTCCTTCTATCCAACCTAAATGTGTTTTACTTTGTGAAGTTCGCCTGTACCCACTGCTCAAGCCTGCTTAGGTCCCTCTGGATGGCATCCTGTTCCTCTGGTGTGTCAACTGCAGCCCACAGCTTGGTGTCATTAGCAAACTTGCTGAGGGTGCACTTGACCCCACTTTTGATGTTGCTGATGAAGGTGGTATCAAAGAGTACCAGTCCCAGCACTGATCCCTGGGGGACGCTGCTTGTCACCGATCTTCATCCGGACACTGAGCCATTGGCCACTGCTCTCTGGACTTGATTCTGCAGCCAGTTCTTCATCCATTGAACAGTCCACTCATCAAATCCATATATTTCATATATATTTTCATATATTTCCATATATTTAAGGACTGTGATTGAAGGACTCTGACACAATACCCCACAACATCCTTCTCTCCAAATTGGAAATACATGTGGCTCTTCTGTTGTCCATTGATGCAGTGACACTGCCATAAAAGGCTGCTAGGTTGGTCAAGCAGGATTTGGCCTTGGTGAAGCCGTGCTGGTTCTCCCTGCCTTCCATGTGCCTTAGCTCACAGAGGTGAGACTGATGGGTTGGTAGTTTTGAGGGTCATCATATTATCCTTCTTAGAAGTGGGTGTGCTGTTGACTTTTTCCAGTCACCAGAGACTGATTGCCAGGACTTTCCAGATGTCATGGAGAGTGGCTTGGTGACTACATCAGCTAATTCCCTAAGGACTCTGGGATGCATTTCATCGGGACTCATAAACTGGCAGATGTTCAGGTTCCTCAGGTGGTCAAAAACGTGATCTTTGCTTACAGTGGGAGGGACGTTGCTTCCCCAGTTCCCTCCTGCTAAACCAAACATTTGAGGGCTGTTTGGCGAGCAGTTATCAGAGAAGATTGAAGCAAAGCAGTTGTTAAGTACCTCAGCCTTCTCCTTGTCTGTTGTTACCAGATCGCCTGTGTCACTAGGCATGGTATGCATTCCTGGACTTTCCTTTTCTGCTTGAGGTACCTGTAGAAGCCTTTCTTGTTCTTCTTGGTATCCCTTGCCAAAGTTAGGCCAATCTGGGCCTTGGCTTTCCTGACCCCCTCCCTGCACAGACTTGCAGCTTCTTTGTAGTCTTCCCATGGTACCTGTTTGCACTGCCTGTACGTTTTCTTCTTGTTCTTCCATTTGACCAGCAGGTCCTGGTTCAGCCACGCCTGTCTCTTGCCTTCCTTTCCTGACAGCGTAGATCAGCAGCAGTGAGTAGATTCATGCTAGCAGCAGACTGTTGGGTCATTTTAATTGTCACTCAAGCAGCCGAGGTAATAATGCAGCAGGGAAAGATCACTACAGTATAACCCACAGATAGCAAGTTATTTTGAGAGTGAAATCTAAGTGATGGATAGCCCCAGATCTCACGTTATCATTGTCCTTTTTTTTGTTTGCAGCGTGAATGCATATCCATCCATGTTGGTCAGGCTGGTGTTCAGATTGGCAATGCATGCTGGGAATTGTATTGTCTTGAACACGGGATCCAGCCTGATGGTCACATGCCCAGTGACAAAACTATTGGAGGCGGAGATGATTCATTTAACACTTTCTTCAGTGAGACGGGAGCTGGTAAACATGTTCCCAGAGCAGTGTTTGTGGACCTGGAGCCAACGGTAGTCGGTACGTACGCAAGATGCACATCTTCAATGTAAAACTACTCCTTTCCTTTCAGACTTTTGTGCGTTTTCAAAACACTAGGGGTTCTGAAAGGTGTATAGCTGGATGATGTTTTGACATTTTTGGTTCGTGTTATTTGAAAGAGATGAAATGATGGTCTATGGGTAATGTTTGGAAAACATTAAACTTCTTTGCAGATTTTGGATAATCTTTCCAAGTCACTGCACTACATCCACAGCTTCATTTAATTGCTATCCAGAATGCCTGTGCCTGCAGTGTAGTTCTCTTGAGTTGCCTCCATGTTCCAGGATGCAAATACTGCTTTGTGAGCATCTGATGTTTTCCCCTAAAGAAAGACACTGAAGTTGTACCAACTTCTTGCTGCGTTTGTTCATGGAAGCTGTCTGTAGGTTTTTGACATTTCCTTTTACGTAGTATGTCATCCCTAGGCACCACATGCAGAACTCAGCAGATAAATTTTATGTTGGAATATGTATTTTTTCACTTGTAGATGAAGTACGTACAGGCACATATAGGCAGTTGTTCCACCCTGAGCAGCTCATTACTGGGAAAGAAGATGCAGCTAATAATTATGCCAGAGGCCATTACACCATTGGAAAAGAGATTGTTGATCTAGTGTTAGACAGCACGCGCAAAGTGGTAAGAATTCGTGCTGCAGATCAATATTTAAAATACAAATTTTATTTAAAATACAGCTCTAGAGCTACCTATAGTTACAATTTGTTATGACACTTGTGTTGTTTTTTTTTTTCTGGGGGGGGAGGGAGTTGTTTGTTTTTAAGAATTTTATGCATAGATTATTAAAAACAAAAAACCAGGAACTTGGTCCCATGCCTCCCCCCTCTTGAGTTAAATAAAAATTCAGTCAGTAAAACTTGAAAGTTCTTGTGATGTGGAACATCATTATTTGAAGATATTTTAAGGATACCTCAGAAGTGCGTTATAAAATCTTTAGACTGTAAGCACTTGTTTGTTATTTTTAACCTGAATCGCACCATTATGTGTCATTCAAAATATTTCCAGTACCCTGAAACTCAGATTTTGGTTGGACGTTCAGTAATTTCACATGTCTTTCTAGGTTTCCATAACCTGGTGTAATGTAAGAAATTCACTTAGCATGATGTGAATCAAAGTGAAGTAGTGATTGCCTATCTGAAGTTGTAAAAATACTTTTTTTCCAAACCAAATTGACACTTGCTGCCATACAGAGTACAATAGTAGTTTAAAAGCTGCAAGCCTGCTGTAATTTCTAATAACCTTTCACAGTGGTGCACAACTGCTCTTGCTTTTAGTAGGATAAAAAATGCATAAAGGAAAATGCTACATTCAAATGAGAAAATACTCATATTCAGAACAAGGTGTGCTGTGGTGGTTTTAAGTAAAAGATATGCAAGAAAAAAGTTACCTTTTAAAACAAATGATTAGGAAATAATTGCTTTTGAGTGTTTATTTTAATGTTGATGATTTTGGAAAAGGTAATAATAAATATATGTTTTTTCTCTCTTGCTTTTTTCCACCCTATTATAGGCTGATCTGTGCACTGGGCTGCAAGGTTTCCTTATCTTTCACAGTTTTGGAGGAGGCACTGGTTCAGGGTTTACATCTCTGCTCATGGAAAGGCTCTCTGTTGACTATGGCAAAAAATCTAAACTAGAATTTGCAATTTATCCAGCACCACAGGTTTCTACTGCTGTAGTGGAACCTTACAATTCAGTTTTAACTACACATACAACACTGGAGCATTCAGACTGCGCATTCATGGTAGATAATGAAGCCACTTATGATATATGTCGTCGCAACCTGGACATAGAACGTCCCACTTATACCAATTTAAATCGACTAATTGCGCAAATTGTTTCATCCATCACAGCTTCACTACGTTTTGATGGAGCCCTTAATGTAGATCTGACAGAATTTCAAACTAACCTTGTTCCGTACCCACGAATCCATTTCCCCTTGGTAACATATGCCCCTATCATCTCTGCTGAAAAAGCCTACCATGAGCAGTTATCCGTGGCTGAAATTACCAATGCTTGCTTTGAACCAGCCAACCAGATGGTAAAATGTGACCCACGTCATGGTAAATACATGGCCTGCTGCATGTTATACAGAGGTGATGTTGTCCCTAAAGATGTTAACGCAGCTATCGCTACTATCAAGACTAAACGTACCATTCAGTTTGTGGATTGGTGCCCAACTGGATTCAAGGTACTTTGATAACTTCTGAAGTGCTTGATTTTGGAAATAGTAGGAATTACATGATATTTGGAGGTAGCAGTCATTGTACTGTATTGTAACGTTCCTGTTACTGAACTGCTTACATTTCAGATTATATTCTTAAATATAATTCCCTGATATTTTAACTCAGATGAAAATTCTAAAACAAGTTACAGAATAGCAGTCACGGTTTTTATAGGAGCAGGCAGTACTGAGTGTCTGAAAATAATTTACAAGCAGGTAGTACTGAAAAGCAATGCCAGGTTTTACTGCAAGTCTTCAAAAATCTCGGGAGCTTTGTACAGAAGGAATATAGGCAAGCCCCAAGCAAATGTAGAAACACTACATTAAGTTATTGAATTCAGTGCAGTAATTTCCCAACAATGTTTTTGAGATACCTTGAAGTGGTAGACGCTATCAGTTTCTGGACATGTGGAGCCTGACTGCTATCACTAGAGCAAACCTATTTTTTTCGTTGTGATTCATTTAAACATAGGCTCCTGTAAGTTGCCTTTTTACTAGATCAATATCAGGTTGTTCAGCTACTTCTGCTTGTTCTCAGTTGACTGGCAGTGTCACCTTCCGGACAAGAGGTCCATCTTTCCAGCTACTGTCCACGCATTCAGGACTTGGAAAGACCTAGATTCTTATGTTCTTTGTAGAGTCCAGTAAGCTCTAATGATCTGTTGGAAAAATAACCTCTAGGCCAATGTAGCTAACGCTGGACCAGTTTGACCAGATCCTGAATTTAGGATTTAGTTAAATATTTTGATGAAGCGCAAAATAATTTTATTTAATTGTTCACAGTTGTGGCTACTGTTGTTGTTAACAGAAATAAGTCTTCAGTGCTTCCCAGTAATTAAAGACGTTCTCACTTGTTTTCTTGAAGGTGGGCATTAACTACCAGCCTCCAACTGTGGTGCCAGGTGGTGACCTTGCAAAGGTGCAGAGAGCTGTATGTATGCTGAGTAATACCACTGCCATTGCTGAAGCATGGGCTCGTCTCGACCATAAATTCGATTTGATGTATGCCAAACGTGCCTTTGTACATTGGTATGTTGGGGAAGGAATGGAGGAAGGAGAATTTTCCGAAGCCCGGGAAGATCTGGCTGCCCTTGAAAAAGATTATGAAGAAGTTGGGATAGACTCTGTAGAAGCAGAGGCTGAAGAAGAGGATGAATACTGAAAATGCTGAAGTAATAAAACGTGTGTTCTGTAACAGCAACAAATGAATTGCAGAATCCTGTTCGCTTGCTTGCTTGTTTTCAGATTCAGTTTTAAATGTTGTACTGTTCATTTTTTTCTTTGTTACTGTTTACACACACAGTTGCTGCGTAAGAACCGTTTGAAATTACAGTTTTTGGTAGCATCTAGTCTTGCACAACGTAAAGATTAAATTACAAACTTGTGTACGTGTCTGTAACACTGTATTTATCTATTTATCTATTTATCAATTTATCTAACTGTAGTAAGGGTAAGTGCCATTACACTTTTGGTCTGAACTAGAATATTTGCTAAAAGCACCAAACTTGCTACTTAAAAAAATAAAATTTAAAAAAAAAAATGGGGAGACTCAGCAGACAAAAGGTAAAATTTTCCAACCAGGGTGCCCCCTTACACTCAGTTCCACCTTAGATAGAAGGGAAATAAAATGTCAGATTACCTGCTTTACAATAGTCATGTTTTGAATTCCTACACTGACCTATGAAATACTTATGTGTCCTTTAATGCACAACTCTGTGGACTCTGTAAGCTTTGATGAATTAATAAAAAAATTTTTTGGCTTTTTTTTTTACCTGTTCTTACTGTTAGCAGAAAATACAACTTCTATTTGTGGGCAGTTATTTTGTGGTGTGTTTTTTTTGTTTCTGGCTGGTTGGGTGGGTTTGGTTTTGTTTTTCAGAAAAGCCATATGGTTTTCAGTGAAAAGGACTGGATGCAACTGACTGGTGTTAAGTAGCAGATGCTTCTCTTCACAGATTGTGTGTTCTTTTTTTTTTTTTCTAGGTGGAATGTCATTTGAGGCAACCTCTACAAAACCTGCTTTGTAATGCTGTAATTTTACACTGTCTGATAGTAACAGTACACATCCCAAAAGCCTTCAGTTTTAGTGCAATCTAGCTACACTGTTTCAGCTAGTATTTCTGGTTAAAGTTAATAGGGATATCTCTGGATAAAGAGAAGGAGAATATATACGTGCTTTTAATGTAACAGTTAACTCTCTACTAACTAGAATAGTATTCTGCAGCAGACATTTTAAAATCTAAATTAAAGCTAATGCACCAGATCTGATTTATTTGCTGAGTATTCTGCTTTTGTAATTTAAAAAATACCAAAAAAAGTATATAGTGATGTACGTGCTATTTTTACTTTACCAAAGGATGAACTTCTGTCACATGCCTGTAACAATTTCTAAGCTTTTACATTTTACTTTCTTAACATGGAACTTCTTTGTACGCTAGTAGGAAAAAAGAAAGAGATGGATGACTTTGAATACTCGAGAAAGTATTACTGAAAGCCTGCAACTGAATTCTAAATTATACTTGCTGTTGAAAGGGATGCACATCATCACAACATCAGAAGCAGCTTCAAAACAATCTTCAGAGCAGGAAACCACAGTATTACAAAGTACAGAGCTACTCATTCCTTGAATTCAGATAGTGCCAGCCCAAACACTGGTCCTGTTATTAACTACAAACTGAGTCTTCTGCTGCTGTCGTCTCTCGTACAGGTACAGGAGGAGTTGAGGATTCTAGTGATAAACCAGTAACCAGTGCCGTCTAGGTCCATCTTAAGTTTAACAGTTGAGCACTTACATGCACCTAATAAGCAAGGAAGGGCTTGCTCGTGAGTAGCCTGCCATTTGAGCACTATCGTGGCTTTCGAAAATCACACACTGAATTCTACCTCGAACAGGCTCCTTAGTTACATTGCTCAAGCCTCAGGATGGATGAAGAATCAGCATCACTGACAGCATTATTACTTCATCTTTGTATTAATTGAATCCATCCTTAGAAGCGCGCTGATTGACAGGAGGAAGGTGCTGTTAACACTGGGGATGACAGCCTTGGGGGGGGTCCTGGATCTACGGGAGCATTGGACAATCATCAACGGCATGCAGTTCAACAAAGGTAAACGCCGGCTTCTATATCTGGGTCGGAGCGACGCCGGCCAGCTTGGCAGATGGGCAGCTGGAGAGCCGCTCAGAAACAGCACTCGCCGTCCTCACCGCACAGCGGCACTTCCCGCTCCCACGGCGCCGCTCCTCGCGCCGCCTGCCTCCCTTCAGCGCTCCGTTCCGGGTTTGCCTCCCGCTCGTGAAATCCGCAGCGCGAGGAGCTCATGCCGCTTACGGCACAACACGCTGCGATGCAAGAGCACGCCTGAAAGCACCGACGCCGCAACCCGATAACGCAACCCGTACAAAGCGGCGCGTGACGGCGCGGAGGCGTGTCCAGGGGGCGGGCGGGGCCTCCCAGGGCACGGAGCTGCGCTCGGCGTCCTGCGCCCCGCCCCCGAGGAGCGCCGCGCGCTGCGGAAGGGCGCGCGGAGGCGGAAGGTGGCGAGGTGGAGCGCCGCCGCAGGAAACCTCCGAGCGGTGCCGGTGTTCGGCGGCCATGGTGCGGCTTTACAACTTGCACCCGTTCGGGTCGCAGAGAGTAGTGCCCTGCAAGCAGGAGCCGGCGCAGTTCTGCTGCGGCCGCGACGTGCTGTTCGTGGCCAGCGCGGCGGCCAGCTGCGGGGTGGAGGTGTTCGCCGTACGCCGCGAGGGCCGCTGCGAGCCCTTGGGCTCCTTCGCCACCCTGGGCCCCGTGCTGCGCATGGCGCACAGCCGTGCAGGTCAGTGCCGGGCGCGCGGGGCCGAAGTTCCTCAGGGCGGGGGCGGGTGGCCTCTGCGAGCGCGGAGCCCGGAGCTGCTGCCCGGCCGGGGCGTCTCCTCTGAGAAGAGCGCTGCTCTTACAGTGGGCCCACGTCGAAGTAGCGTCGGAGCTCTGGAGCCGTGTGTTTTCCTTTAACAGTACGTGAAGTGCGTTTACCTAGCGAATTAATTTGCGCTCGAGATCTCTCATTAAAGAAAACCCGGTAAAGGCTGTACTCTGGAACGCTATGTGAGAGCTGAGAATTTAAGATACTTTTTGTAATGTATTTTATTGGGTTCGCCCGTAAGCAGCTCAAACGCTGTCACGTGTTCTTTAACGACACCCAGGAGGGGAGTAAACTCTTCAAAAGGGCTGACAACAGCAGGTCTAGGGGAAATGGTTTTAAGTTGAAGGAGGGAAGATTTAGGTTGGATGTTAGGGGGAAGTTCTTTACTAGGAGAGTGGTTAGGCCCTGGAACGGGCTGCCCAGGGAGGTTGTGGATGCCCCGTCCTTGGACGTGTTTAAGGCCAGGTTGGACGGGGTCCTGGGCAACCTGATCTGAATGTGTATGTTTGGTGGCCCTGCTAGGCAGGGGGGTTGGAACTACATGATCCTTGGGGTCCCTTCCAACCCGGATGATTCTGTGATTCTGTGTGATTCTGTGTGACTTAACAGTCCTTCTGCTTTCCCTTAAGGAGACTATTTGGTGACGATTGAAGAGAAAAGCAAAGCAACTTTCCTAAGAGCTTATGTGAACTGGCGATGCATGTCTGCAGGCAGTTCTCGTGTTTGTGTCCGGATGGTGGGTCACAAGATGGAGGAGTCGTACACCGAAACCTTAAAAGAGCAGATGTCGATAGTGGAAATGGCACTTTCAGATCCTCCGCTGTGTATTTCATGTTGTCCTGTAAATGGAGATCTTCTTGTGGGCTGCAAGAATAAGCTAGTCATGTTCTGTTTGAAATACCTGGTCATAAACCAGAATTTGACAGTATTAGACTTTGAACGCTCCTTAATTTTACACACTGATAACTTCATTCCTGCCGAAGTTGCATTTTGCGCTAGGCACATAGCGATAACAACAGAGTTGGATGTTCTAATCCTGAAACTGGACCTGATCCAGCATAGTGCAGACAGGGGAGAGCAATGCGCATATCAAGTTAGTACAACAGAAAAGCTGGTGGATGGAGGTAAGTACAGATATTGAACTTTTTCAGACTGAGAATCTGCTGATTACTGTCATTCATAAAGAAGGCTCAAACGTGATGTCATTACATACTGCCTGCTTGCAATGTGTGGGAATTAACCTGATTAGCTCCCACCTAAAAATCAGATCAACAGCAGAAAGCTCTTAGAAAATCTTTCATTTATAATTTAAGAAATTTTAAAAGGTTTGTGCTTCTTGAAATGGAAACTACACCTTAAAAAAAAAAAAAAAAGTCAATAAAATTTCAGATGGGAAAGATATCAAATGGAGTTTTCTTCATTGGTGGACAATGGATTTTAGCGCAGACAATTCACACTGGGTTGTTTTCAGTACTTAAAGCCAAATAGAAAAGTTCGAAACATTTTTGGGGGCAATTAGGATTTGTTTTCTGGAACTTAGGTGTGTTGAAGATCACACAACATTGTATCATAGCTACCTTTTTCTTTCTGAAAACCTTTTCAACCAAATGACAACATTTTTTTATTTGTTATTTGGCTGTTTACAGCACAGGTTGCTTTGGATTTGCCTTATACTGAGCAGCTTGCCTTTTAATAGAATCACAAAATGGGTGGGTTGGTAGGGACCTCAGAGTCCGTCCAGTTCCAACCCCTGCTGTGGGCAGGGGCACCTCCCATAGACAAGGTGCCCAAACCCATCCAGCCTGGCCCTGACTGCCCCCAGGGATAGGGCACCTACAGCTGCCCTGGGCAGCAGTGCCAGGCCCTCGCTGCCCTCTGAGTGAAGAATTTCTTTCTTATATCTGATGTAACTCTGCTCTGTCTCGGTTTAAAGCCATTGCACCACGTCACGTCTCTCCACGTGCATGGAAAAAGTCTCTTCATCTTTTTCATAAGCCCTGTTTAGGTATTGGAAGGCCACGATCATTTTTCCCCGGAGCCTTCTCCAGCAACCCCGGCTGTCAGCCTGTCCCTGCAGCAGAGGCACTCAGCCTCTGGGCATCCCTGCGGGCTCCTGTGTCCCCACTCCTACAGGCCTGTGTTCCTGTGCTGGGGCCCAGAGCTGAATGTAGCTCTGTGAAGGACTGGGGGAGCAGAGGGTGAGAACCACCTCCTTTGCCGTGCTGGCTTCATTTCTGAGGCAGCCCAGGGTATGGTTTATGTGAAAAGTCGATTGTTCTTGTTTTCTAGTGTAGCTCATCTCAAAATGTCATAGTTTGTGGAAGCCAATGCTAATTGGTTTCCTGTAGTTGGAGTTTTTAGTCGATATTGTATCAGTGTCAGTGTTTTCTTGTTGCTAAATGGAATTGTTTGAACACTTTGATACATTTCCATTGTTTAGGTATAAAAGATGAAGACCTTGCAGCTCACAGTTTGCAGCTTGAATTAGATGAGTTTGTCATATGTCAGAAGCCAGTGGAACTGCTTGGGGAAGAAAGTAAGCTTTGTAAGATACCCATCACACTTGAGTCCACAGAGTTGTCTACAGAAGACGAAAAGCACTTTCAAGTGCGATATCTCCTTTTCAGGTATTACAAATGCATTTTCCCCTGCAAGGGTTAACTGCTATGTTAATAATTCCATGTAACCAAAATGAGCTCACATCTTGCTGAAAGAAAAATCCTGGTATTTTGGCTTCTGGGATGTTTGTGTGCTGTGTATTTTTTATGTTGTTGCTTTTTTTTTTTTTTTTTTTTTGTCTGCTGAGAAGATAACTGTGATGCAAATGAAGATCCTTACTTGGCCTTGCAAATCCTAAGCTTTATTTAATGTTGTGAAAGTGGCTAGTTAGTACAGTTAAATGCAATTTAACTGGTGATTTTGCAGTATTGGTGATGTTTAATACCAGTTGTCATTGTACATCCTTGTATTCCATGAAGGGCACACATGACAGCTTCGCTTGTGATGTATCAGGAGGGATGGTATTTTCTCAGCATACTGGATGACAAAATCATTTAGATTGGAAGGGACTTGCTGAGTCCCTCTCCTTAACATCTCCTTGCTTGGGCAGGATCAGCTGGACTAGGCTTTCCAGGACTCGATCCAGCTGAGTTCGAGTAGCTCCTTACTGGGCAGCCTTTTCCAGCATTTGGCCACCCACAGTTCTTATACTTTCATGCCAGACTAGCAGAGCAGTTTTACACACCTTATTCTGGAGTAACTTGTGTGCAATTTTCTTAATATTTACAACAAGCCTACTACAAAATGTAACAGTCAGAAATAATCACCAGTCCTGACAGCGATCAAGGCGCTGCCTTCTGCTTGTTTGTTCTGTGGGGTTCAACTCCAGCTGAAGCGATGGTTACTTAAGTACTTTTTACCAAAAAAAAAGTTCTCCCTTTGTGCAGCTGGGAATGGGGAGTTTACTAAGTATCTTCAGCCCTAAAAAACAACACCTTTGGTTTTGTTAGTAATCAAATCCTTTAAACTTTTATCTAAAACTGTTGAAGCATTGGTATTGCAGTCCAGCTGTGAATTCCAAAGCAAAGCAAGGAAAAGGATGAGATGCAATAGGAAAGAAAAGTAGGACTGAGGGCTGCGCCATGTTACATTGTGTTCAGTTGAAGAAGGGATGGGGAAAAAAGAAAAGTTAAATAATGGTTCAGATCCATTTTAGTGTGTGTTCAGCACTGCCATGGCTTTACAATTTTTGTTATCGGTACTCCACGTCATAACATCATGAAAAGCACCGGGAGTTAAGGAGTTAATGCCCTATTTCTGTGGACTGCCAATTTTCCAGGTACCTGATTGTCAGAAGAGAAGAACTGCATACCCCACAGGACTTTGCATTCAGAGGGGGAGATAAAACTCCTTGCAGGTCACGGGACTGGTCTCTTTTTTTTTTTTGCTGCCTGGCGGCGTGTGTGGCTTGCTCCCCAGCCATTTTGCTTTCAATTCAGAATAAGGCCTTTGGTTTTGGACACTCTCTCTGTCTCATTTTATTTGATTTATTAGCCTCGGTTCTAATTATACATTGTATTATATTGTGTTATCTTGCATTCCAATATCAAATGTAGTAAGTTAACCTTCCTCCTCAGATCGTTGCCACTCTTCATTTGTAGGCCCGTCTCCCTACCCTTCCCCCTTTTCCCTTTCTTAAGGTGTGGGTCTCTGGGTCCCCAGCCCCATTAGTCACAGAATTGGGCTGAAACGGCCCGAAACCATTGACACTCCCCTCCTCTTTTCTGGGCCTGTGGGCCTGTCTCCTCCTGTCATGGACACAGATCTAGAGATAACTCCGTGACGTTCATCAGATCCCAGCATTGAATGCATGACTTGTGGAGGAGCAAAGAAAGGATTTTTGGTTGCAAAAACTTGAGGTAGTTGCCTCTAGCTGTACTACGTGTTTCTTGGCCTTGCTAAGATAACTGTATTAGCAATAGGAATGAAGGATAGTTGAGTATAAAAACATCAACTCTGGGTATTACAGCTGTTTACTTGCTTGGAGTAGGTGATAGCTTCTTACTGACTTCCCATGTTGTGTTTTTTCCCTCCAGGCGTTTTACACCAGACCAGTCCCCTTTTGGCTTTTGTGAAGAGACGAAGCTGCACTCTGTTCAGTTCCTCCCTGTTTACCAGACAGGTAAGCGCACATGTGGGGGAGCAGTATGAGTTAAAATACCAGTTAGCAACACTGAAGGAGGAAGTCTATTCAAAGACTACTCTCAGTGGTTCTCAGTGACTAATTTTGTATCACGAAAGACACTTTTTATGTCGCATAAATAAAGTTATCCTCAGTGTTATTGTATGATATTAGGATGCCTCTCAGAGTTAATAGCAGACATCAGAGAAGTAAATCTTAATATTAAGGTACAGGTTATCTTTATTTCAAGCTTTAAAATAGAAGGGAGAGAAAACTAATTTTAGGGTTCACTAAGATGCACTCACTCAAGCCTCAACATAACCATGGAAAAATGCTTTATATCAGATCGTCTTTCCTGCTCGCCCAGTTTCTAGTTTTCTGGTAGCAAAGCCATATTTAAGCTGCAGGTGACTGAAATGAAGAAGCTACTTCACAGAATGGTCAGGGTCAGAAGGGACCTCAAGGATCCCGAATCTCCAACCCCCCTGCCACATGCAGGGCCACCAACCTCCCCATTTCATACCAGACCAGGCTGCCCAGGGCCCCATCCAACCTGGCCTTGAGCACCTCCAGGGATGGATGGGGCATTCGCAGTCTGTCTGGGCAGCTTCTCCAGCACCTCACCACTCTCACAGTAAAGAATTTCCCCCTGACATCCAACCCTACATTTTTCCTCCCTCGACTTCAAACCATTTCCCCTTGTCCTGCAGTTATCTACCCTTTCCAAGAGTTGATACTTGTTATTCAACTCCAGCTAACTTTTCCCTTGTGATTTATAGACTTCAACAAGAAAGTCTGTAGAATCTGAACACAGGCTTTGCCTACCTAAGAATGATCAGGCTGCTCATTCCATTCGTGGACATTTAGTTCTAATGACTCTGCCTGGAATTATAGAATCATAGAATTGCTTGAGTTGGAAGGGACACTTAAAAGTCATTTGGTCCAACTCCCCTGCAGTGAATGGAGATACCCACAGGTCGATCAGGTGCTTACAGCCCCATCCAGCCTTACCTTGCATGTCTGCAGGGACAGGGCACCTCTCTGGCCAGCCTGTGTCAGTACCTCACCAACCTTACTGTAAAAACTTCTTTATATCTCATCTAGATCTCCCCTCTTTTTCCCAGTTTCTTTTTTTCCCAGTTTCCATGTGCTGTTCGATCTATGGAAATTCTTCACTTGTGAGTACATCCATGCTTCTGTTGTAAATTACTTCCGATGAGATAACAAATTGATTGTTACCTGCTGATATGCTGTTGTTCATATTCTTTTCAATAGCTACTAATAAAACTGGTCTGGAACTTGGGCACGTCTGAGAGTGTAGTTTAGGCATCAGGTCACAAAGAAACAGAATGGTTTTGATTTATGAAGTATATGAGATGCCTTTTTTATTGTTATGTCTAGGAAGTTCTATGACAGCAAATGAGGAAACTGAGAAGAGAGAACTACTGAGTCTCTTCTGCTTTTTTTCTTTGCCTCATGTTGGATATCTCTACTCTGTTGGGAAGTTAGTAGAACTGATTTCTACTTACCAGTACTCGGAGAGGTCAGAGCAGGCAGTTCTTACTCCACAGTTCCTGCATGTCATTACAAGGTAACTTTTTTTTTTTTTTTTTTTTTTTTTTTTTTAAATATATTTTCCTCTTTGGCTCATTTATGAGTCCTTCGCAGCCTCTTCGGTTATTCTGGGTGGATTCATGTTTTAGTGCAGAATGCCCTTCTGTCTGCATCACAGAGCTGATTCTGTCTAGGTTTTGTCCTGGATTAATTCAAGTTTTCACTTTTTTTCTTCATCAGTGTTTCTTCTTTCCTTCTAGTGAGAGCCTGCAGTGTTACACAGTGCGGTGCAGTGCAGCAGCAGCTCGCGATGAAGATCCATACATTGATACAACTGTGAAGGTGCATATCTCATATTTTTTCTAAAAGAATGGGGCAGCAATATGGCAGTTGTGTTTCATACCAAAATCCCATTTGTTTCTATTCGCTATGACAAATAACATCCAAAATTAATATTTTACATCAGCCTGTGGCATATTCTAATTTAATGGTCTGCAGGTGTATCGCTGCAATCTATTATTGCTGTTTAAGATTCTAGAGGATTAATAGAATATTTTAAAAACCTGTAAAATCGTGTACACTTAGAACAAAAATCATACTCTCCTGTATAAATCTGAATGGAGGGAGCAGAGATTTTCCATATTGCGGCTGACGATGTTTGCAGAACCGGCCTGTCTTGAAACTTAAACTTTGGTCTTTTCTCTTTTTCTTCTTTTTTATTTTTGTTCCTTTTCTCAGGTGTCTTTGAACTGGCAGTTTTCTTAAGAGGAGTGTAAACATTTGAACATATCTGCCTACCTGATAATGTGTTGGTTTTTGTCTTGGTTCTTTTTTCTTTTTTTTCTTTCTTTTTTTTTTTTTTTTTTTTTTTGAAGAGGAGGGCTTTTAATCATCGAAGTTCTTGATTTTGCCCCTTCCTCAGTTTGCTTTGCTGTAAAAATCTGCTCGATTACAAAAATTGGAACAAATGTTAATAAAAATACCAGAGCAGTTGAGAATGAAGAGTATTTTAAGCTGACCTTTATGGATTTTATTTGAGCATGTAGACAGCAGACATAAAGAAACCACAGAGCAGTTGTATTACAAAAATTTCAAGAGCCAAACATTCTCTGACCTCCATTTTCAAACACATGAAAGAACCTGTCCCTTTCTCAGACTCAGGTCTGCATGTGTTTCCAGAGCTTATGTTCAGTCACAATTCCTTCAGCCTGGCAACAGGCGGCCTCAGGAGGCTGAGAAAATGTGCACATAATGGAAGCCTGCAGCCCTTGTGGTTGTCCACACCACAGCTTGCCTTCCATGGGTCACAGACCCACCCTGGCAAAGGGTCTTCCAGGGGCTGCAGTCCCTTAGGGGCATCCCTGTCCTGGTGTGAATTTCTTCAAAAAGCAGGGTACGTGTAAAACATGATGCTGTCTCTCCTTGCTGCACTGTGCATGTTAATTTGTAAATATTTATCTTAATGCTATAAATTCAAAATATTTCTGGGCAAATGAGGTTGCTTTTTTTTCAGTTTTTAGTCCAGTGTAGAGGATGTGGTAATTTTTGGCTGAAAGGTGCACACTGAATGAATCAGGATGTAATACTGGGCATGAAATGTAACAGTAGGTAAGCAAATATAGTATTTCTATGTGTAATACATTTTTATAACGTAAGCAACTACAATCAGGACTTTTATAACTCTATCAGACAGTCTTACATCTTGGCCAAAATCGAACTACTTGGTATTAACTTTTCCATGTTAGGTGACGCAGCCAAGGTTCAGGTATTTTGAGACACAGTTAAAAATGTGCAACTGCTTCAAAGAGTGAAGCGATTTCTTGTACCCATTGTTACGAGGAGTTGATGTTTGAATATTTTTATTCTTGCTTCAATGAAGCATTCAAAGCTAGGAAGGCCAGTGAATGTTTTTAGTGTTGTATTATTAGACAAAGATTATATCTTTTCACTTTTTTTTTGTTCAATTAAAGACTCGAAGTACATGCTAACCAAAATTACAAAGTGCTCACTTTCTTTTGTAGGCTTGTCCACCAGTCACATTGGATGTCTGCACGTTACGAATGCAGCTTTTTATAGGGCCAAGAGCTATCTGTCATTACAAAAACCATATAGTTCTTCTGACTAAGGCTGATACTGAAGATATTACTGAAAGACGAAAGCCTTCAAGAAGGATGCTGTAAGAATTTGTATCTTCTGGGGAGCTGGGATTTGTAACTTTATGTACAATGCTGAATTTTCAGGTGTTGGAACTGAAGAGAGAGTCCTCTGCAGAAGGACTTTTTGAGCATAATTCCCAAGGTAGTAAACAAAAGCATAAATCAAGCACTGATTTTTGACTTCTGCAGTATTAAATAACATAGAAGAAAAGAAGATGGTATCACAAATGGTTGAAATCAAGATTGTCAGAAACAACTTTCATAAGTAATGTTGAAACAATATTATGAAGAATATCTGCTACTCAGAAGAAATAAATACTTATATTGAGAAACAAAAATATATAGGCATAGTGAATCTATGGTATAACAAACTATGGTGTTGCATAAAATGAGAATAACTTACGTTTGGCTAAAGGATCTTAGAAAGTTGTGAACATCATCATAGTAATGACAAAAGAAGGACCAGACTTCAGTCAGATATACTCTTGTTGTATGGATGTAGCCAGGTACATTTATGACTGTTTCTGTGAGATCTACCTTTCCCATTCTTTGAGGGTTGTTCATTGTTTAGAGGAGTTCAGTTGAGAAATCACATTTGCTAAAGCCCATTAACAGTTGAACAGCTGTAGTTGGTTGTAATTATTAGAACTAGTCTTAAAGCATAGAACAAACCTTATTAAAGAGAAGACAATGTTAAGCTGGTAAAAGAGAACTAGTAATTCAAAATGCTGTAGTTTCTCTCTCTGAAACAATTTCTAAAAGTTTGTAGTTGACATTTGAGAAGGAAGCAAAGGAAACACATTTTGCCTTCTGCAAAGGGTATTTGTTGGACAAGTGCTGCTTGTAGTACCTAGTGTACTTCACCACCAAAAAGGAGAGAGAGATCCTAGATCAACTGCTTACTGTTCTGTTTCTTCACTGTTTCTCCGTGGTCCTTTAATGTCAGGCAGTTGAACACCCAGCCAATGTGCTAGAGTAAAAGTGTTCAGGTGCTTTCTTACATCGTATCTTAGCAGACACTTGTATTTAGATGCAGGGGCAGAAGTGTGGTAAATCTTTGCAAAAAGAGGGAGCATCTTAATTACTTTCAGTTATTCAGCTTGTAAGCTTCTTATGTATTGGTTTCTAACCATTGTATGTATTGGTTTCTAACCATTCTGTATGAAAGTGCCTATTTATCCTTAGCCATTAATTGTGATTTGAATTTATAATTTAACTGCCAAGTGTTTACTAGCCTGCAAACATATCTGTTTATGGATTTGTCATATGATTGATTTATTTTCTTTTGGCTGCATAGTGTTTATTTAAACATTGACAACTCAAATCTTTTCCTTTTCTCTAGTTCCAGAAAGGCTGATAACAACAGATCCAGAACCATTTCTGAGTTGGAGCCTGGCTGGAATTTGTATATTATAAACACTGTTTCAACCATCCAACTTTACAGAGAAATGGTATTGCTACCTCCTGCTTTTGGTTTTGATTGACTGAAAATAAGTACTATTAATCTCTGTGCTGAATATACAGTAATGTATTTCTTGTGAATAGCCCATAATCCTATTTCAAATGGCTGCTGCCCTCTCAAGAATTCTTCCTGTGCATTATTTTTACCAGCACCCTAAGTATATCCTGTGTCTGTTCTAGGTGGATTATAGTAGAACTTATGAAAATGTAAGAACTGAGAGTTGCATCCATCTTCTAAGCGAGGCTCACTTACTAGTCAGAGCAGCAATAATGGACCCTAGTTTCTTTAAATCAGATGACAAAGAAGAACTTCTGAGAGCATTCAGAGAAAGTTGTGCCTTCTTAGGAGACTGCTACAGCAGGTATGTTTTAGATGTCAGATGATATAGATGAGCTCTTGTTTCCAGTAATCTAGCCTAAACATAAAAGTCCATCATTCTTTGCTACTGTACATTGGTATTGTGTGTATATTTCATGCTTCTCTGCAGTTTAATCTGGTCCTCTGTGCCGTATCTATTGTTTTTATTGTCAATCTGGCACAGAATACAATGTCACCTTGAGTAATAGCATGTGCTTGCAGATACTGGTGTGTCTACAACTGTTATGTGTTACTTTAGTTCTTACCAACAGCATCAGAAGTGTCCCTTTACTTACTCTTTGTTACTTCCTGTCTGTTGCTTTCAGGTTTGACACAAAGGATTACCACCTGGCTTTGCCATACTACCGAATGTCAGGTTTGTCTGTGGCTGAAGTTTTGGAGCGGATAGCTTCAGAAAGTGATGAAATACAGACCTATGAAAGAGGATTAATATTTTATTTAACTCACTCTCTTAATGAAGAGTTAAATGAAGAATTAAGCAAGGTAAAAACAAGTGTTTCTGTTTTTTTTTTTTTTAATCTATTGATCTAGTTCTGATTTTAAGAACAATATATGAAATTTTAATTACAATTTCTATTGATATACTGCACTGCTTTCTAAGTTTTACAGTTATTCTTTTTCACATGGTTTTTATTTTCTCATTTTAACAAAATAGCAAGCAACAGCTGCAATGCTATCATGAAACATAAGGATCTGGCTGTCATGATGCATGTTACTAATGTACACAGATACTTCCATGCTAGGAAAGTTCTGTCTCAGATTTCTTTCGTTCCTCTTTTCTGCAACACTGCAAACTGTTTTTTGATCATGGACAGATTGTACTGGCTGGTAAAACTGACTCAGTGTGGTGGATGGTTCTAGCTCTTCAGAGTTTCACTCTTGGCTCATTTAATTTCACTGACAGGGAGGAAAGGCAGGAAAAGCACTGTGATTTCACAGCTAAGCTGTATTTGCTTCTATCTTAGGCCATAAGAGTCTGTGTATTTGGAAATGGCCAGATTGGATGGGGCTTTGGGCAGCCTGGTATAGTATAAAATGGGGAGGTTGGTAGCCCTGCATGTGGAAGGGAGGTTGGAGATTCATGATCCTTGAGGTCCCTTCCAATCCTGTTCCAATCCAATCATTCTGTGATTGTGTGATTCTGTGAAATATTGAAACTATAAAATGGCTTTTTTTTTTTTTTAATAGGAATTGGCAGATAAAGTTCTCCGAATATTCTATCTTGCTGACCCTATGCAGCTGCCTCATGTCATCTGCAGTCCCTGCATGAAGAATGTATGTCCTCTGACAGCTGTGAAGTATCTTTGTAAAGTAGAAGACATTATGCCATCAGTGGTCCTTACGCTTACTAAGGCTTTCATGGCTCTGAAAATGGGAGACCTTACGATGTATGAACGTGAGATGAACTCCCACAAGGAGGTAAGGTATACCAAGAGCATGAATTATTCACTTTTTGTAAATCTCAGGTCGATGGGTTGTCTTGTGGTTGTATTTTACAGTAAAATAACCTTTCAGTTGCTTCTCTTTCTCCTCATTTTCTGTGTAGGTTCCACTTGAACATCTGCATTAACAGTAGGATCCAGGGCTGATATACAGTGGGATGGTGCTGTCTTTGCTAAGCCTTATCAATAAACAACGGATTTGAAGATATTCTTATAAATGAAATACAGTATACTGGAGCTTAGCAGAGTCAATGCTCTTCACCATTATGGCAGGGTTGTATGGTAGCATTTTTCCGCCTCTCCATCTGTAATCAATACATGCAGTATGCCCATGAAAACTTACCTTCTGTATGCAAACAACCCTTATAAAATTGCCTTACACAGTGCATACAAGCCAAAGTTTCTGTATACAGTCTCCCTATACAATTTCTCATCTTCTCTTAAAGCGCTCAATTGTTACTAAGTCTAGATCAGAACCTACTTCAGTGCTATCAAAGTAAGAATTCCATGTTAACGGGGGAAAAAATGTTAGTAAATCAGTCATAGATGTTCATATGTGGATTTAGACTGAAACCAGTTGGTAAATTGCTGCTTCTTAAGGCTGATCAGGAGTGTTGAATAGTCAAAGGTTACAGAGCTTGTGGCATGGGCTTTTTCTGAGAGAGAGCTGATATCCCAGAATTAGGTGTCAAGCTTCAGAAGTAAAAGCTTTGGGTAGCTTTGAGTTAGCAGCTTTTGAAATACCAGGTGGGAACTGTGGAATGCTGTTTCAACAGTGTTGTGTAGGATCTCTCACCTGCTTTCCAACCATTTGCAGCAAGGTGAGGTGAAATTGCCATGTTACAGAGAAGCTGAAAAAATACACATTCACAGAATGGTTGAGTTTGGAAAGGACCTCTGGATATCATCTGGCTCAAACGGTCCAGCTCACCCTCTCTTCCATTGCATGGATGCTATTTAAATGAGAATCAAGTGTTCGGTGTTTTAGTTGTGGAGTTTTGGTTTTAATTTGACCTACTACAAAAACAACTCAACTTTAAAAATCATTTCATTGTTCAGTATTAAAAACAGTGCTTCCAGAAAGATGAAGGAAAGATAATTTCTACAAGTAAAGGTCTAGAAGTCTGAATTTTCTTCATAGGTCTTCTTTATATTTCTTATGTAAATTGTTTAGTTTGTACAGACATCATTTCTCCACTGTTGTTAAAGTGGAAATAGTATGTTGTCACGTTACCTTCAAAAGCACTTTGAGTTGGATATCGTGCAGCTTGTTTTGATCATTGTTTCAAAGGTGTTTAGAAAGGTATTTCACTGACATTCTAGTCAGAGAATTTTCACTACACCTTATTTGTTTACTGGCTAGTAAACGCATAGTAAAATCTATGTCACGTGTACAGTAACTGCAGGTTTCATCAGAATGTTTCTTTCACTGTTCAGATAAATGGCATGGTGTTCTGAAGTCACTGACCCAACACGCAGTTTGGACCTGGATCTTTGGAGAACTGTTTTTTAAATTGTAGAAAATACTTACTTCTCTTGACTTCATTTCATTTGCCTGTATAAGCTTGACTGGCTGAGAAATATTGACTTCACTGAGTTGAACTGTGCATGGATTGAGTTATTTGTCTAAGTTATATCTGATTGTTTATAGACAATGCTGGCCTGTGGCTTCATTGGGCAACCAAAACTCCTGAGAGAGTGTAACAAAGGAATTGTTATTCCAACTGAATTTGCTGTTCACCTGAAGGTGATGCAGCCTGGATTACTGGTGGCTGCCACTGTGGCTTTACATGAGAACAGTAAAATCGAACTGGAAGAAGCAGATATGTTTTTCAAGGTTGGCATATGATAATTTTTTCCTTCTTTTCTTCACATAACTGATTTTATGGGTGAGCAAAATGGGCTTGGTTGCTCCTTCACTCACATTTTAGCACTTCTTTTGAAAGAGGCAGATGAGGATTGCTACATTGTATTGCAGAGAGATGGCTATGAAATCAGAAGTCAGTCTTTTTGGAAAGAAGAATGGAGAAAAGAAAAAAAATTCAATTAGTTGTTAAGTTCTTTGTTTTAATCCTGTCACTTGAATGCATAATTTAATCTCAGAGCTTTTCTGACCTTTTATGGTCACTGAAGTTCACTGTGTTTGTGAGTAGACAAAATATTTTTTCCTTTATTCTGCAGCGTAATGTTGTTTGGATTAAAACCATGTACGCTTAAATATAAGTATGCTGTGGACTAATGTCTGTTACTGTGAAAGACATGACAAAAAGACTAAGTCGTAAAGCTCACATTAGAACAAATACTCTTTTTCAAAGCCAGCTGTAAACCAACTAAAGGTCCTTTTCACCAAGCAACCAGGCCTTAAGCCCAGGAGCATCTCCCTTGTGGTCCTACTGTTGCACTCAGCTGAGATGCACAGCATTTCCTTATCACGGCCTTTGCTTGCATTAAGATTCCTCTTCAGAAGACTAGGCTAGGCTATTGACATATATAAAAGCCTCCAAATTAGCAGTCAATAAATATTTGCTGACTGTCTGCTGACCGTTCTGACAATGGAAGAAATCAAATCTATGTTAAAATAATTCCATGAACTTCTATCTTTTTCTAGCATTGTATTATGTAGCATCGCGCCCTTGAGAAATACCGAGTCAAAAAGGTGCTAAATTCCTGCCTCTATTAAGTGAAAATCTGTTCCTTTTGTTTCTTCTGATTTCTGCTACTAACAGTTGCTACGTTCTGCACTAACTTGTCATTTTCTAATGTTTTTGTTCCTAGATGTTATGTAATAATGGTGAAGACATGGTTCCTCAACTTTTGGTAGATTTCTGGGAAGCTCTTCTTGTAGCATGCTCTCAGGAAGAAGTACTTCAGGAGCTCTTATTGAGGGTTACTTATCAGTATGTTTGGAGGATATCAAAGAAGCAACTCCCTGAGACTAAACCACTGAAAACAACAGAGGATCTGGTAACTCAGAAGTTTTATGACTGTACTGTCCATCTAAAGCTGTCCAATTACTTAGTATTTGGATGGTGGACAATTTGGAGTAGAAATGCTGAGTCATGGCCTGAACCAGTGATGAAGCACCTGGTGGGAGGCAGGGCCAGCCCAGGGGAGCTCAAGTGAATGCAGTGTACCTGGTTGATGGAAGGGGTGGAGCCAGGATCCATCCCTTTCCAGACCTCATTTAAGGGTTGGTAGTGGAGGTGAGGGAATCTTGCAGAGGTCTTCCAAAAGGTAAGAAGCTTTTTGCTCTGTTTCTGTGCCCACAGCTGCTGTATGTGGGCTTGTCTTCATTTGCTGCTGCCAAAGGCTTTGCCATCCTGCTGATATGACTGTGCTTTCCATCACATTATAGCGTTGCAGCCTCTTAAAAGAAACATGCCTGAGAGTAAATAATGTAGTGTCTGCTTACCAGACAGGTTTTGCTGGTTTTGGAGAGTCTTGTTCTTTAAGGATATTTTAAAATACACTCAACAGGAGTGTCACGGTTCTGGATATTTCAGATCAAGGCTGGAATGAAACAGAATTTTCCAGTTTTTTTTTTTTTTTTTTTTTTTAATTTCTGTAACAAAAATTTTGCAAAACCGATAAAATGAGGAAATACCAGGGTGATGAATTGTAAGATACTTTGAATGAAAAATCTGAAATACAGAAATAAATAGAAGTTTCAAGCTGATTTATTTTTTAATTCTATGGATTAGAGGAAATAATAGGTGCTATTTGAGAACAAAATTTTCTGTGCTTGTGGGGAGTGGGATGTTTGATGTGGAACTGTCACTAATAAAAATACTTCTTTGTATTACAACTTCTATATTGCTTTTGTAGATAAACTCCTGTGATCATTTTGGATCCATTTTCCCATGGGTTACTTTCATAATGTCAATGGAATCTCCACTTGATAAAGATTGTCCTGAAGATATTTCAAAGCTACAGGTATGAAATCCCTAAACCTTGCTATTCACAGCTCAAATCTGTTCTGCAGATGTTCATGCACGTGTTAACAACTTTTTCCAGCAGCCTGCCCCCTCAATTTATCCAAGTTGAACTAAAAGACCCCTTAAATCATGAAAGAAAAAAACATTGACGTGACACATCAACAACAGTGATACTTACCTTTGCTATTAACTGTGTACTCAGCTTTCTCAGTTCTTAATAATGTCTATTAGAATAAATATTACTTCATAAGTATTGTAAGTAAGGTTGCTCTAAGTTTATGGTTACCAGTGTTTTGCAAAACTCGTGTTAAATCCAAACAATCTTTTTTGTTGTTGTTGTTGTTTAGTCCATTTTATGTGGTCAGTCAATAGATATAACTGCAGCTCTGCCTATCCTGGAGCCTCTGGCAGAGGCTGGCAATGTTGGCCTCACCGTTCGTGTTCTCTGCAGTACCCGTCTGGGCAAGCACGAGGAGTCCATTGACCAGCTCCTCAGACAGTGTCCTGCTGCTGCTGTGTTATATGCTCAGCATGAGCTGAAAGATGACAGTCGGGTGAGCTATTTGGGTTAAAGTCTTCTGGATTTTGGCTTGTTTATTTTCCCTAGTTAAAATGTTTATTGCAGATGGATCAGACAGCCCAGCCCTACCACTACTGTTCTCAAGACCAAATTTGTGCTTTATTTTTAAATCTGAAGATGGTTTCTGTGGTTGTAACAAGTATGAAAACAGAGTTGGAGGCACAACTAAATCAGAATATAGTGGAATAAAAAAGTTTGTAAATTGTTTATAAATTGTGTTTATAAAAGATATCTATCACTCGTAATATCACTCGTTGCTTTGCATGGAGCTGGTTGGAACAAGAACAAAAAAATACCCCTTGCAAATCCTTTTCTCTGTAGAGGCACCTCTGGGGGGCACTGTTGAGATATTTGTTGAATATGAGAAGACAATATTGAAAACTGGATGTATGTGTGCAAAACTACTGCGTTTCAAAGCATCGTATAAGTCAGCCTACCTGTATCTGCACTCACCTGATTCTTGGTGTATTTTTAGCACTTTCTTTCGCACTCTTAACTGCAGTCGTTGTTAATTTACGGTTTTTCTATGGGTTTTTATGAACTAGGCTGTATTGTGGAACAAGCTGCTCCCAGAACTTTGTGAGAGAACCAGACTTAGCAGAAGTGACTGTCCTGTTCTTATTTCATCACTAAAAGGTAAATCAATTGATCAGAGCTCAACTCCTTTGAGCCTGCCTTTGTATAGCATCCAACATTCTAAGTATTGTTCTAAGGAATACTGATGTGATGTTTGGAAAAAAAGGGAGCTAGTTTTCCATTGTTAAAGCTTATAGAGCTCAGCAGGCTGTCTCATAATCAGAATAGCATTCTGCAACATCCTCAAGAAAATGATGTCATTCAGTTTATACTGAAAACAATTCATTTTGGGCATCATTACTTCTATACTGATCAAGAATAGATGCAATTTAAGGAAGTTGATCATTAAAGTAAGGGATACGGATTGTTGTACTTTCTTTCTAGGATAAGTGACTTTATGGTTCTAAGCAATGGCAGCTAACAGGCTACTGTTGATAACCCAGTGGGCAGTTAAGTGTGTATTCATGGTTAGGTTACAGACTGTAAAAAATACAGTGTGTTACTGACGGTTGGTCATATTAAGCAGAATGAAACATCTGAGTTCATTTGGCAGGGTGGTGGTAGGATTACTGCTTTTTGGTTAGCAGAAATAAAGAAGTGGTGAAACTAACTGTAGTGACTGATGGAGTCCAGTTGCATATTTGTAAGAAGTCAATAACACTGCACCATTGAGGGGCAAGTGCATTGAATTTTGGCAGAATAAGAAGGTAGATTAAGAAAAATATGTGTGTTAAATAAAACAGAAGTGTGTGCTTTGTGAGAGAACAGATTCCCTGGCTGGACTGTGCAGATTATTTTGTTTTCATGTGACAACTGTGCTACAAGCTTTTAAGATCTTATTTAACAGCTTCATCTCAGAAGCTGCTTGAAGAACATCTGATTTCACAAATAATTTGGAATTAGGATACTAATTGAGAAGATAGCAAATGGAGAAGAGCCCTGGCAATGAAGCATGTGAAGTACTAGATTACTATTCTGTAAGCATTAGCGTCATATGTAAGTGTGATGAGTTGGTGTGGTTTTAATCGAGGATGTAATTTCAGTTTACGGCTGAGATTTCCCATAACAGTGTAAGTTCCCAAATAGACATGTCTCAGATTTTATTTCAGTTAAAATATTTAGATCACTTGATGATGAGTTAATAGTGACATTGTTCGTGTTCTTTTTGTTCCTGGAACTAACCGCAGTACACCAAATAAGATTTTTCTCCTCTGCTTTTGGCAGAAATCCTATCGGTAGTTGCAATGGAACTGGAACTATGGGATTTCCTTAGTCTTCTACCAGAAGATGGAACTGCAGCATTTTTCCTGCCACATCTTCTTCACTGTAGCCAAAGGAAACAACTGATGTAGACACAATGAAAGTAAGCCTATGCGTTCACATACCAGGAATGTGCTGGAATAAAAAAAGAACGTGAAGGAGTAGTATGTAAGAAACAGCTCTGTGCATCCGCCTACACATAAATCACCTTCTTTTTGAGTTAAAACCTTATCGCAATAATTGAATGACGGCTGTTATTTGTGGGAGAGCATTGCTTTTGAAGCTAATAGTATTATACTTTGACAAAGGTTGGCAAACTAGAAAAGTTCCTGAACTGAGTAAATGTTGGCCAATTTAAAAATAAGCTATTCAGAGGTGACTCTTAAAGGCCAAAACATCTAAAAAAAAACAAACAAACACAAAAGGAACTGTACAATGCAACCTGACAAACTCTGTTTGCTGAAAGTCAACTGGGTCTTAATTGCGTGCTAACTAGTTAGGTCACTGGCCTAGGGAGGAACTGGAGCTTAGCTGCATCTTTAATTGTATAAGTGCCTAACACTTCAAAGTAGAACTGGACTACTTAAGTTTGAATTCCTTTGAATTCCAGCTGGAAAAACTGGTTAACAGTTCTACCCTCTGACACTTGTTTGAGTAAGTGATCTATTGTAAAACACTTTCATTTAGCAGTTAGTGGGAAAAGGCCATACATTAAAGAGATGGAAATGTTCCTAAGTAGGGTGGATGATACAGACTACTTCTTCCTTTATGTTTTTTTTTTTTTTCTGCTGTGCTCAGCTGGTACTGAGATGTATTTCAAGTATCACTTGAAGTATCTTCAAGTAGATACTTCAAGTATCACTAGGTCACAAATCTGGATGAAAACTGTTTCTTCCAGGTCTGCTGGTGAGTCCCTTGTGTCTATGTGTCTATTGGTACTTGTCTTTCTTTTGGACAGAATACGTCCTGCGTTGTTCCAGCAGGAATTTAGTCATAATAAACTTTGACCTTCTTAGGTATAGTGTTCTTTGGGACTTTATAATCCCATAAACAGCTGAAGGCCTTATTAGAGGACACTGACTCTGTGCAACCAAATTTCACTGAAGCAGTAATACCAAGGGTTAAAGTAAAGGTCAGGTAGAAGAGATCCCCTACATCTGAAATAAATCATAGATGAAACAAAAAAGTAGTTTAATTTCCTTGTAGTATGTTTGCTACAGCCAAAAGTATTTACTTAATTTACTAGTAGGAAGCCCTCTGGTTGTGGTAGATGCTTTCTACTTTTCAAAACAAAAAAAAAAAGCTAAAGATACAGAGAACAAACTTCGTTTATTCTGTAGCAGTAAAGCCTGACTGTTTTGCTTTACCTGACTGTCTGATCCATTACTGCAGTTGTCTGAGGTGAGGGATGAAATAAGGCTAAAGCAAGAGCTGGCTGCTGCTGCAGCAAAGTGAGACCCCTGCAGTGGTATTTAGAATACACAGGGGCAGAGCTCTTAGGTACATTCACTGTATCTTACCTTCACAGGGTCAGGCTTGTGTTCACCTAACTTTTGTCTCAAGACGTGTTTTGCTGTTGTGAAAATAATTTTTTAATGAGTTACCCATTACGTCTTTTAAGTTCACTTTCTTGAACGACATCACTGGATAAAACTATAATTCAATAACTGATAGTTAACATGATAACCAAATTCCAATTGTCCATGCAGTGGTTGTGGTTACTAAGATGTTGGTCTAAAACAACTTATTTATTTTTTCAAACACTGAATTAGTTACAAACTGAGAACAAGAGTCCTCACAAAGTACATTTCATTTGGCTTTCCCAGCAGTTAAATAACATGCATTAGGCATCACCTAACACATGGCTACCTTGCAAGTTGTGATTTTTATTTAAGGAAAAACTACAAGCTATTATACTCATCCAGTTGCCTCAGGCTGTGGTCTCTGTAGCTGTAGCCCATCACCTGCAATCTTCTTAAACACAGGGAAAGGAGTATTTCTCAAGCAATTCTTTGCTGAAAGTAGATCTTGGAGAATCACTGTAGTAAATGGTTTTCTTCACTCTCGCGCACCTGGTGTGCCTTTGCACTTGGATCGATTAAATAATCTTGGGAACAAAGACCATTTGTCTGTGAAGGGAAAACATTTTTTTTTTTCCAATCCTGTCAAAAGAAGAATATAGGCCAATAGGCAGCATAGTGTAAGATGAGGGCAATGATTTCAGTACCTTTTACACGTTATGAATTTGATTTAAAAACAATTAAAATACACTGAAGGGTATAACATACATGAATTATAAGAGCTGATTATGAAAAATGCTACGTGCTGCATTTTCAGGTACAAGTCTTTTTTTTCTACACATACTCCATTGGTTTATTATATGCAGAAATTTGTCACGGTGTATCATGTAAATCAGCTCTATAACAAGATAGTGTTTAACAATCTAATCTGCATTTGTTAGTGTACTTATGTACATCATACAGTTGTGTGTATATACAGATATGGACATACATTCTGGAATACTACTCTGTCAATTAAGATAATACATACCTATTATTTTTAGTACATGAAAGTTGCTTTTAAAGTTGTATTAGCTTTGTAGAAGAAAGAAATTTCAAAATTCTTCAGGATTCAGGTTCTTTTCACAGGCAAGATTGCTAAAGTAATAGTAATAGTTAAGTAGTGTTTGTAAGGCTAAAACACGCCTTTTAAAAAGAAACTGTTACTTTAATTTTCAGTACTTAGAATGGCGACTTCAGCTTTTTTCACCAATTGGTTCTTTTTGTTTTAAATGAAATGTGAGAGGGAGGCTGATTTCATTAGCACTTCTGGGGCACAGAAGCACTGTGTCTCCTGATGCGTTCTTTCTTAAATAAAAAGCTGCCATTTCATTGATGAGGAGCTGAAGAAATAGTTAACATCCACTCCTTCAGATTCTTTCTTTATTCTGAGCAGTAGCACTTCAGTGAGCGTGATCAGTTCAGAACATGTCCTTGAGCTCTGTGCTGCATCTTTAAGAATAATGAACATTACTGGGGTAGGTAAGCTCTTACCTTCCTTTGGGAGCACTGTATAAGTTGCTTCCATGCCTGCATGGATGTGGTCAGTAACGTGACAGTGCAGTAACCACGTTCCAGGGTTCTGTGGGGTCATTTCCACTGTTTGAAATGTTCCTGGGAACAAATCGAAGACATCTGCCCGGTAAACTCCTGTTTGCTTCAGGATGAGAAGAAATCATCATTGAACAGCTTGGCAGAACCAGACAGCAGTCCCATGAACTGTTTTCTAGTCATGCTCACACCAAGTCTTTTAATCATACCCTGTCTGAAATGACTGTATGCCATTTTTTTTTTCTTTCTTTTTTCTTTATTTGCTTTACCTCACATTCTTAGCAAAAGTGAACGGAAAGGAACTGTTACCTTATAGTCAAAGCTGTGGCCATGGAAGTGTGCTGTGTGAATATCTATTTCGTTGCCCATTGCCATCAAATACCAGCTTACTTCATCTCCAACATGCATAGTCAGACCATGTAAATTTCCAAACACTTTTCCATTAATGGCTAAAAGGAGGGAAAGAGAAAACAAGATTTTGTTTCTTGTTGCTCTCAAGGCTTTAAAAGAGAATTAAAAGCTACAGTTAGGCAAAAAGGAACCGCTTTGAGTGGTATATAAAAATAATTTTAAAAGATATTAATGCATCGTTATCAAAAAGAAAGGACATGCTTTCAGGATACACATTACATTACCAACCTATTCAGATTAGTTACCTGCTAACGTCAACATTTCCAATTTACATTTTAATCTTTTCATCCTCAAAAATGTCAACATGGAACTATTGATTTTCATATGTTAAAATATGTAATTCAGTGGCAGGAGCAGTAAAACAGTGTAAGGCAGTGAGTGAAATTTTTCTGGCTTTCTACCCTATAACTGGAAAATCAGGAAGGAGGAAAGAGTCCAATTTATATATAGTAATTTCAGATACATGATTTTATAACGTCTCTAACGTTACACCAACTAAGTTAGGAAACATACCATGCATTTTGTTACTTTCAAGGAATTCCTCATTTTCTTTGTCAACAAGATGTGGGTTGGCAGAATAGGTTGCAATGTTTTCATCCAAATACCATGACTCATTTTCGTCAAAAATCATAAACAGAAGAGCAAAATGAACTTTCTTTCTAGAATGAGACGATGGTAAATAATGTTTAGGACACACAACAAGTGTGCCTATTAATCCACTGTAAGTGTCCTGAAATTACAAATAAAAAATAATTATTAGTGGTGACTAATGCTAGAAGTGTATATAAATGGCAGGAGAACCAGGGAACAAGAACACCAGAGTGTGTGACTTTCAAATTCTGCTCT
Source organism: Lagopus muta (assembly GCF_023343835.1). Taxonomy (NCBI): domain Eukaryota; kingdom Metazoa; phylum Chordata; class Aves; order Galliformes; family Phasianidae; genus Lagopus; species Lagopus muta. The sequence continues at coordinate 83,579 of NC_064441.1, forward strand.
GACTTCACTGCATTATTTAAGAGATCTTTAAATTCAAAGGTAGTGGGGGAATGACCTGACTGATAAAGCAGGAGTTTCAAACCTCTTTCCTTTTTGCTGTAAGTTTATCTGTGCTGAAGTCATAAACAAAACTCTTCAGACTGATGCTAGCAGTATACCTTAATGATGTCCACTGTTGAATGGTATGCCCATGCAGTACAGTGTGGATCACCTCTCTCAGAACTAGATCTTGCTGATATTTTCCAGGTGTACATTTTAGTTTCACCTAAATTAAACAAACATTGATGAAAGTTAGAAGCTTGCAGATGAGCACACAGAAAGAAGTCCTGAAACAAAGTGTTATCTCCATTTACAGCTTATATTGGTCTTGATCTTCCTCTTCCCAAGTTGTTATTTCCCTTCTGCATAATCCCAATACTTCTTGCCAATGTTCTATGTGGCTGCCCTATTTAGAACCACAGAATGGCTTGGGTTGGAAGGAGCCCCAAGGATCATGTTCCACCCCTGTGCTACAGGCATGGCCATCAACCTCCAGATCTGGTACTAACCCAGGTTGCCCAGGGCTCTCTCCAACCCAGTCTTCAAAACCTCCAGGGATGGGGCATCCACAGCCTCTCTGGGCAGCTGTTCCAGCACCTCACCACTTTGTGAAGAACTGCCCTCTGACATCCAATCTAAAACTTCCCTCCTTGAGCTTAAAACCATTCACCCTTGTCCTATCACTCTCTACCCAAGTAATAAGTTGATTCCCCTGCTTTTTATAATCCTCTTTTAAGTACTGGAAGACCGCAGTGAGGTCACCCTGCAGCCTCCTCTTCTCCTGGCTGAATAAGCCTAGCTGCCTCAGTCAGTCTTCACACAGGAATTGCTCCAGCTCTCTGAGCATTTCTGTGGCTCTTCTCTGGATCCTCTCCTGCAACTCCACATCTTTCCTGTGTTGGGGGCCCCAGACCTGAACACAGTAGGCCAGATGGGGTCTCACGAGGGTAAAGAGGGACAATCATCTCCCTGACCCTGCTGGCCTACTGATGGAGCTCCTCTACTGCCCCCCGGCTCATCTGATGGAGCCTAGGATACCATTAGCAATGACAGGTTTTACCATATTTAATAGAAATACACAGAATAAGTTTTAAAATAATAGCTAGTATAAGCTATGCTTTCCTTCTGTCACTAAATCTACTTTCTTTCACAAAAGACATGGCCAAGTTGTGTCAAAGAAATTACTGATATGTCAAGGACTCGACATATAGCAGTAGCTATGAGGGGCATTTTAATTGTACAAATAACTCAGCCATAATCAGCATCAAAATTGTAAGAACCTGAGGTTAAAAACAACAAACTAACAAATGTCAAGTCTTTTCTGCTGCCCTAAAAGTAAAGCTTTGCTAAACCTTACTAGAAGGCTTGATGTAGAAATAACATAAGGATGCTTTGATACCTGGGTTGGTTATAGCAACAACAGAACTGTCTGTTTTCACTCCATGGGCATGTATAGAATAAGGTCTTGATGCCAGGTTCTTAAAAACTATGTTAATTTTATCTCCAACACTTGACATAATCAGTGGCCCTGTTCAATTGAAAAGATAGATTAAGGTGATTTTGTAAATAATCAGAGCAGAGAGACAGAGCTTACTGGGCTGAAACACACAACAACATTAGGATATAAATCATATTTCAGCAAAAAACTAGACATGGATAACATGCACTCACAATGATAAGCCAACTTGAGCAGTTCAAGTTAAGCAACTAAACAAGGATGTAAATTTCAGCACCTTTGCAAATACTGTAATCAGGCAGCAAACCCATAGGCTGCTCATTGATTCCTCCCCCCCCCGCCCCGTGAAGCAAGCAATGAAATCTGGTAAAGAAAGCACTGTAAGATGCAATTCCCCGTAGGTTTGGGTGCTCTGTGTGGCTAGAACTATACTCAGTATTGTTCAAATTGAATTACCTTGAATTTGAAGGTGCTGCTCTTCCTCTGCTCTGCTTTTTGGAGTACTGAATGTCTGATCTGTGTACTCACGATATACTACCTTTTTGTATTTTGAGCCAATGAACGCGTCGTCTTTATTTAAAAATGGATTGCCAGGGCTGAAAAACAAACAAACCCCAGTTAATAGAAGTAAATAGAATATGAGAATATAGCTGACATTTCTTCATATATTTTACGCCACCTTTTGCAGGTATTAAACTAGCCATCAAAGAAGATTCTAACTCAGTGGAATGGTAACCTCATGTGTATCTTCATGAAAACATTCTTGTTAAGCTGGCAAGTCCCATAAGGCATAAGAGGAAAAAAAAACCAAAGCACTATGAACAGACAGACTATAGAATTTAAGAGAATGCTGAGTGGTTTAGCTGAGAGAGAATTCAAATGGCAAGAAGTCATCTAACAATTTGCATACCAAAAAATAAAAGCCCTTAGTAACTTCTACAGTTTTGGAATGTAGCTTAAATCTCATAAAGTTTACATGACTCGCTGAGTTGAAAAATGAGGCACTGCTTCCCTGCTGATACCATTGGGGCTGGAGACAGGTTAAAAAAAAAAAAACAAACCTAACTCCAAAACAAGCTTCTTAACAGCACAGTCCATATTACTTGTGCTTAGAGCTTTGAGGGAATTTGCCATGGCGTACAGGGCAAGGGTATGTGCTGTCAGGCTGAAAAGAAAGTACATAAAGCATTAAAATAAAACAATAGCAGTAACTGCAGGCAGTTACTATCAACTTCTCAAATTAAGCTTATAGGCTGAAGAGGCACACAGAAATTCATCAGTTCATTATTTATTCTCTTCTGATAACTGGCTTGAATTATTTGATACCATCAGTTCACTCAGTGAGATTCAAATACTGGGAACAAAACAAGGTGATGAGCTTCACAATGAATGGATTCAATCACCAACTTAATGTCTTGTGTAAACTAAATACATGAGAGGAGTAAAAAGGAACCTTACTCACACACAAATGTTAAATTTTGTAAGTAATCAAATATCAGGACAAAATAGTCCTATCTACAACTTGTTGGATACCTTATGCATTCCACATTAAGGACAATACCAAAAGCAGCAAATAACAAATGCACGTGCAGTACCCAGGATCCAATCGAATCTGCAGCTGGACCATTCCATCAGCAATGCCCAGGCAGTTCTTGAGCAGCGACTGCCCCCACCCTGCCCAGCTCCCCTCAGTTTTACATTTTTTTCACACGATGCCATTCGGTATGGGATATCTCTGATCAAATTTGACGGGTCCCCTCCCAGTTCCTCATGTCTTTGGCAGGACATGATAGGCTGAAAACCTAAGCTATCCTTGTGTGCAAACAGCATTGCTCAGCAACAACTAAAATATCAGTGATTTTTGTTATAAATCCAAAACACATCATATCAGACACCATGAAGAAAATTCACTCTATTGCAACTAAAAGTAGGACACATGGCGACATAATTGGAGAAGGACCATAAATGCATTTGTATGTTTACAGCTCACTTGAAAAGAAAATGCCAGGATTGCAAAGAGGAAATGGTATAGAGGAGAACTTGTTCCTTTGCATTCTGCGCATTCTTTCCCTCCCTTGTACAGAGTTTTAACAAACCTTTCCTTGTGATATTGATGCCGCTCAAATTCCCATGTCCTGTTAGGGGAATAGTCCCATTCAACTTCCACGGCAGCAACATAATGTGTCTTCTCATGCACATATAGGGATGGATCCACATTCCACCAATGACATGGTTTCACTTTGTATTTCTGCTTCATGCCCCCTCTGTAGTGATCCGTTGTCAGGCACGATACTTCAAAAATTCCTAGAGGTTGTACTGGAAGTTAACACTTCACAACAAAAAATCTTTTTGTTGCTCTTAAAACTGTATTATCTCACAGATGTAGAAGCTAAGATAATCAAAGCTTTAGCATGAAGAGCTTGCATGCTGTTTGCTACTCTTCACACACAAGCTGTACACAGTTTTAGCATCCCCACGGATCAAAATATCTGCTATGTACAGTTGCTACCTAAGCATAACATGCACACAGGTAAGCAGTTTCTAAACAAGAAACAGTATATTTCAAGCCTTCAGATATCTCGTATATCAGTACTGAACCAGAAAGGAAGAAAGAAAAGACTACATTTTTTACTCCTTTCAGTTATTTTCTTCAAAATTAAAAATATCTCCACACCATTTCTTTCAGAAATTACTTCAATGTACTCATGGTCAAACCTGTGGTTTTTAGCCACTGTCACACAAAAAAAGATGAAATAAAAGCCTGCTCTTAATTGTTTTAAGGGTACAATTCTACAGTGTTTGGCACATGAAGACAACATAGCACACTGGAACTAGTAGAGTGACTACTCCCAAAATCTGGTGAGGTTCAGAAGGAAAGCAGGATCCTGCCTGTTTAGTGGCAGAGCTATACAAGAACATCAAAGGGCTTCAGCTGTGGCAAGAGAGCCTTTTCCAGGCAAAGGCCAATAGCAGTTTTTATGCCAGTCAGAGGAAGCACTACAGTGAATTTCTATAGCTGTGTAGTACCGCTCTGTCTGGGATATAGGCTGAAAACAAACAAAAAAGTAACCAAACCACCACCACCAAACGGGACACTTACCTTCAGAATCAGACTTCATAATGGCCGTAACAAATGTGTGTGGAAATAGATTTGTTGTATCCTTTCTTGTTCCTTTTGTTATGAATGTGTTTTGTGAAAAGTATATCCCATGAACATCGACTTCTGACCCCAAGCCCATCAAATGCCAGGAAATCACATCACCTTTACACATCTCGAGACCAGGTTGGTTTCCATACATGTAACCATTAATGGCTGTAGAAGATTTGAAGAAGTAAACCCAATGTTGATTAACACAACTTAATTCTGCAATACAAATTAAACTACATTTAAATATAATATTTAAAAATAAGTATCACTTTAAATCTAATGTGGTGTCTTACAGGGACAAAGATACTGATACTAAAATACTTTATCACAGCAGCAAAACTAGAGGATCAGTTCAAGCAAAAACAACTTTTTAAACCTGGTACTTAAAAACAATTTCAAACTGTTCTCACTTTTGGTGTCTAAAGCACAGGGACCTGACCACCTGCAATCTTCATTGCCTTATACGGCAGTGGCTCTATATTCACACAGCAGAGATGATCCCAAACGTTGCTAGTTCAAGTTAATAATTCTTACTCCTATGTAGACCTTCCAAAGGCTGAGCCTTTGCCAGATGCCACTGGAATGCTTACTATCTGTAAGCTCTGTAAATAGGAGAAATGCCACTTTCACTGTACAGCGTCCACAGTGCTGGTAAAGAAATCCAGCTATGGACAAAAAAGTACTCTTTTCAGCAACATCTTCTGTAGGGTAGAGGTCAGTTCCTCTCGTTACCTGGCTGCATTCATAATGGTCACACGTGGGCTGCAGACCCTGTTCCTTCGTGTCTTTTGAAAGAGGTACGTAACAGTGCCAAATAGCCCACTGCTGACACTGCTCTGCCGTCCGTACATTTGAACTGACAACCACACTGACTTGAAATTGAATTGCTTTCAAATACAGTCTGTTCCAATTGAAAGGAAATTAGCATCTCTGTTATCATACAGTTTCCCAGTCTCCACTGTGAGCTCACAAAAATAAAAAAAACTTACAGCAGAAAGCAAGCATTTGACTAGCAAAATATAAAAACCAATTTTCTTACAGTGCATTTTGTTAGATTCTTGGAAGTCCTCGTTATCTTTGTCAATTTCATTAGGATTTAATGTAAACATCAAAATATTGTCATCCAAGTACCAGCTCAGATTCTCATCAAATACTGTGGCAAGTAGGAAAAACTCCCTGGTCACACTTCTCTGTTGAGAAAAAAATAGCACAAAGAAAAATAAAGTTTGGTGAAGAGATCATGCCAGGAAAAAAATCCACAGTAAAAATCATAGAATGTGTATATTAATTTGAGTATAATTCTCAAACTAGTGTAGATGCAAGCATTGAAACTTCATTCAGATGACCCTAGAGCTGTCTACCTGCTGTCTGAGGTGCGCAGATATCTGCTGCCGATGGCCCTTCCACCAGCAGGAGCCACCTCCAGAAACAGATCCACATACTGATCTTTAAAGTTTCCACAATTTTCTAGTTCTCATCCTACGTAAAACTTGAAGGCTAATGATTGTGACATTGATTTCATAATGCAGTGTCTGCCTATGTGGAACCAGGCTGATTTTGCTTTTTTTTTTTTTTTTTAAAAAAAAAAAAACAACTTTTTTTCCCCATTTTTTATACCCCTCTCAGTGCATGGGCTGGATGGTGATGTGCAGAGCCCAGTTCAGGAAAAGAAAGCAGATTCCGTTACAGTGAGGCAAATGCTTCCATGTTTTTCCTCTTTGACTGACCTGTTTTGCAGAAGGAAGTAGAGCCCCTTTCCTGCACACCACAAGAGGACCCACAAGGCCCGAACTGGTGTCTCTGACTGAATCCACAGCTGAGTAATAAAACCAAGTTAAGCAGTCTGGATCTTGGTCTGTGGGGCCCACATCTTCCGGCACATTCCACTCATACGTAAACGTAGCACCAGGACTGACATGGGAGGCTGGAGATTCAGCATCTGTTACAGAAACCAAAATTAGGAATTAAGCCTAATGAAACCTGTTTATTTTTTTTTACCTTTATCACATTACTGTATGCAACAGCTTGTTCTCTGCTGCTTGCAAGGCCTCTCTCACAGGCGTACCTCTGGATGCAGTTCCGTACAGGGCTCCCTCCTTACTCTTGTGGTAACTCACACCATGGGGCTGGATGCTGAATGGGCGGCTGGCATTATTTCGGAAAGTCACCCTGATGCTCTCGCCCACTTCCGCCTTGATAACAGGTCCTGGTAAAGGTCACAAAATCTGATTTTGTGTCAAATGATGCAGCAATCACCACGAGCTCGTAATGCTGCCTGCTTTTCCCGTTGTAGGTTAGCTGCCCCTGAGCTTGTCTGGCCGCAGACAAGGTCCCTGCTGCATGGCCCAAGTCCATGGCATCCCGGCTGTGACTGGACTGCTCACCTCCCACGAAGGCCCTGTGTAAACAGGACAGTTCCTCCCTTTGGAAAGGGTCCTGCAGACATTAGTACCAATCTCAAACTTACTCCCAAACCCTGTCAGAAGCAGCCAGCTTATAAACAGGCGTAGAATTGCCTAGTCTGGCTTTGTAATTCAGCTTCCCCTTTGAAGACTGTGGCATACTCCCTCAGGCAAGTTGGGGATGATCACAGCATTCCCTTTAAGAACTTTGCATACATCCCGAGGTGGCTTTTGGAGCAACCTGCAGGCATCGGGGTCTGAAGGAGGAAGGGAGCACCAAGGAGGGAGGAGGTGAAAGGGCACTATTGGCCAGGCAGTAGGAGTCATACTTTCCTATGATAAATCTTTATTATAAAATCTTTCTAAATATCTTACCTAAGAGACCAAGATGTTCTTCCTCCAGAAGCCTTTTTTTATGTGCCGTGAAAGTACCATCTGTGTATTCCCTGTAAATGGCTTTTTTGTAAGAGCCACCAATTCTTGTCTCACTTCGTTCAAAAAATACAGAAGATTCACTGTGTGCAGGACATTGAAATAGATGCAAAAAAATTCAAGTCACGACACTGCAATTCCTCTTCAGCCCAGTGACACTGCTAACACTTCAGCAAAATTTATCTTAAGATCACAGGAGAATGAACTGATGTGTTTTGATATTTATCTTAGCATTAATATTTAAGCAGAGCTGGGGACAATGAAATTCTACTTAAAAGCAAATTCTACCATAAGGCTTACCCCCTATTCAGCATGCTCATATCAAATCTCCTTGAAAGTGAAACAACTTGAAGGCATTTACCTGTCAGCAATTAATTCTTGTCCTGTAAAATGATTAAAGGCAGATGGGCCATAATTCCAGATAATCTCTTCAGCAGCAATGAAGTATTGTCTTATCTTTGTAGTCTCATTGTGATTTATTGTGGATTTTCTGCAACTTTCTACTTTAAAAAGGGCCTGCATACCACCTGGAAAAAATGATGTAAGAAAATTGAAGAAACTGCAATTTATTTTTTTCCCCCTACAATTCTAATAGCTCTTTGTCTTATCTGGAGAATTCCTGCTAAACCAGGTACTAAAAGACAGACCAGGTTTTCCTCTAAATCTAATCAGTGGCTCACTTGTGAAACTCTTAGGTCTTCGTACCCTAGGAGACCGATCCAATAGTGAATCTCCTTGCTGAAGGTACGAACAGTTAAAAAAAAAAAAAAAGTGCCCTTTTACAGCTAAATTGGGCCAGTTCGTAGAATTTTCATGTTGCCCATGAAGATTCATCCACATCAAGACACTGCAGGATGCTCTAGTTATCTAAAAACTTCTGTGCAGCTGAATTTGTAGGACAAACATGTTCCTCCCCATGTCAGAATTTTCAGATCCTAGAGCCTGATTTTGAGTTCTGTGTTCTTTCTGACAGATGACTTCTGTAACTTACATTATCCGTATCATAGAATCATAGAATCATAGAATCATAGAATCATAGAATCATAGAATCACTAAGGTTGGAAAAGACCTAAAAGATCACCCAGTCCAACCGTTCACCTATTCCCAATAGCTCCTACTAAACCATGTCCCTCAACGCAACATCCAGTCTTTCCTTGAACACCCCCAGGCTCGGTGATTCCACCACCTCCCTGGGCAGTCCATTCCAGTGCCTGACCACCCTTTCTGAAAAGTAATACTTCCTCATGTCCAGCCTGAATTTCCCCTGGCGTAGCTTGAAACCATTCCCCCTGGTCCTATCCCTAATGACACGAGAGAAGAGGCCGACCCCCAGCTCACTACAACCTCCCTTCAGGAAGTTATAGAGAGCAATAAGGTCTCCCCTGAGCCTCCTCTTCTCCAGGCTGAACATTCCCAGCTCCTTCAGCCTCTCCTCATATGGCCTGTGTTCCAGACCCCTCACCAGCTTCGTTGCCCTTCTTTGAACACGTTCCAGGGCCTCAATATCTTTCTTGCAGTGAGGGGCCCAAAACTGGACACAGTACTCGAGGTGCGGCCTCACTAGTGCTGAATATAGGGGAAGGTATCCCTCTAAATGAAAGTGTGTGTTAGCTTCTACATATTTCACATGGTTAAAAGAGCATGGGAAATACACTAAGATGCAAAGAAGACAAATGCAGATCATCTCTGATTATTAGCCAATGTTCTTTCCAGAACGTGTCACTGTCAGGCAAGTTAACCTGTCTGTCCTGTGTCCTTGCCCAAATCAGCACTAACTTTTTTGTTGTCAAACAATGTTGTGATCAGTTACCGTCAGTAAGAGGTAAACATCAAGATACTGTTTATCTGAAGTCCAAGTATACAAAAATGCAGTGATACCAATTGCTGTCAATTGATAACAATTTCCATTAACAATAACAAAATTTTTGATTCTGTGGGTACGTTCCTAAGCCTATCTAATACACCTGTAGGCACTTCATTTGCTATATTGTTTGGTTGGTTTTTTTTTTGGTTGGTTTGGGTTTTTGTTGTTGCTGTTGTTTTTGTTTTGTTTTGTTTTTAACCTTGAGGAGAACAATGTCTGGGAAATAACCACATCAGGAGCAGCGTGAAAAAGACTCATTGAATTGGTAGCTCAAGCTGAAAAAAAAATCCTGATGTCTGTGATTTTTTCCGTACCTTCTATATGGTCATTCACTTGGCAGCTCAGCAGCCATTCCCCGGGATTCCTCGGTATCATGAGAGCATCAATAAACGTGGCTGGGAAGAGGTTAATGGTGTCAACTCGATGGTGTCTTTCTATCAAGGTCTGACCATGAAAGTAGGCTGAATGGATGTCAGCTTCATTACCCATACCAAAAAGATGCCATTTTACCTTATCTTCCACACACATTGTGAGATTTGGGAGGTATCCATACATGTACCCATTGATTGCTAAAAATAAACCAAAAACAAAAAAACACCAAACAAACCAACCACATTATTACTGCTACATTCACAGAGCTCAGGATCTTCACTTCAAAGGTGAGTGACATACAACCATTACTCTATTTTCCAGAATAAAGAGAGTCTCAGAACAAAACACTGGACCTTTGAACATTAACCAACATCAGACACAAACTTTATCTTCACATCTACCTGCAGCTCCTGCTGTGATTCTGGAAACCAAGAATGAGCCAAAAGTACTTTTTGTTGACACTAACAGTAAAGTAACTTTTTCTGAACTGCAATATTATATAGTATAGTTTATGACTTAGAAGCAAAACTAAATTACAAAACTGTCTACGGTGTTGAGGAAATTTTATTGCCAAAAAAAAGTTTTGGTCCCTAGGAATCTTCTTTCTCAATTCCAAAGGGTTGATTGTACAATACTGGTCATAACTTTTTTTTCTTTTTTTTTTTTTTTTTTTTTTTTTTTTTCCTTTTTTTTTAATTTTAAAAGGAGTTTAATTCTCCAAGAAAAAGTTCTGTTTTTTAAAAAAAATCCTTAAAAGAGACAACCCATAAAACAACCAATACCTCTTTACATCAATGGCAAGTAACATTAATAGTAAGTTCTCTCACAGTGCATTTTATTGCTTTCCTGAAAGTCCTCATCATCTTTGTCAATTTTGGAAGGCTCAGAGCAGTACGTCCTGATATTGTCCTCTAGATACCAGCTGAGATTTTCATCCATCACAGAGAACATAAGGATAAACTCAGCATCGACATATTGATTGTTGTCCTTATTCATTGCACCTGAAAAAGAAAGTAGCATATTCTCCAGCAACTGGCAATATCTGTTCAGTTTTAAGCACAGTATCGGTAAGGATGATGGCTGTTTACTTGACATTTTGTTGTTTATCTTGAGTGTGACTGTATGTATAAACTTACAGCCATATTGGGAAAACAAAGGTTGGTTTTAACAGATGCTGTAAAATAACTTTGCTAAGAATAAATATTGTATGTGATGATAATGTAAAACATTTGTTCTACATATCAATGTCACACTTTTGCTTTACTAGCATGAACACATTTCACTCATTTGCCTTGCACACAAAAATCAAATTAAATCCCATCCTATCATTGCATGGCAGATAACTGACAAGACAAAATCCACTATTTCAAAATGAACTCTTAATTTCCTCTTCCAGAAAATTAGTTCATTTAAATTTATCAAATGCCATTATCAATCAACTTGCATATGTAGTAGTTAATCCACGTTTTACCTTTCCTGCAAATGATTAAAGGCCCAACAAGCCCTGAGGCAACATCTCTTGGAGCATCTATGTGAGAGTGGTAAACCCTGGTAATGCAGTCTGCATCTCCTTCAGCAGGACCTTGATCTTCTGTCACATCCCACGTATAAGTGTACTGGCCTCCAGGCTTCACAGCATCATCTCTTTTTTCAAAACCTTTGGTATTGTCTGGATAAAAAGCACCTGAGGAATGGCACACGGCCAACATTAACATAACGCATTTCACAATACGGTGTCAGAACAGTGCTTTCAAGTTGACTACATGCTGCAATAACAGGGATTGAATACTCGAATAGAGGTAAAACAAATTTTAATTCAGATGGATAGAGCTCTCCCTTCTGCTAGAATTCCTTTACTCGACTTTGAGTTCTGCAGGTGCGCTTTGACAAATAACTTTAAATTGAGTTCTTTATTAAGAGGGCACGGTGTACTTCTGCTAAAGAGACAACAGCTAAAATATTTGTAAAACATTTGTTAAATATTGATCTTGGAATCTATTCTAAAACATTGCATTCCTCTCCAAGGAACACAGGTGTGCCTCAAATAAGAGCAACGAGTGGTAAAATTGCAAACATTGTTCTATATATTACCATACAACATGCTGTTCTGCTCCAATAGTGCATCAATACCGAGTCACATATTTGATGTAATGAAAAGCCTTTAAAAATATTAGATGTTAAACTAATATTTCACAATTTTTTTCCCCACTGAAAAATTTTCAAAGACTACTTTTGACAGTATCTACTCAATAATTCACACAGTTTTTAAGGCATCTTAATAAAACTTCCAGTGGCTATATTCCAGTGCAGTCTTTCTTGCAGATAATAGTATGGAAAACTACCCAGTGAGGTGCATCTGGCAGAGTGAATTGTCAGGCTACAGCCTCAGGTTTAGATGTCATCATACTACATTCAGTAGTTTTCAAGGAGGAAACTGGAATCACAGTATTTCCTCAGGAGGGACACGCTGCTCTTTCTGACAGATGGCACACTCATGGGTTGCTGTATGCATAAAAGATGCTACAAAAACACTCCATAGATTGTCCAGAAGAGAAGGCGACTCTTCTGCCTGTCAATATGAAAGGACTCCACTAATTTCAGTGAAACTGCAGCAGTGTTTCACAGCTTGAAAGTCTCCCCTATTGCCAATGACTATTGTCTTCACTAATACCAGTAGCATTGCTACAGTACATCTGAAAGCGTGATGGCTATTTCACGAATTTATCTAAGCTGAAGGCATTTGCCTGTTTTAAGGAACTTGTGTATCTTATATCTTGTGTATAATTCAGAATTCTTAATACCATTAAGAGTTATAACTTATACAAACAGTATTTTCTTTACAACAGCATCGTTTTTTTTTCCTTCAGACATCCCTACATTACCCTTACTTCAGATGGAACATTGATCTAAAATCGCCTTCTACACGAACCCCATTTTTGGCTCAGTATTTCACTCTTGAACAAATACCAGAAGTTCTTAATCAGCTCCTATTTTAAACTGAGTGTGTCTTGTTTCAGAAGACAATTCGCTTAGGCAGTTGTATATTTGATGACAAAGCTTTTGTTCAATTCTGACACAGAATGGACTCAAGCTTACCTTCGTTTTCCTTTGTATATTTTACACCATGTGGATGCAGTGTGTAGTTTCTGGAAGCAAAGTTTTTCAAGTGAACAACAATGGAATCACCAACTTCTCCTTTAATGATAGGGCCTAAAAAACCCAGCCAGGAAGGTTTCTCCACTATCACATCATATAAAATATCAGTGTACTGAGTGTAGACAGCCTTCTTATAAATGCTTCCTATCCTTTGCGGTCCTCTTTTAAGGAAGACTTCAGCTTGCCTGTAAAGAAAATACACAATGTCAGATATTCACTTTATACTTGAACAGTGCTAATTAGCAGATCTCAAACAAATGCCAAGCCTCCGTAGCACTGTGCACAATCTGCCTTTAGAAGCAAATACATTCACATTTCTGAAGAGTACAGGCACTCAGATAGAGATGAAATGCTACACACCAACTATGAATTTTTTCTACCTATTTTGTAGACTGAAGATAAGGATACTTGACACAATTTTCTGCTGCTTATAAGTCAAACAACAGGTCTTCCTGCTCAACATTTTTGTACGTGCTTCAAGTTCTGCATAATCTTCCAAAGCCAGTTAAAACCAACAAGTATCATGTTATGTTGACTTCACAGTCAGCAAGGAGAAGACTTTTCTTACTAGTGATATACTTCTTCACTCTTCATTTAGTATAGTTCTACTTCATTTTAAAAGCACTGAAAAAAGTAGAAAGGATGACTATTTTTTTTTCCTGTCCAATACTTTCTTTGGTGCCTCTGATATCTGAGTTTTCTTTATTCATTATTTATGTCTTCAGGGTATCACCTTTCTCCTCACCACAGTTATCCTCTATTTCTCATACTGCACAGAGCCTTTCTTGCATGAAACACTCCAGCTGCTGCATCTCCACAAGAAAGAGACCACTGCCAACAACAAACATTTAAAAAGGAAAATTGTGCCCAACAGAAAAATCAGAACAGAAAAAACATGTTAAACTTCTGAGTTTAAAAATGTAAAAGCAGAAGCCTTCCCTTCATCACTGCCACTTGGCTAATTCAGAATAACAGTAGGCATTCACATGATCATTTCCCTACCTCTAGTTAATAAACGTTTCATTACGATAAAGTCACAAAAAGAACATTACATTGTACAACATTTTTCATCAGCAGAGAGTCGCAACTTAGTTCTTAAGCAAGTCAGGAAAAAGTAAATACTCCCTTATATGTCAGCCACCAGGTTCACTGACACTAGCACAATTCATTTCACCGACTTCACCAGGTCCTGGTCCTAGCATCTAAAGCAGACAATTAATTGCTATTAAATTGCTATTAAATAAAACTCCATCAGTACAAACTATGAACTATGAACTACATTACTTACTCTTCTTCTGCAAAACGTTGTCCAGATATGATATCAGTACTACCAGGAGCATAGTCCCATGCTGTCTCTATAATCCCGATGTAGTACTCCCTGGTCACTGCCCCACTTCGGCAACAGCAAAAAAACAGCACAACGTTTAGCAAGTACAGCTTCATTCTGCATTCACGAACCTCGTGGAAAGAGTGAAACAGAGAACGGGTACATGCAATTTCCCTTTATATGGTCTTTCTTTCCCACCCCCACCCTTACCCTCCTGATTTGCTTTGGCGAATATAATGAAACGTTGCACAATGTCTCTGTGCGTGAAGTGTAAACAAGAGATTCTGGTAACCTTGTTAGTTCTCGTAATCTTCAAAGGAATTTTTTCCATTTCTGCCAGCTACTAGAACTGTTATCAGTACTACTAGTACTAGACTGTTATCAGATTGTAAATCTTGTAGTTTAATTGAAGGTAAATAAGTTTAGCTACCTTCTTCATTGTCTTTATCCCTATCTCTGTAGCCTGTATGCTGTTGAGAAAATCATTTCTGTGAAGACTGGCTGAAGAACACAATGTTTTAGGTGCGCTTTGAAAAGCAATAAATGACATCAGTTTCTCTCGCTGTGTCTGTTCTGTGTGGACATAACTGAAAGCAAGGCAGATCCTGCATGTGCAAACTTCTGCTGCATATTTACCTTGTGCTTTCTGAATCTACAGCTCTCTTCTGCTTTCCCTTTGTACAGCAATTACTGAACTGGCAAGAGAGAGATGGATGAAGGAGGACTGAGGTTACTGTTGTCAGAGCAGCATTTGGACACTGATGCATACTTGGATAAGTTCTGCTAACCTACCACAGTTCCCACGTAAATATAATTTTAGAACGAAGTATGGAAAATATAGCTAAAGAAGAAATGGATATGTATTCAAAGATTGAGGCCAAGGCAGGGGAATGGTTGCATTCCATTTCCAAGCAATTTCAGTACTGCTCAAATGGAAAATAGGCTCAGAAATTCCACAGAATTAACTCCTTACGTTATCCTCCTTCAGGCCTGCTACTGGACAGGATAAGCCACATTCCTCAATGATTAAAAGCATAATAGATGTATGAAGCTCAAGATCATTGTAACAGCTACTGTTGTCTAAATTTACTATTCATTCTTGAAAGTTACACTTTTGTTTTATTCAAATTTGGCAAATATTCTCTATTGACTAGTTTCGTTGAAAAACAACAACAGAATTAACCTTAAACCCAGGACTTTCAAAAAGCACCTAACCAGACTTGGAAATTTTTTCAAGCTTATATCCATGCTGTCATGGTTCATCTGAAGCTGTAAACATCTCGGGCCAACTGAAAACTTGCAAACTGTAAACGCTTCGTTTAAAAAAAAAGTATTCATAGTCACTTGGGCTCTCTTAATCTCTTTTGCACTCTGATCACACATTAAAAATGACACTTCCCCCTATATGACAGCATCTTTGAAGCTATTTTCATAATTATGATTATTTTGGATGAAAGACAAATTCAGACTATAAGTAAAGTGCAATAGGTTTCCTTTAACAGCAAAGAAATCTAAACTTCGTGTACCTGGACTAAGCTATATAGACAAATTACCAATAGTAACCCCATGCAGAAAACATCAATCACCACCACAGTATCACGTTCTGGAACCTTCTGAATGGCTGAATTAAATGGAAGAGTCCTGCTTCTGTCTAAAAGACTGTAACCAAAGCCAAGTTTTGAAATTTGACTAGATCCATCATGAAATTCTGGAGTTTCCCAAGTCGGCATCATGTGCTCAGAACAACTTCCACACAGATTTTTTATTTTATTTTAAGCAGATGAAAGTCAGTTATTAGTGGAAAGGTCAGTTTGTTGAGGCTGCATGTTCCTCTTTGTAACTAACTGAGGAAAAAAAAAAAAGTTAACTCCTCTTATGCTACTGGAATTCAAAGACATTCCTCAATGCACAGCTAGTATATGTGCACATATATGTGAGCTATTTGGTTTGAACGTGTTCAAAGGTCACTGAGAAGAAAATGCACACAACCAGTGTACCAGAGACCCTGTTATTTATTTAAGGGTAAAGATATGAGCCTTTCTTTGTCTTAGGGCTTTCATGCTCCTCATTTACTCTGCCTTGATTTGAGAACTGCAAAGAACTGCTGACAATCTTACCTCCAGGTTTCAGTATCAACTCCTCACTAACAGACAGCTATGAACTCCAATCTGCAGCTTTCTTCCAGAAGTACCATGGGGTATTTAACGTGCAAATCTGAGCAGACAGCGCGTGCATTCCAGGTTCAGGAGACTTTCAAAAAAGGGCTTCTTGTCTGCCAGCATGGTGTGAGCTTTATCCAGACTCCACAGGTCACATTTTCCTTCTATGGCTGGGATGAAGCCTGTATTCTGCAGCTGGAGGGCCAGTCACGTCCCAGACATCACCATTGGGTACATACAGATTTCAAGTCAGTTAATATTCCTTACAGAAATCACCTTGCTGTGCTGTTGTTTTGGGTTTGTTTTGCTTCTGGGCACTGTTTATGAGAGACTGTGTATTTAGGATGGAATGGAGTCTTTGAGTGATTAGATCAAATTTAACTCTGCCTTACCTTTAGAAAATCTGTGTCAGAAACCCACTTCTAGCTTTTAGTACTCGCACCATGAATTTCAAATGAATAAACTGCCTATTTGAAAGTTTAGAAGTCAAGTTGCAGTCTAGTTTTGACCAGGGCAATGAAAATGCCAGTATCTGGATTATGGATAAAGAGGGTTGCAGAATCGATGCACTCAACAAGAACTACACAACACCACTTTGAAACCTTTGTGTCACATATCTCAAGATACCTGATTGTAAGCAACAGATGTTACTGGAAAGTGGAGAGGATAGATACAAAAAAAAAAAAAAAAAAAAAAAAAAGGGTTAAGTGTTTTCAACAGCAACTTCCAGCTATTTATTACATTGCTCTTATCTGGCATAAAAAAAATCTACCTCAATAGACACTGTATGTCTGAAGATAAGCTTGTATTTTCCCCATGACTGAGCTGGAATCTAAGTAGAATGCTGTTTGATTTCCTGGATGAATTAGAGCCCTTCACCTGTTTTGCAATTTTAGGGGCTTTCTACTCTAAATGTATGCTCCACACATACTAGTTTTCATCAAAAGAACCAAAACCTGAGTAACTCCATTGTTTACAGGCACAAAGTCAACAAGATTTTCCAGCACAGTGAGAAGGAGCAATAGCTGGTTGTTAAAACTTGTGGGTCTTTTTGCCACCTCTCCTCAAACAATATTCATAACCCCGTAAGAATGTGAGATCATCGTTTAAGTAGTTATGTGATATGACACATTTATACCTAGGGAAAAAAACAAGTGTGCTGTTGCAGAATCCCCATTTTGTCATCATGCCTTTTTAACACGTCTCTGAACATCCACGCCATCTTGAGTTGTCATCCAAAAGAGCAGACCCATTCATAAACATCAGTAACTTTTTATTACTTCTTTCAACTTCATATAAACTAAATTAAAATTTAATATACATTACTTAATTCCTGAAGAAAGAAACCAGCTTTTCAAAATATCTGCCAGAGGAATATCAATACAAAAATCTCAGAATTGTCTTGAAACAGAATTAAATTACTGAAATTCTGAATGTTATTGGCAAGATATCGGCAAGAATATCAGCCTTCTCCTGCAGCAAAGTCAGGATACTTACAAGTATTAACAAGCTAGCACTCGATATTCACAGGGTTTCCTCATATTTCCAAAATTCTCATAATACTCGATTAAAAGAAAAAAAAAAAAAGAAAAAAAAAGCCTGCCTCTTGAGTAAAAAAGAATCCCAAGGCACCTATTAAAGCACACGAACTAGTATAGCTGACTTTGAAGATGCATTTCTCATCTTCAATCAGGCCTAGATGCCTTACCTTGGTAAGACTTGCTAGACTTTTTTTCCATAAATTGCTTTGTACAGTTAATAAGCTTCTAGGACAAAAAATGCAGCATGAGCTTCTGCCTCTCATGACTATCGTGCTCTGTCTGTAACTGAAATTCAGTCATGTAGAAACCATGGCTTCGTCCAGCACATTAATTCTCAAGGGAGAATTTTTCTTGACATGCTAGGGTTTGAATCAGGCCCTTTCAGAACAAATACTCTCATTTTCTAAACAAAAAGAGGGTACTATAAATACAGCAGTTTATTCCAAAAAGATGGTTTTACTACAAAAGGAGTTCCGCAGTATTCAGACCTCCCTGAGGGTTCAGACCCAAGCTGGAGGGTTAAAAAAAGTCACTGCCAGAGACAACTAGACAGGTAGGAAAACAGTGTTTTCTTTAGGAAAACAGTGGTTCAGCGTTTTGCCGTTTTCAGAGAATCCCAGCCTGCAAACGAAAAGGAAGGAAGTGTAAGGCCTGTCGGTTACTTTCTTTCTCTTTCAGCTCAAGCTAACATACATCTTGTTTGACTTAAACATTCATCTCCTAACCTAAGCTCTTAATGCACACAAATGAATGACAGGAGAAGATTGCACAGAAGCTTTTGCTGATATGGGAGTAAAATCCTCGTTTTTTCATTAATCATAGCACTAACGGCAAGAGTGAGCAGTCAGCCATCCTTGAATGGCAGATGGCTAGGATGCAGCAGATTTACTATCAGCACATATCTTCTGCTAATAAATATGCAGTAGCAAAGAGAATGCATAAACCAAGAGGGAAAGTCATCTACTGGGAGAAACTGCTGAAGCTAAACTGACCTTCAAGATTCTGAAGAAATGACCTCAGGTCCTTTGTTACCTGAATAAAAACAGAATAGGTCCCACACAGTGTACGTTTCAGCTCAGCAGCCACTTTAAGAAAACAGATGATCAACTGCAGTCCACTAAGAGTCATCAGAATAGAGAGTAAAATGATGGTCCATTCCACAGCATTAGCAGGTTCAGCACATTGAGACCAAGCAGAGTAATCTGTGAGGTATCTATCAGAGAAAAAGCAATGTGAGGCAAATTAAATTGACTTTTCCAATCAAATTTAAATACACATTATTTTACCTTTACTATATAGAAAACCCATACTATGCCTTATATGCTTGAAGTTTAGGGCTGGTCTTTCATTACAGTAGAGTAAGTCCCAGATAAGTTTGCCAAACTCAGCTGAATAAAGACTTGGGTTCCTCAACTGCTTCATTAACTTCCCAGTAAGACACCCAAATGTTAAGAGAGATGTTGCTTTCCCCCCCTCCCCCCAAAGGAAGAAGCCAAGTCTAAAGAAGGGACTTCCTTCCCTAATTTAATTTCAGCTTTTGATTATGTCTAGATGACAAAGAGTAGGAACATCCAAAAATTCTGACCAGTGGATGCAGCCTGTGTGGCAGAGCTGAGGTGTGTCACCATATGCAACTTCCAGAGCCACATTCTGCACACTTGAGGAATGTTATGTGCCCTTTTAACTGAGACATGCTATGGCCTGGCGGTTCATTGCAAGAAGCTTTGTTGGTTATTTTCTAAACATCCATCATTTTGAGGACATTGTTCAGCACCTGGCCCTTTAAGTTAAAATCAAGCTTCCATTTTATGCACATGTATTTTCAAATGGGATGGTAAGGCTGGCAATACATAACAGAGACTGCAGGATGCATTTCAGGATGTTAAAAGAGAGCCGATTTCAATCAGAGATGGCAATATCTATTTTATAGGAACTACTCCTGTTTATGCTGAAGAGATGTGCCTATGGTTCACTGACAAATTTAATCCTCAGCACATTCACATGCAAGTGGAAGAGCCTGGTATCATACGCTGTGAAAAATCCAAGTCTTGTAAAACTTTGATTTTTTTAAAGGGATAATGTAAAATCTTGTGGAAGCATCCCCACATTATTGATCTTATGAAATGTTTCAAGCTACCGTAGTCCAAAACACCAACAGCACTTTGCTCAAGTATTTTATGAGATGTTGCAGCAGTATGCATAACCTTCCAATGATCAAACTGCAGACTTCATTGAGTTTAGGTGTTAAAGGGAAACCTCCTGAGTTATTAAATATTAAAACGACATTCATAATCTTTGAATGAAGAACTTGAGGAATTTGAGAGAATATTATGGAAGTATACGTCTACAGCGCATCTAATCTTTTATTCTTTGCTACACAAAGTTGTGATCATCACCAGATAAAGTCTGCTTGTCTCTACAGACCTCCAGGTCTGATCAGTACAAAGATTCTTACCTTTAGAATTTATCATTAGGAGGCAAACAGCTTTCTTTGAAGATGCTGTTGCTCACTGAACAACTTAAAAATGTCTTACAGTATAGGTTTTGTGCTCAAGAGACTGTGCCATCTTTTGTAAAGCCCTGAGAAAATTAGTAGAATAAACTAGTTAAAACTGATGTTTCTTACCCTCCAACAGTATCTTTGAAGATGTAATCCCATCCATTGGATGAATTGCAGAAAGGGCCTTGGATCAATCCCAAGGTAAAAATGATGCAACTGTATCCAGAGAAAGCAACTCCAAGCATGGCTAGCACAATTGAAATAAAACTCTGAAGAGAGAAAAACATTCCTGTATGAGAGCAGTCTTTGCATCATGTGTATTCACCGTCCTTGCCAATCTACTTCTTTGGGGTTGAATTTCACATGTGGTTGTCCCAGTCTTCACTACTGAGAGAAAAATACTAGGCAATAATCAGTAAGCATAAACTCTATCTTTACTCTGTTTGTGTAAGGCAGTTCCACAATATCAGTTAAGTACTGATGTTTTTTAAACTCACATTCCTAAAAAACTGTATCCCAGAATGCAAGAGGAATATAAGCACATATTTAATATGTTTGCATTCCAGATAGTGCTTATTGAGTCGGTACTGGGGAAAAAAAACAACAAAAAAAAAAAAACAAGGAGATGAAACTATTTAGATGGAGAACTCTGTTAGAACACTCCAGCCTTCTTATTTTATCTTGTTTCACTCTACAAAGATTTTTTTCCATCCTGAATATGCATCAACAGGAAAGAGCTGCCCTTTCTGCGACCTCTCAACCTGACTCAGAATCCTTCTCTGTGAAAAGCAGCAGAACCAGAGCAGAGGAGAAGGATGTACTAGAGACACAGGAGGAGGAAGCCATGTAGAACAAATGCCAGAGACAAGCAAAAATAAAAGATAGACTCACTCTGTAGGTTTTGTTACAACTCTCACTTCGGCAGCACCGATAGAATGCATTACACTCCAGTGCTATGAGAATTATTGCCAACAGAAGAATCTGTAAGGGAACACAGTGAGTGACTGCAGCTGTAGTGAGGCAAATTCTCTTCCTTACCAACACATGCTTAAAAAAAAAAAAAAAACAAAAAAAAAAAAACACAGAAGTCAGTAGTATGGTGAACTTCCATTTGCTTACTGGATTA
This sequence comes from Lagopus muta, assembly GCF_023343835.1. Taxonomy (NCBI): domain Eukaryota; kingdom Metazoa; phylum Chordata; class Aves; order Galliformes; family Phasianidae; genus Lagopus; species Lagopus muta. The sequence goes on from NC_064441.1 coordinate 105,101, forward strand.
TTTAAACCTGATACTAGAAGTTTAATAAATAAGATTTGGGCTCCAGAATCACAAGCTGCCACTCAGAAAGGCATTCCTTTGAATAAGGAAAAACGAGCAGTGTTTCTGAAACGGTTTGGAAAAACAAAGAAAGCCCTGGATTTGTCACTTGAAAGGGCTGTTAGTAAAAAACTGCAAGAAAAAAAGAGCTTAGAGCTAATTCCAAAATACAGTGGTTATCAGTCATAGCAGCACTTCAGGTAAATCATTGTTTGGAAATACATAAGATGAGCCACCTGAAGCTTTGCTGACATTTGCACTTTTACTGCTGGGATGAGCTCTAGCAGAACATGCTGGCTAAAGTCTAGCACTGTTCTCTCGCAGCTAGGAGATGTGTTTCAGTACCAATCACTTCCGAAGCAGCTGGAACCCCTTCATATGCTACCAATATCTCTCTTTCAGTGAGCCTTGGATCCTCTGTATCCTCAACTCCAAAACCCTTCCGAGTGACCTCGAGTCTCCCCTGGGGCTTTCTGTCAGAGGCTCTGAGTGGGACCACTCTCCCCTGCTGCAGTGTAGAACATACTTGTTTTTTTTTTACATCTTGTCCTGTCCAGACTAGCCCTAAGGCTACATCATTATCTCCTGTGTTATTTGTTCAAAAGCTTGATGTTGCTCAGAGACCCGTGTGAAATGATTTCTCTTCCAATACATTTAAATTAATGCATTGCAGGTGCTCAAGAGCTTCTCCCTGCTCCAATGCAGCCTGAATCAGCCCATGCCAAATGGCAGAACTACATTTCCACACCTGGGGCAGTTGATTCCAGGTGTACTGGACACCCCTCCAAGCAAACTGCTTTAACATACTGCCCTGTTTGCAACAGGAAAATATACATGCAAGTAATAAATTGTTAAAGATCCACAGGCTAAAAATGTTTCAAAGTATGAAGGTAGTTTGCAGTTAACTTTTTTCTGGTAAATTTTCCAACTATGTTTCTCCATTAAAATTCTTTGTGTGATACCCTTCTCCCTGTGCTCAGAAAGTTGGGATTTCTTCTGTTTTAGGAAGAATATTCAATTACAAAAATAAAGTTTTTGTATCTCTCCCAGTTCAGCAACATCATAAAAACACATAAATCATTGCACATTTGCCCTTTTCTAACACTGATTTTTGTTCACACTCTTATTACTTTACTGCTTTCTTTTCCTGAGGCTACAGATCTTTACGAGCCTGGTGAACAGCACGAGCAGTAGCCAACACCACATTATTACTGCAGATGAGCATATTACAAACGTAATGGGAAAAATACACCTACACCAGTCGCAGTGAGACAATTCTCTATATTTAGCCTAATAACAGTGACACTGTGAACCACTCCTCTGTATACAGAGCTTAAAAACCTACAGACAGTTATGATAGGCTTTTACAGATTTTTGCTTTGCCTTGCTAAAGAGCTTTAATTCTACGTCCATAAAAGAACAAATCAAAATAGCGCATGACTCAGTAACACGAGTCCAAGTTAAACAAAAAGCCAACGGGAAAAATAAATTTGCCTTGCAAAATCACACGTATGAAATAAAGCAGCATACACAGCATGTCATTCAATATATTCACAATTTCTTCAGCTTGATCAAGTTTTTCCCATACTGTTGCAAGAAAGAAATCCATACTTCCTTTGGAAGTGTAATTATCTCACTGCACAGTAACTGAATATGACATGCAATTCTACTGCAAATAATTAAAGATCCATAAAATCAGCACTTACCATCACACCTGAGAAACAGATGCCTTCAAAATACCACACATAGTTGGGATGCTGGTAACTAGCAACATATGAAGCATTCCCATTAGGGAAATATAAAAGGACATTAACAACAATGCTCCAAAGTGCAAGAGGGACCAGCAGACAGCTCAAACAGCTTCCACATGTTTCTAAAGCCATCTCTCAAGAATACTAGAAGTTTTGCTCTTCTAAGCTAACAAAAGATTACAAGGTTTAAAATACAAAAAGTATTCTGACCTCCTGTTTGATTCAGTCACTTCATATGACTCCGCTGCTTAATTGTAGGTAGAAGAACAGACAAATTCTGCTGCCTAAACTACCTATCCTTTCTAAACATGTCTTTAAGTAGCAGTTTCCCTTCTCAAAGGTCCTCCTTAACGATCTCCCTAATTAAATACGTCTACAAGTTAGACTCAGGAAGGAACATTAAAAAAATCTCACTTCCTAGTGACCGCTTAGAAACACTCCTCTTGTTGAAATAGATTCCTGTGCAGCTGTTCTGCAGCATGAGGCAAATGGTTCATCATTACTGTAGCGATAATTTGACCTTACATGGGCTGTTTGACAGATGTCAAACATCTGCACAGAAAGTCCACATTGCCTCAAAGTTCACACAGATATTGGCCTAAGCTATTACTATTAGAAAATTGTAGCAACACAAATCTAAAGGAAACAGAGGTCCCTTCAACACTTGACTGCACATGAGAGCTCACATGGAGCCCAGCACTGGCTGCTGACATGAGGTATCCCTTCAGAAACACTAACCTGAGTTTTGAGCACAACACAGGGCACACAGAAGTCCAAGCAACACCAGCTAGAAACTGCCAGGCAGATATAATCACATTTCTTTATTATTTTCAGCAGAATGATGAACTGTTTGATGAGATAAATCCTGCTATTGTGCAAAGTTTTATTCTGAACTTACATTTGAGCATGTATGGCTACAGATCTGACCTAAGTACATGACAAGAGGTCTGGCTGCTTTCTGAAATGCATCTGTGGCTCTGCACTGTGGGAAGCAGGAGCCAGGCACTTTCCTCATTTTTATTTGTCATTGTTCTGACAGCCCCATGCAACTAAGCATCCATTCCAGTACAGCAGAGCCAGAGCTGTTTGAATGTCAAAGCACAACACATATCTTCTTCTCTTGCCCTAGTAAGTTATCAGAAAAGTAATTAAAGATCAAGCTTAAGGTTTACTTAATAGGAAGTTCAACATTACAGAAAAAAAAAAGGGGGGGATCTTTTAGAATCAACGATGTCATTTTTTATATATTTCCCAAGGAAATGGGCATGGTGGCACTCACACAACTGCACCATTTTATTTTCTATCCATTTTCTGCTGTGACTCTCCTTTTCTCACTTTTTTTCTCCCAAGAGATTCACTTTAAAGCCTTCAGATGTTACACTGAAGCTCTTCCCATATTTCCTCTTTATTCCCTGATCACCAGGGGCACATTTTCAAGCCCCCCCCTCTAACTGGAACCAGTGACAAACCTTCTCCAGCACACTCACAGATGTGGTATCAGTACCGCTCCTTCCGGTAATGGAAAACAGCTGAATTAAAAGCAGGCACATCAGAACCCAGGATTGATTTTTATTACTAGACTCACAATTCATTTAGTAAGTCAAAATGTTTTCTTTTTTTTTGTTGTTCCTAAAAGCAAAGGCCTGAATTATTACTGAGTGGGCAACTTCTCATAATGATCTGCTCTGTTTAGAAGAAACTCACTAAGAAAATGACACCTGAAATAGCATCCATTCTAGTGTGCCAACACACCACATGACTCACTTCATATCTAAACTGAGCTCTGCAAATGTCACATCAAAGAGTGTTTTGCTGCCACACATACTGCCAGAACAGGACACCACCATTTTACACCAAGTATTAAGCAAGCCTGGCAATTAGTTTCTCAAATATCTTAAGTGCTGCAAAAGCTGGATTCCTGTTGCTTGCCAACGCCCATGAGTCCATGCAGAGCTCATTACTGAAAACCCTTTGTTGACTTTGGATGATTCATCTCCGTTAACCCAGATGAATCCAACCCAAAACAACTGCTTTTCTACAATGTAACTAATAAAACTCCCCAAAGTCAGCCATTAGGCACTGAAGGAATTTAAGCAGCTTATTTTAACAACAGCAACATAAAAACCGAGAGGTGACATTAGTGGTGCTACACAGTTTTAGTTCTAAACTCTCCCCTAATCATTCTGTTCATTGGCGTGCCTAACCTAGTTTCAGTTCCCTAGTTAGTTATGTGTATCAGAAAGACAAGTAATAACTATGCAAGTGTACAGGTAAAATCTTTAAACTTTCTGGGAATTATACCATATTATACCATATTATACCATATTCCATCATATTTTGTCCTCTTCCTCCTATCCTTGATTTCATACCAAATTTAACCTTGCAAACCCTCTTTCAAAGTGCTTTTTCATATACAAAGACATCACACTGCACAGCAACAAGGAACTGAGTGCACATACATGCACATCTTCTTTGCCACAGCAGAGCAAGACAAGGATAAATACAGCATGCAGAATCTATACTATACTGAAGCGTGCCTTCACCTAATTCTGCATACTTTGTGTATGAATGAGTGGTATTGCAAGAACTACCCATTTGTGTTTAGAAACTCAGCATTCCTCCTATTGAGGGGTTGTTTTTTCGATGTCTTTTTGCTGCCATAGACCTGTGTGTGCAATTTCCCATTTTCAGTTAACTTCCTTTAACAGAGACACATCTGTAGGTGACAGACTTGGACAGGAGGAGAGAGTGAGGAAAAACCTTGTTTCCGGCTACTTTTAAAGACCACTCTCCTAGTTAAAAGTAGGACTAACTATGCACTGACACCTGTGGGAAATTCTTTTTCCCCACAAACATAAATTAACTTGTCCATTTTCAAATAAGACATTATCTGCTAGATTCCAAAAGTGGAGAAGTAATAGTTGTCACTCTCATTTTCTTTTAAACCAACATCATGTTTTGTTCTTTCTTATAAAATGCCACTCCCAGCAGCATACTGACCTTCTCATTAATGCTATTAGCAGCGTATCATTCAGGTTTACTTTATTATGGGGTAAAACATTTGCTGCAATATGCTACAAGATAAACTTCAGACTCTTGCACAGGGTCTTTGGATACAGGGTCCAGGTTCCTTGTTGGTGAAATGTAATTTTTAATTTAAATTTAAAAAATTAAAAAAAAAAAATCTGTATTTCAGATTAGTCTAGTGCTGCTGATCTGAATTTGAACTATATTGCCCTGCCTGGGGGCAGGCTGGAAACAAGAACCCAGACCCATGGCTTTTTTGTTACAAGACTAGGTAGTCAGGAGGTAAGCAGTCCTTGTGAGTAAAGGAGTTTGAAGACTGAAGCATCTCTTACTCTGACAGTATGTGCTGAGTAGAAAAAGGAGGTTGTAACTTCAAAGAATCACAGGGTTGGCAAGGACTTCTACAGGTTATTCAGACTAACCCCCCTTTCAAAGCAGGCTCCCTACAGTAGGTTTCACAGGAAAGCTCTCAGGGGAGTTCTGAACATCTCCAGAGAAGACGACTCCACCACTTCTTCAGACAACTTGTTCCAGTACTCTGTCACCCCTGAAGTAAAGAAGTTCCTCCTCAGTTTCATATTTATGTTCTATGCCACCATTATCTCTTCCTCTAGGATCAAGAAAACAGCTTCAGCACAGGCAGAAACACTGACAGTTGCTGGGTAATTTTAATACAAACCCGTACTTGAGACAGGAGCAGCTCAGAGAAATCCACACTTTAATATCCTAATACTTTTCCAGTTCTTTAAAAGCAGAAGTTCATTGTTGCTCTTGGTCATCCATATTTTACTGTTGCTTTATTTGTTGCTCTAGTGAGAATTAATTTATTTCCAGAGCAGACTACAGTTCACGTTCGTTTCAACATCAGAATGAAAAATGCAACTTTATTGGGAAAGCAGCCTGAAGCACAGAGCTGTCGTATGAGTACAAAAAAAGAAAAAAAAAAAAAAAAACAAAAAACAAAAAAAAACTTTATTGATCCCAATTGTCTATGAAATGAACCAAAGCAGCTCATTTTATCTTCAGATGCAGGCAGGTCAGTGGAAAATGGAAAACATGGATATGAATTCAAAAACAGAGCCCTAAGTCAGTTAAATTGGTGGTCGCTATATACTTTGATAACAAAGTGTGCACTTCAGTATACATACAACATTTAAGAAACCAAAAAACAACAGTGAATACTCAACGCACCACGCATATACACCAACTTCAACCCGTTTTCTTGTTTTCTAGCAAGAAAGTGTCTGTGAGGGAAACAAAAAGAAACAAACACGCATTAAGAGGAAGAACACTAATATTGTATCTAACTGTAAGAGCTACAATTAACCCAAGCAGATCTAGAGAGCCATAGCACAGCATTGTAAACAGTAACAGCACAGAAGATAGGAAGTAGAAGACAGTAATGCTTTCAAAGTGCCACAGCATTCAACCACATCAAATCAAAACGCGAAATGCTCTGGGCCATAACATGCACACGTTATAAATCATATCACTTTCATACTATAAGGCAATTCCAACACTACATCTATGAGGCTGCAATGCTACAATGTGGTGGAAAGCACAGCAACAACAATGGAGCAGCAAAGTCCTATGCTGCAGTAACTGAGGAAGAGCCCAAATGCAGCAGCTGTGGGCACAGAAACAAATGAAAAAAAATTGCTTACCATCAGAAGGCCTCAGGGATACAGGCATCTCCAGCAAGAGATACCCTCAGCTCCACTGCCAACCCTAAATGAAGTCTGGGAAGGGATGGATCCTGGCTCCAGCCCTTCCAGTCACTCAGTACATTGCATGCACCTGAGATCCTCTGGGCTGGCCCTGCCTTCTCACCAGGTGCTCCATCACTGCTTCAAGCTGTGACCCAGCATTTCCACTACAGACTGATTTTAACAGAAGTCTCAAAGTGTCTAACAAGATGCTAAAGAAACTAGAGGATTTTCCCCTTCCTCACTCATAAAAAACAAAAATATACAAAAGCAAACCTTCAAGAAGTCCTTCAGATTTGTCTGTCAGCTTTACTATGTATGTGCAGTTTAATTCCTTCTCTTACACCACATCTACTAAGCAAGGTTTTTGCTGCAGTTTTTATTACAAATGACACACATATTCTCAGTAGTCTATCTGCTATTGTGAGCAAACTATGAGGCTAAAGTAATACAGCTAGAGGAAACAGCCTGCCACAAAACTCTGTCACACTGCAATAATGGCTTAGGCTACAACAAAGATCCTTGCCAGTCTCAGATACGTATTTTTGTTGTATCACCTACACAGTGCTGATGACCATATATACCACAGTGTACACGCGGCTCTTTCAGTTCACATGAAGACTAACTTCACTGCAGACAGCTGAGCAAATAGCTAAATGCATGTAGTCAAATACTACATGAAAATGCTGAACACAACAGTGTCACATTAAAAAATGCAAATTGTACACTCATTGCTGCTTAAGAATGCCAGAAAAACAGCTGCTAAGTCCCTGCAGTGCTATCAGTAACAATACTCTTTAACTCTCTACTCGCTGAAAAAATGGCTTACCTCATCACTGCCGCAGCACAGTCTACACACTCCTCCAAGAATACCATTGACTACCTGTATGGAGCACAGGATGAACTCTATTCCTCCCAAGACCAAGAGAATGGAAAACAGAGTGACATTCCACTGCACGATGTTTTGAGGTTCTTGACATTTAGCCCACTCATCATAATCCAACAAGTACCTGTACGCGTCAAATGAAAGTATAGTAAAATTGTGTCAGATTAGGATGCTGACAATACAATAGAAATAAACTTCATCTGGTATGCAATTGCATTAAGGATAATCACTCTAAGCGGGAATACAAAATGTAAGGGCTCATTCCATGCAAATCCTGCTCTGTTTGAGTACACGTTGAACTATGAATCACACATTTTGGCTAAGTCTTAATTTCCATTAAAACATCTGATTTAGAAAGGCAAAATCTTCTATTACTGATCAAAATAAGATACAATGTCAAGACAGTTGAAAGAGCACAACAACTTTTCGAAACAAATGGAATTTTCCAGGATAGGGCGTTTAAAGGCAGCAGTTACTAATTTGAATCCAGTGGGTCACTTCATTTTTTGTGCTGTTGCCTCTGGGCCTTCACATGCCTAATCTGCACTAGTCACACATAGAATAAATTCAGAGGAGAACTGGAAAAGATTCCAGCAGCTCCTTCTCTTCCATTTTGCTAGAACACAAGCACTGATGAGCCATGAGCAAGGAATTAATTCAGCTCTTCTATATTCATCCATAAGTTGAGAGAGGTGGGGAAGAAGGAATGCCTCTTCTCATAAGGGATGCTACTAAAATGTACAATTCCAAATCTCTGCTGCAAAGGATCTTGATGTGACTCAAGGTTCCCTCAAAGTCCTAAAAGAGTACATCTTATGCTCACATGAACTGTATGTAGTACACAGATATATCTGCCTGCATATATTAAGAGAAAGAGACCTATACAAGACAGTATTTTATTAACAGCATCATTCAATTACTTCCAAGTATCCTTTATCAGCTTGTATTAAGAGCACCATTTTGCACATCCTTCAGATACTTAATGTCACAACTAATCAGCATATTCAGACATGTAAAACTGAGGGATTTAAATTTATTGTGTTTTAAACTCCAGCAGTGTGAGCAATTCTGATCCCATCTGTTTAGCTAGCGAATAAGGAGCAAAAACTGATGGATGGATGTTGGTACGTTGTTACTGAATATTGCTGCAAGGTCCAGGAAAAGAACAAACACCGTATGTGCATGGAGAAAGATGTAATGCACGGACAAACAGACAACTTACCCTCCAGAGGATTCAGTGAAAGGATAGATCCAGTTTCTTTCTACACGAGTAAAACAATATGGTCCCTGAGACAAGCCCAGTGCTGAAATGATTATACAGTACCCAGAGCCAAGGATCCCAACACAGGCTGCCAGAACTGAGGACAGCATCTGCAGGGCAAACACAGACATGAGAGTTGAGCACAGTCTTCTCAGTGTCCTGAGGGCTGTCTGGGGCTGCAGTGTGAAGGCTCGCTTACCGCACAGCTTTTCCCACAGTTCTTATGGCCAAAGCACCCGCAGCAGTCATCATTGTGAAGTCCAATGAATACTGCAGCTGGAATGAGCACCTGGGTATGGGGCAAACAAAGCACACTGCTCTCTGTTCTGTTTTGCTACATAGACAAGATAGACAAAGCACAGTACTTACACTGCATTCACTTGCATTGCTTGTTGGCAGTGTTGGGGTGCCTGTATAGGTTATCCAGTTTTACATTTATTTAACACAGTAGGAGTCTCACTACTCATCTCAGTAATACCAACAACAGGATAGGTATAGTTCTACTTGTATTTTGTGCACAAATAGCACGTAAGTGCACAAAGAGCCAGCTGATCAAGATCACGTTGTGGAATTAATGTAGCTTGAGACGCTTCAACTTTAAAATGTTGCAGTTCTCCCTAAAGGCTGTATACAGCAAACAAAAAGCTTTAAAGAAAGAGAAAAAAATAAAAACCCTTCATTTACTTTCTGCCAAAAGAAAACTAATGATAAGTCTCTGAAATACATTTCAACCACCAGTGAAGTTTCCAGAGACTACTCACTGAAGTGTTACTATTGTCTGTGTGACAAATATCCTAAGCAAGACATCTCACTACAGACATCTAGCTTTCTCTAGGATTTCACATTCACAAAATTGTCAGAGACAGAAGAGCAAAGCAACAAAGCAGACACCATCCAGAAATTCTGGCATAAAATCAAGAAGGAGAAACAAACACAGAGCTGATTAAACAAAGTATACTCCCCACCATCAATAATAGGATTTAATAATACTTTACACTTACACAAAGGCATCATATCCAGAAATACCTCAGAAAACCATACAGAAAGAGCATAGTGAGCAAACACCACAGATTTACTTAACGAGACAGAGCAGAGTCGCATATTAGTCACAGCCTTTACTAAAACCTTTTTCTAAGCCCCACTGCTTCAGGTGCAGAAGAGGTTGGGCAAGAGTGTGTTTGAGAAGTAGCTCCATCAATTTCACTGGGATTAGTCTGCGTGGAAAATCAGCCTTTTTAAATCTCAGTCTGGCTTCTGATAGGGCTGTAACACAGCTTGCAAGCACTTCTCACAAGACAGTCTTATCATGCAGTGGTTTTCAACCTGTGAATTGCCAATGCCTTGAGACTAAGGGGACTGCTAAAAGTGAATGAAGAAGGAAGCCTAGATTTAGAGAACTTAAACATGCTAAATTCCATGCTGCAAAATTGAAAAGGCAGAAAACAATTGCTTAAGATTAAACAGGCTCTTACAGTGAACTCACTTAGTTCTTCATCCTTGGCTATTACTCTAATGTAAAGCTCTGCTAACTGCTATTTGATTTCTCTGAATAGAGAAGTAAAACAGAAGAACAACTGTTGTCTTACCACATATTAGATGTCATACATTTAAGAAATGTAATTAAATACTAGTTATCTACGGACATTAAAAAGGAGAATAGCTGACTAATAGAATAAAAATGTAAGATTTAACCTTTAAATAAAAACATCCCTCTGAAAGGTCTGGTTCTAGTACTGCATTTGGGGTCTACGACCTATATCCTAATTCTCAGCTCAAAAGAGATATTTACAGATATGACAATTAATAGTAACTAATAATACTATGGTGCAATGTAGCTGATTTTTTTTAAATACAACTCCAGAGATTCCCACTGACAAGACATTCAACAAATAAATTAATGCAATGGTAAAGAAACAGTAATAGCAAGTAGCTTCAAAATAAACTTGCAAGAATGCACTGGCTCGTTACTTACCAAAAGGCCTCCACCTACAATGCCATGAAGGCACTCCACATATTTGCTGAGATGATGCTCAGAAGCAAATCTTGTTTCTCCATTGGGAAAATAAAGTAAAATGTTGGCAGCGATGCTGAGCAGGGCAAGGATGAGCAACTTACAACCAATACACCTGGCACACCTTCCAAAACACATGTCCACAGCTTCTCAAATACTTCTTTCACTAGTTCAATCCAACCTATCTCATATTTATCCACACCTAAAAGAAGATCAGTCTTTATTCTCACCTCTTTAAATACTCAGGGTTACCTAGCTACCTGGATGACGTATAAAATGTCTTAATGACTATCATTCCCTCATTGTCAAGTCAGGGAACAAGGACAGCAGAATGTCATCACCCACTTTAAATGAAATAATTGTTGACAAACCAAATGCAATCAAGGAAATACTGAATGCTAGGTAACTTCACTTTAATACATGATGCATGACATGATCACCAGTGAACATAATTAGACATGAACAGTGGCTTCAAACAACAACAGAAGTTCTTTTAAGAACTGAAAGAAAAAGGTTGTTTCCTTTCTTTGAAGCAGCTTTAATACTTAGGTTTATAGACTGAATCAGAACAAGCTGAAGCTAGGGAAAGACAAGGCTGACTTCAACAATGCTAAATCAGAGATGTGGGTATAAACAGAATAAAGTCTACAGCAAAGAGAAGTATGTAGGGGTGTCTTCCGTTTTGCTACCTGGTTAATGGAACAAGAGCAAACATCATCAGGATGTTGGGGAAAAAAAAAAGAAATGGGCAGTTGGGCTTTTAAGAAATGCACTTGTTCTTGCCATTCACAGAATCACAGAATCACCCGGGTTGGAAGGGACCCCAAGGATCATGTAGTTCCAACCCCCCTGCCTAGCAGGGCCACCAAACATACACATTCAGATCAGGTTGCCCAGGACCCCGTCCAACCTGGCCTTAAACACGTCCAAGGACGGGGCATCCACAACCTCCCTGGGCAGCCCGTTCCAGGGCCTAACCACTCTCCTAGTAAAGAACTTCCCCCTAACATCCAACCTAAATCTTCCCTCCTTCAACTTAAAACCATTTCCCCTAGTCCTGCTGTTGTCAGCCCTTTTGAAGAGTTTACTTCCCTCCTGGGTGTAGGTTCCCTTCAGGTATTGATAGGCTGCAATGAGGTCACCCCGCAGCCTTCTCTTCTCCAGGCTGAACAAGCCCAACTCCCTCAGCCTGTCCTCATAGGGGAGGTGCTCCAGCCCCCTGATCATCTTAGTCGCCCTCCTCTGGACCCTTTCCAAAATCTCAATGTCTTTCTTGTACTGAGGGCTCCACACCTGGACACAGTACTCCAGGTGGGGCCTCACAAGAGCCGAGTAGAGAGGGACAATCACCTCCCTGTCCCTGCTGGCCACCCCTCTCCTGATGGAGCCCAGGATCCCATTTGCCTTTCGAGCTGCCAGAGCGCACTGCTGGCTCATATTCAGTCTCTCGTCCATCAGGACCCCCAGGTCCTTCTCTGCCGAGCTGCTTTCAAGGACCACTCCTCCCAGCCTGTACAGGTGCCTGGGGTTCTTCCGGCCCAAATGCAAAACCCTGCACTTTGCCGTGTTGAACCTCATCAGGTTCACCCGAGCCCAGCCCTCCAGCCTGTCGAGGTCCCTCTGAATGGCATCCCTTCCTTCCACCGTATCAACCGCACCACTCAGCTTGGTGTCGTCAGCAAACTTGCTGAGGGTGCACTCAATTCCCTCATCGATGTCATTAATAAAGATGTTAAAGAGCACTGGTCCCAAGACAGACCCTTGGGGGACACCACTTGTTACCAGCCTCCACCTGGACATAGAGCCATTGACCACCACCCTCTGTCTGCGGCCTTTCAACCAATGGCTTATCCATCGGGTCGTCCACCCATCAAATCCACTTCCCTCCAATTTGGAGATGAGGATGTGGTGGGGGACCATGTCAAAGGCCTTGCTCAGGTCCAGGTAAATTGTAGATTAGCAACCATTAATTAAAGCTACCATCAACAAACACTGGTGAAAAATACTGCTTTCTAAATGGATCATAGAATAACCTTCTTGCAATGAAAATTCAAGTCAGGAACAACAACAACAACAACAACAACACTCCCCAGAAAAGAGAGAAATGTATTTGATCATGGGTTTCCAAATCCTTGTAGATGTACTGGTAATATTAACTTGCTTAGTAAATGGACAAACAAAGCGACCTGGAAAAACTAGAATCTACCCTGTTCTCTTTTTCCTCTCGAAGATGTTGCAGATGTTGGGAGCATTGGTGAATGAAAAAAACAAACACAACCAACAAAATGTTGGTCCCTCACAGAGCTACATTCAGCTCTGGGCCCCAGCACAGGAACACAGGCCTGTAGGAGTGGGGACACAGGAGCCCGCAGGGATGCCCAGAGGCTGAGTGCCTCTGCTGCAGGGACAGGCTGACAGCCGGGGTTGCTGGAGAAGGCTCCGGGGAAAAATGATCGTGGCCTTCCAATACCTAAACAGGGCTTATGAAAAAGATGAAGAGACTTTTTCCATGCACGTGGAGAGACGTGACGTGGTGCAATGGCTTTAAACCGAGACAGAGCAGAGTTACATCAGATATAAGAAAGAAATTCTTCACTCAGAGGGCAGCGAGGGCCTGGCACTGCTGCCCAGGGCAGCTGTAGGTGCCCTATCCCTGGGGGCAGTCAGGGCCAGGCTGGATGGGTTTGGGCACCTTGTCTATGGGAGGTGCCCCTGCCCACAGCAGGGGTTGGAACTGGACGGACTCTGAGGTCCCTACCAACCCAAATTATGTTATGAATCTGTGATTCCATAGTAACAAAGAAATGCACAGGATAAGACAAGTTTCAGGAGATCTTGCCAATGGTATCATCATAATACAATACAATTCCCATCACAAAAAAAGGCCGTTAGACAAACTGAGTTTAAGAACGTTGGATTTGTTGAAATTAGTTATTAGGAGACTGTAGCGAGACTTTCAGCTAACCGAGGGGGAGAATACTCATCACTGTAAACAGAAGTCCAACTTAAATCCACAGTGTTCTGGCACCTTTTGTGATCAACACTGAAGCTTAAAGAGAGAGAAAGGAAGAAAAAGCAATGGTTAAAAAAGAGAGCAGTCTTACACAGATGTAGTGATGTAACCACTCCGGGTATTGTAGCTGTTGACCTTGGAGACTTCCTTCAGTATGAGAAATATCCTCCGATTGTAGAAACACAGGCTTACCATTATTGTGCACTTCACCTTTGATGACTAAAACGAGCACAAACATCATCCTGCATGCTTCCTCTGCAGAAGGTGACTCCTCTGCCAAAAACTCCCTTCATTGTGTTATGCTAAAAACAACACACACCCCTCAAAAAAACCCCACACAGCTTCCCCCAGCCATCACCCTTGGTTTGACATAAAATTTGACATAATCAAGAACTTCCTATATTTAAAATAGATTTTTTTAATTGATTTTTTTTTTTTTTTCCACACAAAGAAATTAAAACTAAATACTCTGGTCTGAAAAACCCAAATGAAATGAAGAGCTCAAGTGTTTAAATACTATGCTCTCCAGCCACTTAAGGGCTGGTCACATCAAAAGCACTCTGTCTTTGAGGGAAAAATCAAGTATTTGATCAGAAGGACAGCAAGCATTCCTTATGTTAATTTTGTTAATGGATGTGGAACATAGAAACATTCTTTTATTCTGTATACTATCAAATCCTAAGTCTACCTCGTGCAAAGAGGAAAAGTCTATCAAGGACTCTCAAAGTCACTACACAAATACTTGCTGAGAAAGAAAACAAACGAACAGCCCCCCTCCCCAAATTGTATTCAACTGCAATCACATCTCACATCCCTGTCCTAAGCCAGATTCCCTACTAGAAAGCAAATCAAAGGGTGTGCCTTCATATCTGAACTTGCTGCCCCTGCCTGCCGTAACTCACTTAAGCAGTGAGGATGCCATGAGAACTTTTTTCCTTAGCTCTCTGGCATGCAGCTAAGACACAGTCTGGCTGTGATTCCCTCCACAGAAAGGAGACTTTTATGGCCCACTTATCTAGCATTAATTCTGTTAGTCCTTCTTGAACATGTTGCTCTTTTTTTTTTTTTTTTTTTAATTAATTAAATATTTTATCACCACCACTTCAAAAGAGGTTTTTGTTTCTTACACCCAGAAAACAGTTAAGACATTTGTAGTAATTGTTTCTGGCATCAGTGTGTTTTGAGCAAATACAAACAATCTCCTGGTTTAAATTAAAGATCCCAGACAGAATGGAAAATAGTTGTGAGTTTATACTGAATAATATGGTTTGCTTCTTCTCAGCAGTCACTTCTTTGCTCCAAATGGCCAGCGTTACTGCCCTACACCTCCTTACAGTCAATCCTAGGCTGGATTTAATAAAAGACACAACAGTGATCAAGAGACACAACTGAAAAAGACCCATGACAAATGACTTGCAATTAACTTGAAAACAATTTGAAGAATAAAACAAAAAGCCTTGAAGCAAATAAAAAATCCTTACATTTGGACACTATTCCTCAAGTTTTATCAGAAAGCTTCTCATAACAACTTTTCTTGCACAAATTCTGGTCCCACCCTTCATCAGGCAGCACAGCAACTATTTATGAAGGCTGAGGCTAGCAACTGTGTGACAATAGTAGATAAGACACAGCTTGGGAAACAGCAGCATGGGCTGCACATAAGCATTTGGAAAGACTCCACAATGCAAAAGACTTGTGCCAATGCAGATTCATGTTTGCATTTCCTTTCGTTTTCATTTGTTCCTCTCCTACTGCTTTGCAGGTTACTGCTCACAGTGGCAAAGACCAGTTCAGACTACTGGGAACATATGATGAGTATGCAGTCATACAGTAACTAAGCTAAGCTTAGGAAACTTCTTTGCCACCTGTTCTGACAATGCTCCCAGTGACTTAAAAACATTCACAGCTTCCCTTTAATCAAACAGAGAAACACCCACCCATGCTACCATATATTTCCTAATGTCCAAATGATGCTTGGCTCATGTTTTCCAGCCATCATCCACTAAAACCACTGTGCTATAGCTGTAATTGCCCTGAGGCATGCCACCTCAGAGGTACATGTCAGTCAATCAGCAAACTCCACCTAGACAGCCACAGGAGGAAACTGCCTCTGTTTAGAAATAATCTCTGCTCAGAAACAGTCCTTGCTGCCTGTAGTCTCCTGGTTGCATCTAGGAGAAAATATCCATATTATCTTTATCAGCTACATGACAGCTACTTGGATGAACTAATGAACTATTTCTGAGGAGGAGTAGACCACTGGCTATCCTCAAAGAGGTCACTGAACATAAAAGGAATCTTCATATAGCTCTACAGCTTATATAGCTTTAACACATGCATATTCTTGCTATCTCTGCCATTAATTTGAGACTGAAAGCTGCTCTGAACTAAGGATGAAAACTTGAAGAAAGCACTCACAATTTATTGCAGCAACACACAGAACTACCACACTGAAATATATGGACAAGATTTATTAGTACTAACACTGACCTAAGATGCAGTCAGCAGTGATGCAACAAAAAAGGTTTTGATGGTTAATCAACCAGCTCAGAACACTGAAACCTTAAAATCATGGCGCAACTACCACTAAATGAGTCTATGAAAGCTTTTGTGTCTGAAGAAGAGCCCATAATCCTTATTTAAGGACAACTACAATTAACCCAAACCAATGCTACTGTAACCTCACTCCACAACTAAATAAACCACTTCAAAAAACTGGGGGGTTTTTTTGGCATTCAAATAGCCTGCATTCATTACCCCTCACAACAATGTTATTATGATAAAAGTAGAACAGTAAACAAGCAAGTTCTATTACTATTTCTTGTCGCAGCTTGAGAGTGAAACCCTGGCTAAGCAAAATGCCTCACAGAAGTTTGCTTCCCTTGGACTATAGCATTTACACAGGCTTACTGTGTATATTCCTATTCTATCCTTAAAATTGTGACAATATTGTGAGCAAGAAGAATTGCCAGCACTGTACTACTAGCATACTGTTCTATTCTACATGTATGCAACAGCTGTACAAATCAGAAAACTGGGTTTAGATTACTAATATATACCTCTGTGCAACACAGCATGAGGAACAGATTATTTTCAAGCTTGAAATGGGACAATTTTTTACCCTCCGCCTCCGTTCCCCAAGTGTAGCAATGCACATAAAACAGACATCCAATAAGAGATATTCATAAAGACACTTCATTAATTCCATTAACTCCCAAGATTTTAACCAATTACATTCGACCTGAAGTGAACTCATAAGACTTACTATTGTTCTAACTGAGAGCTATTCAGGGGTACAACAAGCAGAAGAAAATTAGAATGTGTTTTTGGAACCATTGCAATCACAACATCAGCACACAGTTCTTCACATGCAGAATTTGTACGTGGGTTTCTGACTGATTCAGAATCTGATTAATGGTCAATGACTGTAAGAAGATTATTGTGATGGAACGAGATTTCATGCCACCTCCCAGTCTGGAAGTGCTACAGCACTGCACCCCTGGATTCCTGCTGTCCACATGTACACTGAGAAATGCTGCTTACATAGAGATCACAGTCACGTCTGCTACTGTACTTGTGTGTGATGGGAAACTCCTGGCCTAGCCACCTACTTGTAAAACACAAAACTAAGAACACGTTTCTTTGATGAGTTCAAGAAAAGCCAGGCTGTGACTAAGGCCTGTTGAGAATCCATCACTAATTCCATATTTAGCAGCACCTTCAAAAAGAATAAGCGAAGATCTACAGTGAGAATATGTAATGCAACAATATATATATAGATATATATAGATATACATAGATATAATATATAGATATATGTAGATAGATATAGAATATATAGATATAATGCAATAAAATTCATGAAACATTTTCTGATACTTTATAGGAAGACTGTTAATTCACTTTTAAGCTGTCTTTGCGGAAATTATTTAAGTTCATCTTTAGAAGTCTGGTTATTTTTCCTCATGGAAATTCAATGAAGAAATCTGGACGTTAGCAAAGTCAAGGGCAGCTGGAAACAGAAGCTAAAGAAGCAGAACTTTGCTTGTGTCCTATATTATCATTCTTGACTCATGATGCTCTGATGAAACACGTCATTAGAGCCCACAGGAAAGACGTGCTCATGTCTGACACAACAGGAGCTGCAGAAGAAAACGAGTTTCCTGCAGCCCCCCAGACATTGCAAAGGAAAGGAAACAGGAACAGGATTACTGCAGTGAATAAAGCAGATGTGCAAAAAGCAGCATAAGCTTAATCCAACTCTCCACCATATCAGTTTTGTAACCTCTCATCTTCTATTACCAAGGATTACCAATAGGCATATTAAACTAAACTCCCCTGCAGTGCTGCAGCCTGGGGGATTCCATCCATGTGGGACCCCCAGGCTGTGGGATGGGTCCTGATGGGATGAGACCATTGTGGGGACCCCCAGACTACAGGATGGGTGCTGCCATAGTGGGGGAGGGAGGGGGGGGGGGAGGGGGAAGGGGGTGTTTAAGGGGTCTGTGTGCCTGCTTTGTGCATGGGGAGCAATCTTGCATAGCCAGGATGGCACTTGGAGGGGATATCCAGCGCCAAAGCCACACGGATCCTCTGTGCACCCAGGGCGCCCCTTTCTCCATCACTCAACAATTCAGGATGGGGATGGGTAGGGGTCTCATGCCCCCTAGGTCCTGCTGGGTAGCCTTTGTCACTGTGTGTCACAAGGATTGAGACAGTAGGGCTCAGTGTGACTGCAGGTTTAAACCGGCTGCTCAGAGAATATAACTCTCCAGAGGTGACACAGTCTAATCATCCATCAGTAGATTACCAAAAAGCAAATCTTACCTGAACATGTCCTTGGAGCTGCCCAAGACCTCCCATTGCTCTAAAGAAGCAAAGAAGTCCCTCACTATCTACAGCAGTCGCTAGGGAAGGAAGGTTAGTAGTGTGGATGTTTCCCTGGTGAAAGGCATTTTTGGTAGCTACTAGATAGGAAGAACTGAACACTGAAAAAATGTAAGTATAATACATAACCAAAGTGATGAAATCATTAGATACCATCTATATGGCTGAAAGAACAAGTAACCTACAGTAATTGTGTATGACAGCCACCAGGACAGATCCAATCAGCTGGTTGGTGGTTGTAACACCTGAGATGGTATGTGGTGTCACACACAGAACAGAGGGCAGCCTGTGAAACATTCATTGGATGGATGCAAAGCTCCACACATACACAGGCAGATACAGATGGTTAAAAGAAAGACCAATGACTAACTGTGGACACTTGTTCCTCTGAAGGACAAAACAATTCTGGAAAATAAAGTCACACTCGTGGTAGTTTTAGAATTTTCTACTTTCTACAAAACCACATCCCAGCATTCCAATAAGCACAGAGGACTTCTTTGCAGTTGTAATGTTTCGCCTTCCTAAATGGATACCTAAGCCTATCTTTTTTACATGCCATAGACTGTCACCATAAACACTTCCATAGAAACAGCAAGCTGCTAAATGAAATTTAAGCTGCACGCATTTTCTTCATCATATCATAAATCACAGCTTTCAGATATGTAACACCTCTGGTCCCACCAGCTAAGTCACAAGATAAATTTTTCACAGGGAGTTAAAAGCTGACACTCCATTCCTTCTCAAAGATACAGAACATAAATGTTACAGTCAACATGATGCTGTAATGAAATAACCTGCCACTACATAGAACATCTTTCTGGATTGTTTTCCTATATGCTCTCTCTTACAAAATAACATCAGCTATATTACCAACTGAGTTATTGATTGGTGAATGTGATTTCATGTATGTTTTTTGTTTGTATTCTAATTCTGAAAAAAAATCAGTACTATTTAACTCTATGAGCAGAGTTTCAAATTACACCGATGCCGTCAATGTTTCTTATTAGTCCTTCACAGATGCAAACAAAAATGCCTAAATAGTATAATGCACAGCATCACACACAATAAAATACTATTAAAGTTTATCATTACTTAGTTTTGATAGTTCAAGATTCGGAATTAATGTTGCCTGTCTAAGAATTTCAATAATTTTTCCCCCTCAGGTTTGAGAGCTCATTGTCTGTACCAAACCTACACACCACTGCTGATCTTTGGTGGTTGGATGCAATTTCTGCTGCATTTCAGATTTAAAAATAAATTATATGTTTAATTACATTTAATGATAAGAGAACCGTATAACTTGCTATATTTAATGTTTTCAAGCAACCCCTCCAACTGCGTAGAATGGTGGCAAACAAGGAAAGAAAAGGAAGGGAAATACATATACATAGCCACAGAATATCCACTCTCAAAAAAGAGTGGAAAATCCTCTTGCCATACGAGCGCTTAACTGATACAAAGGTTATAAAACAGTAAACTAAGAACCATAAGATACTTCAATCCTTCTCCCTCAAAATAAGATTAAGATCTAGAATTTCCAAACACACCTTGTGAAGAACTTCCTTAATGTTGTAAATTATGTTCAAGAAGAGCAAAAAAGAAAAGTAATCACTACTGGTTACACACAAGAGCTCTAAGGGTAAATGATACAGGTTCCACAGTTTTCATGGCATTATAGCTTTGGATGGACAATGAAATAATTTTTAAGGATCTTGAAAGCTAGGGAAAGCATTTCTACCCTTACTCGCCTTCAAGAAAAAAGGCTCAGCTTTGGCCATAGTGCCTTAAGCGCAGGCTTCACCACCACTGCATTTGCTGGGTTCTGCATGGACTCCAGGCAGACCTCCTGAGGCTGGCAAAGGGGTGCAGCCTCCCTTCTTACTGGACTCAGCCAACACACGCCATCAGCCAGCGCTCACCCCAGAACCTCCTGTCTGATATACAGAGTGAGAACATTGGCAGAAGAGGATGAACTCCACCCTTGTTCTGATGCTGCCTAAAGCAAACTTTGTGTGAAACAAAACCAAAATCGCTCAAACAACTTCACAAGAACAGGAAGCCTGCAGTTAAAGTATCTGAAAATGTACTGTCCTATCCTGATGCAACAGTTCGGATTCTCTGATCATCTTCCCTAATAGACTTCACACTTGTTATACTGGGAATGTTTTCTAACTTTTAGAGTGAATCCACATCTATCTGAAACCACTTCTGTGCCAAAGCCCATATAGCAGTTACTGATGAAAGAGCAGGCAACACCTTGATGATCCAACACAGTGAAGAAGACTGTGTCACTTCCAAAGGTAAGAGATTCTCAGAACTAGATTTGTTACTGCTGTAAAAAACAGAAAATATGAAGATTAGCAAGCACCAAAATTCCGTGTCAGTTAAAAATAAACCATTGCACACCTACATGACATGACTCACCCTTACTTGTGAACATTCCTACTGGAACCAGAGGAGATACTCATACAAGCAAATAACATGAATAGCATCCTAATCCTAATGCAGGCAAGTGACAAGAACACCATCCTAACCCGTATTTGCTTTAATTAAAGCAAAGGGCTGAATTAGCCTAGATTCCTTAAAGTAGCACAAAACTGGGGAAAACTTAAAGACAGTAACTCCAGAGTGCAAAGCATAATCTGAAACAAACATGACGCAACTAATTTCAGATGGGTACTTTGAAATAACAGATGTTATCGTATGAAAGATAAAGTACTGGATGGATCCAAAGTCCTATTATAGCCACGTAACACCTTTATCAACAGGGCATTTCAACTTTGTAACTAATATTTGGTTAAGTTCAAGCACAACCCTGCCAATAAGTTAAAGTAAACACATCTATCTAGAGTACATAAAAGCAGACTAACACAGGGTGGTACTTCATCGCATGGGAATTCCTCAGTGAGCATGAGTCATCACTGTGCTTGTAGGACTTTCTTCATTTTCTTTCAGTAAACCTGGCTTTGCACAAAAAATTAAGACGACTGTTAACTACGAGGTCTTGCTAAGCATGAGTTGTGCTGAGTTTGTCCAGACTATAAACCCCATTGGCCTGGAAGATCTCATTTCTGCCCTTCAAACACGTTAATGAAACAGAAACATCAGATGTAAATAATTGTTTTGGAAGCTGAGTAGTAGAGAAGAAGAACCACATTGACCACTTCTGGAGGGCTTTACTGCAGTGTTCACCAGCTCTTGGATGGTGATCCTCTTTCTGCTCCGCTCTGTATGCAAATATGTATGCACCCAAATTTTTGCTTTCCTGGACAACTGTTAGCAGAGTCCTGAACAACAGGATATAGCTTCCTGCTCCTCCTCTGCAGTCTATGGTGCCTTCAGCCCTTTGGTCCTTGAGGCTACGTGCAAGACGATTAGTTTGCTATCTACTGATGAACTTGGTAAGGAGAAAGAAAGGTGTGGTTTAAAACGTCTTCAGGCTGAGGAAGGCCGGGACACCTCAAATTCTATAGCTGCACTCCAAAAGTAGCAACATTTGCTTCATGTTGAAAACCAGCCTCTGAACACTGGCTCTCTACAACATACTAAAGAAAAGAATTCCACCATCCCAGCACAGTGCAGCCACAGTTTCCACAGCACAAGTGTTGCAAAACCCACTGGGAAATCATGTTAGTTCAGAGGCCCCCTTGCAGGTCTGGTCACGAGCTGCATAAAGACAGATTCACAGCTCTTCCAGTATTCCTCACCTGGCTTAGCAGAGCACTTGTGCAAATATACGTAGCACTTCAGATGCCAGACACGCGTGCCTGCTGAGCATGAAAGGAAACACCCGCCTAACACTGAGATGACCTTGCTAAACCTACAAATATCTTGTAAAGTTTCACGTCTGCTTCCAAAGCTGCTACATATCTGTACGTTTTGGTTTCAGTATTACTCAGTACACAGATTTTCCGCTTTGAAAATAGGAAATTTACTAGTCTGACAGGTAGTTGATTAGTCTTAAGAGTCTGTCCTATGCTCCTTTGTGCTGGATGATCCCACTGATGTCATTAAAAGGTTTCCTCAAGTAAGGTTTACAGGCATGGGTGTGTACTCAGGCAAGTATTTCAAAACAGCCTCCGTGAGCCATGCTGCAGACACTGCTCCCTTCTGAAAACATTTCTCAATAGGCAGTGGGTGTGCTACTAGATGACTAAAAACTTTTTCCAGCAAGCCTTGGATTAGAAGGAATGCTTGCTCTTGGCAGGGAGAAGCATTATGAAACTATAATGCATCATGTCAAATATGGGGGCATGCAGAGTGTGCCGACCTACCTGCTGAAATACTTCCACCATGGTAAGAACACAACTCTTCTCTCTTCTCCCCATACATTTTGCAACCAACTACCATTATATTGGGTATAAAACAGAACTCCATTAGGTCTAGAAAGTCCAAATAATATCAGAAAGTATAACCAGACAAGGCTTGAACATCTAGTTAGCAAGAAATTAAACTTCCTTTCCCAATGCATAATTCTTACAAGAAATACCTATACGCATGATCTTATCCATGTCTTTTAGGTAGAAACACTTTAGCTCAAAAATAATTTAGGAGCAAACCCTTTGTATCACCAGATACAAAGATAGGGTATACTTTGTATACCCTAGAACACTATGCAGAACTAAACAAACTACTGTGTTTTGGTGTTTTTTGTTTGTTTGTTTGTTTTGTTTTTAATTATACTGTGTTCTAAAAATTGCTGCATATAAGACAGAGGAATGTTGTTGGGGTAACTACTGGGACACTGAAGAAAAATAGAGATCACTAAAAGAAAGTCTTTGTCTCAAATTTTCCATATTTTTTACTTTTTAAAGACTAGTAACAGCTCTGAAAACATCTGTTTCCATATAGTTACAGATAACACCAAACTGTGGTGTGTGACTGGAAGCAGACTATTCAGCATTCAAATCTACAAACCAAAACCCAGTGAATTCCAAGTGATTGCTGTCAGTAAAACACAGCTGAACAAGCACAAGAACCTCTTGGCTTGACAGCATTAGTGATGTGGCTGTGGCCCCTTGGAAGGGACATCTGAAGGCCATCTGGTCCAACTTCTGCTCGAGTAGGGAACCGAAGGCCATGTCCAGTAGCCATGTCTCATGGCTTCTGAGTATCTCCAAAGATGAGACCACAATCTCTCTGGACAGGCTGTGCAAATGCTCCAACTGCAACTCACTCTGAAAGTTGGTTGCAATTCACTTAGCCAAACCCCAAAGATTTCAAATAGAGTTGGAATATTCAGCACCTTGAAATTTAGGTCACTTACTCTGCTGACTAAACAGAAATTACAGGTGATTAATTCTAGGAATTTGAGTTTGACAATATTGCCCTTAAATTCCACTTAAAGGAATGCAGCCTATATCACAGAAAAGATGGGAGATTTAATGTTTACAGCAGTTTGTGATGCTTTCACAAATGGTCTTCTATGAAGTGGAATAATTTCTTAAAATACTAAATCAAATTAGTGACTAAAGACAAGCAAAAAATAAGAAAAGCGCATGGATAAAAAACATCCGAATTTTAACAAAGTCAAAGTGCAGATCTACTGTGTCCAGAAGCACCCAGTTCTACCTGTGGCCAGCTGTGTGGCTGTGAGCACAAGATAAAACAGCCATGCACCTGATCTCAAAAAAATCACTCCTGCTTGAGTTCTGGAGAAATGGAGAATGTATGCACATTCATACACAGAACATCATAACACATTTCAATGCGATTGTCATAGAATAAGCTCTACGCTCAAATTAAAAGAAACTTCTAAGTAGATGAAAACACCAAGACACAAAAATGAAGCTGTGTTCTAAGACCTCATTGCATTAAGATGAGAGTTCATGTAACAGGTGAGGTCGTTTAATTACTCTAATTATGCTCTCAGAATACAAAATACTTTCGTTCAAAAGTCATGGGTGTAACAGCAACAGAAGCACAAGGTCAGCCAGTGATGAGTCAGAGAAGCCGAATCCCCTGCTCACAGAAAGAAACCCTACGTGACGTGCTGTTATGACACATACTGGTGACAATCTGAAAGAACATACATTGCCTCAACAAAGCTACTTGGTTAACTCAGGCTTTGAAATATATTAACAATTTAAAAAGCATTTTAATTTGACCCCCACAGTGGATATAAAATTAAGCACCTATATTAAATTTGAAAGCTGTTATTCTCAGCTGCTCTAAATGATGCAATGATGAGCTACCAACAAGTTAACAAAAAGGCAGCAATGAAATAACTAATTCACACACATAAAACTTAAAATTACCAAAAGAAATCCTTTGTACCATGTATATAAGTCCTTCCTGTGTTCCAAAATCACCTCAGACTGCTCATGGTCCGATAGGGAAACCAGAAGCAGAGATACTGCAGAACAGAAAGATATGTCCTCTACATTAGGCAAACCAATGCAAGACACCCTGCTTCAGTAAAGTTCTTGTCAGTTTCTAAAGTAGTATCCTGCTGCTAATCCATACCTCACTCAAATTTTTCTGATCCCAGTGTTGGCGCATACTTCAACCTTCAACAAATTTGACCATGGAACCCAAGCTAAGGTTCTACCCATGTAGGCATGACTTGAGGCTGTACCTGCCCAGGGCAGTGACCACCTGACAGCATTTCGGGAAGACACATTTCCTGGGCAACAAGCCACTATGCTGCACACTTACTACTGCTCCTTTGGCAAGAACAAAGAGGAAAAGGATTATCTAGTCATACTTGCTTTGTGATTCAAGGACATCCAGAACACTAGAGAAATAGAAAAAGTGTCTCAAGAACATCACAATTTACATAATTCCACCATCAGTAAACACGCTGGATTTTATTCCCACCTTCTAGAAAAAGTGAGAACAATTTGCACCTGAACATACCCAGGCATTCCTCTTATAAGCAAGAGCTGGAAGCACCTCAGCATATTGCTATATTCTGTAACATTGCATAAGTCAACAGTACATCCACATCCAGTTGGTTCTCAATGCTCAATGCCAGCCTGGATGGAGCTTTGAGCACCCTGATGTACTGGGAGGTGTCCTACCCATCTCAGGGGGGTTGGAACTAGATTAAAATCTTTAAGGACCCTACTGACCCAAATCAGTCTATTTAATTCTTGACTTTAGAGGAACTTCTTTCCAAAGAACCAAAATCAACAATACCCTCCTGATCATGTATCTTGTTAATTAGACCAAATTCAGATTTGTGCAGAACAAACTGCATCCAACATTGTCTGGTTTCATTTTAAACTCACAGAGACTAAGTGAATATGATCAGAAAAACCTGTATGAATGAACACCACCATCTATAACCATTCAGTACTACTGATTAGTAACCAACATTACAGCATGGAGAGGCCCCATTCTACAATAGCTAGCTTCACAGTCTCAAGGTGTGATTTAACAGCTGACTTCATTGATCAAAGTGCAAAATGTTGCTGGAGGTTCAGTCCTGTTCTCTACTTGAGTCCAAATAATCCTGCTTCTTCCTTCATTCTGGACCTTCCATTCTCGTTGCCTCGCTTGGACCAGATCAGAGAACCAACCTGAATGAAAACTAACCTAGTGCTCATGTAGACTAAAAAACAGTAAACAAACAACAGTTCCTTGATCCACTGCACAGAATGAAAAAGCATTTCTGCCAACAAGCCGGTGCCATGCCTCCTCCTTTTGATGGCATTGGAAGTCGAGGCAGATACAGACTAGCTGCCAAACTGCACTCACAGTCATTGCAAGGAGGCTGGTGCCCAGGCACAGCTGAAGAAGGCAAGCAATTGTCCTTCTCTTCATGGGGAATACATAAATTGCTTCGGTGTTTTTTGTCAAATCCCTGTTTCTGCAGTGTGAAGGTGCCTTCCAAAGTATTTTTCTCATCCACGCCTCTTCCTCAAACACAGTGCGCTGACCTCCCTTACTTTGTACAGAATCCAGGTCCCTCTACATCCAGATATCAAGGACAAGGACTGCTACAGTTCCCTCGGCCAGCTTCAAAAGGGTCAGGATATTTTTAGCAATGAGATAAGAGGTAATAAACCAGAATTATTTCTGATTTTTTTTTCTAATCTACATTATTTCTAACTTATTTCCTAATCAATACTGCAAAGACCAGAACTGGGCTCTTTATGTTCTCGTTGATAGGATCCACCACAGCTTTAATGCAAAGTTGAATGCAGCAGAAGCACCACACCTTTAAGGGCCACACACAACACAATCTACTCCAGATAACTGGTATTAAGGCAGGAGATGCATCATCTCTCAAAACAACGTGGCAGTATTCTGAAAGTAACAGAGTACAGCCTGGCACCATACCATTAAATATTAACACAAGTGAGTCAACTCAAGTCTAAAGCTGTAAAATATTGTAACACCTGATACATTATCATTTTGAGAGGAAAGGCGTATGTTAAAAAAAAAATCCAGATTTTATTTTACTGTTTGAAACACAATGTTTTTGTATCCAAACCTAAGCTTACCACATTTCCAGTTCTTTGGAACAATTCAGTCATTTGAATTTGAACTGGATCACTTCCATGCCTTCAGAAAAAAGCAATCAATTAAAAAAAAAACCAAAAACATAAAAACCAAACAAACAACCTCAGCCCACATACAATATACCTGATACAAATAGTTTCTTTCTGTACATTCGGATAATTTGAAGCTGACTTCAAATTTGAAGTAGAAACAGGAGCAAGAGATTATTTGAAGAACAGATTAGCTGTTACCTGGCTTTAGATAAACTTACAAACACAGCATTTATAATAAAGAAAACAAAAAAGCAACGCATCATGTTTTCTACAGCTGAGATCCTGTATGAGGTTT
Source organism: Lagopus muta (assembly GCF_023343835.1). Lineage (NCBI taxonomy): Eukaryota > Metazoa > Chordata > Aves > Galliformes > Phasianidae > Lagopus > Lagopus muta. Next base: position 132,478 of record NC_064441.1, read on the forward strand.
CAGTATGAACAAACTGGCACAACCAACAGGCTCTCACTGTTAATTACCTACTTATTCTGGATGATATTTGGTTCTCAGCAACCTGTAACATTATATTCCCTACACAATGAAGTTAAGTGCCTATATTTATCTGCTCACGATGTGGAAATTTATTGTAGTTGCCTACTTATTACTCTGCAGAAAGGGCTAACCCCCACTCACTTCAGACTTACATTTGTTGAAATGAAGTTACCCAGGAAGCAGAAAGAGTTGCCATGGTTATAAAACCAATTTAATGGAGGCTGCTGCAAAATCTCCACTAATTAATCTATTTACAGTAAAAACATTTCTCCTCTCATTAAACGCAATCTCTATCATTCCTATTACGCAACAGAAAAAACTTGTCTGCTCTTCACTTCTTGTATATGCCTTGCTTCAGCAAGAAATTCACCAGCACAGAACCTTGCTTTTTTCCTTCTTTATGTTTCATGATAGAATTCAAAACAAGAATGACTACAAGGATTTCACAATTTGTGCTCAGTTTGAGCGTACAACTGATGGTCTATCTATAATACTGGGTATAACTTGATCCTGAAAAAGCAATACAGATTTATCTTGTATACAAATAAAATCTAATTCAGAATATAAATTTAGAATCCATTTTCAGTTCTGAAATCTAGATTGTGAAGTTGTTTCAGAAATGCTTGTATTGAATGTTTTCTATGACTGTATTGATTCAATGAAATGGTCCACGTATAATCTCAGCAATAAAGGAAACCTTAATGTATAGGATATAACAGGACACAAACTTGTGAAACAGAGAATGTGTTCCAATTCTGCTCTTCATAGAATCACAGAATCACAGAATTGTAGGGGTTGGAAGGGACCTCAAGAGACCATCAAACCTAACACCCCACTACAGCAGCTCCCTACAACAGGTCACACAGGTCAGCGTCCAGATGGGTCTTGAATATCTCCACACAAGGAGACTCCACAACCTCTCTGGAAACAAGCTGCATGCTGTCCATAAGGATGAGCACTCCAGGGCTCTGTGGAGCCAGATGCTGACACAGGCACTACAAGGTCAAGCCACCAGCAATTTGAGAAGTGGTGGGCAAAAGCATGCACTTAGTTGCATGAAGAAAGATTTCAGTAAGACAGCTCAATTCTGCCTTTCTTCTCCAATAAAGCTTCCCACAGAACTCAGTGGGAACTGACACACATAGAGGATATGTAACTACATCTTTAACATGCAACTAAAAATTAAACATTTCACTTCTTCTGAAAAACAAAAAAAAAAATCTGCAAATTGTGAGTTCAAGACATCCCAAATTGATGTTTCTTTTAGCATTTCTTGACTCTAGCTATCAAAGGAGCTTATTGTAGAAGAAAATTATCTTCAGCTATGAAAATCTCCCTTTTGAACAGAATCAAATAAAAGGAAGTTAAACGAAGAGGAAATGGAGTGTAAATATGGACTACGATCTCTTAACAAACACGTCCTCAGTGAAACTAGCACAGGAGAGGGACTAGCCAGCTGGAAGCATGGTTGTAGTTATGAGTACAATAAGCATAAAGCATTAAACAGCTCAGTCTCACAGCAAATGTACTAAAATGAATGTGTTACATATTAACCTTTTTATTGGCAGTCAAAAGCTGTACAAATCACCTTGAAGGATACTTATAAATTGAGAGCTATGATCCATGGCAATTCTTAAATTTGAATAAATTCAAAACCATATGGGACATGAATCCAGGGTTATTTGGTTCTAATATGCCTTCCAGCCCACTTCTCTTATTCCTCATTAGCATATTTTGCCGTTCTGTATTCACAGTGATATCAGTGTGCGACTTAAAATACCACCTGTGCCAAGCTACATCTGTCACAAGCTCTTATCTGAACAGAAACACCAGAAAGAAAACAAAGGTCAAACAAGATATGAGGGAAACTGTATGTTATCTGTCCTGAGAGCAGGGGTGGAAATAGCTGGGACTGGGATAGGAAAACACTGTGAAAGAGAAGCCTCTGGTACCCAGTTTCCTCTTGTCTACTTTCACATGGCTCGCCACACAGCTAAGCCACCAGAACCAAAAGAAGTCAATGAAAAGAAAACCAAATTAATTTATTCTGTGTTGAAGTTGTGGACAGCGGTGTAACAACAGCTTTTACTTTGTGCCCACACAGCCCCAGTATGCCCTGCTCCTGTGTAGAGAAGAGCTGACTGGTTTGAATCACCAGTGAAAAGGAATGGGGTCAGTTTCTTCTGTATGTCTACCTCGACTCTTTCCTTCAGAGCTGGAAGGCCTCCTGTGTTCTCCAAAGGAAACTGTACTGATATGATCACTTGTGGCAATGAAGTTTGGAGCTATACAAAAGGAGACATCTCTCAACTCATTTTTCATTGCTCTCTCTCCAAAGAAAAGGGATTTACTTGGTCCACAGTCAACCAGTGTCTCTCCAGTCCTCAGTGGAATGGCACATTAGAAAAGGAAACAGAACACTGTGTTGTTTGTGCCAAATGACTCTTTGGGTGGATTTTATGCAAGGCATTCCTCCAGTATATCTCCTGCTTGCAATTATTGTGTCCCCATATTGATGACACACATAGTGAGTCACTCACCTGGACTCCTACACCCAGATGTGAAGTCCTCAGTATAGGAGAGACACAGACCTGTTGGAGTGTGTCCAGAGATGGCCTTCAGAGGAGTGGAGTGTGTCCAGAGAAGTGTCACAAAAACGAACCAACCGAGGGATGGAACACCTTCCTACAACTACAGGCTGAGTGCTGGGGCTGTGCAGCCTGGAGAAAAGAAGGCTCCAAGGTGACTTGATAGCAACCTGTATCTAAAAGGGAGTGACAGGAAAGAAGGGGGACAGACTCTTTAGCAGGGTCTGTGGTGACAGAACAAGGGGAAATGGTTTCAAGTTAAAGAGCGTAGATTTAGGTTGGATATAAGGAAAAACTTTTTTACACTGAGAGTGGTGAGGCACAGGAACGTTGCCCAGTGACATGCTTGATGCCCCATCCCTGGAGACTTTCAAGGCAAGGCTGGATCAGGCTCTGGGCAACCTGATCTAGCTGTGGTGTCCCTATGCATTGCAGACTAGTTGGACTAGATGGCCTTCAGAGGTCCTGAAGGACCTCTAAGGATTCTATGATTCTAAATCACACAGGTTTACACATATATAGAAACAGACAAAAATACAAATTTATATGCAGCAGCAGAGGCTCAAACAGGCCTTTTTTCAGTTATGCATAGCATAAATGTAATAGTACCTGTAAATACATAGCAAAATCCTGCCTGCTTTAACTGCAAGCAGGACTAGAATTTCTAACAGAAGCTTAGGTAGCTGAACTATATTAAAGATAAGAAAGCAGCTACACAAATCACAAGAGCAAGATCTCATTATCATGGGTCATTGACGCAAGAAGAACTGATCACGACACCTTATCTACAGTTAAAAATCAATAGATAAATCAAAAACACTTACTAGATGGTATCCACCTATCTGATCAAAATAAAATGTAATTACAAAGATTAGTAAGAAATTCATGGCAATAACAACAAAAAAAGGAACTTCTTGCAAGAATAGTACTGATGGCATCTCAGCTGGCCAGCCTATGTATGGAGACAAGGATGGTTAACTAATGTATGATGCAGACGGGACAATCGACTCTACTTTTTGGGTTAACATAAAAAATACATTTGTTTCTGTTTCAGGATCACTGTTTCCAAGTCTTATACATTTGCATTTACAGCCACCATGCACTGCACATTTTTATACAGACAAACAAGGTAAATAGCCGTATTTACATTTATCCTTCTCATTTGTTGAGTTCTTTGTTCCAGTGCTTTCTCAGTCTCCATGTAGGTGGTGAATTGTTGTCTGTCAGTGCTTTAAGAAGCCAGGCAAAGAATAGATAAGCTACTGCTCACATCCTCCTGAAACTAGCAAAACTTTCCGAGTAAGTTTTCATTTCTATTATTTTCCATAGGACACCCCATGGAGTCTATATGACTTGGAAGATGATGAAAGGAGACGCTCTCTCACAGGATGTTGGAAAGGAGTGCCTTTGACTTCACAATTGCTAGGAAAATGTTGAACACAAGGGCTAAAAATTCAAAGACTGACTCCACCCCAGTTACTGTTCCTCATAGTCTCCACAATATTGTTGCTGATGCATGACAATGAGTTCACTGGACCTAATCTCAGATAGAAGGCTGAGATTAGAAAGAACGTAGGCTATGACGGAAGGGAAGAACCCCTTTGAGGAATGGAGTGTGCGAGTCACTCTGGTTTTCAATGGAGAAAGACTTAGGTCAATATAAGTGTTCTTTTCCAGCTCCCTTAAGCCATCCCAAGTGCCAAGCTTAAATTTTCACATGAAGGTTGGTCGTAGTTTAAAAAAGCCATATAAAAATAAAAATTAAAATGAATAAAAATAAAAATATAATTGAACAGAGAAATCTGGCCAGCTGGTGAGTGGAGTAAGAGAGAAAAAGAGCAGGACAGCTGCCCAGGTCATAGCTTGGAAGCTGCTAAGGATCTGGTAGAAGCCACTTACTGTATGTTGGGATGGTAAGGTGCTGCAGACAATACAGTTTAAGCCTTTTCCCCTTACTACAAGCCAGAATTCACAACTGGAAGGAAAAAAAAAAAAAGAAAAAAAAAAGCCATTCTAGTGTGATTGTGATAAGGAAATCAACCAAGCAGTCAGATTTATGTTCCAGCTACAGTAAATATTTTCCTTATGTCTGTTACTGAGTCCACTGTAATACATCATAGCTGGAAGCCAAATTGCAGAAGCTCTCTACCCATTAGGAACATCATAAAAGTCTGTTTAACTTACTGGGTGAAAAATTGAGTGTTCAGATTCTGAATATCTTTATTGTAGAGGCAATAGGAGGCTGCAGAAAGACATGAAAACTGCCACACTGGCCTAGTTCAGACACCTTGCTGACCACCACATGTAGACTGCTGTCTGTTATTCAGGGACTTTTCATTTGTTCCTCTGTCTGCTATTCTGTTGTACAATGGCTGCCTTTTTTTTTTTTTTAAGAAAATTTTACAATAAAGCATAAACCTTTCAAAATGGACTTCAATGGAAAATTTCTTAACTAGTAAAATATAAGATGTGCTCTGTGATAACTCTGCTATCTGTGTAAGTAACATGCAAGTTATCTTGCTGTATCTCTGCCTCTGCTGCACTTGTACTGCACAGTCTACAGTTCCTTGCGTACTGAAGTATAAAACATCCGTGCTCACCTTAAACAAGCTAGTTCATTCCATCTTTTTTTCTACAGATCCACCACCAAGAGACTGCTGTCTCTCATTCCACTGCAACTGAAGGACTGTTCTGTATTTATAAATGAGTATTTCAACTTTGTGTAAGCTACTTTACCTATTATTTCAGTTACAGAACCAAGATATGTAAAAGGTCTTTGGACCGTCAGCTAGTTAACAACAACAATAACAAAACAAAAAAACCCAAACTAAAACATCAACAAAACCCCACCACTCCTTATTCTCTAATAAGGAGACACACATACTTAACAGAAATTTGGCTCCTTTGAGGCTATTGATTCGGGTCTGTATTAAAGGCAGAATGCCAAATGAGAAGTGCCACTGAACTGAGCTTCATGACAGATTTCATACATCCGTTAACAACACTGTTGTCCAATACAGAACTGTTAACAGAATTCCATGTGCTGTAGTGGAATGCACATAGCTAAATGTTTGATAAAAAGTTCACCTCTCCTTCCTCTGTGTGATTTGTGAACGGCCTCATATTTTATCTCACTCCAGAAAGCAGTTGGCTGCTGCAGCTGCCCTTAAAGAGCATCAAGGATAGTTTCCACAATTTTTTCAAGGCACTGAGATTATTTTTAATTAAAGCAATAAAAAAAGATATCAGGAATATATGATTACCAGTTAACCAGTCAAAGACAGCCTTTAGTATTTGCCTGGTTGATTCCCAATATCTAGAAGGGGCACTTCAAAAAAATAAGATTTTTCTGTAGAATTACTCAAGGCCAAGTTGGTGCACAGTAAATAAATGAGCTGTTATTTCACCTACAAAGACTAAATCATAGTGTGATGTTTTTCTTAGTCTGAGACCTGTCTTCATGAATTAAACATGAAGCTCCAAAGTCAAGCACTGTCTGATATGAAAATGGGTTTCATGGTTTCATATTTCAATCAACAAACCTTTATCCTTTCTGCCTGAAATTAGTCAGAACTGGGCTAATGAAAACAACAGGAGTATACCTAGTGTCACATCTAAATTAGCAATAATTATTTTTTCTTAAGTTTGATACTTATTTTACAGCAAAAACCTCAACTTGCTATCTGCCAGAGGCAGTATCTATCTGCCATCAATAGTAGCACTTTCACAATTTAACTACCTTCTAATTGCAGATTAGAACTGCACACACAGTGAAATCCAATTCAAAAATACAGTTCTCTAAAAACACGAGATCCATCCCTCTGGTAAACTGCTTTGTGTCTTTTTTTTTTCCCTCTTTTTGTCTTTTCTGGCAAAGAAAGATGAAGCTGACAAGCCAGCCTCCAGTTCCAACTACGTTTCTTCAGCATTAGCGACGGCTCGAACTGTCCCTGCCCCTGCTCCACCACCTCCTTGTACCGGCAGAGATGTCCACGTGCCTGGTGAGGAACCACATCAGGGCACTGCTCTGCAGGGAGTTGGATTTTTTTCAGCTGGACCATTTCTGTAACGATAGCGACCGATTAAGCCAGCTTATTCAGCACTGCTACTTAATCTGAAGCTACAGCTTCAGCTTGAGATGGCTTTGGACAGTTCAAGATGATATTCTTCATCACAGCACAAGTTGTGCAGGACAAAATGCCATGCCTAAGCACCCAGTACCTCTTAAAGAGCTGCAGGGCCTGCTTTAACACAGCTGTCTGCTTGAATAAAATGCTGCATGCTAAGTCACCAGAGGCTCAGCTTGAGCTCAGAGTTTGCTTGCCACATGCAACACAATTTTAAATGCAAATTTTGCCTGAGCACAGATGAAATGTCAGGCTTTGAGGGAACATAAAATGGCAGGACATGTGATGTGAGTCCACTGAAACTTCTCTGATCCTTATCTTTTGTTCATCGATATTGGCTGCAAAGCTCTGTTTTCATATTAATTCAGTACATACATATAGCAAATCTGCAAGCTATCCGACCATTTCAAAATATCAAATGTGTAGCTCAGCTTTCTCAAAGAAAAGCAAATTCATGGAACTTTTCTACTGCATACAGCTATTGTTAACGCAAGCTGATTCATTATGTGCTTACTTTCACCTACAAAAAAACACTCTACAGAGTGAAGGACTGTGTATTCCAAGAGTGATGATCTTGGACTAAACAGAATTTCTATCCATAACCTGAGCTCAGATAACCGAGGGCTTAAACATCATTCACATTAGTAAAATATTAACAGAGGTTACCGGTTGTCATAGTAAAATGAGGGGTTGCACTGAACGTAATTTCATTTATGGAGGTTCAGAAAATTGACATCATGGCTGTGAGAACATATAAATGACGCACACGCTGTTGTTCAGATCAGCTGCAGCAACATCTCTGAAGGGAGTATTCTACGGGCTGAGTTCCTCTAGAGGCACTGTAGAAACCAGATTTTGTAAGATAGACTGAGAAGCTCCTCTTCAGAAAACACTTCTGAGAACATCTGAGAGATTTTTCCTCTGTCTTTCATTGTGCTTGCGATTTCTTTTAAAAAACATGTGCACTGGAGGCTGTGCTAAGTGCCTGGGAATCACACTTATCCCTTTGGCTGTGCTGTGTATACTCGCTAACATTTTACTGTTTTTCCCTGGAGGAAAAGTGGCTGAAAACAATGACCACATTACAGACGAGGTTTGGTACTTCGGAGGGATACTGGGATCCGGCGTGTTGGTGAGTACATCAATTCGGACGTTCCCACCTTTCTTCCCCCACCTCAACCAAGACTTTTTGAAGTCTTTGCATTGTTGAATTTTCTCAGTAGCACAAATGCAGTCTCTGACACTGCAAATTCTTCTTTGATAAATAAGTTGAAAGTCATGAAATAGTTCGGGGAAAGAAATCTAATTCAGAGGTGAGAAAACAAAGATGTGGAATTACTGAATTCAAAAGCAAATGTAACTTGAATTTATTCCAATTCAAACTGAATTTCTGTTATTGGCAGATGATCTTTCCTGCCTTGGTGTTTTTGGGCCTTAAGAACAATGATTGCTGTGGATGCTGTGGTAATGAGAGCTGTGGAAAGAGGTTTGCGGTAAGTGAGAGGAAATGTAGCAAAAATGTAAGAGCTATATTATGATCAACAAAATACATGTTTCTTCTGTTCATAATCATGGAGGGACAGACAGACACTGCCCAGACTGTGAGACACAAAGCAGGCATAGACAGCAGGTTGTCAGAGCTGTGCTGCACCTCCGATGTGCTACGGATACACACCGGTACTGCCTCTTATAGCAATAACAGCACTGCTGCAATCACAAGTAAAGTGAATTATGGAGAGTTCTGCATTTCATTTGGCACAGCGTGACAGTTCTCTCTTCCATTTTTTGCTGGGAGTTTCAAAAATTATTTTGGTAGTTGTGCATTGTGTTCCCAGCTCGTTGCAGACCCATGCAAGGGGCTGTGAATATCTGATTGGGTTCACAGAAAACTTCAGGTTGGAAAAGACCTCGGGAAGTCACTCAACCCAACCTTCTGTTTGGAGCAGTCATCTCTAAACCGGGCTCTGGTCTGAACTTACAGCTTTCTCTAAGGCACTGCTGAAAAGTCTCAAACAGGTACCTTCAGATGCCAGTAGACTTCTCAAGCGCTTTAGTTTAAAAGTCAGAGTAGATAAAAAATAGGAATATTTCTATTAGGAAAGCGTATCCTTCTGAAACAAACTGTTGGCATACGGAGATCATTACACTGCTTTACAACAAAACAGATTTTCAATTGGAAAAAAAAAAGAGAGAGTGAGAGAGAAAAAGAGCAATGGCTGAGCCCCACAAGGAGCCTTCCATGACCCCCTGTGAGGCCGTGTTCCTGCAGTCCCAGTAGCGCAAGGAAAAGATGGAGTCTCACTGCCAGCAGTGAACATGGCTTAGCTTAGCTTTCGAGACTACAAAGAATGCAGGATCTAACAAACTATAAAATATTCTGCTGCCAGGCTTCCACTCACACCTGCACAATTCAGTTGAACTCAGAGCATGTCTATATGAGGTGAGGTGAGCAGCTGTGAGTGCTCTGCCCATTCTCAGGCAGGTGCACCCAAGCTAAGGTATATGTGAGGATGGCGCTTTCCCTACAGCAATGTCCATCCTGCAGTGCTGCCCTTCACAAATGATGTCAGCGTAATGCCTGGACGAAAGACTGGGACTGCTACTGCAGCCACCACGCTGTATTAAGAGTCCTGGCGGGCTTACCACAGCGTGACTGACAACCGAATCTGCTCTCGTATTTTAACAGAAGCATCATTACCTCGATGTTTGCTACATTAATGTAATTTTTAAGTTAGCCCCCATCAGATATCTAAACACAAAAATGTATGTCTGTCAGTGTCCAGCAGGCATTTGGACAACAACCTGGACTTTCAGTCAGCTCCGAAAGGGCCGGGCAGTTGGATCAGATCATCTTTGAAGGTCCCTTCCGACAGAGCTGTTTCGTCCTACCAGAGCGCTCACACAAGAGCACTGTGATGAGCTCTATATGTAACACTCACAGACCTGAAAATGCTTTTTCTTTTTTTTCCCCTCCACCTACATCAGAGCCATGGCACAGGCTTCCCAGAGAGGTGAGGAAGGAATCTCCTTTTCTGGAGTTATCCAAACCCAGTGGGACGCATTCCTGAGCAACTGCTGCAGGGAACTGCTGTGGGGAGCGGGACTGGCAGAGCCCCAGAGGCCGCTTCTGACCTCTATGGTTCTGCGATTCTGCGATCCTTTCACTGCAATCCAATAAAAGATATTCCCTCTACCTGCAAACTATTATGACTACCTCTGTCTACAAAGAAATAACATTGGACGTTCTTAAAGTTCTAACACAGCATTAGTTTTTGAAAGATTTACTTACATATTACTGTATGTGAAAATCTTGTAATGGAAAGCCAGGAAAATAAGGACATCCTTCTATCAATTCCACCTGCACTGCTAGAGCTAATGATGACAAGTACATGGAAGAAGATATCCATAATAACATGAAATGTGAAAGGGAGACTAGGGAAGGAAAAACAAAATTACTTGGCCCAAATATGACCAAAATACCAAAGTTAACCTGGACAGGGTACTGTAGATTTTATTAATGCCACAAGGGGTCCAAGACTTCATAATCTTTTGTGAAAGATCCACCTTGGTGAAACATTGTGCCTTGAACAGCCATTTATTGGATACATACTGCCCAAGTGGGAAGAGTGCCATCTGCTGTGACTGTACCAGATCCTTCAGTCCTCAGGCAAATTCTTTTAAACCTTCTACATAGGAGTGCAGCTATGCAATATACATCGACCATGCAACTGCAAACTGATAGATTTCAGCAATTCTGCAGCTGACATTTTTGACTGTTAAGAGCTGAGCTTAGGGAGTGTACATTCACATGAATAGGGTGCATTTCAACGTCTGAATGACAACTAAAATAATGTCATTTCTCTTCGTCAGATGTTTTCCTCTATAATATTTGCTGCTATTGGAGTTGTGGGAGCTGGATACTGCTTTATTGTGTCAGCAGTAGCCATAAACAAAGGCCCGAAATGTAACAATGGATTACAGTGGCTCTATCCCTTCAAGGACGGGTAAGTCAAGACAATCAGAACAAAGAAAAGAAAAAGAACAAGATATATGTTTTAAATTTGCGATATTTATGGTTAAATTTCCAAATCTCTTATTTAGCAGTTGGGATTATACTACTTGTCTAAAACAAAGGTGTTCTTCAAAGGCTGAGCAACGCACAACAACACTAATTAAGAAGCAGGAGCAGTATATAAAGAATAAGAGAACCAATCAAAACTACTGAGTTTCAAGGGAGCCAACAAAGAGAAATGAATGCACAACCCTTCAGTTTCTTCTTGGGATTATAAGCAATATTCAGGGATAAGTTACACCTACATTAACAGCAGAGACGTCTCTTCTTGAAATATGAGGTTTTCCAAATAATTAGTACTTCATTTTATCTTAGTCATGTAATTTGTCCCACTACAACGAGAACGTGTGGGCTTCTCCTTTGCGTTCTCCAATTCCAGAGAGGACAAAATGCAATGCTATCATGCTGTAACAGAACAAAGCCCAGGGTTTCTGCCAAGGGAGAGTTAGAGACAGTGCTGTACCTCGGGGGAACCCCACGGCTCTTGGGTGCCTGGGAGCTGTATTTAATTCATGCACCACGAGATGTCAGGACTGCTTTGTGCAACAGCAGAGCTGACGCCACAAGCAGGAAAAGCGACTTCACATTGAGGCATGAGCAGGCAGCCAATTCATTTTGGCACACACTTGGCTATTATTTGATAATTTGCTCTTCCCAGAACAGCAGGGCCGTCCAGTTGTTTCTAAAACAATCTCATCTCTGATTGTGCCTTATCTTTCTAAATTAATTACTTAAACTGATCGAAGAACTACACAAAAGAATGTTCTAATGTTCTAACAGTACTAATGTTGTCATGGGAATTATTTTTTACATTCTTGAAACTCACAGAATTTTGGTCACATGTTACAATTATTGTTGCTCTATCAGCCAAAATGAATTGCCTCTTTGCCAGCCAATATCATCTTCCAATCGCTTTGTTTCCCTCCTTTACTATCCAGGGATTACTTAGGTGACCAAGGCTTGTGGAGCATCTGTCAGTCGCCTGCGGACATTGTGCCCTGGCACCTGACCCTTTTTGCTTTGCTATTGGTGATGAGTGGGATCCAGGCAGTGCTCTGCGGCATTCAGGTTGTGAACGGACTCTTTGGAACGATCTGTGGGGACTGCACATGCTGTGGATGCTGTGGGGTGAGCACCGATTGACTTCTCTTCTGATTTTGTGTACTGACAATTGCTGCAGATGCACTCAATGGGCCAGTCTGAAAAGCTGAAGCAGCGTTTGTTCAGCACTACGATCATATTTTCTAAAACCTCAGTGCTGTCAGGTGCCCAAACAATCACTTCAGCCCTTATTTGTGGGGTTATCCAACAGCTCCCTAAAGCCCCTGGACATCGTGAAATCCTGTTAAAGTCACACGAATAGGAGCCACTGAATAACCTCTGTGATTTCCTTCTTCCAGGGTAACGGGCCTGTCTAAAGAACACCAGCGGTGCAAAAAACCCTTCTCACCTCTTGAAACCATTTGGGAAAGGTTTCAGCAGCACCGCCTCTGCTAGGAAGATCAGAATGAAGGGCACTTCCCTACACCATAGGGGTGAAGCCCTGACTTCTCTCCAGGCACCCATGTGCTTGAAACCTCTCCTCATGGAATAAAATTAGCAAAAGTCAAATATCATAATCATATTTATTTTTGTAAAACAGATTCCATATAGAATTTTGCCTGAGAATTCTCTTTTTAATGTTAATAGCTTTCTAAATGTAGATCACCAAACAGTGCTGATAAAAGTTCAGTTGTTATGAAATTTTATCTGATTTCTTCTGAAGTTTAGCAAATGGGAATATCATAAACAAGTGGAACTTCTTTTGAGGATATGTTTATGTGTGCAGAAAAGCAAGGACTTCTTTCTCCCAGGTCTGCTATCTATAAAATAGAGACTGTAACAGAAAAGATTTGTGGATCTCAGCGTTTCTTTTCTTAATGGAGAAATAGGCATATTTAGCAGCACTGCTATGCAAGAAGCACACAGTCAAAGCAATGGGCTGAAGAACAACAAACTGCTGCCAACAGTCTGCAGCATCATGAGTCAGCCTGGACTCCACCACAGCCAGCTTTAGGAACTCAGTAAGAAAGGCCAACGCACAGTTTTTAGCAGCTTCCCCCACTACACTCGGAGATGGGAGGGGCAGAGCAGCATGGCGCTCCTGGCACAGTCGCACTGTGCTTGCAATTTACTTTCTTCTTTTTATGAAAAAAAAATCTTTTAAAGAGATAAAACCATTTCCCAGAGAAATCAAGAAGGAAATAGAGATTGAAAGAGAAGGCTGAGGGATTCAGACCACCTTCACCCTTCTTACAAAAGATGCAAAATCTTCATAACCCTGCTTGCCAGATTGGCTTTCTGGGGATTTCTACTTCCCCAAAGCACTGACCACATCTTTTTCCTCAAAATTTCCCTGAGACAGCGATTCAGTGCCCTGTTTTCTCAAAAGTGTATCTCATGCATTCTGTGTCTAAAATACATAAAGAACTTTGAGGATTTAAAAGCAGTAAAAGCTGGTAAGCGTTATGCAAAAAACGCTGAATAGCCATGCATACACACACACACATAGAGTTAAATTAATACAAGCAAAGGGGTGTAATGATACTTTGTGCAAGATGATAAATGATGAAAGAGCTCTTCAGGAACAGCTGTCTCTCCCATCTGTTACCCTGCATTGGTCCAGAATTTGAGAGCACCCTTTATATCCCCACCCACTGACACAACCATTTTACATCTATTCTTTCATCTGTGGTTAGCAGCTGTCCTGCACCCCATCTTGCATTTGTCTTGTTTTATTTATATAAAGCCTTTGGGAATATGGAATGTTTCTCTTCAGCATTCAACAAATGGATGCACAGCTACATGGTGTACGACTCAGATTTATTAATAAACCAAACGTGTAAATCTGTGGGGGAGTTGGGATAAGAAATCAGGAAGCTACAACACCTAAACAAAAATACCGGGTGCTTCATGAGCCAATGATTCCAAGATGCCCGACAGCGGTTTCCTAACAACAGCTGATAAGTCAGTATTGAGATAAGGCACACACATCTTATTTTGTGATACAGCTCTGGGGTGTACTAAACAATTCCAAAGGATTTCCACTGATGTGTCAGCAGCACTGCTCCTAAGCCCCCTAAACGTTAGCATTTGAGGCAAGACAGAAACCCAAACTAAAGACGACTGCAGGTAAAGCAGAGCTCAGCAGTCCTGACCACCTTAGACAGCATGCTCAGTTCCAGCTGAACACGAGACTCTTTGCAAAGAAATTCAGGGAGCTTACAGGAAAACATCGGCATTGTTCGTAACATCTCAACGTGAACGCGTTGTTTAAAACTTCATTACGTGCTCAGTGACTGCTGACCAGAATGCCACGAGCACAGCCGCCCTGACACTGGGAGGCACTTCTTCAGCTGGGAGTTTACATAAAAAGAAACACAAAGGTTATTTAACGACTCAGATCACAACGTGCTGACTGCGTGTGCGTGCTTTGAGACCGCGTTTAGACGCAGGTCGGACAACACCGGAGCGCTGCAGAACACTGTGGCCGCAGCAGCAGGACACGGCAGCCCTGCGGCAGCACCACCTGGCCAGGATCGGCGCCTCAGTGCAGCGCTGCGGAAAGTCTGCTTCTACATCTCGGAAACAACACACGTAAGGTTGAAGCCATTTGCGCTTCTTTTAAAGCGTTCGCATCAGCAGAGTGCGAAGGACGATCTCTAACATGGTTTTAATCGGGAGTGTTCACCACACGCCCTCAGTCCCACCGGACGACAGACCGACGGACCACGACGAGGCGACGGCGGCGGAATCCGCGCCCGGGGCTGCGGCGCGGAGACCCCGCAGAGCGGAGCGGATCGGAACTCCGGCGGTGGGGACGCAGCGCCGCTCGGGCCCCGCGCGGCCGCACACGAGGGAAACGCGGGGAACGCCAGAAGCAACGGAAGCAGCGGAGCGCCCTCCCACCGCGGCCGCGTCCCTCCCTCCCTCCGTCCCCCGCCTGCGCTCGTCTCACAGCCGCCTCCTACCTGCCGCCTCCGGGCCGCCCCGTTCCTGAGGAGGGTGGGGGCCGCGTGCTTTGCGCCGCGCGGAGTGTCCTGTGGGTCTCTCAGCCGCGAACGGCTCCTCGAGCCTTCCTCCCGCCTCATTTATCCTCTTCCTCCCTTCTCCTTTGGCAGCGCGAGCTGCGGAGGCAGCAGCCGCGGGTTCCGGAGCGCTTCCCCCCCGATCTCCGCGGGGAGCTCGGAGCTCTGGGGCGTCCCGGCGCTCGGGATGGGGCAGCGCACGCCGCGCAGCTGCGAAGTCGGCGTTTGTGTGGGCGCGCGGCGCCGCTCGGGCGCGCGGTTGCGCGGCGGAATCCCTGCGCCTCTCCGCGGTTTGCAGAAGTAGAGAAGGCGGTCTCGGTTTTTGCGGACTATTGCGTTCATTTTTAATGATCGCATTTCAAAGAGTTAAAAGATACCTGGGGGAGGAAGGGACGCGTCGCTCACAGCGAATTGTTGACGGTGGAAACTGAAAGCTTGGACGAACAGTAGAAAAAAAGCACGAGGAAGATTTGGGCTGAGGCGATGCGCTGATAACGGCGGTTTGGGAGCAACCACCCCGCACAGCCCCGCAACGCCGCGTGCGTGAGCGGGCGCCAGCCGCAACGCCGCGCGGCCCGAACGGCCCTTCTGAGCCCGGCAGGGGAAACGGGGGGCCCGACGGAGGCACCGCTGCTTTACGGCGTTGGCCGAGAAGGGCGGACTGTCGGCACGCTTCCTGCTGAGCCGCGCGGCTCCTCGGCGCGCCGCAGTGCCGCAAGTTCTTCTCAAAGCGGTTTCAGCCGTCCGCCAGCAGCGCCGCGCCGCGCAGAGCTCGCAGAGCGCCGCGTGCCGACGTGCGGCGGAACCGACCCGGCAGCGCCGAACGGAGCGACCGCCGAAGGCCAAAGGGCCGTGGTTGCCGTCCCCGTGAACGCGCTTCTCCATACGGGGTCATAACGCGGCAGCGCTGCCCGGTGTTACGGTACATTTGCACGCCTCTCCACGCGCGTGACTGCAGCTCATTGCTAAGCGTAAGGAGAAATGCGATGCCACGCCGCTCGCTACAGCGGCATTCACGGAGTCTCTGTGCTAACACAAAGCTCTGCTACGTTTGCAGCGTAAACTTTACACCGTTCACCTCTTGGCAGATCGCTGCAGCAGTCGCGCTCCCCCCGTGCCGTTACTGCACAGCAGCCGCCGATCCACGGGGAATGTCTTGCACTCGTGGCGTCAGAGTTTCTGCAACAGCCTTTTAAGATTGGAAAAGCCAAGTGCAGTTGATTGGTTTTCATTTCCCACATTTCTGAACATTCAACATCTGCACACGAGTTCAGAACGTCTTCAGAATTATTCTCCATGTGCTACGACAGCAAAGACAAACCCGGGACGTTTGGGTTTCTTGCCTCGTTGGTGCAGAATGTGAGAAACTCCTTGGTCCGCATCAGACTGAGAACAACGGACCGCCTCGGTGCTCAGAGCAGAGCACGCAGTGCTGCCGCTGCTGATGAGGGGCAGCTGTGAGCCGCGCTGTAACGGCTTGCGCCGCTGAGTGACCGAGCAGCAAAGCGGCCCTGGGAGCACGGGAAGCGTTAGAAGCAAAACTGTAATGATCGCTGATGCCCAAAACAACTCATAATGAACTGAGATGTAAACGTAAAATGCTTTTATTTTGCATGGAGCCAATCGCTGAATTAAAAGTGCATGCCTTTTCCACAGAACAGACCTTTACCTTTATTCCAAGCATGGGTCGCTGGGAAGCACAGAGCAAAACCCTCCAAAGGGGGAAAAAAATAAATAAACAAAAGAACAACAAATATGCATCCAAAACGTTCCACTTAATGTATGTGTTTTTTCATGTATGAGATCAGAGAAAAACATCTTAAAAAGCACAGAATCAAAGCCTTGATATAACAGGCTGATCTGTGTGCTTCTGATACACATGGTTTGCTGCAACATACTCTAAATCAAAACCAAATGCTCACGTCATATAAGTAATATATAGAAGTAAATAAAAAAGTTAAAGTGTTAGCACGTACAGGGATGCTGTATAATAGAAAACAAGTTTACCTGAACATCCCTATTTTTCTGCTTAAAACAGACATTTTAATCCTCTCTTTCCACTCCAAAACATTCATTTTCAAACAGGCAAACCCGCCCCCCTCCCCCCTGCCCATGATGTCCTGGCAGTAATCCCATGGCACAAGCTGTAATTTCCATTACTAGGAAGAAAAGCTGACAATGTAAACCATCACTTCTACCTTAACTATGATTTGATTCACAACTGAGTAAAGATCTGACCTAAGATTTTGGTCACGGCTTTACGCTGTGTTCAGTGTTTCAGGTAATAGCACCTCTCTGTTCCAACTGTGATTTTACCAATAGGAAGTAATATGGAAACGTAGTTTCAGATTTTTTGCCTTTTTAACTCCTTTGAACCTTGACACACAACCACCCGAAACACAGCTGACAGAGCAAGCTGCTCTTAAGCTAATTCTGTGTAACATCAGACTGCACCAGAAAATGGTATCAGTTCTCATTGCGAGAGCTGCCACCTCCAGCTGATGAAAACCAGTGCAGCCAAACAGCACCGGCTGCCTACTCTGCATCAGCCGAACACTGGACCCGCTTGGAATGTGATGCACTACGACCCAAACTGACGCCGGTACCGGCAGATGGACAAACGGTATTGTCTAAACATGACCGAACGATGTGCCACAGCAAGGGAATCCCACGAGAACACAGCTCTGCAGCCACCGCCACTTCCTGCAGCACTGCAGTCTGTCAGGCCGTAATGCAGCACTGGAAAGTGGCCTACAAGTCAGCACTACAGTCAGGTGCCAAAAATCTCCCGTTTCTTTACCATGCCATCAGGTGTGTCACTACAGAACGAAGCCTGAGGACATCCATCTGTCGTTGAGGCTGACACCCTGAAGAGATCCTTAAAAGAGATTATTCATAATTACAGTAACGCTGCTTGGCCCTGCCCGGTCCCTCGTTTGTTGAAAAGGAATTTCTCTTACCTGGACATGCAAGCTAACATTAAAAACAAAGCAAAACCAAAAAGAAACAAATAAACAGAAAATATCTCTCCCCTCCCTCCCCAAAAATAAAAGAAACGTAGTGACAATTCAGTAATTACACTCTGTGCAGACAATTCTGCTGTTACATCTCGCTTTATATTAAAAAGAGAAAGTACAAAAAGAGCTGCTTTTCCCTCTGTAGTACAACTTCATGACTGTAGGTCTTTGCCTTCCCTCTCCTGTTCCAACTTTTGGTGTGTGCATTTCAGTTTCCACCTTTCATACACTGCACACCAGCTGTGTGTCATTCACAGGGCAGTTTACTGCATCAGTTCTTCCACCACGCCTTCTGCTGAACACCAGTGACTCACCTTCTGTACATCCCAGTCTGCAGTGACCCTTCCCACTAAGGATCAAATTTTGTCACATAATCATTTGACTTCCAAACCTTCTCATGTTCCCGTAACTTAATCTCTGACCTTTACACCTACATTCATGCAACCAGATGGAAAAAGTCTCAGTGATCAATATTACAGATCTTTATCATTAAACTGAACAACAGCCACTTACACTGAGTGCCATACCTCCTCCTCTCTCTGCATAGCCTGGATTAAGCTCAGAGAAAAGTTTTAGTGCCTTTCATAAAAATACATATTTTTCAATATTAAAGGCATAAATTCATAGATCATAAATAATATAATTTCAAAATATTTAAGAATTTTAGGACTTCATTTGCATTTCGGGGGAGTGTATGCTTAACATCCTTGATGCCTATTCAGTCCCAAACCTCTCAAAAAGAAGCATTTGTAGGGAATACAATATGTAGGAGTGCAAAAACATTATGCTGTGTGTTCTGTACACTGATTACAGTAAGTGACAGACTTAAGAATGGTGCAGCCTTACCAGACCAGTAACAACACTGCTTAGTTTTGCACTGATAAAGATAACATCTTTTTTTCATGTATAGAACTACATGTACAGTTTGACATTGTCAGTTAAAAACATTACTAAAAACAGTACTACAAGCATTTTTTTCACACTACATATGATATTACCAGGTTGTGACACGTTTTTCTGTCCTGACCTCAACAGCACATTTTTGCATTTAATTGCCACGTATTAGTATATAGGAAAAAATGTTTGTTCATGTGTTAAATTACAAAATTGTAATGCTTAATATAATAAACATCAAAATCTAAGATCTACTAAAAAATTGCTGGTTTGTAATACATTGTTTTATTTTAAAAGGCAGCAGTTAGTACCAGTTGGATTGTTTTACAACACTGTAGCAGTGTGAAACTTGCTAAACAATACTGGTACTTTAAAAAATTAAGCATAGTTATTATCTGGAAACTATACAGTAATATATTGGGGAAAAAAAAAAAAAAGAAAAAGGAAATGGCAATAGTACTCCTTGTGCCTTTACAGATCTATGAAAATTATCATGGCTGATATGGATCAGTTTTAATCTATATTCCATACAGTACAGTTTTCCTAATAATAATTAAAAAAAAGATTTTTAAAGCTTAAGTAAGTTGATAGAAAAACCTCTGATACCACTGTCATAAACGCAGCAATAAATCTGCTTGCATGGTCTGATGCTGTGCAGCTTCTGTGAACCAAGTGACCTAGGAGTTAGCCTCTGTGATTCATTAAGGGTTTGTGACGTTAATCAATACCTAGAAGATCATCACAAGCATGCACAAACATCATTTAGTTTCTATCCTAGAATGAAACATTTCTGCCTGATCTGGAAAGGAAAATGCGTAGTGTATATTTTCTGAAAGAGGAAGAAATATATATTTATACATGTATATTTCTATATGCATTTTATATTTAAGTTAGTGTCAGTCAAATCCAGGCAGAGATTAAACCAACCATAAAGATGACATACCAAAAGTCACTGAGGCAGTGACCTCTCAGAATTTTCTGATATTTTGCCTCTATCTAAAGAGGAAAAATAAATGCTGAATTGCATTTCACACTGAATCAGCATTAGAGAATGGGTGATTAGAGCCATGTAAGGAAGGGCTCATTTTTGCTGAGTACTGATTCCACATCATTGAGAATAGGGATTAAGTCTTCTGACTCCAAAGTCCCAAGATCAACGTTTGTTCCTGGAAGACAGTCGAGGAAATCAGGGAAACGCGCTTGTTGTGCATTTATGTTCATTGCTGTCTGTGCTACCGTCTCCCCTGGAAAAATTAAAGAAGAATATTTGAAATCCCAAACCTTATGGGTAATCTAGAACAACACAACTGATACAAAAATTAGCTCCTCCATTTCCTGTAAGCACTTCTATCCTCTACAATGTCACCTAAAAAACCCCCCACTATGCAATTATAAAACAGCACTAGATAGAACAAGATGCCATTAATACAATTATACTTTAAGCTAACTCAGGGCATTCTACCTGTATCCATCTCATCTACGTTGCTGAGGAAATCTTCAGGTGTCGTTGGTATACTGTAGCATCCTAATCCCAAGCCACTGTCTGTACTCTGTTCCCTGGAATGGTATGGCCCACTGTAAATTGAAACATGAAAAAGGCTCAGTAATGGTGTTCTGTTAGACATTGTCCCTGATCGTATCGTTTGAAAAGACAGTGCAAGAGGTTAGATATTAAATACTGAGTCATTAAGCCTCACCTTCTTTTGCTGGCTTCCAGTGCATGATTGCAAATTCAAAGTGACTGAAGTGAAGTCACGTTAATTTTGAAATATACACATGTACATACACCTCTCTAAACAAAAACAGCTCTGATAACCTAAAAGAAGTCAATTTATTTATACTTGCATTATGCACTTAGAGTATTCCACATGCACATACATACAGTACACTTTAAACCACCTGCTACCATTTGCTTGATTTTTCTACAGTTCCTTCAGGAAGTGTAAACTGAAAGATTTCAGGTCATCCCCTATACTGTACCCCTCTTCAGAGTATGTACAAAAGCAGATGGTTTAGGAAACTACTTTAAAGAGATGGCTTTAAAAGTGTGAATTGTCTAATGAAGAGAACATGAACTTGCCTGTTCAAGAAAGGGTCAGATCCATTGTTTGTAATAGATCTCATATCTTGGGTCATGGCAGCTGTGCTCATGGCTGTCTGAACTGCAGTCATGTTTTCAGAGTCCATGGGAAGCTGTCTGCACAATGCAGCTTCCTGAGAAGGCAAAGAAATATAAGGGAAGGAGAGTTATTCCAGCAGTTCAGCACCACTGCAGTCTCATAACAAGAAAACACGTTATATCTGTCCACATTTTTATTCAGAAAAGTAATTCTAAACCATAAAAGTGATGATTATTTGTTTACACCGGTGTGAAGAAAACTGTGATGTTGTAGACAGCAACCGTCCTTCACACCCACCTGTGCTGCAGAATCTACTGGAGGCCTCCCACAGTGAGAGAGGCTTCCAAGGAAGGTGGTTGATGCTGAAAGCCTATCAGTGTTCAAGAGGTATCTGGCTAACACCCACAGTAATAGGCTTTAACTTTTGGTCAGCCCTGAAGAGGTCAGGTCTTTGTATATTCCAACAGAACTATTCTACTCTGCTCTACTCTACTCTACTTTGTAATCTAGTTGCTACTACTGCAATCTAACGTGCAATCTTTAAAATTTATGGTTTGAAATCTGGGAAGGGGAGCCAGCACCCCTTCGGTGCCATGAACCTCCACAGACACCAACGGTGGCCCAGATCAGCATCTTGGTGGAGCTGCTGGAGAACCTGGCACAGCAGACTCCTGTGGCAAATGCTGCTGTGTCATCAGTAGATTCATTCACAGAGTTCACCCAGAAAATGTTGGGTAACTTCTGTAATTTTGCATCCTCACTTTGCTAGACACCAAAGCAGAAGAATCTAACTTGCCATCCAAAAGCATTTAACAAGTTAGAAAGACCAGGGAAGAATTTGATCCAATAATTTTTATAATGAATTCTTTGCTTAATAATAAGTGCCTTCTTGATCTGTGTCTTGCATACTGTCTTAAAGATTACAAATGAGACTGAAGAAACTTGTTTCAACTCTTTGTGATGGTTAAATCTCATTTTATCTGCGTGAGACAACCATGACATCTAGTGGTACAGAGCTCTAATACAAATACTGTTTTGCTCCATACAGATGTCCCAAATGAACATCCTCACACCTTAAAAATAATAAAGCTGTATCAGTAAACCTAGCTGACTCAGCCTAATTATTATTACAGATTTTTGGGAAGTAAGAAAAAGAAATACTTCATTTAGTAGAAAACCATTTTCCACTGAATCTGTAACTCCTACAGTAAAAAAAGACGAACAATTTTTGAGCTTAGAGTGGGATGTTCTACTATGTTTGCAATTGATTCAGTTAGTGAGGAGGATTAATTTGGTCTCTTCATGAATAATGCAACCACGATTCATTGGAAACCAACAAATATTGGTGCCCATTATCATAACGCTTCATTTATAATCAAATTATCAGTATAGTCACTGATTAATAATTACATTAGATCATGCAATTATTTAGTAAATGCTAAGAATAAAAAGAGTGAAGATTTTTAATAGCTTATGTATGGTAGCTTATGTATATCAGTTTGTTTCTCAAATGACAATACCTTTGGTGATATTTTATATATAATTAAAGTGGCTGGAGTCTGTGAAAAAGTAACATCTGAGAAAATGGGCAGACCTGCTTTTTTTAACTGTCTATATAGAAGCTATTTGAAGATAATGAAAATATTTTTTAACATATAGCAAGTAAATAGCAAAAGCAACAATATAAGCAAAGCTAATACAAGCAAGACAGAGAGAAAGAAAAAGACAGACAGAAAGAAGAAACTACAAAAGGTAAAGGAAGTGAAACAGTCAAAATGAAGCAGATTAGATTTAACTAAGATTTATTTTGCTGAAGACCAATCCAGAAACAAAGTTCATGTTTCTGATAGTCGGGCAGTGCGAATTCACATCTCACAGGACACAGTTGCCTCTAATAAAAGTAATATCAGAACAAAGGGAAGAAGAAAAAAAAAAGTCTTTCCCCTTGGTTTGTCAACATGTAGAATGCTGCTTACTACTTTTCTGCCACTTCTGAAAATCAAATGCCATTTCTAAAAAATAAAATGACAAGGAAGACCTAGATGCAAGTATCTGTCTCTTTCAGAATATTGTAACTATATCTTAATTAAAAGAGGGAAGATTTAGTCTGGACATAAGGAAAAAGTTCTTTATGCTAAGAGGAGTGAAGCACTGCCACAGGTTGCCCAGAGGAAAGCAACACAACCAACAAAACAGCAAAGTACAGTAGGGATTTCTGAAGCATCAGCTCCTGACAAAATGCACTTGCACATACAATCCAGGTACACTGCAAAATGTACCTCCAGTGGCACTAAGAATGGCAATACTGCAGTTGCAGCTGTGACAATGTACTCTTAGCCATTCTTATCACCTCCTAGCTCCCAAATGCAGGAGTGCCTCCTGTTGGTCAGCAGAGACCATCCTTGGCACTTAGTTCACAAAGGACCAAGTGCTAGGGCACTAAAGCATAGGTTTAAAAACAATGTGATTTTCAAAATAAATAACAACAACAAAAACAAGCAAACCCCACCCCTCAGTGTACTGACAACATTAAGGCATGTCAGAGGGCTCTGACAGTGATGATTTGCAAAATCTTTAAAAGCTTCAAAGGATTGCAGTATATTGAATTATTCAGTGTCTCTGAACACAGCTCGGATGTAAGCTCCTTTTAAGCTGTGTGCCAACTAAGTCTATAAATTCATTGTCACATTTCCTGGAATCCTTCCTAGCAGAACTGAACTGAGCTCCATGATCAGTAGCCAGACAGTCATTTCAAGCTGGGGCATGATGGTGTCTGAAGGGAGTTTACATTGCTAGCCACTTCAGCTCCTTTTCTGCCAGCCCTCATTCTCAGGGCAGACGGTGCAATAGCTAGACATTGCCTGTGCCATGGGTCTGACCGCACCAACCGGT
The DNA here is from genome assembly GCF_023343835.1 of Lagopus muta. NCBI lineage: Eukaryota > Metazoa > Chordata > Aves > Galliformes > Phasianidae > Lagopus > Lagopus muta. The sequence goes on from NC_064441.1 coordinate 156,315, forward strand.
GCAGTGGAAAGAATGCAGCAGGACATTTTCCTGTTCAGGATGTAGCATGTCAGTAAGCAGCAACTCTTCAAGAACAAAACACTGACAAATCCTCATCTGCATCCCCACGTATCATTCCCTCTACAGCTGTTTTTGAGCTCCTGTACCCTTCCACACCCACACTTATGGAAGAGGATCAGAGATCAGAAGGCAACATCTGACCTTTCTGTGACTCCCCGTCCAAACAAGGCAGAAGATGCAGAGAAGGGTGCTAGGATGTCTTTCCAGTACGGCTTAACTGAGACAGGGGAGGTTTAGGTTGGATATTAGGAGGAAGTTTTTCACCAGAGGGTGGTGAGGCACTGGCACAGGTTGCCCAAGGAGGCTGTGGATGCCCCATCCCTGCAGGCATTCAATCCAGGCTGGATGTGGCTCTGGTCAGCCTGGTCTGCTGGTTGGTGACCCTGCACATAGCAGGGGGTTGAAACTAGATGATCATTGGGGTCCTTTTCAATCCAGGCCATTCTATGATTCTATGACCCTTTCAAGATTTCTAACTGACACTGCTCTAATGACTTCCACTTCCAGGAAGCCTCCTGAGCAGTAAGCACATTCTCCCTTTTCCAGCTAGAAAGCTGGGGGGAAAAAAAAAAAAAAAAAAAAAAGATCAGTGAGAAAGACAGCTTTTTTTGGAACGAAAAAACTGAGTAAGAAAACAATTAAATGGGAGCTGAGCCATTCTAGTGTTCCGAAATGCACAGCACTTCCTGCAAGGACTCAATCTGCTGCGCTGGTGGTATTACCAACCAACGTGATAAACAAATTCCCTGAGCAGAGTGCCTCCAGCACTGCATGCTCCTCCAGGCTGGGAGTGCTGCTCCACCCGAGCAGCTGCAGCCAGGAATGGCTGCGGGGAAGCCAGCAGCTGCTGCCTGGTGGAAAGTGGGTTTGTGATCTGCAAAAAGAATTCCTCCAGTCTTGTTCAAGTTCTCTGCACCTCCTTGCAGCCACCTAGCAGCAGCGTGCACACTTTACTCAGTTTTTCCCTTAGGTTATACTTAAAAAGCAAAAGCAACAGCAAAGGATCTGACCCCAGAGGGATTTGCCACGTCCTTCTGAGCTCCTGCTCAGGCTGATGGCTGGAAAGGCACAGAATTCTGCTGAAAAGGATAGATTTTACATCTTGCTATCTGTAAGTGGTGAGTATGTCATTAAAAGCTAAATCAGTTCTGAAAATTTTAGTAGTACGAAGTGATACTGTCCTGCTTTACATAATGCGTAGCTCAAAGAAAAACCGTAAGCACAGTAAAGTTGAAGTCTTGAATAAGCACCACACTGCACTGCTGAGCATGTATCAGTTTCAACAAAAAACACACGGTAAGCAGGCAGGGATACCAGCCCTTGTGTCAATGGCTCGACTGTTTTGATGCTTAATTTGCTGTTGTCCTGAGCAAGAACAGGGCCAAAGAAAGTAAAAGTAAAGGAACATGTTATTAGCATGATAACAATATGATGAAACTCACACCAGATGTGCCCACTTTCTTCCATTTCTATTATGTTCTCTACTATGTCCTCAGTTCTGGACAATAAAGGCGAAGGTATATACAAGGCTTAAGATTACCAATCAAGCGAGAGAACAGCACACTGAACACAGTCATTCTACATGCACAGACGATGTAGCACAATGTAATTCCCACAAATTAAGGGTAGTGGAAATTGCGCATGGAAACAAGACAGCATCTGCACAGTTTTCACACTCAAACTTGAACCATAAAAGTCAAATTCATGATGTGAGTCAGTAAAAAATGTCAGAGACATTAGCAGACTTGTATCTGCCTTTCACCACTGTTCAGCAAGGGCATATTTGTAACTATGAGAATGTTCCCCTATAGCAAAGATGATGGGAATAATCACATGTAAAGACAGGTAAGTGTTACTTCAGGATTTCTAAAAGGACATCGTTTTAATGATTTGTTTGGTTTTTTTGTACAGCTGCAAGAATTGTAAATATTTTTTCTTAATTTTGTAAAACATCGTTTCTTTAAATTCTTGTATGCTTAGAGGAAGGAGGCAAAAGTGAAAAATGCAAATATGATGCAAATACATCATTATAAATTGTTTATACAAATATTCTCATTACAGTGAAAAAATGAAATGTTTTCTCTTTTCACAAAGACTCCATTTACATTCCCATCCTCATTTTTTGTTATCCTCACCTAAAGCAATAGTTAATTGTGACATAAAGCAGCAATGCTACCACTTGTACCTGGTAAAAGAAAAGTTCTTGAGCAAAACAGAAGTGCATCCTCAACGTTACCTGCCGCATTAGCTCCTCTTGGCGCATCCTAATTCGTTCCCTCTCCATTTGGATTCGCTGGAGCCTCAACTTCTGCTGCTGCTGCTGCTGCGCAGTCAGCGCACTGGGCACGTTCAGCAGGCCTGGCTGCGGAGTCTGGGAAGGACAGCTTTGCTGTGAGATGGATGAGCTGCCTGTTATTTGGTGCTGGTGATTCATAACTGTGGGAAAGAAAAGAAATCACGGCTGATTATGTATAATTGTACTTTAAGAGAACAGAGAGCCCAGGACGCATGTTGCTCATCCACAGCGAATAAGGCATTATTTGAATTACTGTACTTCTAATGACTGAGATAACGAATCTACTTGACAAGACTACTGCTAGTAATTGCTTAATAAATATCCTGTAATATTTTATAGGTGTGTAAAACTCAAATACTTATAATATAACAGGTATTCATGATCATCTTTTGAGCAACCTGATCTAGTGGAAGGTATCCTTGCCCACGGCAGGGGGTTGGAACTAGCTGGTCTATAAGGTCCCTTCTAACTCAAATAGTTCTATGATTCTATGATCCCAGCATCCCACTGATATGCAGCAAATGATATGCAAACTTTCTAATTGAAAACTCTACAAATGTGTGCCTGTGTTATGCAGTAGAGTAGCCAAGTGATTTCTTAACATTTTCTTTATTGTCAGATCGAAATTAATTATTGTAAAAATATTTGTTGGCACAGATAATGATGTCTGTTTGTGTTTTCCACCCCTATGAAAGAGATGCACACTTTTGATGACATGGAGATGAGAGATCTTCCAGTGCTAGGTAAGAAGCAAACCTAGTAGGATGTTCTGCTCCTTGGCAGGCAGCAGCTTTCCTGTTCTGGTTTAGGTTGTGACACAATTAGTTTTCTTCACAATAGCTTGCGTGGTGCTGTATTTTGGATTGATGATGAAAACACTGTTGATAGCACACTGATGTCTAGCTGCTGCTGAGCAGTGCTCACACAGTCAAAGTGTTTCTCCTTCTCACTCTGTCTCCCAGCAAGGGGCATGAGGGACATGTAAGTCTAAGGGGGTAGCACAGGGGGACACAGGTGATCAAAGAGATATCCCATACCAGATGAGGATGTGCTCTGCAAGAAAGGCTGAGGTGAAAAAGGAGGAAAGGAGGACATTCAACGTGATGGCATTTGTCTTCCCAAGTAACCATTACCTATGCTGAAATCCTGTTTTCCTGGAAACATCTGCCTGCTGATGTGAAGCAGTGAAGGAATTCTTCCTTTTGATTTGCTTGCATGCACAGTTTTGACATTAACTCCGCTTAACTTTTAAACAAAACCTATCAGTTCTCAGAAATGCAATATCCTTTGTGAACCACAGGGTGAATAGTTCTTCATTTCCTCCCCCACCTTCACATTTCCAGCAAAAAACAAATAAGGTGCCTGAAATCAGTTTGAATGATAAGTGGTAGCCATATAGTGCTTTAAAAATTCATTGACATTTTTGCAAGTATTCTTTCACTGATGAGGTGATAGCATCATTAAGAAAGCTCTTTTTTAACAACAGCACCCTAGATAATAAAATACTTCTCAGAAGAGCTACATTATCTTTCTTGCCAAAGAACTAAGATTTGTTTCTTCCTTTTTATCTCTCACTCATTGCTCTTACCATATGAAAACTGAAATCTCAACACAGTTCTCTGCTCCTCAGAACTTGATCTTTATTCTGTGTTCACATCTGACATTGTAGAATATAGTTCAGCAAGCACTCTTGGTAGTGTGCACTGAGAATGAAATGAAGAAGAAATGGCTTGATAATTTCAGAGTCTGAAAGCTTTCCAAGCTTTCTGCCAAATCATGTATTGTCTGTCACTCTGCAATTGGAACAAGGCAGGTATGCAGACATTGGGCCAGGATAAATTTCACCATGCTTCATTAGGCAGAAGTATTCATGTTCTTACATTGGATCTGAACTGAGTTTTTCATAGAATCATAGAATGAATCATAGAAATGGTTTGGGTTGGAAGGGATGTTCAAGATCATCTAGTTCCAACTCCCTGCTGTAGGCAGGGACACCGCTCACTAGACCGGGTTTCTCACAGCCTCATCCGGCCTGGCCTGGAATGCTTCCACGGAGGGGGCATCCACAACCTCTGTGGGCAACCTGTTCCAGTGTCTCAGCACCCTCACAGTAAAGAATTTCTTCCTGGTATCTAGTCTAAAACTACTCTCTTGCAGTTTAAAGCCATTTCCTCCTGTCTCCTGTTGCTACCTGCCCTTATAAGAAATGCCTCTCCATCTTTCCTGTGGGCCCCCTTCAGGTCCTGCGAGGCTGCTATAAGGTCCCCCCGGAACCTTCTCTTCTTCAGGCTGAAGAGCCTCAGCTCCCTCAGCCTGTCCTCAAAGGGGAGGTGCTCCAGCCCTTGGATCATCTTCGTGGCCCTCCTCTGGACCTACTCCAACATCTTTTCTTCTGGATGACCCAGTATCACATAAGTCCAAGCACTATGGGGTCATCTGAGAGTGCAGTCATGATATCTTAGCTTCAGTTGCAAATTCAGCTCAAGGAATAATCCAAGCTAAAAGAAGCCCTGCAGTAACGTAACCTTTTCACTCACTTAGAGTATGTGTGGTCCATAGACAGCTGTATCCATACAAATGACATCATGCTTCCTCATGAAACCAGGGTATTGACTGTTACCACCTCTTCCACGCTCAGCTGCTTGCTCCTGCCCACACGTTATCCTTTTACTGGGCTGGCCAACGCATTTCTGTAGCTGCATAACAAACTAAAAATTGCCTGGGGCTAGAAAGGTATTTTCTAGTTAGACAAGTTCCTAACAAAAGTCACTGGGTAGCTGTGAAAATGTTTATGCTCATTGAAAACTGGAGAGCAGATGGGAGAAATAAACCAGTTGCAGGGAAGAGGAATGACTGACAAAGCCAGAACTGATTAGTGACTTTTCAGTGGCAAATCTCTGAAGGACAGCAAACTGCAGTGCCAAGAATGAAGGGCAGGAATGAGAGCTGGGTGCAGGAATCGAACTACGTTTGTAATGGAAAGCTTTGAACCGCAGTGAGTCTAGTCTTATTCTAGACCCACATATTATTAAAATAATTAAGAAATATTGTAAGTGCAATTATATGAACTATATCAGTGTAAATCTGGTGTTAAATTTCCAGTACCATAAACACTTAGGCAGAAATTTAACTCTCATCACAAGCGTAAACATGTTTAGATTTTTGGCACGTCAATGGTTGGTTGACTGACAGGACAGCCACACTCAGAATCCAGGCTGGCTGAGGGATTACCACAATACAGTCATCTTACATACAAAAATTGTTTTCATCTAAGCAGCGCATACAAATGACAGAACCAGGCAAAGTTATGCAAAGACGAATAGCCTGTATGATGTTACAAGTGAGTTGTAACATCACTTGTCATGGCTATCTACTGCCTCTGCTTTATAAAACTGTCCCTTTATCAGTGGATCTGCACTCATGTGGGTAACAGCTGAAACTATAGATTCAAGAAGGCAAAGAACAAGATGATAAGTATACTCTGAGAAATATTTCTCCCAGAGTTATGGTCCCCAGTTAACTCTCAAAGTCATTTCCTCTCATGGGGACAGACAGAACGTTTCCATCCAGTCAACCCTAACTCAGTAACTTCCTTTCCTTTCAAGAAATGCTATCCACTATTACGCACAATCAAGGGATTACAGGAAGCTCACTACAGTGAGTAAAGCATTCCTACACCAGACATCAGGAGTGTAGAAATTAAACTATACCGAATTACCTAAAGTCAAGTGTGCCACGTGTGATCACATTTCCAAGAAACAACAAGAATCTCACTCTACTTCCAAGAAAAGTGACTTATGTCACCTGGATTTTTCAGTGAAGAAGATACACAGAAGGCAGAAGAGTAAGTAAGAGCCATCCTCAGCCAAGTCCACCTGGATTACTTGGTTCTCCTTCTATCTCCTCCTTTTATCAGTACCTTTCTCCTCAGAGGTATGTAGGTCTAAAACCTCTGGACACAGGTCCAGAGAGAAATAGCTCTGTTCAAAACTGCTACTAATTGGAATGGAATTGGGTAATAGGAACAAATTCAACTGTTGTCATTTGAACCTCCTGACACTGTATTTTCCTCCATCATACAAAAAAAAAAAAAAAAAAAGAGAGAGAGATTCATTTATTCAGCTTCAATATCAGACAGCTACCTTTACAGCAAGTACTCTTAGGCTTCAGTTCCACGAAAGGCACTGCACATTGTTATGTGTTAAATTTTAGGGCTTTTCTTTATCAGCAGTTTAAGCACTGTGGAATGTCGAATGTGTCCTCAGCAAAACAGCTTGTCCCAATGATCTTCCAAACTTCTGCACTGAGGAAAGCACTGCTCATCCCCTTCCTGGGGGATACTGTGGGCCATCTCAGATGGAACACAGCATCTCCAGTTTGAAGCAATTGCACAGCGTAAATCATGAGGGCAAAGCCATGATATGCTTGGAAGCTGAGGTTCTCGCTCCTGTCCCTCACCATATGTAGGCACCTTACAGCCAATGCAACTTTCCTAAGCATGGTTCTTGGCCCACCTTAGATGCACTGGGTACTCACAAACTCCAGCTGCTCTCTGCACTAGCAGCACGTCATGTTTCCCAACCCACGCAGTTCACAGAATCACAGGATTGTAGAGGTTGGAAGGGACCTCCAGAGATCATCAAGTCCAACCCCCTGCCAAAGCAGTTCCCTGCACCAGGTTGCACAAGTAGGTGTCCGGGTGGGTCTTCAACATCTCCAGAGAAGGAGACTCCACCACCTCCCTGGGCAGCCTGTTCCAGTGCTCCGTCACCTCACCTACAGAAGTTCTTGCGCACATTGGTGCAGAACTTCCTATGCTGCAGTTTCCGGCCGTTTCCCCTTGTCCTGTCTCCACACACTACTGAAAAGAGTCCGGCCTCGCCATTCTGCCCCCCACACCTCAGATACTGATAGACCTGGATCAGGTCCCCTCTCAGTCTTCTTTTCTCAAGGCTGAACAGACCCAGTTCACTCAGCCTTTCTCCATAGGGGAGATGCTCCAGGCCCTTCACCATCTTCGTGGCCCTCCGCTGGACTCTTTCCAAGAGATCCCTGTCTGTTTTGTACTGGGGAGCCCAGAACTGGACGCAGTGCTCCAGATGAGGTCTTACCAGGGCAGAGTAGAGGGGGAGGATCACCTCCTTTGACCTGCTGGCCACGCTCTTTTTAATGCACCCCAGGATGCCATTGGCCTTTTTGGCCACAAGGGCACACTGCTGGCTCATGGCCAACCTGTCATCCACCAGGACACTCAGGTCCCTCTCCGCAGAGCTCCTCTCCAGCAGCTCATCCCCCAACCTGTACCGGTGCATGCAATTATTCCTCCCCAGATGCAAGACTCTACACTTGCTTTTGTTAAACCTCATCCGGTTTTTTTCTGCCCAGCTCTCCAGCCTGTCCAGGTCTCGCTGAATGGCAGCACGGCCTTCAGGCGTGTCAGCCAATCCTCCCAACTTCGTGTCATCAGCAAACTTGCTGAGGGTGGCCACCATCCCCTCATCAAGGTCATTGATGAAGATGTTGAACAAGACTGGACCCGGCACCGACCCCTGAGGAACACCGCTGGTTACAGGCCTCCAACCGGACTCTGCACCACCAACAACGACCCTCTGTGCTCTGCCAGTCAGCCAGTTCTCAACCCACCTCACTGTCCACTCATCTATCCCACACTTCCTCAGCTTTGTTATAAGGATGTCGTGGGAGACAGTATCAAAAGCCTTGCTGAAATCAAGGTAGACTACATCCACTGCTCTCCCCCCATCCACCCAGCATGTGACAGCATCATAGAAGGCCACCAGATTGGTCAAGCATGACCTCCCTCTGGTGAACCCACACTGACTACTCCTGATTACCTCCTTTTCTTCCAGCTGTCTGGAGATGGTATCCAGCACAAGCTGTTCCATCACCTTTCCAGGGACAGAGGTGAGACCGACTGGCCAGTAATTACCTGTATCTTCCTTCTTGCCCTTTTTGAAGACCAGAGTGACATTGGCTATCCTCCAGTCTTCAGGCACCTCCCCATTCTCCAAGACCTCTCAAAGATGACCAAAAGCGGTTCAGCAATCACCTCTGCCAGCTCCCTCAGCACCTGTGGATGTATCCCATCGGGTCCCATGGATTTATGAACATTGGTGTTGCCAAGGAGCTCTCCCTGCTATCCTTCTCATTGTCTCACACCAACAGAGCTTGTGGCTGAGTGTGAACAGGCACAAGCGTGTTGTTGCATGATCGAGGTGTGACAGATACCAACATGTTCTCAGAATGCATGATTTCCAGAAACAGTGTTCTGCAGAATGTACTCCTGAGGAGACAGGGTATGAGAAAAACGTTCAATGGGCTGTTTCCTGCAGAAAGGCATTGCTGCTCAATGCTCTGCAAAACCAGATCATATATATATGCACATACGTATATATATACATAGATTTCTCTTTGTGTACAGGGCCCAACACAGAAGATAAAGGTGAGTAAGCAGGAAAGATGTTATGATGTCACTGGAAAAAGTGTACTAAAATGACTGGAATAATATTGGGTACAATCTCCAGAAATAAAAGATGTACTGGATAAACTATAGAGACAATAGCTTATGGATAATCCTACGTACATTTAAGAGTCCCCGATTCAAGATAGAAAGCATTCACATAAAGCATGATCGTGGCTCTCAGGAAAGACTACTTTCAGAAAATGAAACAACTGAGAGCAAAATGTCTTCAAACAACAGTGAAAAATGTAACTGAGCCATTCAGGAAAATGATCAAAACAGTAATCACTTGCAGCACTGAACAAATATATTGGCTCCAGCTAAAGAAACTGCTTATTATGAGACAGGCAGTCTGAGAACGTTGTCTTATAGTCAAAAGAAAGACAGATTGCAAATTGTAAGATTGTAAGATACAACTGAAAGATTTACAATTGTAAATTGTAAAATTTGCAGATCGTACACAGTGGACAAAAGACTGTGAGAAACAGAACCACTTTGTATTTTTTGGTGACAGAAATACCCTTGGGCATCTTATTGTGTTGTATAAATGTAGTGGTGGTTGGTATCAGTCATTTTCAGTGGTTTGCTATTGCACAAGCAAGCACATTTACAGATTAAGCAACTCAAAGACATTGTATGTCCTCCTGACTTATCTAACACAAAAGTTCTTCCTGTTATGGTGCTATAAGTAGCATTCAGCACCGATATCCTCCATCGAGGTCAGGAGTGAAATCTAGTGAATTTTCAATATGCCAACTATATGGTTTTATTTGGGGTGTAGATTAATTTTTGTTCCTTCTCCAGATGAGTACTAGCCATGCCTAATAGGTATGGATTGCTGCTGTGCTATACTGAGGACTCTTCGGGTTTAGAAGCAACTTCGTTACCTGTAGGTGGTGCAAAGTCCACACTAGTAAATCCTTCCAGGCTGCATGGAGAGGACACAAATGTATCTAAAGCATCTTTGCAACATGCTTCCAGATTCTGAAGTCCTGGAGAGTGTAGGACAGACACACCAGCGTGTCATTTAACGCAGCTTCTCCAGAGGCACTTAAGTGCCATTTGATCCCCAAGAAAAGCCTTCCGGAACCCAGAGACTACAGTGCAAAGCCACTCACTTCGTTCCGTGGCAGTGTATTATCACTAGTTTTGAGAGGGCCAAACCAGCCCTGAGCTAGATCTTTGAATAATTTCAGATGTGGGGCTCTCTGCATGATGCTCCTAAGATAAAAAAAGACAGCTATACTGTGTGAATGCAGGCTGGCTTACACTAAAAACCACAGCTTCCTACATCAACACCTCTTATCTGTGAGAAGCTCTGACATGACAAAACCGAAAGGTATAAAGAAATATCCAGGTCAAAGAACATAGTTTACCAGTGATATGTTGATGATGTTCTTGGGTTCTCGCAAACCTACTTGTATCTGGAATAACTGAAATAAAAGATGTGCAGCAAAGAAATGCAGTGATGTCACAAAGCCAGAGGCATTACAAAGAGGTACGGGCAGTACTAACACCAATACTCCAGCACCCTCAGTCTTCCTAAATAGCCCAGAAGTTCTACAGTTCATCAGAACTGCAGAAGTCAAGGTCACTGAACGACGCATCAGAAAACCTAATGTAGTAGGGTTACATACTTAAGCTGCAAATAGGAGCATTTGCCACTGAAGTTTTGACAGATAAAGAAAGTGCAAAAGGGACATCCTTTTGATTCTTTACAGAATCAATACCATTCAAATATGTGGTCACATTTATTTCCCAAGTAGTTGTGCCGCTAAAACCACTTCCTCCTTTCCTCTCTAAAGCTCCCCCACCTCCCTGGCCTCCTATTTTTTGTGCACATTATGTGTAGCACTGGGTAGGTCTTACCCTGCAAAGCTCTCTATTTGGGCAATAAACATGACCAGGCAGAATTCCAGACTCAGAAGATGTGCAGAAAAGAATGATCACACAGTTATAGTTATTACATGACCGAGAGTTTTCACTGCTTTTAACTTTATACTGCATGAGTTCTTCAAACAAGAAAGAAGAATATCCTTGGAGATGACAGTAGGTTGCTTTTCTGGAAGGTAAGCTACAATGGTATGCATGGGGAAAACAAGAAATTATAGTACCTGACATATCTTTAAGTGGGTTTGGTATGAATGATACTGGCTAGATTTCAAATTAATAGGGAATCTTTAAGTACACTAGTTGGAATGGAAAGAATCCCAGCAATGGAAAGACCATCCACTGTGGTACACACGCAAGCTCATTTTGAGAAAAGTCTTTTACTTCACTGCTTTTCCTGAAATTAGCCCAAACTGTTACGTATTCTCTTTCATATTCTTAACTGAATCAGAGCTGAAATCCCATACTGAAAAGTTCTGTAACATTTTCTTGTGTGTAGCTGCTAACTCTTTGTCTTGAATGAGCCCAGCCAAGTCAAAGGAAGATCTTGTTTCAACAGCTGTGAACAACCTTAATGGCACAACAACATTCTACAGATCTCTGTTCCATCTGATGCAATCTTGTGCCACATTATTTGCTACCTAATTGGCTTTGTTAATATCTGTTACTTTATATTTGAATTCTGAATTTATATTTGAATGCCATTAGTAACATAACAGAGTCTGAGTCAAAAAAGAAAAACTCACAGTTGTGGTTCCAACTAGACTGAATACCGACTCCATCTAATAAATCAGCTGTGCTCTAGGAGCTCCGTTCAGCCTGTGTTCAGACTTAGAAACTCTGCACTGTATCCAAGAGGCTAACTAAGGTCTTCAGAAAGCTTGAATTCCCTAGGCAGGGTTTGGCACTCCCAGAGGAACATATCTAAGTTCTGCAAACAAAGGAAAAATCTAAAAGGCTCAACTCCGTCACTATAAAGGAGATTGGTTTTAACATCACAGATGAAAAGTAGTCACTATTCTAGCAGACTGATTCAAGGTGCCCTTGAATTCAGTTCCCTTGGGAGAAACAAATTTGTTTTGCAAAATGAACTGAGTCTCTTCAATAAACAGCTGTTACACAATTTTCCAGCTCATATGAAAGCGAATAAAAATGTAGAAATAAGTTCCAAACATGAAGTGTGTGGCCACAGTTTCATTGCAGTCCATGGAATTGCAACAGTTTACTTCACATCTCAATTAATTCTACATAATTGTCTTTTTCCAGTTAGATGAAACATGAGACAATTCTTTGCTTGTTTTCATGTAAATTACTGAAGATATTCTAGTGAACTACTTTCTCTGTGGCAGACCTTCCTGTTATACACTACGTTCTGGGTACATACTAAGTAAGGATTATTTTGAGGGCAAAGCAATCTGCAAGTTGCAGAAGCCAAAACATGCAAATGTAAATTGTTTCTGACATACGTGTTGAACTGATTGTACCAAGTTTTATTATTTTAGTTTCAAAAGAGTCTAGATGCAGTTCTGGACCTTTTTCCCTACTTTGTTTATGGGCAGTCCAGAGCCTAACTCACATCAGCTGCCAGCACCAGGTGTCACGCAACACAACTTGATGAAAAACACATGTCTATAAAGGCTAAAAAAAAAGAAGAAAAAAAAAAAAAGAAAGAAAGAACACAGCTATATTACAGTTTTGACTTAGTCACGACATGGTGAGGAAAAAAGGACTGAGCAACCCTCCTTTTCTCTCTCCTTATGCCAACAAAGAACTGCTTGTTTTGCTTATTTCCCAGAAACAGTGTTAGCCTTCCAACAAGGTCAGCAAAAAATGCTGCTTTTCATTTCTGGTGCATTTTGTTCCAAAAATCTGTAAAGTATTAAACCAAAAAGTTGTACTATCCCAGTACAGAGAGTCTTTTATACAGATTTCTGGGCTGAAAATAGCCATACGGAAATTTCTCAACAGTTTCAACTGTTACGTTTTGTGATACACACATGTAACTAATTTTTTAACCTTCAAGCTTAAAAAAAATGCAGGTGCTCCACTAAATCTAGGATTTAGCAGGAAATTATTTAGAAGATTGCAAATTTACTCTGTAGGAACTTAAGCACTTCTTTTTAAACAATATTTCAACAAGTAAGAACAAATAACAGAGGAGGCCGCTTTATGGGGGAGACACCATTAATATTAATGACCAATTACTAATGGCCATTACTGTTTAAAATATCATTACATTACTTCTGCTTTCAATTGTTTTGCATAATCTTCAGCCCTTGCATTCCGCCTCCAGTCTTACATTTTTGGCACATGTCTGGATTATTAACCTTGAAAGGAAGTGCTTACAACGACAGAAACTTCTTTGTATTGAAATTTTAAAAAACGAGAGACTTTGAAAAAGCACCAAAAACTCTTTAAAACACACCACCCTTTGTCATTTCACATTTACTAGATGGCTGGGTGCTGGTATAAGGATGTGTATCCTTTGAGACATCTGCATTTATTTTATCTCATATTGAACTTAATTCCCATTCATCTCTACAGCTGCCAGCCTGTCTTCCAAACACAAGTAAGTACTCAATTTGAAATGTGCACAATAAATTACTTGTTGGAGATTTTAAATACAAATAACAAAAAAATACTATTTTCCAGAGCTGTATTGTAAAACCATCATTCCAACAGAACTCAGAAGTCCTCTAAAACTGTTTCAGCTCTTCTGTAAGTGCTATTTCATTAACCAGAAGCAGTTGCCAAAATTATTCACATTGACCATACCCAAATTCAGGATATCCAGTAATTAAAAATGACCTGAAACACGAAGCCTTTCCACTTGGCAGGTGGTGAGTGGGCACGGGCTACACAGGAGGAAAAATGTGTTCCTCCCTACATATATTTGTAGCCAAATCTCCAGGCAATGAAAACCAAGCCTTGCAAAATCCAGACCATTTAATGTACGCCTGTTATCACTGCAGTACATACTGCCTGTTTTCAAACACCTTGGGAGTTTCTTATCTCCAGATCACTTTGACACAGTAACCAAAACTGTTTTATCACTTTCAAACAATAGTAACTACACTTCTTTTATCCTGGCAGGATATGGAAACCTTGGTTCATGTGTTTATTGATTTAAACAGGAATACTGCATTGTTTTATTGGCTGGATTTCCTGGCTGATTTCAAAAAGAAAGCAGATGCAAAGTGCCATACCTCCCACCTGTCTTCAGACTCAGTTAAATTACCTTGAGCAATGCAGATAAATGCTGCATTTTTAAGTTCATGGACAAATCTCTGTGACAGAAATGGGTATCAGTGTTAAGAGGCAAAAAAGCAAATGAAAAAACAACACCATCACCAAAACACGCGACGTGATCTCCTCACACTGGTGACTGCTGTTAAGGCAGACCAGTTTCCTTAACTTGGACTTGGGCATTTCCAGAGAGCAGTTCTGCCACATCACTCAGCCAGCAGTTTGGCCATTAGTTTGGCTGCACTGCAACTGCTCCTTCCTTCCTTTCACTCACAGGAAGTCCACGGAGCTTGGTCTTCCTAATTCAGGAATCTATATCTGATGCCTACAGTAAGACTGCACAGATATCCTTCCTTCCATGTGGGGTCTTTAGATCTACTGCACTAATTTAGCTGACTGGTAGTATGCAAGCAGAATTTTATCAATCAATCAAAAATTCTTTTCAAACTGGGCAGACCAGAGATCCATCCATAGACAGCATCAAAGTCAATGGCATCTATGAAGCACTTATGAAGAGGTGAAAAATACAGTGCATCCGATTGTCTTCATTTAGAGGCTGATTATTTACCGTGTGGCATTCCAGCAATGAAACAGTTTAAGAACTGCTGTTAATTCAGTCCTTTCCTTAGGATATCTATCTACAAACTGCTTTAGAAAAAAAAAAAAGGCAAAATATTTAGAAAAATCAGACCAAGCAAGCCTGAATATTTGCTAATGAATGCTTGCAACAGGGAGCTTTCAGTATGAGACAGATTTCCCCTTCCATTCATGACACTTCACTTAATTTAGTGGTCTTCTGTAAGGTAACACTAAAACCCACCTAGCATGTGTTTGTTTTATGCAAATTTATCAAGATGCATCAAAGAAAGAAATGCCTTTGGATGCCTTTGTTATACAACACGTAATAAGCAGTGCTTTAAATGTTGGTGAGAAAACCAACACTTCTAATGCTATAAGCAAATCAGTATATATAGACAACACAAATCTAAACATAAATGCTACAAGGAAACCAGTGTATACAGACAACACAAATCCACAGTAAGAAGAGAAGGTAAAAAAGCAGGTTTTTCAAGGTACATCTATCAGTTTAACTTTGACTACACACATCTCTCAAGTCTAAACATATCAGGACGTGGTACCTCTTAAACATCATGTGCTTTTGATAGAATGTTTCTATGTGCCTTTAGACACTCACTAGCAAAGTTTGCTTGCAGAAGTTTATAAACCGAAGCAACAAGCTGTACAGAACACAGCGTATTTTCCGTCTCCTCATCAGAAGCACAGCAAGGAATACACATGTGTTACTAATTGGAAGAGCAGACCACTATGCGGACCTGGAATACTTAAATCCATTTCTTGTAGGTGGCACATCTTCAAAAGAAAAACTTTTTAAATTCCTACAGTACTAAAAAATATGAAAGCAGAAGACAGACGCACAGACTTCAATTGCTAAAAAGTTATAAAATGACAGCCAGAAGAGTGATTTAGCTTATTATTCAGTTTCCATTTCTTCTCTGATGCTTGTAGGACATTGGCACGATCACTTCTGGCTAGAGGTCTCACCACTACACCAAAGAATTGCTCCATTCAGTGTCTGAGCAGATCCAAGAAGGCAACATTAGAAGTAACACTGTTGTTTCACAAAAGAGCAGGATGGTATCTCCCTTCCATTTGACCAGGATAATTTCAAAAGAGATACATTCACCTTATGCACTGGAAACCACATTCACATCTATTTTAAACAAACACATGAAGTATTCAGAAGCTACTGCATCCTGTTTAGATAC
Organism: Lagopus muta; assembly: GCF_023343835.1. Taxonomy (NCBI): domain Eukaryota; kingdom Metazoa; phylum Chordata; class Aves; order Galliformes; family Phasianidae; genus Lagopus; species Lagopus muta. The sequence continues at coordinate 172,072 of NC_064441.1, forward strand.
ATAAATACTTAATACAAACACATTAGAAATTACAAGACTGTGCTGATGTATATCTAATTAATTGTAATCTAAGGACATGGAGTGACAGGATGAAAGGAAATGTCTTTAAACTGGAAGAGGGTAGATTAAGACTAGATACCAGGAAGAAATTCTTTACTGTGAGGGTGCTGAGACACTGGAACAGGTTGCCCACAGAGGTTGTGGATGCCCCCTCCGTGGAAGCATTCCAGGCCAGGCCGGATGAGGCTGTGAGAAACCCGGTCTAGTGAGCGGTGTCCCTGCCTACAGCAGGGAGTTGGAACTAGATGATCTTGAACATCCCTTCCAACCCAAACCATTTCTATGATCCTATGATTCTATCTGATGCTGAATTTAATAACAATGCAGAAAGTGCTACTCCATTCTGCAACCAGACTTATGTTCCCAAAGGTGCATCACAGAATGCCTTTAGAAAACCACCAGCATGAGGAAAAATTCACCAAAACAGGTTGACAAAAAATTTTTCTTGACTAATTAAATATGGACATTGTGGTAACTTCTACACATCTGTAGGGAACTAATATTTAGGAAATTCTGTCACAGACCAGAACCATTGTGCTAAGCACTGCTTGAATACCCAACTGTTTAAATACTTTGTCAATAAATGTGAAGAATACTGAATGAAACACAGTCTCTATATGAGTGACAGATTTTGAAGTCTATGGACCTATTGGGCATCCCAAGTCCCTTCAAGAACAGACTTTTAATTATGTGTTAGCCTTTATTTCTAAACCTTTGTATCCTAAGATGTTCCTTCAATGTGCAAGTATTTCAGCACATGATATGCCTCTGATTAATCTTACTTCACTTCTATTGACAAACAGGGAAAAAAGCCTATTGGACACTGAATCCTGAATCATGGTACATCCTCTGTTTTTTAATTATAGAGAATTCAACAGATGTTAATATAAGCTGAGGAGCTGATGTGAAAAAAACAAAAAAAAACCAAACCCACCTCTGTGCTATTCTTACCTGTTGCTCATTTCAAAATTGGTCTCATCAGTGATTTGAAATAATACAAGCAGTCCAGCTGTTAACTTTACCATGTAGAGTGACACACTGCAGTAAGCTCTTGCCTGAAGGATTTTCCTCAGGTTTGTTCTGATGTCTGCTAAGGATACAATCTGTTGCTGTCTGCTGATTCACATAACATAACCAACAACGCCTCCGTACTGAACATATACAAGTAGGACAGTTGTTGAGAGAATGTAAGAATTTTGTTCTGTCATGACACTGTCCCACCCAGGTCATTCTACGGCTCTATGAACTAAAATTACTTACTGCAAGGGACAGCATAAGCATTTATTACTAATTCAATTCAGAAGTAAAAATTGATTCTGTATAATTGTTGTTGGTGACCACTGTCAGCCAAGTGATTACTATAGCTTTCTTGGAATGTAAGAGACAAAACTGATGAACCGACTGCACATGAATAACCATGAAATTATGAGACCAATTTACAAAAATGAACTCGAACACCAATCTAGTTCGTGTTTTTATGACTACTTATTTGACCCAGTTTTGTGACCTTGAGACTGTATACTGACCTATCTGTTCCTCATTTACTTGAAAGCCAGAGCAGTTAAAACTACTAGGATCTGAACTGCAGATGCAAAACATAATAGAAAAAGTATCAGTCTTAATTATTTATTAAAAATGTTTGCTTCCATTTATATCTTTAATATTTTCAGAATTTCAAGGTTTTTTTCTTCTAAGATTCTGGCAAAATCAGAGGAACATAAGCTGCTGTTTAAAGTTAACCCTGAAGTGCTACAAATGAACACCAAAAAAAACCCACACATTTACAAGTTTTCAGTTAATTCATTCTTCAAAACTTGTTACTGTTTTGCTAGAAGTAGTTTCTATTAGAAAGCACTTCCTACCACAGAACAAATCGCTGCAAAATAAATAATAGATAAATAAATAAATAAATGAGGGGGAAAAAAGGAAAAGAGGGAAAAAACAACCACCACTACCAACAGCTACTAGCTCTGATCTGAAGGAGCACAGGAAAGCCTGCAGACAGATTATCTATGGTAGCATGTTGTGCAGTAAGCTTTGAAAATTATCTAGTGGAATTGTAGAGGCTTTATACCACCTCTGAATGAAAAAGTATAGGAAGGTTTCATTTTTCTCTGTTCATCATCAAAAACTTTTCACAGAAGATCAAAAATAAAATGCATGACCTGTTAGAACTTCAAACAGTGCAACTTCACTTACTGCCAATTCTACAGAAGGAAAAAATAAGAAAAGGAAGTAGAGAACATACTGTTTGGCTTGATGACGGAATCAGAACTACCCTTTTTGAAGCAAAAATACTTTGGGAAACATAGCAGTAAAAGATGGCCCTGCCCTCTTGTTCATATTTCCACCACAGAAATGAGATCCAGTACTCACCGAGATTTGGCTGAGACATTGCCATAGACCTCTGTGGTACTGGCGTGGAAGTAGCTGCGGGATGGTGGCTCATGTGATTCAGTGGTTGATTCATAGTTTTTCGAGGATCTTGCCATGTTGTAATTTTTTCTATGTGACTGAGAAAGTGAAGATAAAGCAAAAGTTTAACAGACAATTCCCACGTACGTTATGATACATGGTTAGGCATAAGACCATGAACGTCCTATTTGTGCTTCTAATCCCACACTTATTTCTCCTTCTTACCTCACACCAACCCATCTGAAATTATCTGTCATCTTGCCATTTCTTTAGCCCTTACATATTTTCCTCCCCCCACCATCCTGACACTTCACGTGCTACTTCTGATTGAATTACTTTCACTCAAACAAAAGATGAATCCCATTATGACAGTGAAAATCTGTAACAGATACTCATCTTGTAGGCTACTTGACCGTCAAAAAGTTGTTTACCCTTTTCTTAACACTTCTTTCTACACATTCAAATACGGGGCCATTTTCCATGCACCAAAGGATGGTCATTTTGCCAAGTTTTGAAAATACGGGTGTTCTGCCAGAAAGCACTGTTTTGCTCCTTACCACTCCATGAAAACTTGTCTATATCTCCAAAAATATCAGATTATATTCTTGTTGCCAAGAGAGGCAGATGACATCAGTAGGACCAGTGTCTCTGCAAAGTTACCAGCAGTTTTTAATCAAGGTAGTCAGTGTATCAGCAGTGTATCCACCACTCTCCTGAGGTAAAGGCTGATGTATATATATGTATATATGTATATATATATATATATATATATATATATATATATATGTATGTATGTATGTATGTATGTATGTATATGTATATGTATACATAACACTGAAAACCACACCAAAATAACTAATACCCGAGATTGCTGCAACACATCTTTTGTCAGATTAAAGAGATGAAGGGACTGTGTTTTTGCTACAATGGAAGGTTTTCACTGAAATGCATGAATTTAGACACTTATCAGAACAAGGATTTCAAGGCTGACCATGCAACTCCATTTGAAACAAGCAAAAGACAAAAAGAAAAGGAAAAAAAAAAAACAAAGAGAGGTAGATGAAAGCAGGGGAGTGTCTGGTACCCAGCCTGTGACTCTGCTGAATGTGGCTCCATCTTGGCATGCCCTGCTTTCTGCCCCATCAGCCAGCCAGCATACCGATTGCTGGCTGGATGCAGAGAAGTTTTCCTCTGCTATTTTAAAGAGGAATGCCTTTAAGTGGAACATATAAAGAAGGGTAAAACTTCTAAAAGCTCCACGTCTGGAAAACCATTCTGATCCACCTTTCATAAAAGCAATTCCTAACTTCCCCTTTACTGATCTCAGTCTCAAAACTTCTCCTTGCTACTTTAAGCTATCGTTGCATTGTCATTAAGGCTGTGACCACAACTTCAGACTTTGCTGACAGCCAGCACTACTTAACAAGTGAGTTTACATCTACTGCCACATTACCATGTCCAAACTCTTTACTGTCTATCTCTGATGTTACCAAAATAATGTGAATTACAAGCAGCAAAAATACCAAACGTATCTACATTAAAGAAAACCAAAACAAAACAAAATCAGAACAAATTTTTAAAGAACAGAGAACAGCTGCATTGCCTGTATCAGTCTGTGACCATATCCTAATATTTTACATTTAACATACACTTCCGAAAGTACAACTGAAGATCACATTTTCACTTCAGTGCTTGTCTACAACTCAGCCTCTAAGCAGCTGAGCGCTTTATTTTATCAAAGCTATGAGCGTATTTATTGTATGTAATCATTGCTATTTACAAGGAGATAATCCACCATTTTTTCTTGCTAGCACTGAATGATTTTATTCTTTTCTCACTGTAAAACTTAAGCACATTTGAGGCTTTTCTTCTTTTTATTGTTGTATTATTTTCCAAGTACAAGAATTCTCGTATCCAGCTCAGTTAAATGATCTTTCTTCCAAAAGAAGAACAAAAGATGCAATAAATTGGGCATTGTTTTTGATAATTGTATCAAAGTAAACTGAAAAGCACTGTTATTTAAAGCTCCATTGTTCTGTTTCTCTGGCATTTTAATTCAAATAAAGAAGCTACATTTAATCAAAGCGATGGATTTTGGAATACCCATGTATAATAGAAAAGATCATTCCCCAAATTGTGAAACTTGTTTTTAAACATGAGTGCTAGCAAGTAAATAATTACTACCTCTTTGTTGTTTGTATCAAAACAGATTTCCCTCTTTCCAACATTTTTAGTGACATTTTTCCAACACTGTAAAATGTTCAAATTAATTGAAGACTTTTTTTCTCTTCTCTTTTCCTGTTAGTTTCATCATGAGAAACTGAAAACATCAACTATTGTTAGCAAAATCTGAAGCACAAGTTAAAGGATTTATGAACTCAGCTGTATTAAGCAATCTCTAACTTGTTTGAACGTATTCCTCAGCCTAACTCCAAACCTGCAGCCTTTAACTAGAGCCACTAACCACATACAACAAGCAGGAAATGCTCTTAAAGCCACACTACAATACTGAATTCTGTTATCGGAGTTCCTTTCTCCAGGAACATTCTCACTCTTCATGGACATTAAGACAACAAAACACAATCACTCATATTCAGGTTCAGGGAAGAGCTACCAACACATGTGGAGTGACGTATGCAAGTTTGTACCCTTCCATCTGAATTATGGAGGGAAAGAAATAAAGCCTACTCGGTATCCCAAAGATGACTCATGATGACTTAAACATATCCATGGGCTCCTGTTCTGCCTCCTGCTGAATGTAGAACTGCACCATGGAATCTACACTTCTCCAGCCCCCATGAGCTTTTAGGAGGCTCTGAAATGCCACATCCAGGGATGCATCCAAGAGAAAGGGCGTTTATCTCCTGGACAAAAATAAAGTTAAGAAACATCTCCAATGTGCTCAGATGACCAGGAAATCCACGCAACTGAAGCCAGCGGAAGGCTGGAGCACACACTGCTCAGTGTTTCTTTTTTCGTTACCTTCTTCATCGCACTTCATATTTAGATACATGTTAAGAACTGGAAGACGTTATTCTTAAATCAAAATACTTTTTATGTACATAATTCAATGCTATCGTTACTGCATACAAAATGCAACATAAAGTAATTTTCTGTTCTCTGCAAAACAGTTCACCAAGTAGTAAATTAGAACATTGATCAAAAGATTGATACCCTTTTTAGGCCTTGATCCCGAAAAACCAATGTCACTGTAAGTTTTGCCTCAAATATCAATGGAAGGTGAGTCACAATCTCAATTTTGCACAGCTTCACAGCTAGCAGGTATGTAGGAAAGAGCATTGGGAGTGCCTGGTTGCAGCTGGCAGTCTGTTACAATAACTATGACTTTTTTGGTCTCACACTTTCAATACAGTACACGTGCTACGTGAGACTCCTTCTAGCAAGGATCATTGAAGTGATTCAGATCTGTAATAAGTACATATACACTAAAAATACTGAGAAGAAAACATCTCAGTAGAGCTATCTGGGATTGTATCAATCCATCTACTTATTATTTCTAGAAGTATTCATCTTGGAAGGATTTTTTTCTTGGCATGTATCACATAGGCTACAAAAACAAGCCAGAAAACAAAGCTATAGACAAGGAATAATAATATGCACTAGAAATCTTAAAATGCACTACAGGGATGATAGGCCTGGAAAACAGCAACAGTTTCACTTCTCCTAAAATCTGAGCTCTACACATTTGAGCATTTAACTTCCAGTGTCACTGAGAGAATCAGTTATAGGTGAGTTAAACCTTGGCCACAGCGTCCCCTAAGGCCTTGACTGCATGCTAGTTCTCCCAGTTTTACATACAGAATAATGTTGTTATTAACTGCTTTGTGTGTTTAATCCTCGTGTAACAGCACCTACACAGAAAGAGAAACTAAATATGTCTAAGTTAAATTCTACAATAACATCTCTGTGCACCTCCTATGACACACAAGCTCAGTGAGCAGTAAATTGTATCCCAATGGTGGCCCCTCATCAGAAAAATATTCAATGCAATGCTCCAGATTTCAGAAACTCAGTATTTTATTAGGACTTAGAGATTCTCTTCCACTTGTCATATCTGAAGTATTGATCAATGCTTCCTGTTTGGGTGTCTGCTTCCTGCTTTGAAACTTCAGTATTTTCCATGACTTGAGCTACTGCACCGTACTGCATTTTTTCACTGCTAGGCTCTGATCACCAACTTCCACCACAACCTTGCCAAAACAGCTCAGTTCAAATTAGCAAGCAGCAGCATGAAGTGCATTCATTCTTTTTCTGCTTGTACTAACTCCAACAACAAATGTGCCTCTGTGGTTTCTATTTTGGGATCATCTTTTTTTTTTTCCAGTATTAGGAAACTCAGATCTACTTCTCTGAAAAGAACTTTAAGTATAATTAAGGAGAAAGAACTGATTCAAAATATTTTATCCTGCAAGCGTGCTCTGAACTGAAACAACACAAGCTCAGAGTTAGGCTAACTCTGTAGAACTTGTATGGAGTCCTTTATTGGGCCTTTGTCAAAGGGACTAAGAGTGGATTTTGTGACTGAGCCACATCAAAGTAAAGCTGCTTCAGGGCAAGTGGGAAGTTGATGACTCATCAACATGAACAACCCATATGTTCTGACTCATTAACTGCTCCCAGCAGGATGACAGCTCAGACTGCATTGGAGACCATCCAGTCATCCACTTCCGGCTGCACCATCATTATCAAACATTGGGAAATCTGTTTACATCTCTGTAGGCAGAGCCAAATCATTGCCCAACTTCTCTCTGTCCCTCTGTCCTTTGTATACAATAAATAAATAAATAAATAAATAAATAAATAAATAAAGGGGCAAAAAGATTCCACCAGAATTGCTTCGGCACTGCATGATGTAGCAGACATACCTTTAAACAAATTGACAGGTTCTGAGATTTAAAAAAATTGGCCTTGGTCAACAACATTCTGGTCTATTAAGTTTGCCTGCCCGTGGTGCTGCAGTGCAATATCTGCTAAAACCACCAGCAGGTCCAAACCACACAATGTTTCAGCCAAGAGAAGCACAAAGGATTTAGCAGCAGAAGATAAACTCTGGTCAGTACCACTAACGAGTAGCCTAGCAGGTAGCCACTCCTCGGCCCCAGGACACCTGACCATTCCCTTTGTGTGAGGCCTAATGACCACGTCTGGCAAGGTCAAGGGAATGAACTCTTCTGTCAGTGTGCTGACCTGGAAACAAATCCTGCTAATTATCTTTCTGCTAGATGCAAAGGTTGATCTGATGGACCCCAGAGTCCCCTTTCGACTGTAAGTCGAAATAAAATAGAGAAAAAGGCTGTGAAATATGCAGCAGGGAATATGAGGCAGGGCCAGACTACTGCTATTAGCAGCACCCTGCAGCCAGAACAGCTTGAACTGGGAAATGGATGGGTTATGTTCAGTCTATTTCAAATTCAGCTGTGGTCTAGTGATTTCTGGAAGGTGAGGGCAGCTAGAAAGATAGATGAAAATCAACCATGATAGTTTAATACTTTTATCTTATTAAAAAAGTCTACAACCACATCATTATATTATATGAGCTTTTTACTACAAAGAACCTTTGCAACTCCTCTCCCTTGAATCTAAGAGATCCTGTCATGCCTATTACATGTCAGAGTGAGCTAGTGGTGCAGCCCATGCTCTGGCTGCATCGCAGCAGCCCTGGTGAGCCCTGCTGACAGCCCTTGAGCAGCTGGCGGTGGACACTGCAGCAGCTGGAATGACTGCTAAGCACTGTTCCCTAACTTCAGCATTTCATTGTATGCTGATACTATTCACCAGTTATCAGCAAAGCAGAAAAAAGTTTCCCCTATTCATAACTAAAAAAATAATCATATTTTACAAAGGACAATCAACAAGCACAAGTACATGAGGACAAAGCACCTATTAGACTGAAGAGCTTAAAGTTGTGTGTTAGTGATTTCATTTATACTGCTCGCTTCATTCCAGCACTTGGTGGGAAAAAGATTTTATCTTTCACCCGAAAGACACAAATGCATATGAAAACAGTATCTATCAGTCACTTCACCACTGGAAGTGCAGAAATTAATAACTAACACTCAACTGTTCAACAACTTCTCCTTGTAATAAGCCCAAGAAATGCCCGCAGTCCTTCAAGTTGCAGATTTATCTAACGGTATTCACACCGCTTGCTTTTGCAGACAGAGATAAATGTTTCACGAAGATTTCATGAAACTTTAACAAGCAAACACAATGTAGCTACTAAACTGAAGACTTTGAGCTCCTATTGCATTTTCATTGTTATTTCTAATCTTGAAGCTGGAACATCACAGAAGTATTTGAATACTTACTAATAATACTTGAATCCTCTGCCAAGCACTAATTAAAATAACTTCTTTAGCGAAAATAGTTGCTCTTTTCCTGAATTAGTTTCAACGTTACTCACTACCTTGAAGGGAACCTTAAGAACATCCCACTAAGCTTCCCCATAACCGACTGATCCTATTGTTACCATATGCCACAGACTTAAAAAACATTAAACTAGTTACACACATGGAAACAAAACACCCTTTGAGTTCTATTGACAACTTAACCCTGAGGATTTGGATGAAATCCTAATTCTTGAGAAAAAGAAAAAAGGGCACTGAATGAAACTATTATATACAACACTGTAATGGAATTGTTTAATGTATGCAATACATAATGTTGTCAACACATTTGTTTGATAGATGTCTGTATCATTTATATTTAAAGATACATATTATTGATCCTATTAAAAAGCACACTTATTTTATTTGGGGAAATAAATAGTAATCTGAAACAAAACACTCCCTTGAGAGATACATGTGACATTTTCGGATTCATGAAGTTACTGAAGTTGTTAAATAGGCTGCAGAATGAAAAATAGTTAATTGTCCTCCACTTGATCTAGAGGCTGTATCCATCTTCTGTGATTCCAACTCTTTATTCACCAACAAAAAAGCCCTGTCAGAAGCTAGCATACTTGTGAGCAATCAGGGTATACATAAAAAAAAAAAATAATAATACTTCTTGTAGCAAGCAAGGAGAATCAGCTCATCTCATAAATATTCTTTTACTACCAAGCAGCCATTTCTAGAAAATCAATAATATTTTAACATATTCTGCATTTTAGTAAAAACCAAAATAAAGCTAACCAACAACAAAGAGCACTCCTCTTCATAAAGCATCAAACATTTCTTCATGCAAGAACAATTATTAATACAAACATCCAAAACCAAAACTGCACATAAGAAAAATTCTCCTGTAAGGTTGCATCCCACTGCATCATCCAGAGGCAGAGAAGCGGATGACTTTGCAGAATTTGGTCTGAGGGCTCCCTACAGTCTAAACTACTACTTCAATTTCTGCTTTCTGCGTCTGTTAGAAAATCACCATTAATGTCTCCCAAGCAATGTACGCTTTGCACAAACATTAAAAAATGGATTTTTTTTCCCAAAACTGGTGTATATGTGATCAAAGAATGCGCGGGTTTGAACCCATTGCCATATCTGTAATCTCTGATATTTTGCTTTTTAACTAATGGTGGACCCCTTTCTCTTCACAATTTGAAGAACTGTCTTCAGATCACTGCAGTACGTTTGAGTACACTTTGATAAAAAGGTCTTCAGCTGCAGAAATACAGTATCACCTACTCCAAACTTCAGAGCAGGCACACCTGCAGTCTCGCTGGCCTTTGCCTGGCCATCATTGACATCAACACCTTCTCTACAGTTCCATACTTAAACATCTAGAAGATTCCCTGAGCACATGGGAAAATGTCAAAGGGTTCATCTGCTAGCTGACATACACACTGAGGAAAAATCACACTGTTTCTAGTGAATGGACTCACAAGAAACAAATGAAGAACTGAATGCTCCCTGTAGCGTCTGCAGACTTACACGTTTTTATTACATCCCTGCTTTTAACTTTCAAGGACAGTTTGGAATACAAAAGAAGGTTTAATATATAAATGGTACTTTTCATAGTCAGATCCCATTATCCATTGTTCAGCTCACATAACTCCTGATCCACAGGTCCTCAGTACCTCATTCCACTAAATAAAAATGGATCAGGGTATAAATAGCTTTTGGGGGAGTTTCTTACAAAACATGGATTCCCAGAATATTGGTTCCTGCTCTTCAAAAAATTTCAGTACACAAAGGAGTCCTACTTCAATTCTTTTTTTCTTTGCGATTCAAGATAGAGGTCATTAGCTGGCAGATGAATTGTTCTGGAGTCTTATTTTCATCTTCCATAGGATTAATTGATTGGCTCCCATGGAAGAGAAGTCCATACAAATAACCACATTAATCACTAGAGTTCAGAAAGCTTGCTTTTTATAATCTGAAACCACCACGTACCCAGGAAATCCTGCCAGACAGTCACTATTTGCAAATGGATGGGAAATGCAACCATTTGCCATCAAAAACAGATGAAAAACAGGATCTGGGTAAGAGACCAAATCTTTGCCCAGACAAAACCATTCCAAAATAAAGAAACAATGTCTGCTAGCTGATAGTTGACCTCAGCTGAGGAAAGGTGACAGTTCTGCTCAGTGTACATAATCTGAGCATTTTAAAATGAAGTCGGGATTGTAAATAAGATTTTGCTGAAGAAAGGGAGCTGCTGTCAATTCTGACACTGTGGTAATATTCTGATTAAATGTATTCCACTCAAAAGCAAACCTACCTTTCCAAAGTGTAGGTATATGTATGGACAAGCAAGACTTCCCTTACGCTGATACGAATGTACAGAAATACCACCTACCAGGATAGCCGCGTCCCACGGATTCACAGTGGAGTGCACTGTTCAGTTACAAACTACAAGCTCACTACTAAGAGTCAAAAGACACTTTGTGAGAATGTAAGGACCTGCAAGGAGCTTCGTCATCTTAATGAGTATTTGTGATGCTTTATTGGCACTCCAAGGACAGGAATAAAACAGCCCTATTTTAAAATTTAACTGGTAAAATGTAATAATTTGCTGGTACTTTCATGGTTTTCAATAATGAAAGTATTCAGATCCTTACCTGAGTGAGACGTAAGCATGATCATCCTGCATGTTCCTTTCACTTCAGCTACTATCAGCTGAAACACGGTTAGGATTAGAGAGCATTTTTCTTTAGGTATAACTGAATTGTGATGTGGGACATACAGCACATATGTGCCCCTAAAGCCATGGCTTACAACCCCAATGAAGTCGGGGTGCCAGCATTGCCATTCTTAACACACAGGTTTCTGAAGCCTGTTGGTTTTTTTTGTTTGTTTGTTTGTTTTTCCTTGAGAATTCAGTGTAAAGGAAGAGTTTGCAGGATTTACTCAGGTCCAGCAAGTCCAGACTCTTGCATATCCCTACTGGAATTACACTGTCAGAGGAGTACTGGGATAGAGTAAATCATTTGTAAACTGCTGATCTTTCAGCAACTAACATCCATTTTTTGTTGTTGTTGTTTTGTTTGTTTGTTTTTAAATGTGATTTAAGTAAAAATTCACTTACTGATTACAATTTTAATGGCTGGCAGAGCTTTGACTCAAAGAGAACATTTTTTTTCTATCAGTATCTAAAACACTGTCTTAAAAGGCTAGCTGCAACATTCATATGCATAACAACAGTCAGGACAAACATCACTTCTGTGTTAGGAGCAGTGATATGCTCTTTCCCTGTGGCCCCAAGAAGAACTTCAGTTGAGATATTTCTTCCCCACTGTTCCTAGTACAGCCATTAAGAAGAAAAATAAGAATCACCAACAAGCCAAATTTATTTATTAGGAGAAAATCTGTATTCTGTAATCAAAAGACCAGAATCAATTTAAGAGCTTGGGATGAAGATGCTTGAGGCTGTTGAGCTGGCACTGGTCCAGCAGTTGTCAGCAGTTACAAACTATCCGACATATCTGAATTACTCTGTGCAATGAATCTGCAAAGACTGTGGAATAGGTGGCACTGATCCTCAGCTGGATCTAAATCCCTGCATTACCTCAAAGGCAGATTTCAGAGACTTCAGCTCACTCAGTCAGATTAATTTCTGGTGGTTTTCCATGTTGCAAGTACTCCTTAATTGCAGTCAAGGTGATCTTCCCACAGAGTATGTCATTCATGCGCAGAATTCAGAAAACTGATTTTCACATTTTCCTTTGTTTTCTTGTAATTTTGAATTATAGAGATGATAAAAACATTTTGAACTATCAGAGTAGCTCAGCCCCTGCCTTGTCATTGCATCAGCTTGTTTTATTTCCACTGAATTATAAAACAACCATAAAAGACCTTTCATGCAGCGAGAAAACCTGCTGGAATTGCCTTTAGGAAAAAACTAAAAGCAAAACCCTAAACCCAAAGTGAACAGTTAATTCAAAGATTAAACATTTGTGGAACTACGCACAGCTAAGTGCAACATCAAAAAAAAAGATCTGTTGCTTTATGCCTCAGACTTCCCAGAGAACTTATTTTTCCCTGTACATACGTAAATAAAAATCAAGAGGAAAGGAAAAATAACCAATGTTCCAAAGGCTACCAACAAGTTCAGAGTTTTGGCTGGGTGACCTTCAGTTGAAGCTCCACTACCGCTGATCACATCCACAATCCTTGTACCAGCAACTGCTTGCTGAGGCCTTCACAAGGCCGTCAGAATAACTTTGAAACTAACCTTTTCACATTCTTTATCTATTCTGTGGAGGGTAGCAGAGAGGGTGGACTTTGAGTAAATAAAATTTACTCAATTAAAAATATGAGCAGAACATAATTGAAGCAAGAGCAGTGCAAAATCAGTAGCTCCAGAAGTTTTCATTAATAGGTGATTTTTAATATATTTTTTAATTTTATTTTTGGAACTGTGCACATCCCACCCCCCCTCTCCCCCCCATCTTTGAATATGAGGACTGATTGAGGATTTTCTGTTTTCACCTTTGGGATGACTGGAAAAGGTGTTTGCTCTTTTTTTAATCCTGAGAACATCTAAAAACAGAATCTTTCCTAGCTAAGATACCTTTTAGATACCTTTTGCAACATACTGACTACCCTCAGTGCAGAATCTTCAGAAATGCCTTAATTTCTCCTAAACACCAATCTTTTATCATTCTACTTTCAGTAAGATGTAAATAATCTCACCAGAAAATCTCTTCCATCATCCAGCCTTATGGTGACCAGAGGAGTGGCATAATTTCATTGATTCTCCACTATCATGTCTTGCAGCAGCAGATTAAAACAAAACGTCTGTATAAAACAGGACTGAAGAGTAGAACCCTCTGTCACCTTTCAGGCAGAAAGTTTTTTCTCTACAGTTATGATCTAACATTCGGGTGACATCAGGGCTGAGAGACAGCTCCCTGTGAGAAGCCACCCCCCAGCTGGGTGCTGCCCCCAGAGCAGCACGAGGGCACTGGCAGCCACAGCTCCACACATGGGGCTCACAGGAGTCAAATGCTGCACCCACATACATCAACCAATGCATCAGTCTTTGATCCACAGCTCTCACAGTAACTTCACATCACATCAGATCCTCACTTTTGACATGTGCCTGTGAAATTAAGCCATGCACATTTGCAAAAAATTCCTCACCGCTATAGGCAAAAGAAGTTACGCTGCTGTTTGAATATATACAGTGGAATGAGTAGAATGTCAAAAGTGATTAGAAAAATACAGTGACAAAACTAAATATGACATAAAAACCTTTTGTGAAGAACTCCCACGCTAAAATCTGCTCTGGTACGCTCAGATATGTTGACCTTTCACTGCATTCCCCATGAAACTGTGCAGCAATGGCCATGCAGCACAGGCTGCACTCATGTACAGACAGAAAGCCTGTGCTGAGGAGGCAGTGGGGCAACCCGCTCTGTGCTGGCTGCAGGCTGGAGCAGCATTCACAAGGGGCAGATGCTGAGCTGAGGGGCTGCTTCGGTCGCAGCTGTTCAGCCAAGCAGACAACCCAAAGTCTTTCCAAAAGTCTTTCTCCTTTCAAAAACACAGGCACCAAAACCATATCCACCAAATTACTTTTCAGGCAAAAAAAGACCTTTAAAAACATGGTCTGTAAACCTAATAAATTGCAATCAGGCACACTGCCTTCCTCTTACAACTGTAAAGTCTCTTCTGCGAAAAACTTTGTTCTACTTCCAAACATGTTTGGGTGTAGAATGTGGTTTGCACAAATGCTCACCAGTTCCTGAGAGCCATCCTGCAAAGGGTACTGAGGAACAGCTGTGGTCCTGTCTGTGGGCCCTGAGATCCCACTGCTGCTGGTGGGCCAGGGCTGAGCCGCCCTCACCAGGACATGGCTTTCTATGTGCTTGGCATGGCAACCAGCTTACACTGTAAGAAACAACTTCCATGGAGTAAAATTCAGTATTTACTCCTGTATGCGCTCAGTTTCTATGCACAGAAATTGTTCATCGATAAGAACAGAAGCTGATCAGTTCCTAACACTCATGCCTGGCATTATCAATCCCTACAGGTACTTCTGAGCCATGTGTCAGTGCCTCAATTGCTAATCCACTGCCTCACACATCCCACCAGAAAGCAGATACACACACTTCTCCATCAGCAGCACTGCAAGTGAGAGCACGGCGCCCCACAGCACAGGACTGGGCAGCTGGGCCAGGCCTGAGGAAAGCAGTCAGGTTGTGAGAGCTTCTTTTAAACAAAACACACAGATTAAATTGAAGCCGAACCACGGCCTTTAAAAACCTCACAAAACAGCAATCTCATGGCTCATACACAATTTTCAATTTCAGAAACACGGTAAATGTTAATACAACCTTAAAGAGGTTGAAGAGTTTATTGACAGGAGACTTACTTCACTATGTGATGTTTACACCATTGCTCACCAGTCAAGCATTGAAAAATAGGAATATGGAGCATTTCATAAAAACACCTATGGTGGAAAGACTGGAAAAGTTGATCACAGGTGGAGAAGGGTTTACTTGCAGTGTAGGGAAAAACTGAGCTGTTCCATGGAAGTGTCCTTCTACTCACAGACCTGAAGGGCGGTCAGAACACTGCACACAAGCAGATCTGGAACAGACTGAAAGCCAGTGAAAAGGGCGAGCATTCTGGCTCACAAGCAGAGTGTGCTGCAGGCGGTGCATAGCTCTGGACAGAGCAGCACTGCAGGGAGAGCTGCTCCCAGACCATGGCTCTGCCACCGTGCTGCGCAGTGATGGCCAGTGCAGGCCCTGGAAATGTAGGCAGTACTCCCGTTCCACAGCTCCACTTCTGCTGCAGCTCCTCAAAGTAACACCTCACGATTACTGCAGTTCTAACACAACACATTCTGTCCAGCTCTTTAACAAGCACAACTCTGTCTCCTCGCAGTAGCTTCAGTCACATCTGCCCAGAGAATGCTCACCGGTATGGAACAGAAGATACAGTACAGTGCTGCAGTACAATGCGATGTCTCTGAGCTTCGTTACCAGAGTTCATGCAGCAGTCACAGGCGCTAGCATTAACACCGTGCCTGGATTCTGACTCTGACAAATGCAACACGATCCACCCCCACCCCCATACTGCACCCACTTCTCTTCCTCCCTCCTTCTGAATACGAGGGGGGAAATGCCATAAGTCTGTGTGTTGAAATTCAGCCCACGTTACATTTCCTTCAGATTTAATTGCTTCCATACAATCTGCATCTGCTAGTCACGCTAGGCCCCAGGGCATGAAACGTGCTCTGTCACAGAGGAGCTCTTGTCCTGTGAGAATCTCCACATATAAAGAGAAGGAGGTATGGGTAAAACCAAGTGGAGCAAATGAAACAAACAGGTTGTCACCTTCACCCAGAGCATCCAAACAGGAAGCAAGCCAAAGCTTCACCACCAGCTCCATAAGCTTTGAGAGAGAGCACTGAAAGCTGAAGGGACTGGGCAGGCTCTGCACAGCAAAGCCTCTTGGTGTGGATGTGGTCCATCAGGTTAAGAAGCAGACAGCTCTGCGTCCTGTCCCCTACTTACAAATGGAGTAGTTGTTCAGCCTGGAGAAGAGATGGCTGCATGGAGATCTCACTGCAGCCTTCCAGTACTTAAACAGGAGGGGAATCGACTTTTTACTCAGATAGACAGTGACAGGACAAGAGGGAATGGTTTTAAGCTCAAGGAGGGAAGGTTTAGGTTAGATGTCAGGGAGAAGTTCTTCACAGAGTGTGGTGAGATGCCGGAACCAGCTGCCCAGTGAGGCTGTGAATGTTCTGTACCTGGAGGTGTTCAAGGCCAGGTTGGATGGGGCCTTGGGCAACATGGTCTAGTACCAGAACTGAAGGTGGGTGGCCCTGCCTGTAGCACAGGGGTTG
Organism: Lagopus muta; assembly: GCF_023343835.1. NCBI lineage: Eukaryota > Metazoa > Chordata > Aves > Galliformes > Phasianidae > Lagopus > Lagopus muta. Next base: position 188,818 of record NC_064441.1, read on the forward strand.
GAGCTTGATGATCCTCAGGGTTTTATTCCAACCCAAGCCATCCTATGATGACCAGGGAAGATCATCTGTAGCACACAAAAATTGTAAAAACAACTGGTCATTCCTACTTAGAGCAATCCAAATCACTCATAAAGCCAACTCTCCTTTAAATGTTTCCAGAAGAACATTTTCATGATCGCATTAGCACCTCTGCCTACTCCATACATTTCTTTCTAAACTATGTTAATTGATATTCTTTTCTGGTTGATTTATGCACACAGCAAGTGTGTACATTAAGCTCATATAATGAAATGGTGTGTGATTATCATCCATCAATGAACAAATACTCCTGAACAATCTCAAATTCTTTAGGATTAAAAAAAAAAAATAAAGAGTGTGCTTAAGGCAAATTTCACTAAACCAGTGCATTTCTCTGCACTGGACAGTAATTATTCAATTACTAGCTTAAAAATATACATCAGTTCAATATATCCAATTTTATATCAACAAAATATTGTTTAGAGATTTCCTAGATCATTTAGGAATGTACATACCTAAATTTAATACAACTTTTGTGTTTAGACAAACCTTCACAACAAGCTTCTTATGTACTTCTTCAGAGGAAACTCTTCTTGGCAGCATTTCCAGTGTCAACATAGCCCTGTGCTGAGTTTTCTTCACTGACCCTTTACAGTTCAGTGAAAATGCAGTTCATATCCTAACACAGAAAATCCAGGAACTGCATCACTTCCTGTAAATTGAACATGTCCTCAAAGCAATTTTATTCCAGATCCGCTTCCACTATCCTCTTATTAAACACTATATTTTAACCATCATATTAACCTCTGAATTTTATTAAGCACCACAGCTTACACTGTTTCAGATTTTGAGAAAATAAGCCACTGATCATGAGAAGACACTATCTTGGATTAAAAAGTGTGTAATTATTAACTTTCATTAGAAACTCTGCAGCCATTCTTACTACCAAATTCAGAAGAAAAATGTGGCTTACAGATCCTTAGGAGATTTTTTGATCACTTATTTGATAGTATTAGAGACCCCCTAGACAAAGCCCAACTACTCAGTCTTTGCCAAGAATGAGGTCTGGCCTAGCCTCAACACTGAGAGGTCAAAATCACTCTGCACGTCATGTTGGCTCCATATTCACAGGGAGATAAAATGCAATTCTCAGCCACACAGAAGTTAAGGAAGGTCTCTGGCTTTGTAACAACATCAGTAAAACAGAATTTGATCAGTTAACAGAGCAGACAGATAGCACTCTAACTGTCAAACACAGCTTGCAAATTTAGTTTTGTGCTCATTAGTTCACCTCTAATATGAAGCACTAAAGTGAGCTATATCTGAATTTCCATTGAGCAAACTTCAATATTGTATCACAGCTTTCCTACCTGATTGGAACTCTTTAAAATAAGTTGGTAGATGCATCAATTTCAGACAGACATCACTTGCAACACTGCACCTCAGAGCAGTCTTGCATAGCATAATTTCTGTTGAACAAAGGAACACAGCCAAGGGCAGCAATGCGAGTACAAAGGGACACTAAGTCACACCTGATCAGCCAATGGGTACAGGGGCAAAACACAAACCCCTGCAGTGTGTGCGAAACACTCCAAAAGCTCTGTTCTTCCCTAAGTGCCTCTCTCTAATACACCACACCAAAAGCAGCAAGGATGTATGGCCTCTTGCTTGGCACTACCTTTCTACAAGGACCAAAAGAAGATGCATTGGTGCGAGTCCCAGTTTTTGAAGCATGCATTATCCCACCATGGTCTGGTTGCAAATGAGGACCAATACTGTAAAAGTGTCATCCGTATGAATAGATGAAGGTGTCAAATTTTTCCACACTTTTACCAGAAGTCTACAGAGCTTCCTTGTATGCTGCCCTTCTCCTCTCCCACTTACAGCTGTATGACTGCATTCCCGAGGCAGAAAGGCGCCTCTGCCTGGAGTGCTGTGCAGCACTCAGAGCAGTGCTGGCATTAAACATCACAGCCCCTGCAGAACTAACTCAAACTGCCCTCATGGAATGCCTGTATTTGGAAACCACCCGAGCACTTTAACTGCTTTAAAACTACTAGTTTTGTTGTTTGCAGGAAAAAAAGAAACAAAAACTATTCTCATAGCATCCGTGTTATTTTTTTTGTCTCAAAGTTCTGCTGGACCTGCTCAGCAACATAAAGCTGTCCGTGCGTTAAGTAAAGCTTTTCAACCAACAGAAACCAGGAGGAAAAGTTCAAACATCTCAAGCAAATCACAAACTGAAAGCAATTAGCCCTCTCTGTCCTTGACCAGATTTTTATTGGCAAATATGTCCCAGTATGGCAAATGTTCACTGTACCATTAAAAAAATAAAAAGAAACCCAAGCACATAAAAGTTAAAAGTGGCAATGAGTTTCACAAATCTGTTCAGCGTAAGCACCGTACTTCTGGAATGAAATCACACTCTGATCACAAAGCACTCTACACACACTGAGAAAACATTAAAAGCTTCGTCTTTGCTTCAAATATGAGGCCGAACTGCCTAAAAACAAACTGCTGGAAATAATACTTGAAAAATTCTTTTCACTGAATATGTGTACACAGCTCTGCATGTGGATCGATAGGCAACAGACATTCCCACTTACCAACACAAGAGCTACACAAGGCAGTTGGCCTGTCTTTCCAGAAATCCTTTTTATCACAAATAAATCACACATGCACACAGGGAAAAAATGCTTTAGATAACATTGCTGTGAGCGCGTGTTTATTACTCTGTCTTCCATCCCCCACTTCTGCGGTTTGGTATTTAATTACAGGGTGGAGTGGTCCCCAGGCTACTTATGTTTCTTCAAGCCCCAGCCAGCAAACTTCTGCAGGAACTGACATGCACGAGTGTGCGTGCTGCGAGCCGTAGCTGGTTCCTGGTCAGCAGTGCTAACCAAGACCATTACTAACAGAGAGCCACTGCAACTTTCACCCAACGGTTCTTGAAAATACGTTTAAAAGAAACTGTCTGCTTTACAGACCACAGGGGCTTTAACAGGACACAGTCTGGCTATGCACCATTCGTTTTCTCCTCCATTTTCTTTTGCTAATGAGTATCACCACATTTTTATCATCAGGCTGGAAAGAAATGGCAGTTTTTTGACAAATGTGGCCTGAATTTACCATTCAAGGTAAATGTAACCTAGTACGCTCGGTTTGACCAACAGGACTTTTAAAGGCATCATCTAACTCGAATCCTACATAATATTGCGTAGCTTTAAATGTGACTTATCATAAACAATTTTACATTTCTGCAGAAAAGGCTATTTTCACTTTAAAAAAAAAAAGCAAAATATTGTGGATCAAACAGGATCAGTTTATAGTTACGTATTACATCCAGAAGCATTGAGTTCCCCCCCCCCAAAAAAAAGCTTTTCCAATTAATTTTTATGGAAATCAGAAAAGTGCTCACTGGAAAAATAAAACTGTGGGAACAACATATAGACCAATTTAGCTAACAAATTACAGGCACGGTGAAAATTTACCTTATATTAAAAGGATGCTGTTAATCAGAACAGTACTGTTGATACAATTTGGGAAAAATATGACAGACACTGCGGGGTTTTATCCACAGCTTTTTTTTTTTTTTTTTTTTTTAATACAGGACCCACAATTTTTTAGACCCAACAAGAATTCAGCATCTTGGAACACTCTATATCTATGTCAGAAATGTGGGACAGGTGAAGGTGAAACCATGTGAGTGCATTTTGATATCAGTCAAAGCCAAATGGTAGACAAGAATTGTGTTATGTGATCTAAAGCTGGAGTGTGAACACTTGCTTGCCAAGCCCTAGCAAGAATTTATATAAAATATTTATTCAGGAGCAATCTGCTACAGTGCTCCTATAAGCTTCCCTTCCTCTGTATTGCTCTACTGAGAAAAATGCATGCAAAGTGCAGCAATAATATCTCAGTTAGGTGATAAACCAGATTAACAACAGACTCATAAAACTGGGCCCTTGTGAGCGCTCCCACACACTGACATGCAGAATGGCAGAAAGAAATGTATTTCCACTCTGCTCTGAAGGTGAGAAGAAGCACAACCCATATCGTACAAAGGAATTCAAGGACCGGGCTCTCTGGAGATGCCAAAGCCACAAAGAAAAGAAATCGTTACAGAATCATGTAAATGATGTACTTTGTTATTTTTACAAGAAGAAAACATTCTCTGCCTTCCCCCAACTCCTATCACTGTGCTTGGTATGGCTGAATACACACAGACATGCAGTCTCATATAAGCTCAAGACATGCCTATTCTGACAGGCAACAAGCGGGCAAACCCATAGCCCAACTCCACTATTTATTCCATTAGAAAACACCTGGAGTACTGCATCCAGATGTGGAGTCCTCAGCACAGGGGAGAGATGGACCTGCTGGAGTGTGCCCAGGAAGAGGGCAAGGGGTGGAACACTTTCCCTACCAGGACAGGCTGAGAGCTGGGGCTGTTCAGCCTGGAGAAGGCTCGGGGGAGACCTGAGAGTACCTGTCAGTACCTAAAGGGACTGTAAGAAAGAAGGGCACAGAATCATTAGCAGGACCTGTTGTGTCAAGACAAGGTGAAATGGTTTCAGACTAAAAGAAGGGAGATTTTGACTGGATATAAGAAAAAAGTTTTTACAGTAAGAGTGGTAAGGCACCAGCACAGGTTGCCTGGAGAGGCAGTGGGTGTCCCATCCCTGCAGAAGCTCCAGGTCAGCCTGGATGGGGCTCTGAGAACCTGATGGAGCTGCAGTTGTCCCTGTATTGCAGAGGAGCGGGACCAGATGGCTTTTAGAGTCCCTTCCATCTAAAACCATTCTATGATTCCAAACATTCTGCAGCCGTGCCTTCGCCAGGTTATCACAGTGCCACTTCACCTACAGCAAATCCGGAACAGAGATACAGAACCCACTGAAATAACGTGCTGCTGCCTTAGCACATATTACAACTGCTGCATATTCCCAGTCCTATTATGCTACTTCGAACCGAATTCCAAACGTCACAAATAAGACGCTTCAGTCAGACAGACGGTTCGGCTGTCACATTTGTCCAAACGCGTCTCCAAAGCAGGGGAGCCCCGTGCCCACGGACCGCGCTCCGCACGACTCCTCACATCGCCACGCCGAGCTCAGATCGCGTTCGGATCCCGGGCGGGAAGCGGCAGCGCGAGGGGACGCAAAAGAAGCCGGGAGCCGCACGGGCGGGCAGGGACTCCGCCGCCCACCCCCCGCTCTGCCCCTCCCCGCCGCCGCCCCGGGCCTCTCCGCGTCTCTCCCTCTCCCCCTCTCGCACCTCAGCCCCCGCCGCCCGCGCCCGCCCCGCGAACGGCCCCCGTCCGGCGCCGCGCTCGCTCACTTGAGGAAGTAACGCTGTCCCGTGTGCGTGAGCGCCATCTCCCAGCCTGGCGGCAGCGGCAATTCGTCCGTCACGTCGTAGGAGCGCTGCCGGAGGTGCCCGTGCTGAGGCGCGGCGGCCGAGCCCACGAGCGAGGCGGGCGAGGAGTGCGAGCGGACGTGCTGCGCGGCGGCGGGCCGCGGCGGGGGGCCGCCCGAGTCCGTGCTGGACTGCCGCGAGTGCGAGCCCGAGTCGGGCTCCTTGAAGAAGGACTCGGGCAGGATTTTCTTCCGCCAGGAGCTGGGCCGGGGGTTCATGACCGCGTTGAAGAGCGCCTCGAGCTCCGTGTCCAGGTCCTGCGTGACGTGGATCACCTGCTGCCCCGGCGGCGGGGCCGCGGGCGCGGCGTTCATCTTCCCCCCCGTCAGCCCCGACGGCGAAGCGAGCGGGAGACGGCCGGGGCCGGCCCCGCTGCGCGGAGGGACGCCGGGCGGTCCCGGAGGCGCGCCGCCGTGCCGGAGCGGGCGGCGGTGCGGCGCTGCCTCTGCGCCCCCTCACAGCGACGGCCGCGGCCCGGTGGAGGGGCGGGCGGGTCAGCCCACGGGCAGCGCGGCGCCCTCCCCCGGGCCGGGCCGCCCCGGGCCGCGCCGCGGCGATGGGTGCCCCGCCTACCCCGGCGGCCCGGCCTCCGCCCCGCCCCGCCCCGGCCGTGGTTATGCAACGGCCGCGGAAACTTCGGATCCTCCGAACTGCTGCGGGACGGGGCGGTTTTAGTGCGTCTCTGGGGTGCGGGGCCGGTGAGGGCTGTGCTCGTCGGGAACCCTCACAGCCACTCCAGTCCCGTCAGCGCGACCGCCCGCCCCTCGCTTCTGTCCCGCACGAAGTTTGCGAAGGCCTCAGGGCGCCGGGCGGGGCGTGACGGCCGAGCACGGGACGCGGCCCGGGCACTGACCTCCCCCCGGGGCCCGCAGGGTTCCGCTGTGCGCCCGCCCGTCGCGGCGGAGCGCTGCCCGCTGCTCGGGAGCTCGGTGCGTTCCTTCTCCTCGTGACACGCGGAGAGGACTTCTGGCAACCCCATCAGCTTTGTTTTTAAGCCGTCGTTCAGGAAACTCACGGCAATACTCTGGAAGCAGAACCATTCTTAAAAGAGTGTAGTAGCTTCACAGTGTGATTTAGTGATATCTTGGAACAGGGGGGGAGGGTGGGGAAGAGTTAATGAGGACGTGTCGTACAGCTGCTTTATGAATACCTGATGATAACCCATGAAAAGATTCATCCCCGTGCCGGCAGGTATGGATTTAATACGGAGCTGTATCCCGAATCTCCCCAACACACCCTCTGGTGATACTGCAAATACAGCCGTGAGGCTGCTTCCATTCCAACTGCCTCTTTGCACCCCAGTAGTGTATATACCAGAGCCAAAACTGTGGTCAGAATGTATTCCTGAGGCTTTCTGCAATGTAAGTGTCAGTCATGCAATTTTTTTTCGGTGAATTTTGCCTTCTATTGTCATTTTATTCTCATAATTCAAAAAAAAAAAAAAAAAAAAACACAACGATTTTTTTTTGGTGTGTGGAGTAACTTTTGAATAATAAGGCAAAAAAATTTGCTTCAACTCAATAGCTGCATCCGTAAGGAATAATGACAGTAATGTTCCAATGTCAGTGTTCCTTTTTGTAATAATAAGCATACAGTGCTGTATGACTACACGCACAAAGATATCGGGTGTTGATTGTATTAACATGGAACTTTATTTTAGTAATGTGGGTTTTTTATTATTATTTATTTTATTTCTGCAGCTTGGAAAGTCTCTAAGCTATTCTGATTTCAGAATCCCCCTCCTCAGTAATCAGAGAGAAAGCTTTCAGGTATGTTTTTGTGTTGTTTTTGTTTTTAACTAATTTCTTGTTTCTTAAGCAGCATTCACTATTCTGAACTTCACATGGCTTCTCCAGCTGAGAACTTAGACACTATTCCTGATCAATCTTTGTCCTTTGATCAGTGCAGATTCTGAGATTCATGGTTAAATCCTGTACATGAAATCAGGGCTAAGATCAACTCCTAGGACCACGTATTGCTCCTCATTTCCTGATTTCCTTGCTCCAATAAATGTCCTCTCTCACTTATTTATTTTTCCTTAGATTTCCTGTTCACATCTCATCGACAAGCAGATCTTCTCTTTGTATTTTTTTGCCACATGTGCTGTATTTCTGGTCAGGAAATCCAGTACTCCCAAGATTTGTTCACACTTCCCTTTCCTGACAATTTTCCTGGCTATCTTTTGTACCATTCTCTTGGTGCTTCCTTACTGGTCACTTGCTGGTGTTTTTACTAGCTTGGACAGCAGTGCTAATTGCAGCACCTGCTCCAGAGTTACGCAGATATACCATATGATTTTTCCCCTGCAATTTCCTTTTTTAAACCTTTGCATATTAGATGATTGTCTTTGTATGTGTGCAGTCTATTGTACAGATAATGATCTGAACGTGAGTGCTTTTCCACATAGCCTTTACAAGGGCTTTTACACTTCCTCTAGGCCTCTGTATCCTTGGGTAGAGACACACCCATCTATCTGCCATTACATTCCTTTCCAGATGACATGTCTATTCAAGGCAAAGCTCTGACAACGTCCTTCATGGCGACATCTAAGTTAATTAGACCACTTTCAGAAGACAGGATTGCATTTTGTAAGTATATACCATCTGTTTTAAGCTTAAGCAGTATTTATTACCACTAGAACTTTCTTCTTTAGCAAGGTAGTGTTTACTAGTGTTTCAGCTGTATTTTTTACTCAACATTAAGATTAGCTGCTACCGTATGACTTGGTGGGGACTAAAGCATTTTCATCCACTAGTCTGAAAGTGATTAAATATGTAAGTACAAACTATCTTAGCATTGTTGTTATTATTCTTATTTTAGAAACAAGTAACTTCCTTCTTTTGGCACAGATAGGATATGACCACCAGCACTTAAAGGAAATGATTCAATACACTCAGGTCCTTGGGAGACAATGGCATTTTGCTGGGTGTGGGATTAAGTGATAAAGGAACAAAAATGATGTAGAAAGCTTCCTTATCATTACTTCTTTCTTCTAATTACATTATCATGCACTGTAAAAAATAAGAGCATAACATTACTTTATCTCAATTACATGTGCTGTTCAACTGTTTTTGAATTGTACAGACATTTTCTCATACAACTGGAGGGTTTGTAACAGTCCAGTACTTTTGGTATACCCTATTTGTAGTACAACTTCTAGCACCAAATTCTATCTATACTTAAGTGCAAAGCCAAGCATGCAGATGAGAAAAGTAGGTGCACTTCCAAATGTACAATTAGATGAGCACCTAGTGGTTTAAAGAAAAAATGCCATGTTGTCATTTTTAATCTAGATTTCTTTTTTTTTTTTTTTCTTCCCAAGAAAGCTAGCACTGATGAACATGCACAGATGATGTCTATTAGAAAGATTTCAGGATTCCCTTGAAAAATCTAATGGTTCCTATTAACTGAGTAACAACCAGGGAAAGCATTCACGCTTCCTGCCTTCTGCTTTGGTATGTGCTGCAGAAAAGACTTTCAGTGGTCACTGACTTGAATTTGCTCACATATAACTTAACAAAGCTCAGCCATATGTAAAATGAAAGTTTTTATTTCTCCAAAATAAATAATGGAGAACAAGGAATAAAATGTAATAGTAAACAATGTACACATTTTGCTATACAAAGGTACATGTGTTTTAATGCACCTATTTACACTTTGAAAACATCGTGCTATTTGTCATGCTAATTAATAGTTTATATTTGCTTTTGTGAGAATTGCTTATTGTTTAATATCCATATTTTTACGTTACATTCCTGGTAGTACTTTTAAATTAGTCTCTTTTTCAAGGGACCTCTGAAACTAAGGTAGGCTTATGTAAATGTATTTTGTTTTTTAACAAAGCAATTAGTGCTTACAATTCCATTTTCATTCACATACATTTCGCAGCTATTTATTTCTAATGTAGCTAGCCGCTTTTAGACTTTGGCTGGCACCTCAGAATGTATGCAAAGCATATCCTGTGCAGCCAACTTTGATGTTGTTTATTTAATACACAGACCTGCTATATATTACCAAGTTTCACCAGAACAGCTATGTCAGCATGTCTCCCCTCCAGCCAACATCTCCAGGCCAGTCAAACCTCAAATGTAGACACAGTCTGCTAACTAAAAAAGAACTTACGTCAGCTCAGTTCATGTCTTGTAAATTGATGTAATGTCAGGAGCAAGAAGGCTTTGTGAGCGTCTACAGATGACTGCACAGACACTCATTTCAGAAACAGCTGCACTAAGCAGAAAAATTGCATCGATGTTTGTGTCTCAAAGGTTGCCCTCCTTACAGCAAAGCCTAGGGAACGGGACACACCAACACTGCTCATTCACACCAGTACAGAGTCAGTCAAACATTTGAATAGTTTGCAGCAGTGATCTGGAAAAACCTGCAGTGTCTAGCTTGTAAGCAGCTAAAGACCTATCAAACCACGCTGGAGATAGAGCTGCGTGTTTCAGCTCTGTTGCTCCATTCCCAAGAAGAGTGTGGAATAAAGTACACAGGTTTGTCTCAGGTGGCTTAAAATGGTAATGAAATTGAGCTTTGCTAGCACAGCTCACTTTGTGCTTAAATTAAATAGGAAAAAAAAAAGTGGGAATTGTGGTAATTTACATTTATCTTGGAAAAGAAAAATCAGCAGCAGTATTGAAAACAATATTGAAACCAATTGTGCTGCAATATACCAGACCCTGACCACAAAGCAAACGCGGAGTGACAGCAGACTTCCTTCCCCTTATTTAGATAACTAAGAAAGAACATGGTTTTACCCATGGAGTTTCACCAATCTCTTCCTAATCTTGTGCTTCCTTTCCTATACTCTATGCATTGTTACATTACAAAGTCACAGTAGAGGAAATAGGTGTTCTCGTATAAACTAGAACCAAAATAGAATCACATTCATACCTTTGGGCTCATACATGTACGTGTTTATCAATAGCAATATACTTAGATCTAATATGTTTGAATATTACATTCAAAAGATAATTTTAAGGTGAACTCTTAAGAGTTCAAAGCATTTTCTGTTAAATGAGAATCCTAGACCTAATCCAAAATTTGGATACTGGTGTGTGTGTGTGTGTAAATCTGAACTGCATACCTGTTTCAATTAAAAAAACTTTCCCCGTAGAATTCAAGAAACATCAAATTAATCAGAAAGCCAGATGAAGGGTGAAAGAATATTCAGTACATTAAAAGCTTGAAGGAATGTGTGACAGGGACAAGCAGAAGTACGAGAAGTAAAACTTGTAAGGGAGCCTAAATGTGCCTTAGAGATGGGGAATCAATTAAAACTCGGGTCGGTGTACTTTATAAAATGGATTGCAGTCATACACAGCTCATTCAAAAGGATATAAACAACAGGAGGAAGAAAAGCACGGCTTTGTGAGTTTACTCAGCACTTAAAGGAATATAAATGTTTACAATGCTGAACAAACCATGTCATCCTGAGTGTAAAGAACTTAATGCTCTTTGCTAAGTGTTTTAACAAATTGATTAGCAAGCTCAAAGGAAACAAGATGCCAACCAGTGAATTTGGAAAATGCAAAGTGAAATACAGCGGCGTCTTGAGACCATGAACAATTGTTAATGAAAGACAAATACTGAAAATGATTGTACAGTGAGCTCCTCCACAGTGAATTACAAAGTTAAACTTTCTGCCCCCTGCTGTTTAAACCAGGTATTTCTGCACTTCTACAGTCGCACAAGTACAGATGAAAGCAACGTTCCTGCAGAGCATCGTTCTCCCCACATACAAACCTGCGTGGGAGCACGTTACTGAGGGCTGAGTCCAACTCTGCTTTTCAGGAAACTATCTTATGCTTCCAATACTTGGACTTTTAGTTCTTTTATGCACTTAGAAGTCTGCACCAATACCATATTCACCTGAATTTAGTAGTCCATCAAAAAAAAAAGCAAGGATCCGCTTGCCAACTGCTTACATCATAAAGCCAAAAGTTACTAGAAGTACAAAGGAAAGGGAGTTGGGACAAAATTATTATTTTTTAAGAAAAAACATTCAAAATGTTCTGTAGTAAGGTTAATAGGTAATAGCTTCTGTACTTAATAGGCCTCTAAAATGAAATAATAATGTGTTCCACTTTCTCACAGGATACTCAGAATTTAATATTTGTGAATTCCTTCCATGTTAAAACACACCACCATCTGCAAAACAAATCCAGTCAGTCACTTTCTTCAAAGTGATGTAACTTCTTGAGAGGTAATCTGCAATATTTTTTTTGTTATAAATAAAACATCTATTCCAGATTTACAAAAGGCTCTTTAAAAAAGGCTTCAAATTTAACTTTCTCCTTAGATAATGTAGAAATAAAAGGGGAAAAAAACTATAAAATAAGTAGGGTTAAAAGTAGTAACAGTGAAAGGAGACACAAAAAGCTTCCAGGACGTGTATCTAAAACTTGTATATTTACTACCATGAACAAAGACTGTGGCTATACTGAGGAGAGGTGGAATAAAGAGAAAATACTGATCTACATATTCCCATTGCTAGGCAGGGGGGTTGGAACTACATGATCCTTGGGGTCCCTTCCAACCCGGGTGATTCTGTGATACATATAGACTGGTTTTATATTTATCCTGAAAATACACCAATTACATCAGAACAAACAAAACCCAAGAAATCAGAAGTTGTAACTTTTGAGCACATCTGATTACCACATGCTGTATGAGAGGGAAAAAAAAATCAACATACGTAGATGGCAATTGAAACACTTTTCTATGGGGAAGGAAGTCACATTGAAGACATGCTACATGAAACAATTAAACACTTAGAGAATAAGCAACTCCAAATTTGAGAAAACAGACTTTTTTTGTTAAGTGGTAGTTACTTATTGATTGAAGCACTTTTGCCATGCAAGTAGTATTTTTCCTAAGTTCTAAACAGAGAGAAAATGATGCATTTGTAAATTAGTACAGAAATGTACGGTGTCACTGCAAAAGTCACTGCCAGAATCTGAATGTGAAGGTTCTCATCTGTTTATTCTCTCCAATAGAATTTAAGGGATTTATTATGTGCTCTCACTAGTGACAGTGAAACACTAACTAGTAAAACTACTTACCTTTGTCACAAGAGATATGAAATACTGCACATAAATACAACTGAAAAGTGTCTTTTAGCATAACCTTTTGAGGACAACCTTCTTAAATACAGAAAGCCTTTATTTATTCTGCAGTACTTAGCTTGTCTTCAATGATACCCAAATAGGGGGAAAAAAGCCCAACCCAAGGTGCTGTATCACAAGACAAAGATCTGATTTACCACAAGTTAACTGTTTTCTTAACAGGCCTAGTAGCCAATAGTTTTCAACTGTTCAGATCACCTTTACCTGTAGAAATAATCAGCACGCTAACTTACACTTAGGCCCCAAGACTTTCTGTAGGAACTGCTATGTGTAGAAATGCCTGCCTAGTAGGGCTTACAGATAGCTTTGTTAAAATTGAAGCCTTCTGTTAAGTAAGATGACCTGACGTGAGTTATTCTCGTGTGCAGGTCTCACCACAAAGCTGGGAACTAAGTTTTCATAACATGCTGCATTGCTGCTTTGTGAAAACATTTCCAATACAATTAACAATAAGCAGCTGTTGGGAGAAGTGAACAGCAGAAGCTCTGTAGCACCTAGCCTCTGAGTTGGCTGGATCCCTTGGACAGAAAGGCAGTAGTCCCACAGGTACACCTGCACTTCTACACGTACAAGAGTCTGAATGGAAAAAACATTCCTGTAAAGTATTATTCTCACAAGTGTAGGTATTGAATAGGTTTTTATTTTTATTTCAAAACAGAGGCAAAACAGAAAAATCTGCTTAATAAACATAAAAACGTGCACAATCTCCTATAATATTGACACAGCTTTACTTATGTAGAACGTAGAAAAGCTCTTAAAGTAGAACCATACTAATTTAGAGCTAAAGGAAGTCTCAGTATGGCATACTGATTTCCTACATACGTAAGTAAAGTAAAAGCAATTACCCATCTTGTATCAGGCAGGTGTGTAAAGTTAGCACCAGAAAATGTTCAGCCTGTAATTACTGACTCAAGATCCTGGCCAGAAAAGCATTACTTTCAGATTAACATCTGATCCAGATGTTTATTTTTCTTTACATGTGTTAGTGAACACTGAGTGCCTAGCACAAGTCTTGAATGAATTCTATTTCATGTTTCGTGCTATTCTCCTACAATGGTTTGTCTTCATTTCCCCCAGGGCTTGTTCCAATTGCTGAATGAGGTGGAGGAGGGTAGAAGGGTCAGTTTGTAACACCTGGGTAGTTAGATCTTCGTTCTCATTAAGATGTAGCTTTATAGTCACCGCAGGCTTAATTTGCTGCCTCAGACTTCTGCTTGCAAGCTGCATGAGGGTTTAAAGGAAATTAAAATAGGGAAACAAGCAACAACAAAAATGGAAGATAGTTGGGAACTTTTACAGTTCCCACATCAATAGTTCACAACAGGTTTGCAGGACCTGCTTGCAGGCCTGTTTAAAGAAATAAACAAATCATCTTCATTGACATTAAACAGAGTCTATTAATAATTTTTATCATTAGGCAATACCCATCCATTTTAATTAATACATTCAAAAGATTTATGAAAATTAGCTGAAAATAAACTCCTGGATTTATTTAGTATATGCCAACTTTATAAAGCACTGATAGAGCTATGAATTCATTTTTCATAAAGCAACAAATACTTTGCACATCCTGTTCACCTTGCAACTAGTTCAGTACAATAACAAAACTATGTCCATTTGAAATATATGAAAATGCTGCAATTTGTATTACTCTGAAATAATATAAACTCATATCTTTATAGTTGCTCGTGTTATTAAAAAATATAATGCAAAATACAGAGTACCAATAAAAAAAAAGAGATTACCTGCACATCTAGTCTCCACTCAAGGCTATGATAGCTGGGAAGCTTCGGTGCCAGCTCACCAAGAATGCTTCTGATCTCCTTCCTGTTATCAAGGTAAAGCTGAAGCAGTAATTTGTTCAATTCATCTGAGAATCCCAAAACATGAATGGAATCTTGGAAGTCCATTTCAGAAATCTGGAAATTAACAATTTAGGCCTTACTACAGAGCTATGCAATAATCATTATTACTTTCTCAACAACAGAACTGTGAGTAAGCACCATACATATTGTGCAGTGCAGTTACTTTACTGCAGGGATACACAGAGATGAGTCTACAGCTCGAAGAAAACAGATAGCACATTTTTAAGTATTTGAGAGCAAAATACAACAGCAAAAAAAGCATCTGAAGTTTGCAATAATTAAGTATATTTCTAGACAATCAACTTAGCAACAGTATGTAGTATTGATACTGAAGTTACAAATACTCTGAAATGGACTGAATATCTTGTACACATAAGAAGGCACCAGGTGCAACTTCAAAGCCCCATATCAACACAAAATAGCCCTTCGAAGTCAGTCTTCTCAGGTCAATGACTGTGCTGAGCTGGAAGAGCTCAGTTCATCACTGCTGAAATAGCAATTTAATTTACAGAGTCATGCATTACAATGCATACATACAGTAAAAATTCTGTGATTAACTATGCTTTGCCATAACAGCACTGCAATTTATCTGTCAGTCAAGGTACCTTACTTCAAGGCAACACGCTACACTAATTCATTTTCCTCTCTACCTGCTCTTTAGAACATCTGCTTAGCTTAGAATTATTTGTCTATGGATCACTTTTCTCTGTCTCTAGTGTACAAACAGTCTGCCACACCAATAAGAAGTCTATCTAATGGAGTTATTATCCAGCTATAATTCTCTTACTATCTGCTCGCGCTCACCCTGAATTTCTGGTGTCAGCATTTGAAAAAGCTCTCGGGCAACACAAGGGGAATACTTACTCTGGGTTAGCACAACATGCAGAAAAAGCAGCTCTGCTGAAGTTGTGTTATTTGGACAGAGCTTAATCCTGAAGCACCCTTCCTTATACAGGCTGAAGTGTTGGGTGTTTTTGTCATGCACTATCAGTGTTATGCTTTGGTATCAGGGATGCTGCATACAAATCCTAAGCCTATCCACGCTGAAACAGTGTTTTAATAAGAATACAGCAAAATACACCTTTCATTTAAATAAACAAAAATCCATCTCATCAAAACTTTGACTTTTCCTTTTTCATCAGTGTTTTTATAACTCCTATTGCTCAGCAGACATCCCTGAATTCACCACATAAGGTGTTCTCACCATGAGCTTGGAGCTTTCTGTAAGAAGGTACATCAGTCCCTCCACCCCATGCTGCACGGTATCAACACCAGCGTTGAGTTTTCCTTTAAAGAAAGCAGAATTCCTTTTAGGTCCTTGCAAAGCTGCCAACCGTAACACACACAGCTACGTATTTACTCAAAGCTGGAGGAGTACGCATAGAAAAAAAGTGAAGATCGAACGCCTCGCAAACAGTAATGAGAGCAACCCAAAGGCGAGCTGAAGGCGCCTAAGAATTAAAACAACACAAACCCAATGCAAACGCAACCGGTTACAGCACAGCGCCTGGGTCACAGCACGCTCCGCAGCGCGGTCTGCGAGCACAGCCTAACGAGGGCTCCATGATCCGGGCGCCACCCGTCGCCCTCCGCGCGTCCCGCAGCCGCGGTAACGGCGCGGTAATGGCGCGGCAGTGCCCCGCCCCGCCCCTTACTGGCAGCCGCTTCACAGGCTTTGGGTGCCGCGCCGCGCCGTAGCAGCTCCACCGCCAGGTGCCCCAGCTCTCCGACAGCTGAAACGAGAGGAAGCGACTTCGCTGTAAGGTCGGGTAGGCCCGGCCACCAACTGCCGCTGCCATTCCCGTCCCGCCTGCCGCCGCCGCGCGGCCCGCGGACGAGACCGGCGGACTCAGCAGAAGCCCCGCTGCCGAACCTCCGCCGCCCACCCGGGACAGGCAGCCCAGGTGCGCCTTCTGCTCCTCCGACAGCACCAACAGCATCGCCGCTCCCAGGGACAGGAAGGGGCGGGGGGCGAGGCGGGCGGGCCGGAAGGGCGCGGCGTCCCGCCCACGGCTCAGGGCCCGCCCAGCCGCCCCGCCCAGCCGCGTCACGCGCCCGCGCCTGAGCGACGTCCGGCTGGAGCAATGGGATGCCGCGGGCAAGCGCGGCCCTTGGGGGCGGGACTTCCGCCGCGGCCCTTGGGGGGCGGGACTTCCGCCGCGGCCGCTGGGCGGAGGTGAGCGCGCCATGGAGGCGGCCTAAGTGCGGTTCTCGGCTCCTGGCGCCGGGCCTTGTGCCGGCCCCACAGGTGAGGGACTGTAGGCTGCAGGGGCAGCTGCCGCGTCCCCCAGCTCCTACCCGCCGCGCGGCGCCCCGGCTTTGCGGCCGTTCGTGCGGCGCTGAGCCCGCCGCTCGTTGCGCAGCGCCTATTCGCTTCCGCCCCGGCCGCCCCGCCTCGCGGTATCGTTGCGGCTACGGGCGGCGCCTCGCGGTCGGCCGGCGGAGGGAGGCTGGACGGGGCACGAGCGCTCTGCGGGTCGCTGCCGGGCTGGGCGCGGGGCCGTATCGTAGCGCCTCGCGGCCCGGCGCTGAGGTGAGGTGGTGGGGAGGGGCGCTGACCGCGGGAGAGTGGCGGCGGGGAGGAGCGGTGCTGCGGCGGCCGGAGCTGAGCGCGAAAGGCTGTCTGTGCGAGGCGGGTTTGGGTCCTGTCAGCCTAGGGTGGGGGAGGTGGAGGTTGGTGATGATGGGCTGCCGTTGGGCTGTAGAAAGCCGCGGCGTAGGGGTATCCGAGATACACGTGAGAGCTGTGATGGCGTTTGTGCAACTGTGTGCTGCGCTGCTGGGTTTTGGAAGCCTCGGACAGAGCAGTCTGCTGAAAACGCGGAAAACGCCGTCGCTGTGTTTGTGGTGGGGCGGACTCTGATGCGTTCTCTCTGGGCGTTGTAATCCTGTGCAGCACGGGGATGGAATTTCAGGCTATTAAATGTAGATCTGTTTTTTTTCTGCTAAATGGTTAAAACAAGTATTTTCTTAACAACTGAGGCGTGATCATAAACGTATAGGCAGGGAATTGCACTTTGCTGCCTTTTACTGTGAAAGAAACTGGACTGAAAAATGTGTTTCTGAACATTTATGTTTACGCGTGCTTAGAGCATCTCTGTTTGAGAATAGTCGGCAGGAGCTCCGAGTGCTCTGTCAGCTCAGCGTCCAGCACCAAATCGTTTCTTGATGCTCCCGCAGCTTGTTGGTTCTGGCAGGTGTGATGCAGTGCTTTTGACAGAGTGCAGGGACTGCAGCTACAAGAGCATTTTCCCCTCAGGTTACACGTTCTGATCTGGGAATCAGCTTGTTGGTGTTTAAAGATGGTATTTGTAACACAGTGAGATCCTTGTTAAAATGAGAAGCAATATTGCGCTCTCTGCTTCCATAAAAAGTTTAATTAGAAATATATTATCCATTGTGAAGTCAAAAATACTGCTTCTGCCTTATTGCTATGGGAAATGCCTTGGCTGATGTATTTGAAGTTCATGTAGGAGCTTTATGGCCACTGTGGTGCCCTCAGCACATTGCCTCCCCACTCCGGACCTGATGGTCCTGTTCCATCAGGAGGAGGTGTGCAGCTCCTCAGGCTCAGTGTGTTTTGCAAGTTCTGGAATGTGAAGTGGGAAGCAGTCTGAAACTCCCACAGTTACATAATGAGAACCCTGTCTAGAAAAACACGTGTAGGCACTCCGAATTAATGCAAGAGAAGTTAAACTTCATTTGTGTAGTTTGCAGCTAGTGTTTAATTGCATATGCTTCTATTTCTGTATGGTGTAAGTTGCTTTACTCAAATAAAGACTGTGGTCTGCAAATGAGCTGTGAAGTTTCCTGAAGCATAGGGCTTTTTGAGATGTGTTTGAGGCGGCAATTCTTGGGCTCAGAAGAGTTTGTGTGTAACTGGTTAATGAAGAGGGCTATATGTGTTTTTTGTTAGCATGAGCAACTTTATTTCTGTTATTTTGTAATGATACTTAATGCTGTTTTAGTGCTTTCTGTATGTATGATACTGTGATAGTTTCAAGTGTCTGGTTACTTCTGTCATTAAGACAGTTACCATTTTTTTGGATGGTTACCCTTTTACTCTTCCAGTTTCACAGATGTTCCTGTTGCTGGGGCTGACAGATTTGGGAAGCCAGGAAATTGTAATTTAGAAATAAAAAGTCACATATTTCGTAATTCATTACAAGTTCCTTTGATTGTAACTTCTGTTCTTCTAACCAGTTAGAAGTTTCACAATGCATCATGTGTCTGAATGGCAGCTAGTCATTGTCTCTTTAAAGATTGGATTGTGGCCATAGCAATATTACTAGAAGAAACTGTCTGCTGAAACTTGTCTGGGGGGAGCAGAGGTTGTGATCTTTGGTGTCAAGTTCTGCTTTTGCAGGGAAGGGCATCTAGAAGAGAGGCTGGTTCTTCCCTCCTGCTTCTAACCACCATTGGCTGTGCATGTAGTCGTGGGGCTGTGACTGAGGACACATTTTCTGGGAGGCAGTGATGATCAGGCGGTGCCCTCCTGGCTGACTGTAGTACAGGGTGATGCGGGAGGCTGAGTGGGGGTCATTCCCCATTGCTCTTCCTTATGCTAAAGAGGTTTGTTTTAGGATGGTCGTCTTTGAAGAAAAATGGGGAAAAAATTAAGCTAAAAATATGTTGGCCCCTTCTTCTAGTAGCGTTTGGAATGAACTTCCTGATGGAGTTCTGTCGTTCCTTTTGAAGTTTGTATCCAGCAGATGATGTCAGTGGTCCGGTTGGATTGCAGTGTGGAATCGGTGGTTCTGCTGCACCTGGTTGGGTTGTAAGAGGGTGAGGTGCAGGAATGAAAGCAGTTGTGGTCTCTGAGACGTTCTGCAGACAGCAGTGTTGTTATAATACAGCTATAATAAGTTATTTTATAATCCAAATCTAGAAAACATCCGTCAAGTCAAAATACTCCTAAAGCATTGTAAAATGCTTGTATAGATCAGCTTTCTTTGAAGTAGATTGTGTATCACCAGCACTTCAGTGAAATTGTCCACTGATGATGAGTTCTATTTTGCCAAATGAAAGTTGAGAAAGTACAATGTTTAGCAAAGTCATAAAATAAGTGAGGAGGCAGAGAAACCAAACACTGATTTAATTATATATATTATATGTATAATTTTTGTACACTGGCATGGCAGTAAGCCAGCCTTTGTTTTGGGAGCACTGCACAGGAAGGAAGCCTCTCACATGCAATTTATAGGGATGGGGAAAGAGCTGGGGCAGCTGGCAGCCCCTTGTGCAGGCTCTGCTTTCTGCTCCCTGGAAAGGTCAGCTCTTCTCTCAGCGGCCAATCCTGAAGTTCAGCTTGCTCAACAGCGTGCATCAAAGCTGTGTCGAGCCACACATAACTGCATGCAGTGGGAAAAACATAAAATGGTAGGAATCTTTGAAGTAAAAAGTATTAAAAGGTGCATCTCGTGTAAAGTCGAGGACTGAGACGTGAGGAGGTACTGCATTTGTGGCCAGTGGTGCACCTTCTGTGTGCCCATGTGCCCTTTGTATGTCAATAACTGGATTGTTTGATCGCAGTCTTTTTTTTTTTTCCCCCACGTAACCCTGTTTTGTTCAGTGCAGGGCAGTGTGCTCTGAAGTGCTGAAGTCGGTTATGGAGGATTGAAACCTCCTTCTCCCTCTTGCCCTCCTGCCAAGTTTTTGGGTGCTTGATTTTCCAATGTAGATAGCAGAATTTTCAGCTTACTGTGAATGAATCTCATACAGTTGCCTCTAGATGATATTACTGACCAAAAAAGTGGCAGTGGGTTACTGGCCCACAGCATTGAGCACTTTGGATGAAAGCTTTCCAGAGGCACTGTTTCTCACTGTGTGTGAAGGGATTTATCAAATACCACAGCTTTGGTCCACGTTACACGTTTGTGTTTTTGTGGGGCTAATAGGATGAAGGTGGTGACTTCAGCAGGGAAGCAAGTATCATTGCTGGTGCAGGAAAGGCTTACAGGCTCTTGTTTTGCATTTTTAATATTTTTGTGGGTAAGCCATATTTGTATGGCATGGCATAATACCAAAATGATGGCTTTATTTCCTCTTACCGCTGCTTCTTGCTTTTTTTTTCTTTCCCTCTTTGACTAATGATAATCAGCACTTTAAAAGAACTGTTTATGTTTGCAAACTTGCTCCTGCTTTCAGAGAGATAAGTTGTTCCTTTTGCTGCCAGTTTTGCTGAAAATTTATTAACAAAGCAGAATTAACTTCTTTTTAATGCTATGAGTTGTTGATAAGCATGTGAGAATACTTGAAAGAGTATTTGTTTTTTAAAGGTCTCAAAAATGCTCATGCTTCAGAGGACACTGAACCACCTGAATGCTGGGTTACCATTTTGCTCACGCAGTGCGTCACCCACTCGTGTGTTTCCCTGGAATTAATACAATTTGCTGTTAGTTGCTGCCTACTGAAATTAGCTTTGCAGAGTAAATGGCTTTTAGTAGAATTACTTCAGGCACTTAAGAAATTTTGATGGCTTATGTTTGTGTTAGAAGAATTGAATATTAGAATTAAGCATGTCTAAGGGTAATTAGCAACACGTGAGTGTTCGTTTCTTTGTACCACTTACGTTGCCACTTGTTCCCTGAAGCTTTTTGAAGTGCTATTATTGTAACTTTTGATTTGCACAGGCAGTCCTGTCGAGGTTACATGCTCTTGGTAAATGGGATTCTTTTCTCTCTCTAAAGTAATATAAATTAAAAATTATCTCTCAAAAGTGAATCTTCTTGCTCTTTTAGAGGGTAGATTTTAGCTGACAGATAGAACTCAGTAAAATGGCAGAGGAAAGTATTGCTATAAGGCTTGATATTTTTTTTTCCCCCTCCCCCCACTGTTTTACAGATATTGAAATATGCTGTTGTCAATAGGAATGCTGATGTTGTCTGCCACACAGATATACACTATTGTGACTGTCCAGCTATTTGCTTTCCTGAATCTCTTACCAGTGGAGGCAGATATTTTAGCGGTAAGTGTGAGAATATTTTTTTCCACAGGTGAAATCTGTAGAATTGAATCTTGTTCTAAATTAATCTGCTAATGAGTAAGTGCAGTAAATTTTGTAATGGGTCATTTGGAAGAGGGTTGCCTTAAGGCTTCAGTTCAATACCAAAATAAACCTTCCATTTTCAAATGATCTGTCAGGTGTGTGCTCAGATACCCCACAGTGAAAACACTTCATTCCTTTAAAGTCGTGTAAGAACTTCCAATCTGAACATGTATTCTATGGCATGTTATAAATCTCTTTGCTTTAGGTTATTTGGTTTAGGTAGCAATTTGTTTTGACAGTGGATGCCATTTTGTAGGGTAACTCTATCCAAATAAAGTAAATAAAATATTCTGCCCATGGCTAGTATTATTTATGTCTGTGCTGGAGCTTTGTCAGTGAAGCTTTTGTGGTGCTGCGCCTACATATGTACGTATTTTAAATAATGAGAATAATATTTTTCGGGTTTTAAATAGTCTTTGTGTTGTTTGTGATGTAAGGCTGATTAATGAACTTAACTCTCAGTGTTAAGGCTAAGGATGCTTTGTGCTACGGTGGGCACTCCTTGGCAGTGACCAATGTCATGTGTCTTGTACTTTTATGGAGGAAGCTATGTATTTGTAGGATAGAAATAACTTAATCTATTCCACTGAAATAATTCTGTCTATATGCTGTAATATCTGTATTCTCTGCCAGTCACAGTGACATCCAAAGTATGTGTTAGTGTCATGTCAGTTAATTTAGGAGAATGGAGTGAAAATCCTTGAAGCAAGTGTTCAAATAAAAGTACGTGAGGTCACGGTAACGTGGGGTTCATGAATGCTCAGTTGTGTAATTTGGGTCTTGAAATTGCTACTACTCTGTTATGTTTTGTAGGTGAAAAAATCTAAGCAGCAGTGCAGATGACTGCTGTTGTGACACTGACATTCTGCAGTGAAATGTTAAACTTGATTTCTACTGCAGACTTGATCTTTCTTTCCCCCTTTCTTTCTAATTTACACACATTTCCTCTGTTCATAATAAAATTTATTTTTATGCTTGCTACTTCCTATCTTAGAAAAAATATTTTGAAGCTTACTTTAATTTCTCTGTTTAAGCTTCAGCATGCACTATTCTAAAATAATTCAATCAAAAAAAGAAGTGGGATTTATTCTGGGATATTTGGGTAATGACTGATCTATTTTGAGAATGTCTGTTAAACAGGATTTGAGGGGATGAAGCAGATACCTGTTAAAACTTTGCTGTTTGAAAAGGAGACGGTAAAATGCTCAGGAGAATTGAAGGCATACAGATAAGTTATGATTCTGAAAGACTTCTTGGGTTAATGATTGTCTAAAGGGTAAAGTTCCAGGCAAATCTTTTGGTCTGCCTAGCAAAGAAGTTCTTTCTTTACTGGTTTAGGTTTGTGTTTATGCTGCTTTGTTCTCACGGGGGATAAAAATAAGTATGTTTTTATCTGCCTCTTAGCTTAAATTGAAACTTGTGATTAATTTAGGGGATAGCATGCATGACGTGAGCTCAGGAAGAGCACTTTGGAGGTAGTAAGTGAGTGAATGGTGAGGACAGCTCACTGGCACAGAGCTGTGCTGCCTAATTTCAGGATGGAAGATCAGGGGGAGAGGTTGTAGAAGCGGATTGATTACACAAAACAAGTGCCTGTCCTTTGAGCTCAGCTCCACTGCTACCTTTTCCCCTTCCACTTTAGTAAAGTCTGTGGAAAGGGAGCTTCTTTGAAATCTTTTCCTTTTGAAAGAATTAAGGTAGATCATGATAGTGGTTTTTTTATTATTTTAATTAGAGTTCCCATGTCTAAATCTTACAATTGTGAAATACCTTCTCCCGAGGTAATCGTGATTCTTTGACTATCATGTGTAACAGTTTTATGATACAATAAGCAGTTACTGTAGAATTCACAGCTTTTTCAGGAAACTAATTTTGTTCATTTATTTATTTTACTTATATTGAGAAGAGATTTCAGCTTATGTATGTTCTTTACTTTTTATTGTCTGGATTCTCCATTGCTAACCAACTCATACAGCTATGAAGGATGTCACGAGGAAGGAGGAAACAAAGCTTCCACTGATTGAAGGTCTTTACAGTATTCCTCTGTTTGGAAGTTGAAAGCTCATTGTTTGCGTAGAAGAAAACTGTAGAGCTGTTGAGATTTCTGTTTTGCAAACATGGTGATATTTGAGTTGTAGACGGAGATTTAATGCCCAGGTTTATTACTTACTAAATAATTCCTTGTTTTGACAACTGGATGAGAAAAGAATGAAGTTGCTGTGTGAGTGAAAGTCCAGTGGAAAAGTAACTTTATGGCTTCATTGATGTGCTTTCAGAAGGTCCTATCTCTGATAAATATTTTCATCTTTAAAAAAAAAAAAAATGGTTTATGAACAAGAGTAAGTACAAATAGAATCATGGAACGGCTTGGGTTGGAAGGGACCCCAAGGATCAAGTTCCGAGCATTCTGTCACAGGCAGGGCCACCATCCTCTAGACCTAATGCTAGACCAGGCTGCCCAGGGCTCCATCCTGTTACAAACCTGAATTTTCTTTAAAATTCATTTCTTGTAGTATAACTTCGAAAATGGAACCCAGACCTTTGATGATCTACCTGCCAGATTTGGCTACAGACTGCCAGCAGAAGGCCTGAAGGTATTCTATAAACAAATAAAACCACAAATCATGTCCTGTTCTGCATGTCTACTGTAGTTAACACATTTCAAATGTAAGGTGTGTAGATGAATGAAATTCACAGTAAGTAGATCTTGCTGAAGATGAAGTGGAAGGGGACTGTTTATGAGGAAGGGAGAACAAATGTCTTTTCATCACTGCCTATGAAAGCTACAAGTTCTGCTTTTTCTGGATGGCTGTGGTAAGTAGACATCCATCCATTCTAATGGCAGTAGTAAGTAACTGATGTGGGAAAAAAAAAACCCTCACTTTTATAAAATAAAATAGAATAAAATAAAATAGAGGAGGTAGTAAGTAAGTTATCCTCTGAGGTAAGTTTATGGTTGAGATTTTGTAGCTGAAGCTTTTTCAATTCCAAGAAAATGCTTATGCTGCATGTTTTCTGCTTGCCTGATAAAAGTATCGTTGCAGTGATGTGAACCATTTACCTTCTGTAGGATCACATTCTGACAGTCAGCATTGGTAAGGCTGTTCATTTCAGATAAACTTTCCTTTTGGTTGATCTGTACTTTCAGTTATCATCTTGAAAGGCAGTTTAGCATAGCCATCCAAACAGTTTAATTCTTACACAAAGTTTACCCTTCATTATTTTTATTTATTATTACAGAAGTGGCTGCAGAGGGTCAGGCTCAATGCAGGACCTTGTTTGGCTGTTGCTTTTAACAGTGTATGAGTAAATATTTCTGATTGAGATGTATTTGCATTTATTTTGTGTGGGAGTTCTAAGCCATAAACATTTGCGCGCGCAATCTTCCCAGTTCCAGTGAAGGGGAATTGCTATAATTTGTGTGCTTGCGGAGATGGTGAATAGCAGATGAGGGCAAAGAGCTGCTTTCCATTTCCTTCTGTCTGTGACATGGAAGGCCTTAAAATTTGGCTGTGAGACATCGTTGGTGTTGCGATGCTTGTGAGTTAAAAAATAGACAAGGATGAAGCTGATGTGGTCATATAAGCCTGGACTCCTTTTTGACTGCATGGTGTCCTGTCACAGTGAAGAATAAACTAATGTAAGAATTTGTCTAACAGTAGGAATTTGTTTGCAAATGAAGCTTCAGCAGGACTTTCTTTTCATGTCTAGCAAGATTTGTTATGGGGAGAATCGTAGGTAAAGCTGGTATTGTTTACTGACTGAACTGAGAAGCAGAGCGATTAAGTGATTGCCCTAGGAGTGAACCAATGTAATACATCAGAAATAGCTGTAAGGAGCTTGGGCTCTAGCCTTTTTAACTATTAGACCTTAACTAAGACAGACGTGGTCACCTGTGTAGAAGTAAAAATGAGTTCAAGTGCAACACATTCCTATGCATTTTGACTATCATTACAGACTAAATTAAACTATCTTGCATGGGCCTTGGGCTATGATGACACCCATGGATAATTCCCTTGCAGAATTGACCTGTGACAGTTTGAGTTTGTGTCTGCATCCTCAGATTTTTTTGGAAGTTTGGTCCACAGCTTTCTACAGATGCATATCCTGAGATATAACTGTGCTTGAGACTGGACTGCCCTTTTTTTTCCTCTCAAATAGAAGGTGATGAGTGAGCTTTATTCAAAGGGGAGTTCCACACATGTGGCACTTAAAGTGTAATTGATATAGGGAGTAACGGTTTGCATGACCAGATTTGATCAGACTTTCTGTGTACAGGTAACATTAACATTTTCATGCAGTGCTCATTTTGTTATCATGGATTTTTCTCTCTATACACAACCAGTGTTAATTCTTCTACATTTCAGTTTTATAATTCTGAGTATGCCTTAGGACAGTAGTTCCACAATGTTGATGTAGTGCATACGGTCCTTTTTGTACAGGGTTGTACTGCAAACTCCAAGTTATGAACTTCAGCTGAAATAAGTGGAAAAACTTTTCTTAACTTTCAGATTTTCCAGATTTCAATATTTTTTATTATAGATAGAAAGATTCTGATAAATAAAAATTAATAGAGATGTAGCAGAAATTTCACAGTGGTAGAACTAAGTTGATAGTAAGAATTTGCTTGGCTGTTATTTGAAAATACTGTTTTCTTTCCTTATATTTGTCTGAAAACTGTTTAGTTCAGCTAAAGAGACACAAAGCTGACATTATTCCATTACTGTTTTTCAGGGATTCCTAATAAATTCAAAACCAGAGAATGCATGTGAGCCTATAGCCCCCCCTCCACTGAGGGACAACTCGTCCACTGCTTTTATTGTGTTAATTCGAAGGCTTGAGTGCAACTTCGATATCAAGGTAATATACATATGTTTTGTATTTGTTTTTCTAAGAATTTGGTGTTGCTTAGAAAAATAAGTATAGTTAATAGGGTTGATGCTGGTGTGAAAGGGAGGGAGAATTTTATTCTTGTGCAAACAAAAGATCTAAGGCAAATAAAGCCTTATGTTATGATTTAGCTTAAGATTACTTGTTCATGAGCCAGCATGTGTGGCAAATAAAGGTGACTGGTGCTGCAGTTTGTCATATAAAGCATCCATTAGCAGTATTTACTTTTCTTGAAGGGAAATCATAGAATCACAGCGTGGTTGGGTTGGAAGGGACCTGACAGTCCGTCCTGCCCCCACCTCTTCCATGGCCTGGCAGCCCCCCACCAGCTTTGGCTGCCCAGTGCCCCATCCAGCCTGAGCACCTCCAGGGATGAGGCACTCACAGCGTCCCTGGGCTGCAGTGCCAGGGCCTCACTGCCCTCTCAATGAAAAATTTCCTCCTGACATCTGACCTGAATCTTGTCTCTTAATTTAAAACCATTCTACCTCGTTCTATCGGTCAGTGTAAAAAGCGGTCTTCCTTCTTTGCTGCCTTTTTTTGTGCCAGTAGCCAGGGGTCACAGGGGAGGTTAGAAAACTGATATGACCTAAAATCTGTAAGCAGTTTTAATGTTTTGTTCTTGTTTTTATAGCTGGACCTTCTTGCAGCTCTCAGTGAACAATGATAGGGTCACAGTTGATGGGAGTAGGAAACAGTGCCAGGCAAAAACAGGCACTTGTTCATGAGTGGTAGGATGGGAATTATTTTAGTAGGTAGAACAGCTTGATATTGTAAAATATTTATAATATTAAAAGATCAACCTGCTTCTGAAGGGGAGTATTCTGTATGGTATTTTAAAGATACAAAATTAGAATGATTTGTGTTTGGCTAGACTATAGCGTTTTCTTGAAAATTAATCTAATATGTATGGGGGAAAAAACTATGCATTAAGAAAGGCAGGATGGTTCAGTTTGTTTTTGACTTTCATGAATGAAAAGGAGATCCAAACATACTGGATCTCTGGTTGGTGAGTGGTGTTCCGCAGGGGTCGGTGCTGGGGCCTGTCCTCTTCAATATCTTTATTGATGACCTCGATGAGGGCATCGAGTGCACCCTCAGTAAATTCGCAGATGACACCAAATTGGCTGGAAGTGTGGATCTGCCTGGGGGTAGCGAGGCCCTACAGAGGGATCTGGACAGGCTGGAGAGCTGGGCTGGAGCCAATGGGATGAGTTTCAACAAGGCCAAATGCCGGGTCCTGCACTTCGGCCACAACAACCCCAGGCGACGCTACAGGCTTGGGGCGGTGTGGCTGGAGGACTGCGTAGAGGAAATGGACCTGGGGGTATTGATTGATGCTCGGCTGAACATGAGCCGACAGTGTGCCCAGGTGGCCAAGAAGGCCAATGGCATCCTGGCTTGCATCAGAAACAGTGTTGCAAGCAGGAGCAGAGAGGTGATTGTTCCCCTATATTCAGCACTCGTCAGGCCGCACCTCGAGTACTGTGTCCAGTTTTGGGCCCCTCACTGCAAGAAAGATATTGAGGCCCTGGAACGTGTTCAAAGAAGGGCAACGAAGCTGGTGAGGGGTCTGGAACACAGGCCATATGAGGAGAGGCTGAAGGAGCTGGGAATGTTCAGCATGGAGAAGAGGAGGCTCAGGGGAGACCTTATTGCTCTCTATAACTTCCTGAAGGGAGGTTGTAGTGAGCTGGGGGTCGGCCTCTTCTCTCGTGTCATCAGTGATAGGACCAGGGGAAATGGTTTCAAGCTACGGCAGGGGAGATTCAGGCTGGACATGAGGAAGTATTACTTTTCAGAAAGGGTGGTCAGGCACTGGAATGGATGCCCATGGAGGTGGTGGAGTCACCGACCCTGGGGGTGTTCAAGGAAAGACTGGATGTTGTGCTGAGGGACATGGTTTAGTAGGAGCTATTGGGAATAGGTGAACGGTTGGACTGGGTGATCTTTTAGGTCTTTTCCAACCTTAGTGATTCTATGATTCTATACTCACTGCCGTGTAATATATTTAGTTATGTGACACTGTGGTTAAAGTTCTCCCCAGATGGTAGGTTCCACAGTAGGTACAGTTTCACTGCTCATGTTATCTAGCTTACATCAAGCTCTGGAATATCGTGTATTCTATACTTCTAATCTTGTCACAGTACATCTGTATGGCTTACTGGCAAAAGGTAGCGCTAATGATTATGTGCCTTTTACACGTTGTCTTTGCCGTGCCCCTAAATTGATGAGACGATATTAATGCTGAAGGTGTTAATGGAACAGGTCAGAAACTTTGTAGTGAAGTACACTTTTAATCAGAAAAGCAAGTGGTTGTTAGTTAGAAACAACTTCCTTAATTGATTTCAAGACAGCATTTTGACTCTACCCTCAGCTTTTTCTCTCTGATGTTAAACAAAGGAGAATCACATCTTATTGCACAGAATTTTGAGAGATTCTGTTGATGTCGTTGCAGTATTGCATTATATAATTTCAAACGTATTACAGCATTTAGCTCTGATATTTGTGGCAGGAAGTAGTGCACGTGCTGAGATGTGAGCTACATCACATGCCAGCTCTTAGATTGGCATGATGCGGATTTTAATAAAGATGTGAGTTTATTTTCAAGCTCCGTTACTCCTTATTTATTTAAAGCTACAAATAAACAGGCATAACTGTTCCTTTGTTTTTTGTTGTGTATGAATTTTTACTGGGTCGAAAGTGATCTCCCAATCCTCTCTTCACATCTAGTGATTTCTTACAGGAAAAGTCATGTGTCAGTAGGATAGCAGTAGTCTGGAAGCAAGTGGAAGCAATTTAAAGCCTTTGGGAGTTTGTCTCCTCAGCTGAATACCTGATATTTATGGCTGTTTGTGTTGGGGATCGGAACTGGAATGAGCTCGTTGGTAGGGGTTGTACTGAGCTTTGAACTCCAGCAGTTATTTTCTCTAAAAATGTTCCCAAGCCTGCGCTTACTGTCTGGACTCAGGATCTTGAAATGTGCTGTTGACTTATAGGGATCGCTGCATGTTTTCTACATACGTAGAAAACATTTAGCAGTGTAAGCTGGAAGTTGTGCTGCATACTTTCTTAGAGTGGTCTTGGTTTTTCTGTCATTTAAATAAATGATATCTCAGTATATTAAAACTATTCCTCTTTAGGCACAAAGGCCAGCAAATACATTGTGAAACGTTGCATCATAGTACTGGGCAAAATCCAACCACTGTTTATGTTTGCACCTAAAGCTGATACATATATATCAGTTTATATAAGTATGTATTTATACGTATAAAAATAGTGTAATTCCTCAAGGTGTCTGCATTTGCTGGTAATATTACTATGCAGATGGCACTCTGAAGAATGTAATTGTTGGGTAGATTTGATTGCTGTTTTCTTGTAGTGGAAAGTTACCATGCAATAAAAGACCATTTCCTGAATCTGTATCATCATATTAATATGTATTCTAAAAATGAGTTAATTCTTGAGTTCTGGTGCACAATTAGTGTTTGTTTCTTTGGGGCTCTGTGTAACGAGGATGATTTTATTTTCAAGGTGATACTTGTTTTATAAGGGAAAACAAAATTCTGTTAACGTTTATAGCTTCCTGCAAATATACCTGGTGTATTCTGAAGTACAGTTCTTACTAACAAATACGTTGTATGGCTTACAGGTTTTAAACGCGCAGAGAGCTGGATACAAGGCAGCTATAGTTCACAATGTTGATTCTGATGACCTCATAAGCATGGGATCCAACGACAGTAAGTACAGGTATCACTTCTTCTCTCCTGTTTGAAAATCATTTCACCTACCAGAGTGTAGAGCATAGAGTAATACCAGAGTATTACATGAGTATTACTGTTCAAAGTATTACGATGAACTGTGACTTAAAAAAACAATAACAACAAATGAGCCCCAACAAATAGTCAAAAACATGCATTAAAAGTAACAACCACCAAAACAAAAAATGTTCCTGCATTGAATGCTTTAAAATAAGAACTGTCCGGGTAAGAACATATGTGTTCTTATGTGTTATTTGTGATGTTAAGTTTGTATGTTCTCTTGACTGTGTCTTTTGTTTTCCTTTAATTTATAGTTCAACTGTTCTGAGTTAAATGGTTTGATTTATGAGATAGGTTTATGTGATTGATGTGGATAATAGCAAAAGCAGCAAACCCAAAAAAAGCCCTGTACTCCTGGAAAGAACTCCTATTTCAAAATATGACTATTTAGTTGTTTCATTTTGCTCTTGCACCACTGCATGTATTTTTCTATTCCTTGAGCAAATGGATTCTTATTTTATATGAAATACATATTGCACGTATGTATTTTTCAATTTTTCGGTTTTATCATACAATCATAGAATTGGTTGGAAGGGATGTTTCAAGATCATTAGTTCCTGCCCTTCTCTATAGGCAGGGACACATCCCACTAGCAGGGCCTTCAGGAGGATCCTCTCTGTGATCTTTCCAGGCACAGAGGTGAGACAGACTGGCCTGTCGTTCCGTGGATCTTTTTTTTTTTTTTCTTCTTGAAAATGGGCGTTATGTTTCTCCTTTTCTAATCATTAAGAACCTCACCAGACTACCATGATCTTTCAAATATAATTGATAGTAGCTTGGCAGCTGCATCTGCCAGGTCCCTCAGAACCTGTGGATGGATTTCATTGGGTCTCATGGACTTGTGCACCTTCAGGTTCTTTAAATGATCTCAAACCTGATCTTCGCTTAAAGCTGGCAGATGTTCCTTCTCTAAGTTCTTACATTTGCTTTCTGCGGCTTAGGTGGTGTGGCAAGAGCCCTTGCTGGTGAAGACTGAAGCAAAGAAGTCATAGAACGCCTCAGCTTTCTCTGCATCCCTTGCGACCAGGTTTCCGGTTTCCTTCCAGAGAGGGCCCACATCTTCCCTAGCCTCCCATTTATCACTGATGCACCTGCAGAATTTCTTCTTGTTCCCCTTTATGCGCCTGGCTAGATTTAATTCTGTGTGTGTTTTAGCTTTCCAAACCTGACCGCTGACTGCAGACAGCTTCTTTGTAATCCTCCCAGATAACCTATTCCCTATAGACTTTCTTTTTGTGTGTCAGTAAGTCCAGGAGCTCTTTGTTGATCCATGGAGGCCTCTTGACATTCTTGCCTGCCTTTCTTTTTCTCAGGATGCACTGATTCTGGACATGGAGGAGATTGTCCTTAAATACTGACCAATTTTCTTGGGCCCCTCTTCCCTCCAGGGCTTTGTTATGTGTCACCCTGCCAAGCTGTTCCCTGAAGAGTTCAAAGTCCGCTCTCATGAAGTCCAGAATAACAAGCTTGCTGTGCATCTTCTTTGATGCCCAAAGGATCTTGATCTTCCCCATTTTGCAACCAAGGCTGCCCTTTAGCTTCACATTACTCAACATCCCCTCCTCATTGTGAAGACAGAGTTCAGCATAGCAACTTTTCATATAGGTTTCTGTACCACTTGGAAGAAGAAATTATCAACATGTTCCAGGAACCCCTAAAATTTCTGGTGCCCTGCTGTGTTGTCCCTTCAACAGATACTGGGGTGACTGAAATCCCCAAGGAAGACTGTGTTTTGTGAACATGAAGGTGCTCCTATCCGTCTACAGAGGGCCTCATCCACTCGGTCTTCCTGGTCGGGTGGCCTGTAACAGACTCCCACCACAACATTTCCTTCCTCTGCTTTCCCTTTAGCCCTAAGCCATAAGCTCCTCATCTATCCCTAGGTGGAACTCCATGGACTCCAGCTGATTGATGTAGAGGGCAACACCTCCTCCCCTTTTTCCCCTGCCTGTTTTTCCTAAGCAGTTCATACCTGTCCATTCCTACGTTCCAGTCATGAGAGCCATCCCCCCACACATCAATGATGCCAATGACATCAAAGCCTTGTAAGCACATGCACGCCTGCGACTCTTCTTGCTTGTTTCCCATCCTCCATGCGTTGATGTACAGGCATTTGAGATGGTTTCCCATTGAGGCTGATTTACCAATTGGAGTTCCCTTATCCTGCATCTTTGGTGCTGTCTTACTGGCCTGTGATCCAAGTCCAGGCCCAGGGCATCCATCGCTGTCATCAGCCTCAACGTGGGATGATTTGAGGAGCCCTGCCCTGACAATTGTAGTTTAAAGCCCTCCTGATTAAATTGGAAAGCTTGTGCTGTTACTAGCTGTTCTGACTTAACCTTTCTTGGAGTGGTTCTCCTCAGAACATTGTTGTACTCTGTAGTCAAAATGATGTTTTGGTTTTATGGTGTGTGTTTTTTGTCTGACCCACTGTTCTGATTTTCTCTAAGGAGTTTATTTTGTCCGATTTTTGAAGGCTATCAAATGTGTAGCAAGAACGTAAATGGAAAGAATCAAAACTCTTTCAAAGTAGAAACACCACTGAGCAAACTAGGAAATTAACAGTCAGCAAACTAAGTGGAAGTAGTCCAGAGTAGTCCAGAAAGCTATGTGAATGTGGTTTTAATTAGTTCTCGACCCATGCGAAACTTATTTTCGGGTTTCACTCTGAAGTCAACTGTAGAACAAGATACAACAAATAGGCACTTGAGCAGTGTGGAGAGACATAGAGCGATGTGTGCTTTTGCTTGTGGAACCTGAATACTTTGATGTTGACTTAGAGGTGCAGATAAGCATAAATTGAAGCCAAGGAAATATATTTTCTAGAATAGGGACTTGACCTTTTGATAATCTTTCATTTGAGTTTCATCCTCTGAGTTTACTATTAATCTTCATTAGTAACTGGAAAAGGAAGAGACACTTCCATTTGGTTTCTTGAAGCTGAAGTAAAGATGTGAAATTTGTTCTGCTTTTTGACCTTTCCAATGTGTGTGTTAATGGTTAGGGTGAAAAGAATGAAAGAAAGTGACTAAAATGTACATGCCAGATCGTAAAGTATAAGTTGCCTGAAATTTTGGATGATATGTAACATGACTCAGTAAGAACTAATAATCTAGTTAAACATACTCCGATGCCCGTTCTTGTCAGAATACTTTTTTTATGCTCCCTTTAAATGCAATTAATAATTTTGATTTATATACCTGCAGTAATGCCTGTAAATTATTCAGTAGGAAAAATATGCTTATATGACATAAAAATTTAGCATACATGTGCATCAGTCTGTGTTATTACGTTAAAATGTATCCTCATGTTGTGAGAATGTCATAGTGTTCGAGTCTTAACATCTTAAGAGTGCCCACAGTGTCTATAATAGTGGTTTTATTATTCTCCTTTTTATACAGTTGAAATTTTAAAGAAGATAGACATTCCTTCTGTCTTCATTGGGGAAGCATCAGCCAATTCTCTTAAAGAAGAATTTACGTATGAAAAGGGGTAAGTTATCCCGTGGCTCGATTTGCTATTGATTGCACTGAATCATGTGCTAATCCTGGTGGTTGTTGTTTTTTCGTTGTATTTATTCTTTAATTCACAGTTTATTATTTTCTAACATTTCTAGAAACTGTTATCTTTCTCTCTACAGTGGCCACGTTGTGTTGATCCCAGAGTTCAGTCTTCCTTTGGAGTACTACTTAATCCCTTTTCTAATAATAGTAGGGATCTGCCTTATTCTCATTGTCATATTTATGGTAAGTTGCTCTATTTAGTAACATCCTTTCTTACAAACAGATTGTCACAGAATTGTCACTTATTGAAGTTAAATTAAGTGACACAGTAAAGGAACAGTGAAAGCTGTGTGTGCTGTATATAACTGTACTGCTGTTACCTATAATTCTTTATTATTCTTAGTATGATAAACAGAGACTTTTGGGAAAGGCAAGTCAGGAGACATCAGGAGGTTCTACCTACTGTGCAACAGCTTACAAAGAACTGTCCTCACTGATACTCTTATCACTGCATGAGCTTTTCCCTTTTCACTCCACAAAGAACAGTGTGCATTCTCATACACTGGGAACATGTCCCACTTCACCAACCTGGTGTTGCTTAATTAATATTAGTCTCAGTGATCCACAACACAGGTCTCGCACTGGTTTTTCACACAGGTACAGTAATAGCCAGCAAGCTCAGAGCCTATTACAGTATATAGTATATATCTTACAATATATATGCTACCTACAGAGGTTCTCAATTGGGCATGCTGCCAGCAGGAGCAGGGAGGTGATCATCCCCCTGTACTTGACAGTGGAGTACCTTGAGTACCATGTTCAGCATTAAGTCCCTCGCTACAAGAAAGACACTGAGGCCTTCAGTGTGTCCAGAGAAGAGCAGTGAAGCTGTGAGGGGTCTGGAGCACGAGTCTTGAGAGGAGCAGCTGAGGGAACTGGGATTGTTTCGTCTGGAGAAGAGGAAGCTCAAGGGAGACCTTATGGCTCTCTGCCGCTCCCTGAAAGGAGGTTGTGGCACTGTGGGGGTTGGCCTCATCTCCCACGTAACAGGCAGTAGGATGAGAGGGAATGGCTTCAAGTTGTGCCTAGGAGGTTCAGGTTAGATATTAGGAAAAAATTTCTTCTCTGAAGGAGTGGTCAAGTGCTGGATCAGGCTGCACAGGAGGTGGTGGAGTCACCGTCCCTGGAAGTGTTCAATAAACATTTAGGTGTGGTACTGAGGAACACAGTTTAGTGGGGAAATATTGGTGATCGGTGATGGTTGGACTGAGTGACCTTGGAGGTCCTTTCCAACCTTTGTGATTCTGTGGTTCTATAATCTCTGACCAAATTGCGAGATTTTTTTTCTTTTGATAAAAAATAATGCATCAATTGCTCCGTGAAATTTTCTTGAAATATGTCTTTCTGTGTTAGTGTTGTTTATGGTATCAGTTGTGTATTTAGTTGAAATTCATGAGCACATTTGGAGTTAAAATCGTGGCAGCTCTCAAAAAACCATGGAGAAGTGATCAATTAGAGAAAATGTAAAATCCACCAGTGTTTTCACTGCCCTTCTGACCTCAACCATTCCTCATTATCCCAAAAAGATTGATCTTTAGAACTGCAGGTGCTCCACTCACCACAAAAATAGCAGTTTGCCACAGCAGATGTGTATGGTAACTGCTGAGTCCCCACCTGAACCACTGATGGAGCACCTGGGGAAAGGACCTGGTGAGCCCTGGGAGCTCAGGTGAAGGCAGTTCAGTGGTGTGAGTGGAAGGGCTGCAGCCTGGCTGCACTGCTCTTAGACCCCATTTAAGGGCTGACTGCCACTGGGGAAGGAGCTTTTTCTGGAGATCCCTCCTTTGTGGAGTTTTACACTGTGAGCCTAGATCTTTGGAGGTGGGTAAGCAGTCCTGTTCTCCTTCTAGCACCTTTCTGTTGCATTAGTCCCTTTGTCAGTACATCTCATACATTACTGTTCCGTTGTGTTGATCTTTCTGACTGTAACAAGATGCAATATTAAACATGTGACGTGGATGAGATAAATTTCTAAAGTGTTTGCATTCAGGGCGTAAATAATTTCTTTGAGCAGAAGCCATAGATATAGATTCTCTTAAATTTAGCTTTTAAGAACTTAAGAGCTGGACTTCTTTTTTTCTTACTCTGAATGAAAACAATTACATTTCCGTAATATTAATGTTCACTCTGTGCTGCTGTCAGCCATGGTTTAGCCACTTGTCAGTGTGTTTGCCTTGGTTAAGGACACTTTTTTTTTTTTTGTCATATTTGAAAAACGAAGTCATGTAACTTGTCAGGATTAGAAACTGAATGGAAATGGGATTAAGGACTACTAAGAAAATGGAAACAATCTTCAGTATGGCTGAAGACAGAGAGAGTCTATGGCTTGAAGTAAATCTCTGTCCTGTTCCCCAGGCTACAGTGTAAAACCAGGACTGATGAACGTGGGAATAATCCTCTAAGGAACTCATCATAATTTAAAACTGCTGTTAGCAAAACTAGTCAAGCTTAATAAATTTTATTTAGCCCTGAATTGTGCCTCTATGCCACTACACCTCAGTAGGAGGTTGCAGTAATAGCCACTATTTTATGGAGAGAACATTATTCTTATTTCTTCTCTTCCGAAGAAACTTCTGTATATTCCCTTTCAAGTGCTGTGGTAATCAAAGATGTCCTTTAGGCTTTGTTTGTCTTCATCCTTGAGATGAGAGAAAAGGTGACTCAGCTTGAGTGTCAGTTCCTTTTTTGACAAAGGCTCTCAAGTCAAAACCTTTACTGTTCTTTTGTTCTAACTTACCATTCACACTGTCTTCCTTGTGTCTCATGTTTCCAGATCACAAAATTTGTGCAAGACAGGCACAGGGCGAGAAGGAATCGGCTGAGGAAGGATCAGCTGAAGAAACTTCCCATACACAAATTTAAGAAAGGCAAGTGGATTGTTTTTTTTGTCTAATTAGAACGTACTGTTTTAATACAAAATATCCCTAATTGGGGGATTTTGATAATTTTGAGCATGTGAGAAATGGTAATGGAGTTTGGGTGAAAGCACACACAAAAAGGTATCTTCACCTTGCTCTCACTGGAACAGAGTTCTAACATTTCCTCAGCAGAAGCAGAGTGGACACCACGTGTGTGCTGTGGGTGAAAATATTTCACAAAGTCTGTACAGAAATTCCTCAAATCTTCCTTGCTGCTCTCATTAACAGTGACAACAGCAGTCAGTCACTGTGGTAGATTACACCTGTAATCTATCTGGAATTGGATAAAAACTAATGGTATGTAAGATGCCTGATGCTACAGGCACTGTAAAAGCAAAGCTGTCTTGGGGGTTTCAATTAACTGCTTTTCCAAAGGAGCGTTCCT
The DNA here is from genome assembly GCF_023343835.1 of Lagopus muta. Classification (NCBI taxonomy): domain Eukaryota; kingdom Metazoa; phylum Chordata; class Aves; order Galliformes; family Phasianidae; genus Lagopus; species Lagopus muta. The sequence continues at coordinate 225,871 of NC_064441.1, forward strand.
TTCATTCACTTACAGTACCTCTGCGAGGGCAAGAGTGTTCAAACTGAGTGCCAAAGTGTTTGTTATTGTGATTCTATTTAAAAATCATTTGTATTCAAGATAGAACAATGAGATAAGAAATAAATCTGTAGTAAGTTTATTAATTAAATTTCAAGAATGTCCTGAGTCATTCTCTGTAGCAGTCTATTGGCTTTTAAAAGTAGAAGAAAATTATATTGTTTTTAAATTTTACCATCCAGTTGCTTTCATGAACGATCTATTGCAACCTATGAGAAGAAAAGCTGGAAAGAGTACTTGATTGATTTCTATGTAACACATGTCAACAGGGATTTGCCCACGCATCAATACTACATTAGAGGATATGCTTGGATTCAAGGGTAGAACTGCTTACTATTCTTTGCCCTTGATAAAGCCACCCTGCATTATTAATAATGCTGCTTTCAGTTTGTGCGAAGCAGGTGTTCTGTTTGAGTGGATACAGGTTTCTGTACAATCTTAGTCAGCCTCGTTGGAAGGGGGAAAAAAAGCAAATACCAACCAAATCCCAAAAAACCCTTAAAAAAAAAAAAAAGTGATAATGCTATAATGATCTGTTGCTATGGATTTAAAATTAATTCTGGAAAAGATTACCACAAGCCAGTGAATATTAATTTTGCTTCCTTTTAGTGATTTCCTCTGAAGATTAATTGTAACAAAAGTACAGGAGAAAAAAAAAAACGTAGAAAAGAAAAAAAACGAGCAAGAAATCCATCAGCATGTGGCTTCAAGAAAGTCATTTAATGTGTTTGTCAGATAGTATGTGCATGTGTGCAGTGTAATAACTGTCTCAGGGTTATACGACTAAGTAGCAAGTGCATGAAAATAACTTACTTGGCATTTTCCTTATTCTTCCTCTTTCTTTTTGCTGAATCTTTCACAGTATAAATTGTTCAGAGCTCAGTTGGTCGTAAAGCAAACCTGGCTTATCCAGGTAATGATTGGTTTCAGTGATTTACACAGAACAGAAAGCTTTTAGACTTAATTCAAGAGTTTCTGCACCTGGCCTATGATAGTATGAGCAGTTTTGCACAGAGTGGTGTCAGCACAGTTTGTGTAATACTGTGGGCAGTTTCATGCACCATGATATCGGGAGGACACAAAACTATTAGAGTCCAAGGGAGGGCTGCAAAAGTGGGAAGGGTCTGAAGGGCAAGGCGTATGAGGACTGGACTGGCCCCTGGGTTTGTTCAGCCCAGAGAGGATGACACTGGTGGCTTCATGGTGGCCTGCAGCTCCCTCCTGTTCCTCAGCTGGGGCAGCGGGTGTGGATGGGCTCCTCGCGGCAGCAGTTACAGCCCTGAGCTGCTGGAGCTCAAGGAGCATTTGCACACTATTCTCAGATGTAGATATTTTGGTGCTCTGTGGAGTTGAGCTGGGCTCTGTGGTCCACAAGGGTCCCTTACAGCTTAGGATGTACTGTGATTGTGTGTTAATATTGATGGAAATGGTTAAGTTGGGTACTAAATCAGCCTAAAAAAGTGTTTAGAAAGTATTGGTAGCACTGTTATTCTCTCAAACAATCATTATTCATCTACTGTAAATTATTTAGCGTTAAATAATTTAGTGTTTGAAAGTTCACAGAATTGCAGGGGTTAGATGGGACCTCAAGAGATCATCAAGCCCAACCCCCCTGCTAAAGCAGGGACCCTACAACAGGTTGCACAGGTAGGTGTCCAGATGGGTCTTAAGTATCTCCATAGAAGGAGACTCTACAGCCTCTCTGGGTAACCTGCTCCAGTGCTCCATCACCCTTACAGTAAAGAAGTTACTTCTGGTTCACTGCTTCTATCTAGAGTAGAAGCTAAAAAAGCATCACGTAAAATCATTAAGTGACTATTTCCTCAATTGGCTCCAAAGCACAATTACACTAATGAGCACTTGCAAGTTAAGCTGAAGTTAAGTGCTTATGAAAACTCTCCTGACTTCAGTGCATGTTGTTAATTTCATGTGATACTTAAATTACCTATAGTCCATGTAAAATCATCACAGATATATCCTATTCGGAAAAACATGCTTTGGCATATGGACGAATTCGTGTATTCTGAGGGCAGTGGAGTACAGTAGGCACCCATTAGGTACCAGATAAATATCCTAAACATCCATACTTTGTGAGAATATATTTAGTTTGACAGTGTGCTGGAAGGAAACGGGTATTTGCCAAAAAGAAAAAAGGACTGCACGGAATCAAAAAATGTTTGCATCTCTTTAGAAAGAAAGACATTTGCTCTTCCTACTGAGATGAGCACGGAACTGAACCGACTTTATGATACTGATTTTATAAACTGTTGTGGCAAGTGAATTAAGAACTGCATATGCAGTTGAGTTTTATCCTCAATGCTGCCATCACAGAAGAATCTAGGCACTTTCATTGAAAGCTAATAGATGTTATACCCTGTGGTTTCTATAAAGCTCTTTGTATGGGATTTTGGAATTGCTATACTCACAAGACTCAGTGAAGCTGTTAAGTGTTTTAAGTCTGAAATAAGAGCTTAATTTTGGGTAGTCAGACTTGTGTGTGCATTGGGGGGAAAAATAGCCCTTTGTGTGACAAGTAATAGGTTATAAAAATGTTTTTAAACAAAAACATATTTGACTATCGTGGCTGTTGAGCTTTCACGTACGTGTCTTTGTATGTAGACTGATACATGCAGAAATTGGGGAAATAATGTCAATAGTAGTATCTGAATGGATTTTAAAAATCTGTTCCAGAGTAATTACCGTTCTGTAGTATTCCTAAACTGGTATTTTTTTTCCTGCAAATGGGATTATAACTGGTCTAATTACTGTTCATTACTGACCCATTTGCCTGATTGCACAGTACAGTGTAGGCTTAATAAAGAAAACTGCCGAAGTCTTGGCAGATTGCGTTCTGGTGCTCATCAGCGCAGGGCTGTGGTCTGTATGTGATGGGTAACTGTACTTCTGAAAACACTGTATCAAGTAAGAGATAAACAATGTATCAAGTAAGAGAGACTTTTGTTTCGTTTGCAGTTTATTTAAGCATGATACTTAGGTCGCTCCAGAAGTAATGCTTCTTATTTATTTCCATGGAAACTGCAACAGACACAAAGAACACAATAATGCTTTTTGATAGAGCAAATTCTCAGCTACAAAATGCAACTTGTCAACATAGTCATCACCATTGGCAGTGCAAATTCAGCAGTGATTAACAAGAACCTGCATGCCTGCTTGTGAGAGTCTGCAGCAGCAGAGGTGACTGCTGTTGCTGTCAGTGTAGTCATGGGGGTGGAACTTGGGTGTTAATTTGGAAAGTAGTGATGGAGGCACAGAGAGAAAGCGTACAGGCCTCAGAGTGCTGGAGGCTCACTGCTGCGTAGGCTTTGCCTTCCTACCCTAAGACAGGATCAGGTAATGGTGCTAATTAATTTCTTTAATAACCTAGAGAAATTCAGCAGATGGACTTCAGCTGATGAGCTTGGCAGGTGCAGGTGAAGCCATTGGGCTCAGAGCCTGTTCAAACCTACTGTGCAGTGAAAGAAGCCTTGTGAAGGTGGGATGAGTTAGGCCTGGCTGGGTACAAGGCCTCGATGAGAGCAAGGGAAATGTCTTTGTTGCAGTTAGCCAAAATGCTGTCATTTCTGGCCTCTGTGCTTGAGAACTTGAGCGTGTGTCTTGTTGAGAAAACAGTTGCTTCACCAAGGTCACTTTTTTCTGAACGTGCGTTGTTGCACAGTAGCTGTAGGGGCTGGAGGGGACCTCTGGGATCATGGAGTCCAACCCTGCTGCTGAAGCAGGTTCTCTGCAGCAGGTTGCATTTCCCAGTGAACAAATCTCTGGGGTGTGCCCCAGGATCTCGGGCAGTATCTGGGCTGTCCATCGTTTCAGCAGAGCGGGTCATAAATTATTGGTGCTTCCCTTTGCTACGAAGTGTGTACCAGGTAACGTGGATGCAGGCATGCCAGCACCACATGCGGAGCGGATGACTGCACTTATGGCAGCATGTGCAAACATGCATTAGATCACCTGATCCTGGAACTAGCCTGTCCCTCAACCAAAGGTGTGTTAGTCAAGTGATAAGAAAGCTTGCAGCTCTGTTTGTTGGCACGTGCTTCTGGTTGTGTGACAGGGAGGACGCAACAGGACGATGAGCTGAGCCAGCCTAACTTCTTTCTGGCACCCCGTGATTTGGGCGTCTCCGTGTGGGCCATTGTCAGGGGAGTGCAGCCCTGGCACACTGCTGCAGTTCTGGACTGTGTTAGAAATCATCTGTCTCAAGTGCTTATGGCGTAGTAACAGCATATCCATACACACAGGTGGAATAAGTTATACTGAAGTGTCTCTTGTACCACGGTACCTCCACCAAGTAACAGTGAAGTTGTGGGATTTCATTTCAAAGCTAAGGAGAGTGATATTAACGTGAGCACTGGTGAGTCTACATCTGGAAGGCTGTGTTGAGCAAATGGCCTTGAAGGTGAAGAAGGTACTGGAGCATCTCTCCTGTAAGAAAGGCTGAGACTGGGACTGCTCAGCCTGCAGAGTAGCTCATGAGAATATCTCCAGTGTGAATACATGAAGGGAGGGTGTAGAAAGAAACAGGTCTTTTCAGTGGTGCCCAGTTCTGGACAAGTATTATGTCTAAATACTGAATTTGAATAGTCAAGGACACGCATGTTTGGAAGAGAATGTTGATGCTGAGACTTGGTGTTTTACGGCTTTGTTTGCAGTTAACTTATGTGTGAAAGAGCCATTAACTGCTGCTGTAAATGGAAACTTCAGAGGGCCAGCATCTTCCAGGAAAACTGAAAGGATTTGGACTGATGAAAGACCATATTGTAAAATCCTTTAAAGGGGGAAAAAATGCTAAAAGTTGTTTACAGTTTGGTCATATCATATGCCACAGCACCACATAATGTCAGTACTGACAACAGCGTATCTAGTCGCACAGTGATGTAAATTCTCTCATATAACTAAACTGCTTTTATTTATTTTGCTTCATTTTTTTGTTATTTTTCATCAAAATGTTCTGAATAAGTTATTAGTTAGTACCTGTGTGGTAACATGAATCCTAAATTTAAATAATTTCATCTTTCTTTTAATAAGAATGATTGACTGTTGCAGAGAGAGCACTTCTCCCAGTTGAAAACATTTCTTATTTTAATTTATATGGTGGGAAAGTGAATGAGCTGTAGCCCTAATCGGGGAACACAGATAGTAAATTAACAATGTAGCATCCAAGAACTTGCCCCTTGCAAGGACAGGAAGATTAATGAAACAGAAAGAGAACCTGTATGCGTGTGTTGGGAGTCTTACTGCAAATCTTCTGAAGTTAAAAGATTCTCATGTGCTGTAGGAGATGAATATGATGTGTGTGCCATTTGTCTGGATGAATATGAGGATGGAGACAAGCTCAGAATCCTTCCATGCTCTCATGGTAAGCGGCTGCACCTCAGGTCTGGCGTTTGCATTAAAATAGCTATCTAAAATGCCATGTCTGGAGATCTAGACTTACAGTTTTATTTACTTATTTTACCTGAGCACATATGCAAACTGGGAAAAGAGCAAACTTTTTTTTGTTGATTTTAAAAGGAAAAAGGGCTAACACTACTAGTCTGCATTTTTCTCTGGATGTGTATAAGAAAAAAACGTTGAGCTTGACACTGTCCCCTAAATGTCTGTATTGAATAGGGAAGCAGATTCTGGAGTTCCTATTTACATATGTGAAAGTAGGCTTTCACTTTCTCCAGGACAATCAAACGATGTAACTTCATGACTAGTGACAGAGAGCCTGAATGATGGGATGCAGCCTGTCCTGAAGCCACATAAGGGCTCTGCCTTGGCTGCACTCAGAACTCAGTGGTGATGATTTTGTCAAATGTGGCCCATTGCAGGACTGCTGTCAGATCCATGCAGTAGAGGAAATGAGTTGTTACCTTACTGCTTAGGTCCTAGATCTTCAACTGTTAGGTGTCCTGTACACAAGAATGGGCAGTCCAACTGCCAGAGAATTTCTAAGTAAAGTTCTGTTTTGAGTTAAATTCTATAATATTCCTGTTTTACTTAATCTGCGAGCTGTTTCTGTTAAATTGTCCTTCTTAATTAGATAATAATTACACGTGTTTTGTTTTCTAACAGCATATCACTGCAAGTGTGTGGACCCATGGCTGACAAAAACAAAAAAAACGTGCCCTGTTTGTAAGCAGAAAGTGGTCCCTTCTCAGGGGGACTCTGACTCTGAGACAGACAGCAGTCAAGAAGAAAACGAAGTGTCTGAAAATACCCCCTTGCTTAGACCGTTAGCCTCAGTTAGCACTCAGTCATTTGGGGCTCTGTCAGAATCGCATTCCCATCAGAATATGACCGAGTCCTCCGAGTACGAGGAAGATGACAATGACAACATTGATAGCAGTGATGCAGAAAATGGAGCGAGTGAAGAAAGCGTAGTAGTTCAGCTCCAGCCCAATGATGAAAGGGATTACAGAGTGACAAATACTGTTTGAGACTACTCATGACGAAAAGTGAATGAGTAAGAGAGTTCTTGAGGCTGTGCAACACAAACACTTATGTAGGTGATATATTTTAATTCACCCGGTTCTTCAGTAGGAGCGGTTCATGTAGTTGTTCTATGGGTTAATCATTACAGGTAGATTTATTTTTGATTCAGGTATTCAGTCACGCTTTGTCTTCTCAAGACAGTTTAACTGGACTCCACAGTGCTAATGACTAACGTTAATAGCATCTATCGATAAAAATCTCACACAGGCTACTTTAAACATTGGTATCTGCTGAAATGGGATTTAGATGGAAATAATTCTGTAGCTACAGCTGGGTCATACTGATAGCAGTGTTTATTATGTGTATGGTAGGTGTTACCCCTTAAGCCCAACAAAAAAGTCTGTTTGCATGTTTGTGTAGAGTTTTCCAAAAATTGTCACCACTGTGAAAAACAAAGCATAGAACAGGTTCTGTATGCTGGTCTATAAAAAGAAAGCAGAAGAGATTCCACTTTCATCATAAAGTAGTGATTCCAAATAATTCTTTGAAGATTGCCACAATAGCTGAGTGTAAGCTGTCCTGTTGAGCAGTTCCTAGGATAAAGAAACTTAGAATGTATGTTTAGTTTCAAGTAGTTCACAAAATAAGATCTGCTGTTAACATGTTAATTTAGCTTTGTTTGCTACTGCGACGAATGGTCTGTCTGTTCAGTGATGATGTGGGAGCTGGGGAAGGGGGTGACTAAAACAGAGGAGGTTTTGTTCCACATAGAATTTTAGGTAAGTATTCTATTGATCTTCAACTCATATACCTCTTACTGAAGAGCATTTTATGCTACGTTAGTCTGATAAATTGTGTATATAGACAAATTGTTCCTTTCAAATACCTGATTAACAAAGCTCAGTACTTACCAGTGTATCATGAGAAAAGTAAATTATATATAATGCCTCTGTAACTATGTAGAGAGTAACAAAACATGTATAATCCAAATGCAGAGTTTTTTTTATATGGCCTTGAATAAGGAAAGCTTGAAAGAATGTTAATAAACATGTTTTCCACTTTAAGTATCAAAAGGAATTTATTTAACTCTCACATTACTTAAATTCATCCTGTGTTTGCCTGTCCTTACTGGTGTGTGCAGTTGAAGTATTTTTAAAGATCTGTAACGTGCACTTGTGAGCATCCTTAGTAACATTAACCTGCACTGTACCGTGTATCACAGCACAGAGCTGTGTGCTGATAACACACCAGCAGTGGGACTAGGCTGCAGTGAAAACCTTAATGTTTGCTCATTTAGTTTGAAGAGAAGCTTGAGTCAGTCCAGGTCTGTATGCACAACCTGGGGGAGAAGGAAGACCAGAATACTGCTGATATTTTCTCCTGCCCGTCACGCTGACACCTTTACAGCCAAAGTGTGTTCTGGAGGTCAGAAAGCACCAAATCCTAGGCTGAGGAGATGACGGGTGAGATGCTTCCCTTTATTGTTGCTGATCTAATAGCTTGGCTATGTGCCTTCCTTCCTTAAGCCTAGCAATGGAAATTGATTCACAAGGACTGGTAAAGAGCAGAGAAAGTTTATTTTTCAGAATGATGCACAGCAAAAGGATAATAATGGAAAAAAGGTGGCTCTTCAGACCACTGCCACTAGCAGTTTATCCGTGGGTTGAAGACAAACTGTGTTGCAGTGTAAGATAGTGCTTTGTCTTGCATGTGTCTCTGATCAAATATCAAAGCTGACTTCTGAAAATTTTTTGTGCTGAAAGATGTCTCTTAAGGTTTCTGCATAGAATCACTAAGGTTGGAAAAGACCTAAAAGATCACCCAGTCCAACCGTTCACCTATTCCCAATAGCTCCTACTAAACCATGTCCCTCAGCGCAACATCCAGTCTTTCCTTGAACACCCCCAGGGTCGGTGATTCCACCACCTCCCTGGGCAGTCCATTCCAGTGCCTGACCACCCTTTCTGAAAAGTAATACTTCCTCATGTCCAGCCTGAATCTCCCCTGCCGTAGCTTGAAACCATTTCCCCTGGTCCTATCACTGATGACACGAGAGAAGAGGCCGACCCCCAGCTCACTACAACCTCCCTTCAGGAAGTTATAGAGAGCAATAAGGTCTCCCCTGAGCCTCCTCTTCTCCATGCTGAACATTCCCAGCTCCTTCAGCCTCTCCTCATATGGCCTGTGTTCCAGACCCCTCACCAGCTTCGTTGCCCTTCTTTGAACACGTTCCAGGGCCTCAGTATCTTTCTTGCAGTGAGGGGCCCAAAACTGGACACAGTACTCGAGGTGCGGCCTGACGAGTGCTGAATATAGGGGAACAATCACCTCTCTGCTCCTGCTTGCAACACTGTTTCTGATGCAAGCCAGGATGCCATTGGCCTTCTTGGCCACCTGGGCACACTGTCGGCTCATGTTCAGCCGAGCATCAATCAATACCCCCAGGTCCATTTCCTCTACGCAGTCCTCCAGCCACACCGCCCCAAGCCTGTAGCGTCGCCTGGGGTTGTTGTGGCCGAAGTGCAGGACCCGGCATTTGGCCTTGTTGAAACTCATCCCATTGGCTCCAGCCCAGCTCTCCAGCCTGTCCAGATCCCTCTGTAGGGCCTCGCTACCCCCAGGCAGATCCACACTTCCAGCCAATTTGGTGTCATCTGCGAATTTACTGAGGGTGTAATGATTGCATGTGTTTACTCAGAACCTGACAGTTCTGCATCTCTTCAACACAAGTAAACTCGGTAATGTGTATCATTACCCTGGTAATGGATATACCAGCTATAACCTGGTAACCCTGGTTATAGTATTTGCTGTGATGACAAAAAGTAAAAGAAGAATCAGTTTTACCTGCTGCTCTCCCTTCTATACAGAGAAAATGTGTGCAGCAGGTAGTAATGTTTCTAAACTGTCCCATTTCCTAATGGCATTCATGAAATTTAATTTCAGCAGGCGTTGGTAGTAAAAGTTCTAATGATACCCTTCAGCCCCTACCTTGCACCACAGATAGTTTGTCTGTTGGCAGTGAGGAAGTAAATGAAAAGAATAGCACTTCCTTACTTTGGAAGTGATACTTTGGAAGTTTGAGGATCTCTGCATTTCTAAGAAGAATCTGTGAATTTCACTAAAACGTGCTGGATAGATCTGTCTAGAAAGGTGGGGCCTGTCCAAACCTAATGGAAAAGATAAGTACAGATTTGTCTCTGGACTGTGATCTACCCCATTATCAACATGAAGCAGCACTGTTTTCTCACCACGTGCCACGAACAGCTGACCCCCAGTTGTTGGAGATGTTTTCCTTACGTGAAGCCCATCCATCAAGTTCAGCCTCTAGCTGTCCTCTGCATGGCAATGTGGTGCTTTAAAGAAGTTCATTCTTGGTCACCTGGTTAAAAAAAAAATCTAGCAAGCAGCTTATAACTGATGTCTGAAGCTAAAATATTTAGTGGGCCCTTTGAAGCATTTCATCTGTATAAAACAGCGCAGTATCAACAGTTATCACAAGGTAGTTGTGCTGTGACTGCTATAAATGTCTTCCTTTAAGTCTGCACCTAACTTTGCACTGTGTAACATAAAGAAACTTCTGAAAAAGAGACAAAGGAGGAGGACAGGAATGAAGGCTTTTCCCTGATTGGGAAGATAAATGCTCCCTGTTGGAGATGGGAAAGTATGGTAAAAAGTGGCTGGGGGAAAGCCTCAAGTGTCTTCAACAGGTCTCAAGGAGTGGAGAAAGGATGGAGATAGCAGAACCCAATCCCTGCACTACCACTAAACGACAGTGTGGCAGAGTGCCTGGGCAGCCTCTGAATGAACAGTAATGATGGCTCAGCCACGTGTAAAAACACCAGAATACTAAAAAAGAAAAGCAATTCCTTCTGCGGTTCAGAATAGTTGGATGTTTATATTCTGAACTCTAGCAGAATTTGAAATAAATATGAATCTATTCTTGAATCTATTAATCTTAGAATTACGATGAGTGGCTGAGTCTGAGTGGGTTGTGTAATTAAAACCTGTCTGTGAATGATTGGGGCACAGAAAGTGAGCACACTGACATTTATCTTCCTAAGTGTATTTCATGTAAAGTAAGAGACTGAAATTCCAGGCTGTTCTGGTCAAGCTTTGTAAAGCCCTGATGTTCTGCACATAAATTCAGCTCTCCGTTGCCTGTGTGGGGTGCACTGGCAGAGGCACAAGGAAGTGGGGAAAGAGGAAGAAGCTGTGAGGAGTTGAGGCAGTAGGAATTACCTGAGTCTGGAGGGACTGAACCACTTCAGAACTACCCTTTAAAAAAAAAAAAAAAAAAAAGCCCCAAAACCTTTAAAGCAATTCTGCTTCTCTGGATGGATTTAAGTTTAAAAAATTGTGCATACTAATCTGTTTTTGAAAACATAATTCTAACCTAAGTTCTGTTCTCGTATTCAAGCCTTGAATAACAACACATCAAAGCTATCGAAGGGAAAAAAAAAAAGAGGAGGTTGTGTTTAGCTGCCCTATGGCCAGGAGCTGCTGACGTAAGGAAAGATGCAGTGCTGCTAAAGCATGTGGACAATCCCTTTGTATAAAATGACAGGTGCTGTAAAACCAGTGATGTCTGGGAGTCTGAGAGCGTCACTGGGCAGTGGCAGAGCCAGAACCTGCTGAGGGCAGCTGTCCACGACTTCGGTTTCTAAAAAACAGTGACTAGCAAGAACTAAAAGGAACAGTTCACAAGCACAAAAAACTGTCACAGTTTCTGAATCCTTTAACTAAATCCTGAATGGTGGATTGTGAGAGAGTGGGTGTGCACATCACAGGCGGTCACCTCTGAACGGGCATTGAGTTACAGCACAGGAGCGGGCAGGCTGCACCCTGAGCAGTGTAATGCTGCTAATCGCCACCAGAAGGGCAGGAGGTGCACAGCAGTGCGTGTGACTTCATTGTGCCAACAGAATGGCAATCAATTACTTGGAGCTTTGTAATGTCTAAGACAAGCGTTCTATGCATCCCAGTAACTTTCTGCAAGGAAAAATAGAAATGCAGTTTCTCACCTGGATCACAATTCAGCATTCCAACTTTCAGCACCAAAAACTTTAAGCTCTTCTAAAATTGTGTGTTAATCTGGAAATAGTTAAATATGAAGGAGTAATGTTTGCTGAGCATTCAGGCTACTTGAGCAATGTATTTCAGGTAGATCTTCCCGAGTTATGTGCACTGCACCATTCTGCCGTGGGAAACAAACAACTGCATTTGAAAACATCATTTGAGCAACATCTCACTGGGAAACAGTAATGGGAACACGAAGCTGCGTGGAGCTGTGCTGCTGAGAAGGGCAGGAAGAAACAGTGCTGGACGGGGGGTCAGAGCGCACTGCTGCTGCCACTGCTGCCACTGAGGTGCCATCACTGTGAATTCCAGCTACAGCCTCATCACAGAAAAACATAAGAATTAAAAATCCTGCACGTGAGTGCAGTTTTGAATTTTGTTAGGGTAACATTTAGAATCAGAGCAAAACAGATTCCCATGTTAACAGACTTATTAAGGAAGCAGTAGTTTTGCATCCTTTGCACTAGAAACTCCCACATCCAGTTGTTACTCGGGAGCTTGTTCTGGTCCATTGTAACTTCAGCACTTCAAGCAGAAGGTACAGTTCGGACTTTAAGCAACTCAGGTAGCCCCACCAACCAGGTCGTGTGGCAGAGGTCCCCTGTAGCTTTAGTGTTAGGGATTATGCATGCATATGGCAGAGGAACCACTGCAGCACAGGTGGGAATCCCCTCCTGCTCAAGTCTGATAAACTCATTTCCCTAACTCAGACATAGCCTAACGCCTGCCCGTCCTCCTGTGAAGGCTTGGCATTTTGTACTTGAGCTGTTCCACTGTCACCGTGTTACACGACTGACAACTGAACTTAGATTTAGCACTGGAGTACTCAGCCATAGAAGGAAGAAGGGCCTCAGAAGGGGGGTGTGGGAGGTGGGGAGTGGAAAAAATTACCAATAGCCTAATTTTGTTTGGTTGGAATAAATTTATTTCATCTGTCTGTAAACAAGGTGTTTTTAATAGTTATGGCATTTTTTGAAATGCATATTAATTCAGATGAGTTAGACTGTATCCCAGATGTAACAAAGTGCAGGGAAAGAAATGGACAAATCAGCAACAAGAATTTGTTTAAATCTGTACATTATCCACAAGGCCCAACAACAGAAGCAAATACTAGAATGTCCCTAAAGTAGTGCCATTCAAAAGAAACCCTCGTACTCAGTTAAAATCCATCTCACAATAGCAACAGTTCAATTTTTTTTTAAACAATAAGTATGGCACAGAATACATATTAAAAAAATTCATCACAAGACAGCCAAGTCAGTTATTCCAACCAATACCATCTCCCATTTATTCTTTTGTATACAGAGTTCTGTAGTTCTTTTTAATGGACATACAAGTTAGTACTGTGCCTGCAGGGATCGTTTGGTTACACACACGTCAGACGGGCACACGAGGCAGTTCACGCCGTGATTTCTGCAGCAAGGGTGTGACAGGCCAAATGAGAGCTTTAAATTTGAAATGGCATCATTTTGACAGGTTAGCTTTCAGACCACCAGCCTTCATCCAGACAGCGGCTTTGGAGCAGCGAGGCTGCAGCCAGCAAGTGATCTGGCAGAAAGACCGGCGTCGGTCAGCGCTCCCCCAGCAGCTGAAGGCAGCAGTTCTCCACAATGACACTGCAGTTTTGTATAAAAACAGAACCACCCAACCCACAACCCCAAGCTGCAAATTAAAATTGGTCCTATGAAAAACTGAAACCAGACACGCTCCAGATGGTTATGTTGGGATATCTAATGTCCATAATGGCAGCCTTTTATAGTTCAACTACAGAACAGGAGCTGGCAGGAAAAAAAAAAAAGTGCCTGAGCTATTGCAATGATGGAATGTCCCCGGGGAGTCACTCGGGATGGTGGCTGTGAGATCATGGGAGGAAGTGCATCTGTACCCTTTGATAGCTTTGTGATTGCACTTAATGAGCAGTACAAGCTTCAGACGTGAAGAAGAAATGAAAGACAAGCCTACAGCAAAGTGCAACAACAAAACTAATTTAACATTAATAGCTTCTGAGTGGCAAATTGGTTAAACAAACCAGGCACTATAAAATAGGTGTAAGCAAACGTGGATTAAAAAACAAAACGAAAGAACACCACGAGAAGAACAGAAGATATGCATGCACTGTTTCCTCCCAAACATGCTCTGTGAAAGGAAGACTCGTGAGCTGTGTAATTGCTCAAAGTGCTGAAGAGGCATTGATCAAATCAGATTGTACAGTCGGCACCTTGTTTAGTGTTTACGAAGTGGTTTGAGCTCTCAGTACACACCAATTGCTGAGACAAAGCAAAGCCTACGCTTGGCGTATTCCCCTCCCAAGAGTTTTTCAGGTATCATGCATATCGTCTTTGTGGTGCAGCAGTGGTGCCAGATATGGACTCAGTTACACACAGCGGTTAACATACAAATGAACAAAGGGTAACCGGAATTACAACATTAGAAAATGGGTAAATAAAAAACACAAACTACCATCTACAGTCTGGTAGCACTGAGCACAATTGAGTGGTGATGAAGACAGCTGCTAGGTGGATGGGGAGAGGCTGCTCAGACGTCAGACCTCCTCAGGTATAAAGCCAGTTCATATGCTTTCTTGTTGAGTGTCCCTCCATGGACACCTTCCTTTCCCATGACTATAACCAATGCTGGAGTACACAAGGAAACAAAACAGAAATGAACAGAATTAAAGAAAAAAAACAAAAACAAAACACCTTTCCCCACCAACAAAGGGATACAAAGGAGACACAGGTTCATACCCCATCACCCTGCATTGCTAATAAAGTTTCCAGAATGTAAGGTTTAAAGCTCACCACCAGGAAAGTTTAATAGCAATCTTCCCCTAATACTTAACAGTCTGCCTAGCAACTAGAACCCAGAGTCTCTCAAGTATTTTGCCATTGAGTATGCCTTCTTATTCAATCCGCCTCCATGGACCCCTTCTTTGCCCATTACAAAGACCAAGACTGAAAGAGAAAAGAAAAAAAAGTTTTAAAAAGAGTGTGTTAGACAAGGAAATAACGCAAGTTTTAGGCAGTGCAATAAACACACTCAAATTCAAGATTTAGTATCTGGGTATTAAGCTAGCAGTCTGGTAAAAACACAGGTGTAGGCGGGACTAGGAGAAAGCATGCACAGCTTTCCAGGTACATCACAGAAATTCACTGCTTAAGAAAGGAGTGCCATCCACTATCTCAATAAAGCACTGCAGTGCCTTTCCACCATCAGCACCATCCATCCCTACCCAGCCAGGAAACCCTGGTGACATCTTAAACAGCAAGAGGGGGAAAAAAAGCCCCGTCAGGAACAAAAGCAGCAGCGTGGGTAGGAGAGCTGCAACTCTGAGAGCAGAAGAGGGAACGCAGTTATCTGCAGTGGCTGCTGCTGGTCAGCCTCAGAACTAGAACTACCCCAACGCCAGCAAAATAGGCCCGTGGTCAGACTTGGACAGTCTTGTTAGGCAGAAGCAGTAGCATGTGCTTAACGTTTCTCATAAGACAAAGTGCAGGGAGGACTTTAACGCTGACCCCCCCCTCTGATCACTGCGCTGTGGCGATGAAGTGCCCCAATTGTCTTGCAAAGAACGTGGTGAGGCCCTCCAGCAGGATACACCGCTTGCCAGCAGAGGTCACTGGCAGGCACACGGACACAGCCGGCACTGCGCTTTCACAAGCACGGTAATTATTTCCCAAGTTAGACCCTGTGCAGTTGGAAATGCTGCAGTCAGCCTACCTACAGGTGACTGTATATCCCCACAGCAATTTTCTCACAAAAGGTCTAAACAGACCTCACTGTCCTTTCACTATTTGCAGCAAGGAGTCAGAACTTTGCTTGGTTTATTAAGTGCTGCAAACACTGTTCCTGCATCATTACCTCCCAGCTATAGCTTCTAAATAGAAAACTCAAGCAAAATTTGTCTGTATGTCACCAGTCTGTTCTACAGCCAGCCAAAACCACCATGCTGGGTGTTTTGAACACAATGCATACTACTCGTACCAATACTTCGAGGCACATTTTTCATATTTGAGCCTGGTGCCTTTCCAAAAACACGTGTTACTGGATGTTAGAGGAGGAGGAGCAGGCGAACTAGCATAAGGCAGGTTTCTCCATGATACAACCCCAGACAAGCTTTTCTGCCTGAAGACAGGCTCCAGAGAGCTCAAGAGGAAGTGCGAGTCAGCGCAGCACTTGTTAAACAGTGAGCAGAAGGAGCTCAAACAAGAGACCCACATCTTTGCAGAACAAACTTTCTGATGAGACATTTACAATGACAACACTTGTTTGACTACAAGTCATTAATATATCCCTGTGGTAACCCACTACAAGCTTTGGATACCACACAGGGAAACACTTTCCAAGTATACTTGAGCAACAGCCTGGTTCTGCTCCTCAGAAGGCATTTCAGCCACTGCCCAGCTGGGATCGTGTATGGGCAACACTGAAACAAGTGTTTATTCCCAGGCAAAATTGCAGTTCATCAGCCAGCCTGCTGCCACCCCCCACCCGGTTAGCCATTAACCACAAGAGTTTGGGGTTCTTAATAGCCAGGGCCTACATTTAGGGTCACGTTCTCAACTGAGCCACCCAAGTGATGAAAGCTCCCTTACCTCGACCAGCTCTGCCCACAGCCACATTGTACGTCGGCTCCCCGCCTTGGCTCTTCGTCCGGATGTCCATCGTGCAGTCCCCGTCCACGTAGAGGCTGTCTCTGATCACAGAGCACTTCTTTGCCCCGAGGGTCAGGCCATTGGTGAAGAAACCCTCCCGGTCCTTCCCTACAATCATATCTATTTCTACTGGCTGCCAAAGGAAAAAGCCAGGAGTCAGCACCGCGTTATTCTGCGGCTCCGTTCCGTTATAACCGCTCCCCCTCTCCGGCCGCAGGGACTGACGGCACATTTCCCCCCCGCTCCCATCGGACACGGCGCTTTGTTGTGAACAGTTCACGCAGCAGCGCTTTGTCGCCGCTCGAAGCAGCGCATCGCCGCTCCCCGGCAATCCCCGCATCGCCAGGACACCGGGGCTCATTAACGCACGCACTGCACGACCGAAATTAACGAGCCACGTGACGCGTTGCGGCGCCTCAATGAGTCACCGCGGCCCGGCCGCCCCGCGCCCTTCTGCGGGCACCGCGCGGCCCCGGCGGGCGCGCGAAGCGGGGATCGGGGCCCGGCCGCCCAAAGTGCCGAGTCACGGCAGGCCCCGCTCCGCCCCGCCGGGCCCGACCCCGCTCCAGCCCGGCCCGGGCGCGGCGGGCCCGGCGCGGGGCGTTCACCACCGGGGCCGGGCGGGGCAGGGTCCGCGGCGACGCCGAGCCCGGCCTCCCCGCACGGGGCTCCCGCGGGGGCAGCGCGGGGCGGCGGTGGCGGCGGGGGAAGGACGGGCAGGGCGGGGGGAGGGGAGCATCGATGGCGGAGCGCCATCTTGGCGATAGAAAACATGGAGCCGGCGGCGCGGCGGGCATTCACCAAGGCCGCCTACGCTGCGCACGTAAGCGCCGCCGCAGCGCCGAGCCGGGCCGCCCTCCGCCAGCGCCGCGCGCCCTTCTTCCCCCGCGCCGCCGCCGCCGCCGCCCCGCACCGCGCGCGGCCGAGTCCCCGCACCCGAGACAAAAAGGCGGCAGCGCGGCCCGCGCGGCCCTCGAAGGCGCCGCTCCCGCAGCCCCGCCACCCCCCGCCCCCGCCGGCCCGCCGCCCCGCGCTCACCGTGATGCTCTGGAAGATGCCGCCGGCCGTGGCCGCCCAGACGTACTTAGCGTCGCAGTAGCCCACGATGGCGGCCTCCTGGCAGCAGCCATCGCACATCAGGTTGTCCACGTAGCTCTGCCAGCCGGCCATCTTCGGCGGGGCGCGGGCGGCAGCGGGCGGGCGGCGGCAGCGAGCGGCGCGGCGCGGGCCGGGCGGCGGTAGAGGCGAGGCGAGGCGCCTCTCCCTCCTCTCGAGCGGACCGAGCGCTGCGGCGAGCGGCGCGGCCCAGCCCAGCCCAGCCCAGCCCTCCGCGCTGCCGGCGCCGGGGGGCGGGGGGAGGAGGGGCGCGGCCCGGCGC
The DNA here is from genome assembly GCF_023343835.1 of Lagopus muta. Classification (NCBI taxonomy): domain Eukaryota; kingdom Metazoa; phylum Chordata; class Aves; order Galliformes; family Phasianidae; genus Lagopus; species Lagopus muta. The sequence continues at coordinate 243,469 of NC_064441.1, forward strand.
CGCCTCCTTCCCGCACCGCGCGGCCGGCGGAGGCTCTCGGCGGCGCTGCGCGGGGCGTTGCGCGACTGCGGTTCCGCGGCGGCCGCCGCTCCGCTCGGCTCCCCGGGGCCGTGCGGACGCGGTGCTGGGGGGCGCCGCCTTTTCCCAGTGGCGGGAGACGGTTGAAGATTTCGCTGACGTCCTAGAAATCGTATTGTTCTCCGCTCCTGGAAGCGCGAGCGCCGCTTGGGTGCATCCCCTTTGTTTCTGCAGAACCTCTCAGGCGCAGACCCGCGGCTGCGGTCCGCAGAGCGGAGCCCCTCCCGGCAGCGCGGCAGCCCTGTGTCGCGGCAGCCGCACGCGGAGCGCCTTTCGGTCGGCGTTACCGCGGAGCGCGGCGTCGGCTCCGCTCTGTGGGCTGCATCTCCTTTCTGTATATTTCACGTTTGCCATCGCGTACTTCACCAGCTGCCAGAATCCTTCAAGAAAGCGCTGCCGGCGCTAGCGGTTGGCCGCGATGTGCTGCCCTGCGCGTGTCCCACTGAAGCAGTAAGAGGGTTTCTGTGTCAAATCGGTGATCTTGTTATTAAGGTGGTATGGTCCCCATCTTAGGTATTGGCATCTGCTCCAGGTGGCAGCAATAGGATAAGAGGTGATGACCTCACATTGTGCCGAGGCAGGTTTGGGCTGGAGATTAGGAAGTATTCCCTCTCGTAAAGAGTGGTCAAGCACTGGTGTGGGCTGCCTAGAGAAGTGATGGGGTCACCGTCCCTGGAGGCGTTCAGGAACTGTGGAGATGTGGCCTGAGGGCCATGGCTCAGTGGGCACGGTGGGGATGTCTTGGAGTTGGACTTCGTGGCCTTAGGTATCTTTTCCGACCTTAACGATACTATGTTTCTAAGTTAGAGCTTATATCTGAATTTTCCAAGGGATAGAATGCAGCAATTAGATGTCTTTTCCTGTGGTTATATCCCGTAACAAGAGTATTTGCTGATATACCTACAATGTACTTGAGAGTGTTCTCAATCCTTTAGAACCTAAATTGGTTGTTGTGGGATTGCCTGTTGTTTAGATACTGTATGGTAACTGTTGAGTCTTAGCCCAAACCACTGATGGAGCACCTGGGGAATGGACCAGGTCAGCCCTGGGAGCTCAAGAGAAGGCAATTCAGCTGTGGGACCAGAAGGGGTGGAGCCTGGCTGCACCGCTCTTGGACCCCTTTGAAGGGCTGACTGCCTCTGGGGAAGGATTTCTGGTTGGAGACCCTTCTTCTGTGGAGTTTTCCTGTGTGTAGATCTTCAGAGACCGGTGAGCAGGCCTTTCTTCCTTCTAATGCTGTTCTGTTGCATTAGCCCCTTTGTCGTTACATCTCTTGTACTGCTGTTCCATTGTGCTGATCTTTCTGAAGTAGGTATGCATAGAGCTTGGTTAGATTGCTAGATGTTTTACAAAGACATTATTTTCCATTTCTTAGTTTAATTCCGTGTTTCCTCAGTTTTGTTTTCATAGTGCTTTTGCCATTCTGCCTTTGAACTGCCTCAGAATTTTGCTTTCTCCTGCTATCTGTAGGTACCAAAACTGTGCTCTCGTCACTGTATGTGTTAATAGGACAGAGGCTGCACATTTGCTTTCAGCTTTTTCAGTAGCTAAATATTTCCATGAGGTTTGGGTTGCCTTTATCATCCTCTTTCCCCAGACTTGTTTTGTGAGGGGAAACAAAGAAAGTTTTTCTCTGTCTGAAGTTGTTGCTGAGGCTGCTTCACTGTCTTGGTGCTCTCCTGTGGGAGATCCCAGTGTAGTGCTTATTTGCACAGATGGAACGCATCATCCTTAAATGAGCACGGGGCTATTGGGTTCATTTGTTTTGGAGTTATACCCAAATGTGTTTGGTTTTTTGTGTATGTGGTTTGGATTCTATGTTGTTTTTGTATGCCCCTGTCAGGATTCCAGACTGCTTCACTTTAACAAGTGGGTTTAACAGATCCAGAGGTAGGCGTCGTTCTGAATCCAGGGGCAGGCCGTGAGGATTCTTGGTTTGCTGGTATTACCAGCAGTTGGTGAATGGGAGCCAGCAGCTCTGTGGTGTTGCTATCACTTGGGAAGCAACATCACGCTATTTTATGAATATATTAACATTATTTTTGAAAAGTTTGCATTCTGGGGGAGAAGAATTGCAGTTATGAAATCATGGAAAAAATTCCCCATGCTGAGTCTGCAGTGGCCTGCAGTGGTGTTTCACGCAGAGCCTGTGAGCATGGCCCGCTCTGCGCGCGGCCCATCTGCCTCCAGTGCTGCAGCTCCCACTTTGGTTGGAGGTTCTGCTCTTGTTGTTTCCTCCCCAGGCCACAAGTGCTTCCTATGGTGGTCTTTCTCTTCACCACAAGTGCTTTCGGAAGTCCTGAGGGTAAAAGTGATTTAGAAGCGTTGTGAGTGAGCAGATTCAGTTCTGCTGATTAAAAGCTAAGCAGCGTGAGCAGTTCTGCCTCGTGACCTTGTGTTGATAAGCAGAGAGCAGTGTTTGCAGGGTGCTTCCCCAGCTAATTAAGTAACCTGGCTGAAAAACAAGGAAGCCAACAAAGGGTGAGGTGAGCGCTAACAGGAAATAAGTGGTAGATATTTAATATTAATGAGCTGAAAGCTTGAAGCCAACTTTTCAAAACACAGCGATACAAATTGCAACGAGGATTAGACTGACTACAATGCAAAGTTTTATTGCATAGCTATAGTTGTGCTTAGAAAAAGAAAGTCACAAGTGCCAGCACAGCTCTGGCACAGAAGAGAAAAAGAACCCTGTGTAACAGCACTTAAAACCATCCGGAAAGTTCTGCAAAAAAAGATGCTTTTCTGGTGTCTCTTCCACCAGCACTGAGTGGTGTTGGGTTCCTCTCAGCAGACAAGGTTTTTTCGGTACGGCTCTGCCACCGAAGCTTGCGAAACCTTTGTCTTATTAAGGAATATTTTCTTAGGTAAGAGGTTGAGGATTTTTCATTTTTATCTTTTACTCAACTGTCAAAATAAAGCATAATGAACCTAAACTGTGACTTCTAAAACCAAATGCAAGCTTTGGGGTGCTTGCTGTGTCAGATGATGAGGGTATGAGATTGCTTCTATTTAAGTTGCACACAAATGGTGGCTTTAAGTTTGGGGAAAGGCAGTTCTTTGTGGGCCTGACTGTTTAGCCAAGGAACTAAAAAATGTGTTTGAAATTGTGGAAATTTGCTCAGCTTTTGAATTTTTAAGATAAGTTTGTGATCTTGCCAGTGGCCAATAATCTTAACGTTCCAAATCAGTGTATTTTTGTGTAAATTCTTACTTGGGCAGGTAGTCTCAGGTGCATAAGTGTCTTCAGTGAGAGTCCATATGTGATGAGGTGCGCAGAATTAGGCTTATAGCATCCAGCTGAGTGCTGAAATGGATCGGGCTGCTTGGCATGCTTAGACCCTGTGGTGTGTTGTTCTGCTGTTAATGAAACAAACAGAACCCCGGTACAGTCCTCTTGACTGCTGGCTTTCCAATTATGAGGCAGGTAAGTATTGTGAAATACAGTAACTTTATAGATGGTGAGACACAGCTGAGGGAAGGTGGGACAGCTTCAGTCCGAATTCTATTTATTTTATTCTGTCCAAGTTCATTGGTGACTCGTTTCATGCCTTTGTTAAATGATCATTTTGGTGAGTGGAAGGTTGTATAGAAGCGATCTGAAGAGCAAAAACTAAGTCTAAGAAATGCAGTGGGGAAATAGCGAAGCACAAAGAGGGAGAGCAAACTCAAGAGTAGAAAATGGAATGGAGCAAACATGGGTTCCAAAGATGGTGGCTTTTTTCACAGATTTGGTCCAACCAAAGAGTGAGCTGTTAGCTTCTGCTGCTGAGTGAAGTCCGTTCAGTAGGTCTGCGTGCAAAACACAGACTGCAGTGAGGAATAATGTCAGATGAAACAGAATAACCTTTAACTCTTCCCAGGCTTTGTGTGGTTGTTGCTGTTTTTTCCTGTCAAAGTTGAGTGATACATGATTTTATCTTTTTAAAATGCACTTCTGTCTGTGCTACCACCCTGTAAGGGGGGGAAAAAAAAAGATTTATTTAATGCAGCCTTACATGGAGGGTGCAGTAACACCAGGACTCTTTCCTGCTTAACGTGATTAAAACGTCAGCAGCATCTTCCTGGCAAACCGTGTATTTGTCAGAGTCTGGCTCTGGTTTTTGGCTGTCTATGCGTGGTCATGTTCCAGTTATTGAACTGACAGAACTTTGTTTCTCTAGCTCACAGTTTCTCTGTGTGATTGTTTTTGCACTGCTGCTGATGCTTATTCAGTCTACCGCATGGCCAGCCAGGCAGCTTTGAAGGTTTGTTCAGTGCATTATTTCCTTCCTTATGGTTTCTGTCAGTGAAAGCGTCTGTAAATATGTCTATCTGGGTGATATTTCCTTCCCTAGTACGAGTAACTTTGCTGTTGATAACCTGTTATTAGTTGAAAGTGTAGGGAATTTCTGCATCGTGGGTAAGTAAATCTGTTTGTCACACATTTTCTACCCAGAACATTCACTGCCTGCAAAAGCATCTAATAATAATTCCAAAGTACAGAAAGCAATATTGTACAGATAAATTTTACAGCTACAACCATGCACTGTTCTGTAAAATGACAAATATACATTATTTTTGGAATGAAACAGAAATAAACTTTCATTTCTCTGCAATTATTTTTTAACTTAGTACCAAATTTCTCTTTGTCCTGGAAGTACTTACTTCTAGCTATGAACAGCAGTCCAACTGCCTGCTGTCTCTTCATCGAAGAAGAGAATTTTGAGTTAATTTTTCATTTGCTGAAGTAATACTTTGTTCCAGTACCCCGAGAGTTATCTCTGCCATAGCTGTTGTGGTTTTCATTCAATTACATCCATTCAAGTAAGCACTGCGTTTTTGAGAAACAAAGTATATGAAAATAACACAGTTCAAATTAGTCTAGGTAGTCACAAAAGACGATCAGAGAGAGCTTTTCAGATACATGATTTATGTGCTTAGAAAAGGTGTTCTTGTTACGCAAGCCTAATACTGTGCGACGGCCGTTGTGGTGTGTGTGAAAGGAAGCACTAAGTATAAACATGGAAGAAGCAGGGAAAAGGAAAATAAAGGTGAAAATAACCTAAAAAATGTCAACATTCTCCCTTTCTATTTAGACTTTTCTAAATTATTTTTTGATTTCTCGCTGAAGCTACGGAAATAACACTGCACCTTGATCAGACAGCTCCTGCATGAGAGGTAAGCGTGCTGGAAATGTGAAGGTGAAGAAACTTTACAAAGAGCAATGAAGCTGTTCCAATGGGCAGCTGAGGCAGCCCTGTTTCAGTCTCTCTGAGCGGCACTGGTGTGCACCAGGTTAATGGCTTCAGAAAGAGAGGTTCGTGTTTTTATGCCATTTATTTTTATGGACTGTTCTTTTCACCCACTTGCCAGTTCCCCCGATATTATTGGCTTTAAACCAGCATACATTTTCTACGTAATGTAAATGGAGGTAAGAGTGTGAATCTCAGGTTACTGCTGTTTTGAAGTAGACGCTCGGTTCTTATTTTCAGTGTTGAAGCAACTGGGAGAATGCCCTTTTGACAGCGTCATTGTGAGCAAGAGGAATCCAGTCACCTGCTGTGTGGCTCTTGTTCCCTTGTCTGCCTTCCTCGGGTCCTCATCCAGAAATTCAGCTTGTACGAAGTCATCAAACCGCATTTAGGTATGAGCAGTTGTGGAAGGCTGCTCGGGGTCACACGCCTTTCTGACATGCTTCCCTGTGCATGCTGAAGTTATGTGCAGAGGTACGTAGGAAAGGTGCATCTAACGCTGCTTGTCTGTGCTCTGATCTTAAACACCAAATGGCAGAGTGCAGTTTTTAAGGACCTGTAACTGGGGCGTGTTACATTTCTCTAGAAGAGTGGAAGGGTTCTTCCTATTGCAGTTTTCTTTGAAACTGAGATGTAAAATGCAGCACGAGGACCACTTTTCTTAAACCAAAATAGATGACATTTCATACCAAAAATACATATGATACCAGCAGTCCAGTATGTTACTGCTTTGACTGTTAACAGCCAGAATTGCCTTTCTTTGCTGTACAAACCCTTCTCAGTGTTAGATCAGAGTGGTGTGTGTAACACAGTTGTAAAATAGAGCATGTTTTTTGTTCAGAGCTATTAACAGGTATAGTTTTAGCACTTGGCATTACAAAAAAAAAAAAAACATAGAAAGACAGAGGAAGGCAAAATTAACACCAGCCAAATTGGTTTAATAGACAACACCCATTTTCTCTTGACATCAGTGCATGTCTGAGAACATGATGGTCAATTTGGGCAGGCAGTCAGGCCACCTGTGAAACAGCAAAGGCCTAAGTCTTTCAAAAATGATAACCTGTGTGTGGATACAGCACTCCTGCTTTATCTTTCAGAGTAGCAGATGTGTTTGGAAATGTTTTCTGAAGTGTGTGGGAAAAGCGCAGGTAGTTTTCAAAATATGATTAAAATATGGCTATCCATTCTTCAAGTATTTTTGGAGTTAATTGAGAGCACTTTGTTTTTTTTCTGCTGTATGACTGCTGTTGAATAGCACTCTGGTGAGTTCCCCGGAGTTAAAACAAAGATGTGATTTACCAACTGCTTCAAGGATGGCAGCTGGTGTCTGAAAGTATTTTCCACTGAGAGAAGAGAGAATGTAACCGGGGATAAATGTAAAAATAAGAATTGAATTTGGTTCTTAATCCAAAGTTCCAGTGCTGAAGCCAGCTTTGCTTCTGGCTAATCTGTGGGTGATTAAAGCCCACGAGGGCACGTGGTGTGAGTGTGTCATCCTGGCCCCGGGCCTGGCGAGGTGCAGCTGCCTCGGGGGGGCTCTGCGTTGCCCCTACCTGCCCCATCACTGGCTCAGGAGAGGAACAGTACAGAATATCCTGTAGCGGTCTGACATCACTGCAAGGAGAGAAGGGCCAGGATGAGTTTAGTTCTGCAGGCTGGCTCTCGTGTCCATGCTGCACTGCGTGTCGAGAACTTAATCCATACCCAACCACTATCTTGTGTGCTGTCTGCTTCAAGACACAGCAGCTTTAAAATTAAGCTCTTATACCGTGTAAGAGTAATTCCAACTGACTTCCCTTCCTGCATCACAGCTTTGAGTGTTAAGTCTGCTGCTTTCTGGTTGTTCTGTGGGCTTTTTTGCTGGCTTTTGACTGCATGTCTGTCGGTGACTTTCAAGACCCTGGCACTAGATGGAGCTTTAATCTACTTGCACTTCTTTAGATTTAACCGTAGTTAAAAACGGAAGAATAAATGAAGATATCTATGCCTGCTGTACGTCTCCAGTGCCCTCTTCCTCATTTGTTTGCAGAGTGGTGTAAATGATAAATTAAAATGTTGCAGCAGAATCTCTTTGATCCAGTAGGTGGTTTATAGTCACACATAGAAAGGCACTATAATGTAATCTTAAACTCTTGGGAGAAGTTCCTGTGAATTAGATGTACTGAAAATGTGCTGCACATTTAAGCAAATCATTAGGCTGTGCTGAAAGGAAAAAAAAGTAATGCTGTTTTATGATTGAAGTCTGTTTATGTATCCGGACAGGGGTGACCAAGCCTCCCGTTTCCTATGCTTATTCAAAAATGCATTTGCATTTTTACTTCGTGGTCCCAAGGCCAAGTATACAGAATCATCTGTTATCAGTCACTGCAGGGTTTTTTCTCCATGTGTTATCCTTGGAAACACTGAATAAATAAAAACAAAAGTAGCTTTTAACTGTAACATTCAATAGTTTTCATTTAGCGAGCGTGACATCTGACAGGCTGGACAGCCTGTATCAGAAATTTGTCACCATCTCAGCCTTCCACAGAAGTAAATAGAAGTAGATGAAGGCTTGTTCTTGGGTGTTCATGTTCTTACCACCAGAAGATGAGTCTGGTCAAAGCCTTTGTCCAGACTGAAGTACCAAAGCGTGTGATCAGTTTCCATTTGCTGCCCCTGTGCTATTTTGTTAAGTGGTTTAATAAAGTAAATCAGGAGATGAATACTTGAAGAAACCTCAGGGCACGCAGAATTTGGGTAAAGAAAATTGCACATACATTGCAGTCTTGCTGCCATCTCCTTCTCCAGATCTCATCCTTCAATATCTGTCACCTTTTTTCAGCAGGACTGGAGGGTTCCATGTATGCCACAGGATACATGGAAAAATCTTTGTAGAAAATGCTGCAGAAATGTAGTATTGCCAGAAATATGCTTTTGTTCATGTTGGGAGATTTCTACTGTACTGTGAAACTGCAATGATTTCTTTATGTTTTCTCTTCCTTTTACATACAGCTAGGAAGATTGCCTTTCACTAAAAGTTTGGATTTGTGATTATAGCCTATAAATTAGATCTACCTCAGTCCTGCATCGGGGTAACAGTAAGACAGGTAATGCTCTGTCATAGCGCCTGCTGCGCTGCTGGGCCTCGTTGCACCCAGAGGCCTGGAACATGCTGAGATCCACACTGTGCAGCAGTTTTGAGGACCCAAAAAAAAATCGAGTTGACTTTGCTGAAACCTGGATTGGGCATAAAATTTCTGAGTCAGTTTCCTGTCTAATGTGAGTAAAGGAAATGGTGTTAGCAGCTTTTGCCTTGTCTGAAGCTGCTTTGCTGTGCCTTTGTTTTCTTATAAATGAAGTGAGGGCAGTTTTTTATCACACCTGGAATCTCACTGGAGTTAGTGGATATATGAAATATTAGAGAAGGAGATACTGCTTGGTGATTTAATGTGATCTGAAAAATTACTGGTGATGACATTTCACCCTTTTATCCCTGTATTAAATAGTAATATTAGTCAAGCAGGAGTTGACCTTTCAGAAAATAATCCTGTCTCAATTCGGTGAAAACATTGCATTTTTCACCCCAATAATACCAGTAAAATCCCCATTTTCACTTGTGAAATGAAAGTTTAAAACTTGGTTCTTTAAATAATAGAATTATTTATCTCAAGAATCTTGCAATGCTGAAATTGTGACACTTGAGAGAACGTTTTGGAGTGTCACCCACAAACTTTACAGCTTTATTTCTATTATTCACCGCTGCGCTGGTGCTCAGTCACCCTCCAGCCTTCCAGTGAAGCAGAAGTTTGTTTTTTAATGTAAAAACAACAGCAAACTTACCACAGTTTGACCATTTTGTTTCTTCTTTATTAATGAGAAAATGAGGGCATGAGTTGAAATCTTGTCTCTGTCACAGCTGAATATGAAGAGGTGAGCTGGCAATATTTTTGTCACATTGCTTGCCTGTGGAAGAAACCAAAACTCTTGACTATGAGATGCTTAGGTATGAAATAGGCAGTAGGTTGCTCTGCAACATTAAGGCTCATGCTTCCCAGTATGATTACAACATCTTTTTTTAGGTATCTTGAGACTGTAACTGAGAAACTCATGTCTGAATTTAGGCAGCTGGTAAGAAGAAATGCTGGAGCTTTAGGCCCCGAAGGCAGCTGGACCCTTTTGAATGCTGCTGTGAGAAAGAAGGCATTTGCAAGAACAGGGATTGGACTCAGAAGCAAGCCCATTGCTCTTCCCTCTGTAGCAGCTGATTTGTCTCTGTGTCTTTGCCATTTGTGCTTGAGTTACTTTCCAGAATAGCTGGCATGAGACAGTCTGCCAGGAATATGGAAAGCCTGGTGTTGTGGATAACTCCCAACCTGACCTTTAGTTCCAAGCCAGTTATGAAGAGCTAGGAAAAGTCGCATCATCAAAGCTTTCTTGGATTAATAGAGGAATGCAGATGCCTTTAACAGCTTCCTGGCCGAAGGAGGTGTGTTCAGTCAGCACAGTGAATTATAGGACTGGTGGGATTTCAGCTGTCTTCACGTTGTATTTTTCTCTTTGAGATTTTGTGGGTTGGGTCATTTGGAGGAGGGCAGTTGGTGAGTTTGCTCTGTTGGCTCTCCACACCTTCCCTGTTGCCACTTGCTGCTACATGGTGTGACTGTCTCTGCCTTCTCCCACTGGAATATGATGATCAGGGGCTGGAGCACCTCCCCTATGAGGACAGGCTGAGGGAGCTGGACTTGTTCAGCCTGGAGAAAAGAAGGCTGCGGGGTGACCTCATTGCAGCCTTTCTGTACCTAAAGGGAGCCTACAAACAGGAATCAACTCTTGGAAAGGGTTGATAACAGTAGGACAGGGGGAAATGGTTTGAAGCTGAGGGAGGGAAGATTGAGGTTGGATGTCAGGGGGAAGTTCTTTAGAGAGAGAGTGGTGAGGTGCTGGAACAGCTGCCCAGAGAGGCTGTGATGCCCCATCCCTGGAGGTGTTCAAGGCTGGGTTGGATGGGGCCATGGGCAGCCTGGGCTGCTATGAAATGTGGAGGTTGGTGGCCCTGCCTGTGGCGAGGGGGTTGGAGATTCATGATCCTTGAGGTCCCTTCTGACCCCGTGGTTCTGTGAATATAACAGATTCATGGCAAAGGCATAGAAGGGCAGCAGCTCTTTTATCCTTTAAAGGCTATTTGTAAAGATAAAGGGCTTGATACTGACTTACCCAGTAAGCCTTAACTTGCCTTAGCAGGTTTGGTTTTTTGTTTTTTTTTTTTCCAATGGTATCAAAACCCATTTAAACAATCATAGCATTTTCTCCATATTTCTGTTACATGCCCTTTTTTTTCCGCAGACCACAAAATAGATTCATCTGCCTGCTAGTGCAATCAATTCCTAATACAACTGAGCATCTGAGTCTTATTTAGCAATACTGATGCTGCACAGTTGTGTTTCCATCCACACAAAGAGTTGTGTGTTGCTATGATTACCTTATCTTAACTGTGGGACATTGGCTTTTGGTTCTTGTTGAAAAAATAGTAATTAATGGAGGAGAATTATGCAGCTTTACTACCAAAATGGTGTTTATCCTAATGGAGCAGTACAGGCTGCGTTGGGTAAAGGTGTTTCAGGGTGTTGAGGTACTTTAATGCCAGCACTACACCTACCCTTGTTACAGAGAAGATCCTTTGTCCTCTGTATTAATGTGGAGCTTTCAGCTCTGATAACAGCGCTTTAACGCTTGCTTTGGCAGCTAATCTAGCTAAGGGAACGGTTGTTTTATTTGTTTCTTGGATGCCAATGCGGTCTACTGCTAAACCTTTACCACTTTGCCACGGTAATACAGAAAAAAAAGAAGTATTTGATTTCCTTAAAAAGAAAACCAAAATAACCAACCATAAACCTTGGTTTTTATGGTAAGGCCCTCACAAATGTACGAGACTGTTCAGTTCTTTCTACTGGATAATTTCAGTGTAAGGTCTCTAAATTGTGGTCTAAAACCAATTCAGCCCAAACCTTTTGCCTGGTTAGTAAAGGAATGAGCTATAGATCCTAGATATTTTCTTCTTGGTTAGTATGCAAAGAATGTTCAGTTAATTACTCCAGACTTCTTGTTACTTGCAGCCACTGTCTGTGAAGGAAGCATAACTAATTTTAAGAAAGTGCAAGCAATTTCTTGTGGTGTTTTTGTTTCTCCTTTTAAGGCCCAGCTCAGCGCTTCCTGTGTCTCTCATAGGGAAGCTCTCACTGAGTACTTGGGGCTCTGGTGTGAGCAGTGAGGTGGGCCCTGCGGCAGAGCGGCCTTGAAGAGAAGCCGGGCAGTTTGTGGCGTTGTGCATGGCCAGGCCTCCTCCTGGTGCGGAGCCAGATGTGGCTGAGGGGGTGCCTGCGCCTATGGGATGCAGCGCTCTTGCCTCCTGCAAAGTGGGTCACCCAGTGTTTTTAGGTGAGTACTGTGAGCTGGCATCATCTCAGATCTGCTTGTCAGCACAGCTGCCGGCTGATGACAGGCAGCCTTTCTGCTCTCTGTGGAGGCTGGCCGGTCCTGACAGGGCTGGCACATAGCTTCCCGGGGCAGGCTGTGGGGCTCCTGCTCTCCTGCTGGCCCTGCTACTGCTCCCCAGCTATTCAACAGAACTTCCACGCTGCAGGGTGCTCTTCATCCTCCTTCGCCCCAGGCTCGTACACAGAGGGCTGGCCCACAGCAGCCAGCCTCCCCTCGCTGTGTAGCTGGCTCCTCCCTGTGCCAGGTGCACTGGGGTGCTGCTGTCCAGGCACTGCTGTGGCCCACAGCAGTGCTGCAGAGTGGGGATGCTCATCTGGGAGCCTCGTGCTCTGCAAGGGCTCTTGTCCAGGACAGGGCTCAGCAGTGCCTTGCAGCCAGTAGCCGTGTCCCCTCGGTCCTCCCAGATGGGCGCAGGCAGAGCCAGGACATGTGGCCACAGCAAGACACGGCCAGAGGTTGTGCCCTTGGAACACAGCAGTTCTCTTTCAGATAAGAAACAAAGAAACATCCAATGATGGAAAAGGTTGCCTCTCTGTAAATAGCAAGCCGAGTGACCTAATTCAGCTCAGCACAGCTCCTTGGAGCTTCCTGCAGCAGTACCGCGCTGACGCTGAATCATCACTTCCAGAGTGGCAAAGATTGGAGCGAGCGGGCCCTGAGGGTTTCACTGTTTCTTTATTAATTTTAAATTGATTAAAATGAATTTTTAAAATACCAAGAGAGACTTGCCTAAAGAAATGATTATAGAAAAAAGAGAAATGAAGTTGGTCTGTGGGAGGTTTTTTGTGTGCTTAACACTGTGGGGCTCGTGCAGCTGTGAGCACCTAGTGCAGCATGGAGGAGGTGGGTGTCAGCTGCTCTGTCCTGGCAGATCAGCAAAGACAAGATCAGTCCATCAATATGGCAGAGAAGAAGGAATTCTGCTGGTCTATATTCAGTGCAAACCTACCAGTGTTCCCATCCATGGTGTGGTTCTGTGGGTTCCTGCTCTCAGCTACAATGCTTTAATCAGAAGTCAGGATCCAGGGGAGTGCAGCCCTGCTGGAGCCAAACATACATCCTCTTTTCCTCAGCATCGCACAGCACCTGAAGGCTTTCCATCAGAAAATCCTGGGTTCTCTACAGGGTTTCTGTGCAGCAGAGCAGGCTGGCAGGCCCTTTGCTCAGCCTCCAAGCAAGGCTGTGATGAGTGTAGGCAGCAACAGATGGGCAGAAGATCCTTTTGCCACTGTCAGAGGGCAGTTAGAAGTGATCTTTTCCCCTGGGTCCATCTCATTTGCTGTTCACACCCCATTCCATCATGGAAATCTGCCTAACACAGTAAAGGAAAGCATTCCTGTTCCTTATAATTTTAATCTGTGCCTGTACGACAAGCAGAATATGATGCCCTGTGTGTATCCAAAGCTTTTCTGGAACTCCCACTGCTTCCTGCCTGTGCCCCCTGCGTCCCACTGATGTTTGTGGCAGCAGCAAGGTGTTTGTGTGCCATGGTGCACTCTGGAGATGGACAGCACAGAAACAGGTCAGAGCCCTCTCCCCATGGGTTACTGTCTGCAGGGGTGGCCTTGGGAGCTCCATCCCTTGTGATCCCACTGGGGTGCAGGAGGTGGGCAGTGCAGTGGTGCTACATGCAAGGAAGCGGAGCAGGATCTGCCCTAACTATACAGCAGGGATTGCTCTGTTCGGATGAAGACCAGGGCTGGCTCTCTAAACACATCAACAGTGGTGAGCAGATAAACTTTTTTGTTTTAAAATAAATAATAGAAAAAATTAACAAACTACCAAATCCAAGTGTGTGGAAGCTCTGTAGTACTTCAGAGAAGACCTGGCAAGGAGCTGCAAGCAGTGATGGAGAAGGATACAGAGGATGCCTAGAGAGAACGAAACAGCAGGTTTTGTCAGGCCGTCCTATGTCTATCTAGAAAAGAGAATTTGCTGTTCCACTGAAATTATTGAATAAAAATATAATAAGCCCATTTAAAATAATCTGACACTTTTTACTGATGGGAGCAATGGAGCAAGCTGTGTCCTAGAAGTTGCTTGGAAGCATCTTTGGTCTGCTTTAATTATCCGTGTAAAAGATGCAGTAGCATTACTCGTGTCCTGCTCACCTCTCTGTTTCTGCGCACCTTCAGGCCTCAGAAGCTGAGCTGCTCTAAATCCACACTCCAGTGCAGAACTTATTTTTCCCAACTCTTTGTCCCACACTCAGCCCTCAGTCTCACCTGCAGCGCAAAGCAGGCATTGCTGTGGAAAAGTCTGCTGATGAGAGATGTGTGGCTTCTGTTCTCCTGACTGGGATGGCTGGGCAGTGCCTCCTGCTGCCGCATCACCACCTCTCACGGTGCTAAACTTCACCTCTGAGGCCGATGAAAGATGGCTGAGGTCTGTGTGGAGTACGGATTGCAGTTTAATCCTTGAACAGATTATGGGTACTTCAGAATATGTTTTCTTGTGTGTGTGTGTGTCCAAAGTGCTTTTCAAACTAATATATGATACTTACGAATTCTTTCCTGTGTTTAGGCAGACTCAGATTTAGTGTTTGAGCTAAATCAGGATGTTACCAGGTAGGATAAGAGGAATAGAGGATTACATTGTGTTCTTGCTTCATTCATTGTCAGTTGCACTTTCAGCTGTAATTATTTATGACAAATCATTATGTACTGGTTAATTCACAGCAGCATATTTCTGTACAGTAATGAAATCAGTGGCATGAGACTACAGCCCTGCTGTTACTCTTTCCTGAGTAATGCACACATTAGTTATGTGCAGATGAGAATGGCATTGGAACGTGTGTAGACTCATCTGGAAGGTTATGGTGTCTGAGAGTCGTTTGCTCCTCGTGTAGTTAAAAATAGTCATCTAGGATCCTATAGACGCACATGAACCCAATGTGAGTGTTCATGAAAGGAAAGCTCTGGCAACATGGAGATCTTTTAGTTTCTGTAGGCCCTGGCCTTAACCAGTAGACATTAAAGAGCATGTTTCAGTGCTTTAAAGCATATATTCTGAAAATTATCTTATTTCTTTCTAGTTTGAAAGATGCTTAGCAAGGCTGCCTTCTGTGCACTGTGTGTGTTGCTGCTGTTAATGATGGGTGCAGGTGTAAAGGTCCAAGAAATGTTGGTACTCTGAGCCTGAAATACAACTTTGACAAAACAAAATGCTGCCAGATTCTCACAGCAAACAGACATGAAAATAAAGAAAATATTTTTTTCACATTTCTAAAGTTTTATCACTCTGCAGTGCTATTTGTAGTAGTAGTAGACATAACATTTGCAGAAAGAAACACGACAGATCTATTCAGCTGGCAGTACTGAGCTCCTCTGCACTGATACTGCATCTTGCCAACAATCCCCATCCTGTGCTGAGAATCGTATCTCATTACCTAAGAAGAAAACTGTCTGTCTTATGTATTTCCATTTTTTCATGAGCTAGTGATAAGACGTGCCTAGCTATGCCAGGAATTAAAGTAACCACACGTCCATTCTTGTTTGGTGAAAATGCTGCCCCACATTCTGAGAGCAAAAACTTTTAACTCTCTGTATTGTGACAAGTTCTGCTACATCGAGCTGATAGCTGTTAAAGTAGAACAAAACAAAGCAAACACCCATAAGAAAACATTCTTCTTTACAAGTGCCTTACTTTACTCCCTGTTTTGCTTTTTTTAGCTTCAGGCTAATGATACTGCTTCTGAAACAAGAATGATTCATCCCCCACTGGCTATACAAGCCTGCTTCCTAGGGTCTGTTTTTTCAGCCTATTCACCCTCTTTCTTACATTGTTTTGCTATGAGAAACGTATGATCAGTGCTTGCCTGCAGTCCTTGCAAGGTCTGGATAAAGCAGTGACTGACAGGATGAATAGGACCTATGGTCTTCTGCATTAAGTATACGTGAATAGTTCAGATTGAGTAACTGAGCTGACGTTTTCTCTCCTTGAGGCTTTTCTGGAGGCAGTGGTACTTGCCCTGCTGGCTGCCTGCCACTTGGTGCTGTTGGGTGCTGTGTTGGGTGCTGTTGGGTGTAGGTGGGCCGCATGGCAATGTGGAGCAGAAGCTCATCGACTGCTTGTTATCAGCCTCTGTCAGTCTGTGAGGCACCAGCCTTGTGTCACAGAAAAGGACACTACTATGCAGGAGTACACGGAGGAGCAGTTTGGCAGAATACAGCCTCATTCTGAGAGGCTGAGGTGCAACACTGTGCAAGGAAATCACACCTGGCCTGTGTTTGTAAAACCACCTGTGCACAGGAACCTGGTCACTGTGGCTCTTTGGAGCACAGTGCCATGCTGCCTTTTGCTCTGCAGTGCAGAGCTCATTGCCTCTGTGCTGGTACAAGGGACCTAGTGAGACAGCCAGCACTGGCAGCGTGAGTGGAATGTTAATTTACCGTAGTGTGGCCCTGTCTGTCCTCTTTGCAGGAGAAAACATTGCAGTAGTTCTATATGCAAATCGTTGTACACAGATTTAAGCAGGACTTTGTCAGCCCATGCTGGGAGATACAGAATCCTTTAGTGGCAGTTGTTTTCACCTTTCTTTTTAGAGGGTATATATATACAAACACACTGCAGAAAGGCTGAAAAACACTGAAAGATTTGCTCAGGAGAGGACATTCTTCCCTTTTACTCCACTGATCATCTAGGCACTAATTGAGAAAGAAAGCTGGGCAATCAGGAAGGCGGGGAAACCCCACCAAGAGCAACGCCTGCCCACAGATCACTAGCGAATGCTGCACACACCTGACGTCAGCTAATGCAAAGCTGAATTTATAATGGCCAATGGGAAATGCTGAGATGGGGAGTGCTGTTCCTGGCTCTCAGCAGTGTATCCAGGAGGGAATCTCTCATGATGGTCTCTTGCCCATTATACTCTTCTAATTTACACGTTTTTCATCCAGCATCCAAAATGTCGTGTAGATTTTAAAATACATAAATTTTTATTTTTTTTAGTAGCTCTTTATTATTAAAGTCACCAGAAATGCTGTGTTTCTGTCTCTGAGCACAAGGAGAAGCGATAAAAGATACAGAAAAGCTTACCAGGGTCATTTTGAGCTAAATGACTTACAGCTGTGTCTGTGTTTGATTAGAAAACAGCTTTTGTCTGTGAGCAGTTGCACCACTGCACTCCAGGTCGTTTCCAGAGTGCTTCCCTCCCTGCAGCGTTACCCCTGGGGCTGAGTTGTTCTTCTCTGTTGAGGGTGGGCAGAAGCCGACACAGCAGAGAACGGCTGTAGAGTTCTCCCTGGATAGAGAGTAGGAGGAGCCGGATGGAGGCGGCTGGGGAGGCTCTGAGTGGGAGTTGTTGCTGCTGGTGGGAGCGAGGCGGTGAGTTGCGTTGTGTAGGATCGCTGGGACAGTTGCTTCCTTGCTGTGTCCGTTTCTCTCCGCGTTGCCCTGTGCCTGCGGCTCATACCCGTGTGCCCGCGGCATTGGGGCTGCTGGTCTGTCACAAGGAGCAAAGCCACAGCGACGGCTGCCCTGTACTGCCCTTGCTCCAGGGCTGGCCTTCCTCCAGCAGTGACAGTGCGAAGCTTTAGAGAACTCTTTGTAGGTTTGATTATTTCATGGGCTTCTAAAATTGCTGGATCTCCGACATTTCCTTAACAGACGTTAACAACAAGATTACTTTAAGTCAAGTTAAAATACATTTGTTACTTATCCTGCAGTTTTAATCCTGTCATACCTCTAATTTTAACGCAGGCTGAGTCATTTTCATCCTACGGCTTTAAAATCAGCCTTCTTGGGCTATGGAGCACGGTCATGTTCTTGCATGTCTGGGAAGCAGAACAATTTCTTTCTGTCTCTTAGTCAGATCTGTCCTGCTGAACTGCTGTCACTTCGTGCTCTTGGATATAAAAATAACGCATAGCCAGGGTGATTTGCAGAGTTAGTGTTATTGCAGTAAGTAAAATTTGAAAAATGAGGGATGTTAGCTTACACTGTGCAGACTGATTTATAACCAATCAAATTATAAAATGAGAAGTGAAAAGATTAGTGTCAGTGAAGTATTTAACCTTTTTTTGGCTTGATTCCTTGGGGAGCAGTTTGCATAACTACTGTACTGCATGTGATACACTATTTACTTTCTCTGTTTTGTTTATCTCTACTGTCTCCTTTTCTACTGACTTGTTGAGCCCCGCCATGAGGTTGCAGTTGTTACTGTGTTTGTGTATGAATTATTAATGAATTAGTACCCATTTCCCTTTTTCTTTCTTAAATAGCTGCTGTATTTTTGCAGAAGCTTTCCAAACATTTCATTTTGAGACAGACTCCTCACATGGAAAATACGGGTGGAGCAGTTGCAGTTTATCACTGTCAAACTGCTGGAGACCATCATAGTGAGAAGCTTTAACAATAGGTAGAGTTGTTCTAAATGCTGTGACTGTAAGCACATACAGAGGGAGACAGTGGAGAATACACGGGGAATCTGCAGTATATGCATAAAGTGTATAAAATAGTGCAGTTCTACTTCCTTGCTTCAGGATTAACGTAGCTAAATGAGAAATATACTGAAGATAGAACAAATCCACAGCTGCACAGCTAAACAACCTTGATCTGCTGGTATATAAAACCTGATTGTGAATCTGGGCTGATGTTATTTTGCATTCACAGGGTTCTCACAAACACAAAATGCAAAGCAGTGAGTGATTCTTATTTTTGCTTTGAATTCACTTGAACCCATATCTCAGAGACAGCCTGGGTTGTGACTGCAAAGAATACACTCGTCTCACCAAACCACACAGAACTGCTTCACCGCTCTGTATACATGAAGACACAAGTGCTGGTTGTCCACCTCCAAGCACAGCAGATGCTCCTCCTGCTTTGCTGGTGGTGTTGTGCTGGGAGGCAGTGAAACATGGCCCTGGGTGCAGCTGTGTGTCTGCAGTGACCCTTCGAGGCTGGCACAAGCTAAGCATGCATTTTGGCCCTGTATCATGAAGTGAAACACAATGAGAATTTCCTTTAGTTGTGTTACCACACAAGCACTGAGGCTGACTTTCAAGTGCACGTTGGTTTGCACAGCTATGCAACTTTGAATTCATTAAGCTGATCTTGGTGAGGTTCTGGGGTAGTCTTTGCACATAAAGACAGGCTCCTAATTGTTAGTGGAAATTAGTGGAAAGAACCTATTTTCTTTTAAATGCAAAAAGATAACTTGGTTTTAGTTAGCTTCACCTGTGTGTTTTCAGTCTCCGGGTAGTTTCAAACCCTTTTTCCTGGTCTGCTAGATGAAGGTAAAGCATCTGTCACGGTCTGGCCTGATTCTGTGACAAAGGGGCGAAGGGAACCACACCCCTGGGAGGAAAAAATTATAAAACCATGACAGTGTCTTACAGTGGCAGAGAAATCCAATCTGTTATTTGCTAACAAGCTGGTTTGGTTGGAAAAAATGCTGGTAATATTATCTATAAATTTGTGTATGTATTCCATGCTTATGATAGCATAAAAGCAGCTGCCACGACAAAGACAATGGTAACAGAGTTTTTGTTGCTTCCTACGGGAAGTTATACCAGGAGGAAAGTTGTAGTATAAAGGGAAATCATATCCTCTCTTTGCAGCTTCTTATGCGCTATCTGTTGCCCAGAACCTTGGTATAAATAGAAAACATTCTTCAGGTATTCGCAACAGTAGATGCCTTATCTTGTGCCTGTGACACGTCAGCTCTAGCTGCTTCTTTCTTTTAGGCTGGTTAGCTTTTACTGCACTGCCTTGCTGCTGCTGGGAAGCTCCCACTGTGCTACACTGACCCAGGGGGAGCTGCAGCTCCATTAGGACTGTGAGCCCTCCAATGTGCCCATTCACCCATCTTAGTCTCTTTCTTGCAACTTAGGTTGTGCTTAAAACTTCCCCTGACTTTCCGCAAGCTTTCAGTTGGCTGTTTGCCCTAATGTTCAACCTGCAAGCAAGACTGAGTGACAGTCTTCAGTGGCTATTTGTGTTACTGCAGGGTCTCTAGCTAGAGGCTGGACTTGTACCAGACGCTGGGTAAATGAAAAGCAGAAGGTAGGAGACAAATGCAGGCAGGTGTGGGAGATGATGTTTGTGCACCATCTGCCTGCTTGCTGACTGAGAACTAGGCTGAGATGATCTGTTTCCCCATGCAGTAATCATCATCTGGACTTTGTCGTTTCCAAGCAGGCGTCAGGACTGTGTCTCATTCCCAGCCCCCTAAAAACTGCCTCCTACAAAAGCTAGCTTTCTATTTGTAGTCACAGGTATATGTGGTGCTTTTTAAAAACCTTTCACAAATGGATCTCCAACCAACTAGACAGACACAAGCTTGCATGCTAAATTAACTTCTTCCCCTAGCAACTGCTGCCCTACTGTACCCTGCACTGTGCACAGAGCTACCCAGTCCTCTTACAGAACAAGAGGTGACAGCCCACATAGCAGTGCTGACTAATGTCGTTTGTCAGATGCCTTCTAAAGAACAAGGTGAGGCTGAATGTTTGTAAGATAAGAGAAGACGCTAGTCTGAATTTCTCAATTGTTTTACAGCAACAAAAAAAAAGTGCTTTCAGAAACATCAATTCACATATTGAATATCCATTTATTAACATAAATGTAGACTAAAATAAATGAACTTTTAGGAAAACATTCAAGTGAGCAGTGGTGGATCCTGTGAATGGTGTGTCAGTGCTGGGTTTCAGGTAGGCTGTTCCTTTGCAGATTTGACTTTCTGATAATTAAACTATTCTCAATTTTTTTTTTTTTTTTCCTGCTACTGTATTCCAGAGTTTGAAGGAGTTTCATAATTTGCAATATTGTGAAAATGCAAAAATCAGCTGGAGTGAAGCTAGTGTTTAACAAGGCAACAATCTTCTCAGGCTGTACTGGGGATATTTTTAGGATATTTGATTTCTGCTTAAATGTGCAGTATGTACATTTATACCAGCAAGTTAAATTCATCGGAGTTTTGACATCAGATTTCTTTTTTTTCCCCTGTCTCTTCCATTGAGCTTTCTTAGCAATTACAAAGCCTTCCTACAGAATAAAGTCTTTTTTCATGGGATCACAGAAAAAATGTTGGCATTTTCTCCTGTCTGGAACTGGTGTACTTTGTGTGTGCCACGAGACACAGCGAAGCTAGTTTGCTGGCAGGAATAAACTTGGAGGCTTTCTTCTCCCTAGTTACCCAATTTAATGGAGACTTCCTTCCTGTCGTTCTCAGGAGCGCTGTCATGGTTTCTGGTCTGGTGATGATAAGACACAATGATTGCACCCTCTGGCTTCTGAAGCTCTCCATCTGTCTTGAAGGAATGTGCCTTCCTTCTTTGAGAACCTCTGTCCAAAGACCCTTCTTCCTGCCTGCTGCGTCCTCCTTGCTGCGGCGGTCACTTCACCTGAGCAAGGACTCACTGAAGGCACGAATGCTGGAGCCACCTATTTTCTGCTTGGAAAGCGCTGATCCAAGCAGTAGAATATTCAGATGCTCTGAAACAAAATTGATAACACCTAGGCCATTCCTAATGACTGTTTGCATGTTTTCCTCTTTAAGTTTGCAGCTAAGATTCCAAGGGCTATTCCAGCACTTAAATCCTCCTGCCTGTGGAGCATAAATATGTGCCATTCTTTCCCTAAAGCTAACCTGTCACTGCTTTATCTGTCTTGATAAGTACACATAGAGATCTGTCTGCTTCAAAGGGATCCATTATGCCTACCTCCAGCTTTCTCTTTCTTGACTAAACAAATCATGTTCTTCTCATTACTCACAATTAAAGGATAGTTGAGGTTGGAAGGGACCTCTGCAGGTCACCTAGTTGATTCTTCAAAGCAGGGCAATTAGAGCAGCTTGTGCAGGACACTGTTGGTCACTGTTGAATATCTCCTGAGCATGGAGGCTACATGGCGTCTCTGGGAAACCTGTCCTGGTGTTTGACCAGACCCACAGCAATAAGGTTTTCCTCCTATACTTCAGTAGATTTACTGGTGTTTCAGTATGTGCCCATGGCATGTTGCCCTGTCACTGGACACCACTGAGAAGAGCTCTGTTCTCTTTGTTCCACCCCATCAGTATTTGTACATTGATAAATACAAATATTGTTGGATCTTGAGTTCATAGCAGTAAAAACTGCTCTTTTGTTCCACAGTAAGAGTAACGTACACAACTGCTGTTCTCTGGGACATTTTCCTTTTAGTGGAATGCCCTGCAAGTCATTTCAGTCTCTGTATCAAGTTCTACATAAAATGCTTTATCATCTGATGTCTGTGAAATGAGATGTCAAGAACTGTTGCTGAAGAATGAGGAATAGGGTATTCTCTCTTCTTGGTGCAAACAGGTTGGTCATTTCAATCTCTGTTCATGAATCTGAACTTAAAAAAAAAAAGTAGAGAGAGTTACAGATTTCAGAGGAAGAAGAATCTAGCTCAGTGGCAATGGATTTTTCCTAGGAAAAATTCCTGCTTCTGACTGCAGTGGAGAGGTTGCAATCCGTTACATCCACCTAAAAGACAGAACTCATGCCTCTCGCAACAGACTGAGGTTACCAATGGATTGAATGAAATGTGGCATATGGTGGTCAGGACTGAGTAGTTCCACTCAGAAAGGTTCATGTCCTCATCTCACTTTCTCACAGAGAAAATACAAGCGATTTAAAAAAAAAAGCAAAAAACAAAAAACACCTCATCTTTAGACTGATAAAATGGTCTTTTAAAGCCTTTCCATCATGAGGGGCTACTTTTCCTGTCTGTAAAATGGGAATGTCTCTTCCTATCCAGGAGCAGAGAGTAATTACTTGATGTAGAAGTCTGAAAGTCACAGAATCACAGAATGCCCCGGGTTGGAAGGGATCTCAAGGATCACGAATCTCCAACCCCCCTATGCCATGCAGGGCCACCAACCTCCCCGTTTCACAGCAGCCCAGGCTGCCCATGGCCCCATCCAGCCTGGCCTCAAACACCTCCAGGGATGGACGGGGCATCACAGCCTCTCTGGGCAGCTGTTCCAGCACCTCACCGCTCTCTCCGTAAAGAACTTCCCCTGACATCCAACCTCAATCTTCCCTCCCTCAACTTAAAACCATTTTCCCTTGTCCTGCAGCTGTCAACCCTTTCCAAGAGTTGATTCCCCTCCCCTCTCTAGGCTCCTTTTAGATATTGAAGGGCTGCAATGAAGTCACCCCGCAGTGTTCTGTGGGGGGATCTATGTGGCAGCAGTCACAGAAATGATCGGCCCCAGTTCCTTTCTTAGGAACCGCAGCACTCCTGCTCAATGAATTTGTAGGCAATGTAGAAGTGAGGCAGTGAGGGCAGTGTGTGAGATTGTGGTGAGTAGCAAGAGGAGATGGCTCGCCCTGTGAGCCATGGGATGTGGGCATGTTGAGGTGGGGCTGTGAGTCAGGGCTGCAGGATGTGACCGAGGATTTGTTTGGGCTTTAAAAACATGTATGGTAATTGGGCAGTGCTTGTGTTTTCTGCTGTCATGGCTGCCAGTATTTTGGAAAAGGGCTTTGGCACAGATGTGTATCTGATGACAGTGGGCTGACGAATGTTCTGCTTCCTCCACAAACCATCCAGTAGACAGTTTGGTACAACCCCTAGTTCTAGAGGGATTATATGTTTGTTCCCTTCCTTTTCCCACATTCTTCCATGTTCCAATTCTGTATTTTCTGACAGTCCCTTCCCCTGCCTTCTCTGCTCTGCTGGATGAGTTCTGGCCTCGGTGCATGGCTGGGTGGTGGTTGCAGGGCACACATTGAGTCCTGTGGAGGGTGAATGCTCCCTACTGAAATCTACAGCAGATACGGTCTTGTGGTTTGTCCTGACATTGACATGTGGGTGTTCTGGTGTAAGCTGTGCACAGCAGAGCCTTCTGTCACAGCAGGAAGAAATCCTGCCACAATGTGGAGCTAATGCTTCTTGGTCATTTGGAGCTGTACTTGGATTTTGTGCAGCGCAGGGGTCTGTCATGCTGTGCTACCGGGCAGAAAGTGGGAGTGAGGAGCATTGTGGGTGCTCAGTGGTGATGGAACAGGTGTGGCCATTGTAAGTCCCTCTGCTCCGACAGCTGTGCTAATGGACCTTCTGCTGTGACTTCCTGCCAAGGGTTTAAATGAACTAAGGACCTTTCAGGTTTCAAAGTACACCTGTTGCTATGCTCTGGAGGCCGCTGCACATGTATAGCACAGCTGATTACAGGCTGACTGGGAGGCTGGGTGGCCGGGCTGCACGACGCGCTGTCTGGCAGCTGGAAACTGTCGGGAACTCCTCTGCGTGACGCATCCCGGCCGGCAGGGTGCCGCTCTGCAGCGCTGCCTGGGCTGCAGGAATCGGCTCCGAGCGGGGATTCCTGTGTGCCGCCGGTAGGCTGCATCCTGCTCTGTTACCGGGCGGGGCTTCTTTAAAAATCACTGCGTGCATCACCGGATCCAGTGACACGGACTATCTTTAACTACAGGAATATTCTTCTGCAGCCATCTCTGCAGTGAACCGCACTCAGTGCCCTACTTCCCTTGCACAGGGACGCTGTGAGGGTGAATCTGGTCAGGTATAGCAGAGGCAGCAGTGCTCACAGCATCCAGACACTTCATGATCTTCACTGCAGTAACTACAGCCTGCCTCACCAGACACTCGGGGGGGGGATGAAATAATTGTAAGGAACGTTGTTACATTTTTAACGTTTCCCTTCTCTTCTGTTATATGGGTCAGAGCCTATCTTCTAAAGTGCAGTCTGAACTGCCTCTGAAATCAGAAATGTAAATGCCTCACAATGCTCAAATTATTTCCTTTTCACATGCTCTCATTCTTCCCTTCCTTGGCTTCCTAAGGTGAGCACTCCCTGGGGTGTTCTGCCTTACTGCTGATGCTCAGCATACGGAAGCCGAGAAACGGATGCATGCGATGAGAGCGGCTCTGACGATCGTCTGCCAAACCGTGGGCAGCACCAAGAGGAGCACCCCGTGTCTGCTGGCTCTCGGTAGCCCACCCTGAGCGCTGCAGCCTCCTTTCTGCTGCACATGGCGTGATTCATAATGCAGCAGCTCTGCTGTAAGCTGGCTGCTTCTTTGTGAGCTGTCACTGCTGCAGTAGAGAAAAGCACTTGAGCTCAGGCAGCAAATAGATTGTGCATGTCTAGCAAATAGTCAGAACTCCAGAATCAGTACTTAACAGATGATCTTGGGATAATCTCGTAAAGTGTACTGACTGGTTAAAAGTAGGCTTTGAAGTTTGCGGCAAACATCTCAAATGTTTGCCCTTTGTGATCGTTGGCTTTTTGTTTGTTGTTTCCTCCATTGTCTATACAAAAATACCACTTCGCTTATTCTTTTTGATAGGCTGTGTTCTAGCCTTTCTGGAAAAGTACCAAATTATTAATGGGTGTTTGTTGCTTTTAGTTGTGCTTCTCAGTGCTAACCCTATTCCTGCTATTTGCAGTATGTTTGGGCTATGTTTAGGCACATGCAAATGTAAGTGGTTATTCAGCGCCTTTGGCGTTCTGAACAGAACGTCCTGAACTCCCATGGCTTCTTACAAAGCCTCAGCCTCCAGCACTAACAAAGCCTGTGATGGCAGTAGCTGAAGCATGAGAACTACCTGCACTCGACAGGATGATTTCAGAGAATCTGGGAGGATTGTAGACCATGATTTCATGCCTAGATTTTGTCCTGTGGAGTGAGGAAGTGAAATAAAGGGACCATTGCCTGTGTATTTGCAGCAAAGGGCACTCCATGCTCGCTCTGTCTGAAGCACTGGAGCTGGGCTTATCCAGCGTTGCATGGTGTATGGATTCTCCTGCAGCGTGAAGTTTTTCTCTGGCTGCATCAACACTCGGCTCCTGAATTCTAATGGAGACTTCTACAAATAACGCAGTCACTGGAAGTGAAGCGAAACGGTATGATGCTGCGGCCTCCTGAGTGTCTGCTGGCAGCAGCCTGGGATTTTTACAGTTGTTTACCTTGTTGCTCAGCCTATTTTAAGCTCTGGTGGACTAACGACAGCAGAGTAACAACAGATCACAGTACTGGGCACAACTATTTAGCTCTTAAAACCAGCACTTCAAGCTTCAGACTCGCTTTATATTCTCATGTCTTCAGTAGCTTCAGACTTGTGGCTTCAGGCTCGTATGCTGTTTGCTGGCTCTTGCCTGCTGTGAGGGAGCCCTCATTCACCCCGAGTGTGGTGTACCTGGGCAAGAAAGCCTTGGGGCTGCGGCGGTGCTGGAAAGTGCATGCTGTGCAGAGCAGGGCCCAACCTCATCCTTGGTCCAGCTCCCACCATGGAGATTCAAAGAGGTTTTTATCTCCCGAGTCTTTTTATTGGATCTTTTTTATGATCTGTTCATTTGTGCCAGAGTCATTTAATTTCTTGGGTTTATTGAGTAGGTAGCACACTGTGTAAGACCTTAATAGGGAGCCCTATAGGATAAATCTCTCCTATCCTGGAAATGATTCAGCTTCTAATGCTGATTCTGTACTCATCTAACTCTGGTACACAGATTACATGGTCTCCTATCACATAAAATATTTTAGAATTGGTGCTCTGCATTTTCCTGACTGCAGACTTGGGATTTCTGAGAGCATCTTGTCCTGAAGGCTCAGCTCCTGTTTTTTTGGTGGATTAGGTGCATTTATGGTTAGTGACAAGTTTAGGCTCATTGTATTTGCTTTAATGCTGTGTGGAGCAGGGAAGAAAGCTTGATGAGTCTTGTAATGATGGAGCCATACAAGACAGGAATGTTCCCCATCTGGAGGAAAAGCAGAACTGTCAGTGTCTTGAAGTCATGTTGGGGAGTAAAAGGAAGTGCTCAGCTGGAGAGGTAGGGCAGAGGGGAGATGGGGGGATGTGATAGCTGTACCTCATCTACTTCAGGTAATCACCTAAAAAGCTCAGGAAAGTAAATTGCCAAGGTTGTCTCATTACCTTCGCTTCATATTTTTGGATGGTAAAGGAAATCATAGAGCATTTAGCGGCTCTGTTTCATACAGCTGCTTTTCAAGCCCCACACGGATAACTGATACTCATAATACTAACACACAATTTGTTGTTATTTGAAATTCAGTTTCTACCCATACATCGTCCTACCCCTGGGTTATAATGGCCAAGCTTTCATCAGAACTCACCCTTTGTTTCGTTTCCAACCTGCCAGTGCATGTACCTGTCAGGAGCAGCTGTGCACTGCACTGCAGGCATACACAGGGGACATGGAGGGCAGGAGCAGACTTCTGCAGCCAGGAGCCTGTGCTGGAGCCTCTGAGCACTGTGCAGGTCGGCTCCAGGGGCCTCGTGTGTGTGTGAAAGGAAATTGTGTACTGCACTGAAGTAAGATTGTGCCTACTGAAACCTTTGTGCTGTGTGCAATGCAGATTAGGAAGAAATCCAGAGCAGCTGTTATGTTGCAGAAAACTGTGGTTTGTGCTGTCAGGGCCTAAGGGCTTGTTACTGCAGGTGCTGATTTCCCCAGAAGAGCCCTGCATGCAGCCAGCAGGCAAACTGCTGCAGTTCAGCCCAGTGCAGGTCTGTAAAATCCCCATGCTGGCTTTTCAGTCACTGAAACAATCTTGTTGAGCCATCTTTAATGAAAATGTAAGCAATCTATTCATTTAAAAATCTGCCTAATCGTGTCTGTTCTAAAATGCAGCCAAATGAACCAAAAGTAATGCAAGAAGAAAGTTATCTTCTTCTTTGCTGGGCTGTTCATGGAGAGAGGGAAAGAGCATTTGCTGCTGTCTCCTGTGCATCGCTCAGCTCGTGCCTGGGACACCTGCACATCTGGGTGTTTCAGTTCTCCACAGCTCTGAAGCCATCTTCAAACCATGCTGTAGTGGGGAGATCTCAGTGTGGGGATCCCACAGCCATCTGCCCCACC
The DNA here is from genome assembly GCF_023343835.1 of Lagopus muta. Taxonomy (NCBI): domain Eukaryota; kingdom Metazoa; phylum Chordata; class Aves; order Galliformes; family Phasianidae; genus Lagopus; species Lagopus muta. The sequence goes on from NC_064441.1 coordinate 271,060, forward strand.
TCATGAGCCACAGCCTCAATCCAGCCCCTTGGAAAGGAAGAATAACACACTTTTTGACCTCAGAAACCAGGAAGAGCCAAAGAAATCCCTCTTTAGGACAAGACCGATGCTGTATCCTGTCTTGTTTTTACTAAGTCAGATTTTTTTTCTCATTCTTGTGCATATTTTGTCACTGTGTCCTTCTGTTGTTTTCAGTTTTCTGCTGCAAGATGTGGAACTGCCAGATTCCGAATCAGACCAACACCTTCAGGATTTGTTTGTGACCTCCAGTAAGCCTTCTTGAAGTTATTGCTGACTAATACTGTAAAATCACCAGTTTTTATTTTAAATGTCTAAAACACCATACAATTTCTTGAGGCTGCTTGTCACAAAGAGACTGCAATTGGTGTCCTTTGCTCATTATGACAGGGCATGGGTCATTTTGAAGAAAGAGACAGGGGGGAGGACAAACAAAAACCCCATTTTTCTCAAAACTCTGAAAATATATTCTTCAGTGCTTGCCAGGGTTGCCCCTGATCTGAGCTGTAGTTTGAATATAAGAGAAGCCAGGGCTGGCTAGAAGCTCTGATGGCCCTGAGATGCATAGAGCACGTGTTCTGCAGCAGCTGGCTGCAGGGTGACGGCCCTCCTTACTTAGAGGATGGGTACATCCCTGGGCTGTAATGCGATATATCCTGAGCAGCTGAACACTTTGGAGCTTGTGAAGAACAACACAGAGAGGCTGGATTTTGTGCGTTTTGAGCTCTTCCTGTAGAAAACAAATGGAGTTCTGTGGGTTTGGTTTTTTTAATTTGTGTGATCTTGAGGCAGAATATCACATATTGCAGAGGATGACAAGCAGACAACACTTGTGCTGGTTCCCAGTATGGAAAAGGTAAACAAGCCAATTCTGCATCACCTTTCTTTTCTGGGACCTGTGAGTACTGTCAGTGTTGCTGCTATTTTAACTGTGTGGTTTCAGTGCCATTGCTCTGTGTGGAGAAATGTCGCCTTCCCAGGGGTGCAGCATGTGGAACCTCTTGAACTTCTCTGCCTGTCTCAGGTTCCTCATGCTGTGCCCATATCATGCCCTGTTCAAGGCAAAAGGCAGGATGGCACAAAGGGACCAAAGGGCTCAGCAGTGGAGAAGAGCATAAAGTACAAGCATGTGAGCGGCAGCCAGGGGAGGCCAGGGCACCTTCATGATGCCAAAACCTTTCTGTGGCTGTGCCTACCACCCTGTGCTGAGGAAAGAGCTTCTGGAACTGTTCTGCTGTTCTTCTGGATGGTGACAAGTGTGGCTGCTGTAGCGGTACGCTGTGTAAGGCCAGAGAGCCATCCCTTCCTCATCAGACCTGGAAAAACCTGGCCAGTGCTGGAGAAGTCCATCACAGTCATGTTCCCAGCAGCCAGCACTGCTGGGGTCAGACTTTCTGCTCTGGCAAGCTCACAGGGACACATGGAAGGCTATCAGAAAGGCCGTCTGCTGCAGTTGTCAGCTCTGTGAAGTTCATGGTACCCAACCTGATGTGATATTCTACTTATGGACGATGCAGAGCCAGTAGGTGGTGTCTGTAAGGGTAAAACTGCCAGCTGAATTCTGCCAATGGAGGACTTACATGTGTGGAAGACAGCAACTACTTGCTGGAAGCAGCTAGAAGATGCAGAACTCTCAGAGAACTTTTTGGTTTCTGATCTGACTTGGAAGCATTGAAACATTAACAGAACTTGCGGGCTCTTTTTAAGGTTACTTCTTCTTGCTACAGTCTCAGGCAGAGGCCCAGGTTTTTCAGGAGTATATACGTACAGCTTCCAGCTTCCATATCCAGCTTACTCAGCAGTGATGCAACCAGAATTGCCCTGTGGTTTGTTACCTCCAGAAGTCTCCAAAAACTCATGGGCTATGTACTCTATGAAGAGAAGCAGTGATTCAGTGCTAAAACTGGCAGAGTCTGCCCTAGCTTCTTACTAGAGCTTGTTCCCCTGTGTGTGTGCACACTCGTGCATATCTCCTCTTTGGCACCTTATCTCTCTCTTTAGTGCTTTATCTCACTTCTGTTCTTTAGTGCCCATTATCTCTTGTTGGCTTTCTGTATTACAGAGTGTAAGGACACTTTCTGGGAGGAGTGCTGTGAATCAGCCTCATCTGTCATCTCCAGGAGAGCGTGTGTAGGGTGAGGCATGTTTTACATGAGTGTACTCCTCTTCCTACTGCAATACAGTGTATACACAGCCTTACTGCTGGCTGCTGGCGCACATCACCTACTTTGTTCTCTTTTCTGCTTGGTGTTTTTTTGGGGAATAACTGGAACTAAGTTACCTGGCTGCCGTCTGCCTGCAGTTCCACCACCCTGTTCATTTGCATTCTCCCTTTAATGAATAAGAGAATACTTATGAAAATACAATTGATGAGTTTCATAATCACATGTCTGTAAATCACTTTCCTTCTCTGATTTGTAATTTTTCTATGATTTTTTCCATCTTCCATGTAGTGACTCTGGTTCTCCTTCTGTTTCTCAGCAGCGTGACTCTACTGCACACAAGGAGATGATGGAGGGGTTGGGCTGGTATAAGTAAGGAAGACCCAGTCCACAGGTAGTTTTGTGCTTTTACACCTACCTCAAGTAATGTGAGGAAATGGCTGTTGTCACCCGCTCGCATTTCTGTATTCTGTTGGCTGGGTTTGGGGGAATTATGTAGAGCAGTTGCACTGCAGCAGGCAGGGTGCTAGTGGAAGACTCTCCTGTGCTTCTGCGGCTTCAGGAAACTCATATGCTAAACTGGGGGCTGGTGGGCAGAACTGATCCTGGTGCCACTGCAGTGCAGCGTCGCCACTGTGGATGGCTGCCCTCAGCCAGTGGTTACAGCAGATGAATAGCTGACAGGAAGGTAACAAGCAACAAACAGACGCTGCCTTGTGGCTGTTTTCCCAGTGCCCAGATGTATGGTGTGCTCCAGGACGATGGGACCTCCCTCTCTGCTGCAGTAGACACATCTATTATTAGCTCAGTGGCAGCTTTCCATATGCCAACACTCGTGTCTGCAGGACTGTTTAATTTTCACTTCTCTAAAGTAGTTAATTTGTCAGCTGTTGGTTTCTGTTCATTAAAGACCAAACTTCACATTCCTTTATTTTTTTCTGCTGGAGCTGAATCACAGACCCCGTCTGAGCAGACCGTCGTACCTATGAAGAATCAGGTGCAGGGCGATGTCTGAAATCCGGAAAGTCAGCCTAAGGCTACTACCAGGAAAAAAACCCTGTCTCTAGAAATGGCCATCCGGTCTCCATTCTTCTGTTGATTTTTATTCTGAGAAATGAGAAATCAGTTCTGCCAAAAGCACTCCCTGATTGTGCTTCAGTGCCAGCTGGGGATGTGGCACACAGAGGGAAGCGCCCCTCTGCAGGCGCTGCTGCTTCTCTGAGGTTGGCACTGCCATGAGTTCCTCACCCACCAATTCACTGCTGGGGGCCTCTCTTTAATTATTGAATGTCACAATAGAGGTGTATTGAATTACCTCGCTGGTAAATATCATTTCCAGCATCTCATGTAACTCTATAATATTCTCAGTTTTCCTACTTGCAAAGCATTAAATCTTCAAAGAATCTAAAAATGTCCAAGTATATTTTTGTATGTTGCTCATATAGCAGTGTATGTTTCCAGAGAATTATACGCTGACTTAGAAGATGGCCTTCCTGGCATTCGGTACCATGTGATTACTTTTGTTGAAAGCCAAGCCTGTACTTGGATGTGTAGTGGAAGTAAGCAGAATGTGCACAGTGCTTTATCAAGCAAGTGGACAAACACACCCCAAAACAGCAGCCGAATGTTGTCCTCGCTTACAGAAGTGGGACTGGTGTGACAGTACATCAGCTTGGTTTCAGCTGGGGTAATAGAGAGTGGAGATTCTGGTGCCTTAAGGACCCCTCTGAGAGAAGTCCATTGAGAAAAGATGTAAATGCTCCACAGCAGTTGGGGGGTAGGCTATGAAATCCTTTTGTGAGCTATATATCCACATTGACTTTTTCTGCTCATGCATGATTTTAAGCAGCACATTTTGTCAGAATGATTATAGGGTTGATGAATAATATGACTGTCAAAATATATACAAAATTGAGTTACAATATAATGTAGCTTTTGGATGTTAAACAGTCTTAAATAATGAGCATTCCTATATTATTTTCTCTTACGTGGAGAAAAACCTCTCCGATTTCTCACTGCTTTGAAAAATCTTGTGCCGCTCCTTCCCATGAAGAAAAATGTGAGCGGTAATGGGTGTCCTGCTCTGCTCCATCCAGGGGATGTGAAAAGCTTCGTGCCAGCTCCTCTGAATGTCCATGAGTGCTTCTGATCACGGAGCATCCTTCAGCTGAAAGCTGGTGGGGCCTGGAGGCCAGCATGCCTGGTGCTGCCCTGCTGTGTGATGCTGGTGCTATTCTGGCAGCTGGAGCTGGACTGCACTCCTTTACCTGTTTGTGTTTCAGCATGGGATGCTGTTGTCTGTATTCCCATTTCCCAACCACAGAGAATGAATGATCTTTGTGACCTGGCGCGGATCTTCTCATTTGGAGATCACCTGTTTGAGTCTGTGAGGAGTGTGCTTCCTTTGCTGTCACCTGCTTTGCTCCACAAGAACGGTTTGTTTCAGACAACCTGGTATTAGATGTAGGTGATCAGTAAAATCTGCTACATCAGCTGTTGTTGCAGAAGCTCTGGCTGACGTTTCCTGAGGCAATTGCAACCTGCAGTTCTGGTCCTGCAGTGCACAGCACAAGAAAAGCCTTCTGTGTCCACGCAAAGCCTTACTGCAGACACCTGACACAGCACACGGAGTCTGGGGACAAGAGGAAAAATCCATACGTACATCTCTCATTTTTTGTATTCTGCAGCAATGCAAATTAGTGCCAGAGTTTGTCCCCCTTCCTTCCCTCTGCTTTGTTGTTAGGAACCCAGTGAAGGCGGTAGATCTGCAATGGGTGGCAAAGGGGCTGCAGAGCCATTGGCCATTCATTTCTGCAAAATCATCTGGAGAACGGAGGCTCCAGCGTCGATGCAGTTTACACAGAAACTCCAACCGGGGCAAGAGGATTTCTCATCCCTTATTGTGCAAGAGAAATAAAACAGCTTTCGTCTCATTTTCCGAATGGTGCTGAATTCCACGAGGGCCAGGTGGCGACGTACAAAGGAACTGGGAGGAAAGGCGATGCGGCGGTCCACGGCACGTCTTTGCATTTCAGAGCTCCGGAGGAGTCACGCTGCTGTCTGATGCCAGGCCCATGGCGGCGGCGGCGGGGGGCAGCGCTCTGGAGCTGCTGGAGCTGCTGGCAGAGGGCTCCATCTACTGCTGCGCAGACAGAATGCAAAGGCAGCTGCAGTGGCTTTTTCTTTTCCTTCTCGCAGAAGCTGCCCGATGCCGTGGCCTCTTCTCACCCCCTTTTTACTTTGCCGTTTAGAGCCTTCCTCTCCAAAAGCCGTCCCCTGCCCATGGGACTGCGTTGGTTCGCAGGTGGGAGCAGTCTGCACTCAGCTGCCATTGACCACTGTCATTAAACAGGAAGCAAACAAAGGATGGAGAAAAGTGGCGTGGGAACAAAGTGACTTTTCCATGCATGTACAGAATCAGGAGCAGGAATTGACAGTGTTTTCTGGGCCCTGTCCCTGGTAGGAGAGGACTGAGTGCAAAGGCTGCAGAGGAATTTGGGAGGACAGCAGAGTGTCCATAGTGCTTGCTCTAGAGATGCAGAAGTGAAGTCAGAACGTGTGGCTCTCTGCTTTGTTTGCTGTGGTGTCACTTCTGAAATTGCTGTATTTTATACACTCAGGGAAGAACTCCTTGTGCAAATGTGTGTAGGGACTTATGTCAGAACTGGGCCCTACACAGAACCGGATCCCTCTTCTACATAACAGGGCTACAAGGACATGTGGGAATACATCTGGGTGTGAATTCTGCAAGGAAGTTTTCTCTTCAGTGGTTTGAACTGACATTCCACTCTGCCCTTTGGATTATGCTTTTAATAGTGGTAATGCAGACCCAAAGCTGAGTATTTTCCACTTCCCTTTACTATTGCAAGTGGCAAACCAAGGGCTGCTGTTCGCATTTCAGTTGTGCTGGCCTGAGATACACGTTATATATAGCCACTGCTGGCCAGTCTGAATTGTTCCTAAAAGAACGAAGGAGTTCAGTTTTATTAAAAAAAAAAAATCAGAAAAATTCAGGATTTATAACGTGACCATATATTTTACAAATAAAAAGCACTGGTTTTCATTGCAAGTGATTATCTGGCTGTGAAACATCAGTACTCTGTGCTTAAGGGAACATCAGGAGGTTCTAGATTCTTAGATTCCCACAAGGACTTAATTTGTGCTCATTCAGTTCTGGTGTCAGGAAGAGTTTGTGTTCACACTGCTTACCAGTGAGAGCTCATCTGAAGTCATGGGAATGGATGAGTCAGACTGGAGTTCAGCCTGGCCCAGCAGAGAACAGTTCTGTCCCCAGCACTTTCCATCTTAGTGGCACGTCCCCACACCTCCCACTGACACCACATCTGTAGACATCTGCACTCCCTGGTCTGCCTTAAAAAATGTATTCAGTAGTGATTTATTTTTATTTTTATTTTTTTGACTGAGTACTTCTTTACCGCAAAATTGGAATGCTTACTCCTCAGAACAAAAAATGTGGCTCTGTAGTGAGAAAGATGATGGGTTCAAGGGTGTTGAGTGTACCAAGAGCCACAAAGGACAGGGCTGGCCTTTGTTATACATATGCTATGCATGTACTTAGTGTATCTACTTAGGTGTCTGCTTTGGAGTGAGATTTTGAGGGATATGGGATGCACTGAGGACAGCACAAGTCATGGCATAGTCGGGCTTTAGCTCAGAGGCTGTGCTGGGCTCTTCCGCTTCAGAGGTGGGCGCATAGCTGCTGCCTTTCTCTCTCTGCAAGCTCGGGTAGGAGCCAGCCTGCACCAGGCAGTCGTGTCCGCCACGGCCGGGATGGGCCCTCTGCTCTTTGGAGCCTGAGCACAGCTTTGCAGTTCTCCAACTGACAAATGCATTCCTAGCACTGGATTTTCCTTTGAACAATGATACAACCTGAGCATGCCATGTGCAGTTGTTGTACTAATTAGCTCTGCACTTGCGCACTGCTAATTATTCGGTAATTCAGAGCTTCATGTAAATTTTCTGAAGTGTCTTGAATATGCATAGCTGCAAACACCTCTGTAAAATCGTAGCATCATAGTATGTAATCATAGATCAGAGCTCTCAGCACCACCCTCTCCAAAGCCATCATGTGCTCCCATGTCCCGGGGCATCACATGGCCGCTCCATCCCCGGTGCAGCAACACCAGGAACAGCAGAAATGCTTCTCTGACACAGCTGCCAACAATTAAACTGTGTGAGGCTTTGCTGGTGGAGGTTATGAAGAAGCCCTTGGAAATCTGAAACAGCTTTTGAAAACAAGCACTGAAAATATCTACCAGAAACCAAGAAATAGATTGCAGATGGCAAACTGATGTCTCCCAGGCTGTCAGGGAATTATTTGGTTTGAGAAATGGCTGTGATCTACTCTGGAGCTGTGCAGAAGAGGAACGAACCAGAAATAATCAAGCAAGATGAAGCGTGCCTGGTACTGATATTTATGGGTGGATCTGTCCTTACAGCCTGTGGCCAGATCCCTTGCAGCAGGCAGATGGAGGGCCCTTCCCTCCTGCAACACTGCTGCTTAATTTCTGTGCCATCCCTGTCATCTGCGAACCCTTTGGACCTCCTCTAAGGGCCTCTTTGAAGAAAAAAGGAAATCCAGCATCGTTCACCTCTGGACCAGAGCACAGTCATGGTAAGAGAGGCCACAGACACTTCTATCTGTGATGCAGAACCTTGCAAAGCTTTCTTCATTCACACCTTATAAGTAAAATCGGCCTGTGCCTAACTGCTGCAAACCTTTTCAAAGCAAATATATTTGTACAAAGGAATTCAGTAACAGAAATGGAATTTGCTCGTGGATCAGATTACTGTTATTTCTGGCTGGAAGCAGCACCAGAAATACTTGCAGGGATTTCCACTTTGCCTTTGGAAAGAGGTTGTGTGCATTGTTGGTACAAAAGAAGATCCGTGGGAGGTTAATTGACATACAAAAAGAGGCAGGAAGGGAGATGAGACCAGCGAGGCTGTCACAGCCCTGGATGCTCAGTCTCAGCCCACTTCTGAAACGCAGATCTTCAGTTGTTGTTGGGAATACTGTGCTGTGAGCTGCAGTCACTGCTGTTTGGGAAGAGACATTTCAAGCCCTGAGTCTGAGCTCTGTACGGCACAGTTCTCTGTGCTGATTGCGCCTCAATTTCCTCGAGGATAACTTCATGTAGAGGATGCTAAATGAAGTGTTATTTTGATAATGTTTTGAGCAGTGGTCATTTGTGACACTGCTCAAAGTGCTTTTACCTTACAGTACAAATCTACTTCCAATGGGAGCTTTACTCCAGAGGTATGTGGCATTTTAAAATAACAGAGTTGATCAGAGCGATCTGTATTTTGCAACCAGCTTTAAACAAAGCCTCATTTCATTTCAAAGTGCTCTCCTGACCAACAGCCACTTGTGGAGGGAGGCACAGAGATGGACAGACCCACTGAGCTGCGCACAGCATGGCACAAAGTGCCATTGGCTGAGACAGCGGGCATCTCCGGTAGAGAGAGGTGTTGGGGACAGCCACAGACTGTGGGCTTTGAGTAGAGAGGTTCCCCATCTCTCCTAATGCACACGGACTGTTCCAGAATGCATTCAGAGTCCTCTGATCACAGCCCCAAATATGGATCATAATAGTGAGATGAACCAATGTCTGTGGTATCATATCTAAGAACGTTTCTGTTCCTGGCAAACTGTGAACCCTAAAGCAAAGAAGTATTTAAAAGGTTTTACTTCAGAAAGGTTATGTCTGCCACTATGCCAATGGAGTTGGAAATGTTACTGGTCCCAGAAATGCACTTGGTGTCTCTGAACACCCATGAAGTCTTCTCAGCTGACAGTGTTTTCCAGCCATCTTGGCTGAGTTCCTCCATCCCCCTGTATGGCCCGGGCACACAGGAGTGCTTCACCAGGGAGTGAATGTTTGGGCTCTTCTGAAATGCACGTGGACTCGGTGCGCCCCAGGGAGCGGTGCAGGAGCACAGGCACTGAGTGCTGGGAGACAGGAGGGGAAGGTGTCACACAGAGCACGGAGCTGAAAATAGAGCTGTGCAATCTCACACATTGCAGCGAGCGCACTGCAGGCCGGAGATCACACAGCTCGGGCACTGAGAGCCTGAGAGGGGGGTCTGCCCAGTGCCATAGGCTTCACAGCAGGACATCCGTGTGTTTCTCTAAGATGGAGGCAGGGGGATTGTTTGCTTCTTCGTTGCTACAGTTTTGCAGCTGTCATGGCAGTATGTTGGCACTTACAGGTCTTGCTCTGGATCTTAACCTCAGGCACAACATGCACGTAATTAAACAAGGTGTGTTTGCCTCAGCCTTATGTGTGTGCTGTATCCTTCTGAGGTCAGTGCAAAACTTCCATGCTTCTTCCATGCTTCAGAGTCGGTTTTGTTGTGCTTTGTAAAAGATTTTGTGATTTACTCACAAGTTGTATGCATGCTCAGCACTGCATGTATTGGAGAAACTGCCACAGAAAGTAGAGGTTTATATGAATGCAATCTTTAATGTTTGTGGCTGGAACCACAGCACAGGTCTTCTGACTTCTAAAATGGATTCCACTGAAGTTCTGCTGACCCAGAGCAGCTGAGCTTTACTACAGAGAAGCATTACTCTGCAGGGAATTGCAGGTGGGAATGCAGCATCCTCCTGGCTTCGCATTGCACACAGCTGCCCAGGTGGATGCTCACATAGGCTGAAGGATGACAAAATGCCATCACTGGTTTTCCCCTGAAAAGAAAACTCCTTGAAGCTGGCTTTTGCTGTTCCTGAGATATGTCAAGGTGGTGGTCACATACCGGTTGTTACAGGTCCTTTTGAAGGTCCTTTTGAAGCTTTGTTCTCCAGGAGAAAAGTCCATCCGTATTATTTGTGCTGGTCTGAGCTTCAAACAGAATGGCTGCTAGGAACTGACAGCAGAGTCTGGTATGTGGCATGGCCCTGTCAAGAAATGGATAATCCTCCCTTCTTAAGTATAGCTGCTATTTGTGTTGGCAGTGTGCAGACTCCCAGGGATTTCACCAGTGATCCCAGACAGCACTTCAAAGAGGAAAAAAAAAGAGGAAACATCTATGCAAATTTTGTTCTATTTCAAAACTTCTAAACTAAATAATGTGAGTGGGTAAATATGTTGCAGCCTGTGGAAACTTAATGAAGAAAAATGTTCAAAAGGAAAATATATAGAGAGTATTTTTTCTATTACACAGACCTGGAAACTGTATCAGCTTATAGCAGGTGGTGAGATTAATCCCCTGCAGTCCAAATGGAAACTGAGCAACGTACTTCATTTTTCAAACTTTCATAATCTGTGGGCCAGACAGGATCTGCCCAATGGTACTGGAGGAGCCAGCAGAAGAATTCCTTCATGGAAGGGCTGTCAGGCATGGGAAGGGGTTTCCTGGGCAGCCCCATCCCTGGTGGTGTTCAGGAGATGTGTGGACATGGAGATGAGGGATGTGGTTTGGGATGCAGTAGGTCATCTTGGTGGCTGGACTCGGTGATCTTAGAGACCCTTTCCAGCCCAGATAAGTCTGTGGTTCTATCATTTTTTATTTGAGGGGTTATACCAGTTGTTCTTTCTGCTTAGTTTTCCTCAGTTAATGTCTTTTTCATGTCAAACACTCTTTGCAGGTACCATGCCAGAACCCATTCTAACATTTCTGTAAGCTTGGTGCGATGGCTTAGTTGCCAGCCAACAGTCAACATACTGGTAATCACTGTCCCTTGTTCCAAGTGGCCCTCCCAGTACCAGCAAGGAGCTGCAAAGTGGGGCCTGAGCTCTGCAGGTGGTGGCAGCAGCATGTGGCACTGTATGGCCCAGCAGTGCATGGCAGCATCTGGCTTGCTGAGCACATTGCAAGAGGGGACGTGCTGCAGAGCTCGGCCTTGCCAGCACCAGTGGGACTTTTTTTGCTAATACTACTTGTAGTGGCAATGCTAAGTCATGGCCTGAAACAGTGATTGAGCACCTGGTGGGAAGGCAGGGTCAGCCCAGGGGAGCTCAGCACATGCAATGCACATGAGAGACTGGAAGAGGTGGAGCAAGGATCACCCCTTCCCAAGCCTCATTTAAGTGTTGGCAGGGGAGGTGAGGTCATTTCTTGCTGGAGATCCCTGCCTACTGAAGCTTTCTAAAGGTAAGCAGCTCTTTTCCTTCATTTCTGCATCTATGACTTCATGCCAGAAGGGTGCTAAGAAGTTACCTTTCACTCTGCAGGAATGCCAATGAATTTTCTTGCATTATTGAAATCCACAGGACTGCTAGGTTCCTTTCTTCAGTATAGATGTTCATAACAGATGTCCTTATGCAACTCATGCATCCTCTGCTCAAACAGCTGCAGCCACTAAAGCCCCAGCAGCCAACCCACTGGCTCAGTGGCCCTAAGAGCTTTATTGGAGAGTTTGCAAAGGTTCGCAAAGGTCTGCATTGGTATTCCTGTATTTGTGTATTTCCTCAGACTGGGCCTCAACTTCTTCCAGTTCTCCTGCATAGAGCGATCACACTGAGGAGCCACATCTGCACAAATGCCAGCAGGGTGGTGTTGGGTTTCCTTCCCTTCTTCACAGTTGTTTGAAAAAGCAGCTGATAGTGTCAATGGAATCAGATGTTCTGTGAGCCTGGGGAGCAGAGGCTGCACTGTGACCCTCTGTTCTCTAACCACTGAACAGACACTGATTAATTTCTGTTAGTTGTGTTCTAAAGAGATTACTTTAAAATGAAACCAGAGCTGAGTGAAAGAGTAGTTGCCTGATGAGGAATTGATATAGTTCGTATTTGTTTTATCTCAAAAACCATGTTGTGTTGTTGTTTTGGTGGTTGTTTTTTTTTGTTTGTTTGTGGGGTTTTTTTTATTTGTTTTGTTTTTGTTTTGTGGGATGAAAAGTCCAAATAGGACTCAGGAATGTCTCTATTATTTAGTTGAAATGTTTCAGTAGTTCTGGAATCAACAGCAGTCAGTTTGTTCCTTGAACTGCCTTCACAATCAGTTTTCAGTTTAAGCCTTTTCCCTGGGAGCTGCACCTTTTGGTTGGTGCTTCAGAATATGAATCTGTAAGTGTCAGTATTCTCAGGGAGAGGGCAGCAGCTCCCAGCGTGGTGACCAACACATCTGCATTGCATTAGGGGAAACGCAACCCCCCTGGAAGCTCTGCAGCTCCTACACCGCACACTAGTGAGGGGTTGCGGTGCAGCATCTGCTCAAACCAATGCTTAACAGCATTTCAGACTAATAATAACGTTATGAAATAAGTCACTTTCATTATCTTAGCAGTAAGATAAATAAGATAATTTTCTACACTGTGTGGAAACCAGCTTTCTGCCCTAAAACTCTCCAAAAGAAGACTTGCACCCAGGCCATGGCAGGATGGAGCCGTGGTGGGCAGGGCTGGGCAGGGGCTGCGTCTGGTGTGCAGGAGGGCTGAGCTCCAACATAGGAAGGTTTTGTGGCTGCCATGGCAGGGGGAGCTTCATGGGGCCCATCAAGGGGCTTCAGGTGTAGCTGTCTGAGCCTGTTGAGGGTGCTGGGAGGTGCAGCTGAGCAGAATGCTGCAGCTGTGCTGAATGTCCTCTCCTTGATGTCAGAATGTGGGGCTTTGGCTCACTCTGACTGCTGTGATCAGCTTGGAGTTAATTAAACTAAATGGGAAGTTTGCTAGGGATGTGGTTATCATGGCTTGGTCATTAGCACAAAGACAGTGCACAGGTTAGCTGCTGTTTGCTGCCTCAGGTGTTTGTGGTGACAGCAGCGAGTGGCTTTGCTCTCCAGAAGCAGTCCGTTCTGGAGGAGACAGCAACCCTCCTGGCTCAGGATATAGGTATTGAATGTTTGAAATACAGATATTCCCCATTGAAATAAATCTGTTTTATTTCACTGCTCACTTCGAGTAATGTAAAATATTACACATGCTGGTGGCCCACCCTTGTACCCTTTGCAGTCCTTGAACCTTGCCCATGGGTCTGGTTGGCAGCCGTTGTGTCTGTCCCAGCAAACTGAACTTGGTGTGAAATACAGAACAAAGCCTCAATCTGGTGGTGCTGCTGGCTTCAGCGGGAAGCACTGACTGCATTTTTAACATATAAGCCTTAGCCACTATACAATACAGTATAAGTCCTTCCTGTTGCCCACAGCTGTTTTCCTCTGTACTGTAGTCAGCCTGAGATCCTGAGCTGGAATAAGCAGCACGTGGAGATCTAAGACACAGTAAGCTTGGCCTGATGATCTCATGCGTGTCTGTAGGAAAGTATAAAAACTTACCGCAGTGCCATGGAGTTTTCCTCTCTTTTGCCCTTTCACGTGCGAATGGCAAACCCAAATGGAACCCAACAAATGCCTTCTGTACCTTTTCAGGAGAGAAAGAAAATGGCGTTTTGCTGATTCCAAAGAGAAATGCTTGTGGAACTGTGCCTTGGAAAATAGAACTATGACTGCGTACTGAAATTAAACCCTCAGTAACAATATCAGGGCAGAGCTGGTACACAAAGTGGTCTTCATAGAGACAAAATCAGACAGATGGGAAACATTACACCAGTTTTTTCCTCAAGGGTAGCACTTAAGTAGTTCTCCACTTACAGAAAGGAATCGTAGCAAGTTTGTACCAAAGTAACTTCAGCCAAAGTTATTTCTCTGAGATAAACATCTCTTTTGGAATTTCACTGATAAGCTTACCAGATATGATAAATGTGGCACAGGTGTAATGAGAGCCTTCAAAAGATGCTCTTTGTCCCTGGACCCTTCTCTGGGGGACACTGTGTCCTGAGGGGACGCTGGAACTGCAGTTGCCTGTACCAAGTGCAGAAGCAGATTTATTCAAGTTGCTGTATTAAATGAGTGTGCTGATGATGGTGATGCACCCTGTGCACTGCACTGAGCACCAGCATTCCCAGCTACACACCTAAAAGCTGCTGGGTTTCACTGCTCCTCAGGAAGCAGCCAGAGTGGGGCCAGCATCCAGCTTTCCATGAGTGAGGGGAAGAGAAGCAAATGTCTCTGTGTCCCAGGTTATGTTTTGAGGATGGGCTGTGAGCAAGCAGAACACGCTGGGTTGCATCAGGCCATGGCTTCTGCTCTGTGCCCTCATCCAGTCTGGCTGCTGGAAGCCATGCAGGCACAGCAGGAGTCCTGCAGGAGGGTTGAGACGGGGCCAGGAGCCACACACCCCTGCCTTTATGGCCCCCCAGCACTGTAGCAGTGAGCTGCTGAGCCCTCATTGTGCCTCTGGCCCCTCGGGACAGCAGCTTCCTCCTGGCCTTGTGTCAGCCCAAGAAGATGGGAGGATGTGTTGGCGAAATAGATGAGCTCAGCACAAACAACAAAGAATATGGTCAGCCTTCTGTATTCACTTTGCCTTGCTCTTGTTAATAGAAGTGCCTTGAGGATGATGAACTCTAACGCAGGACAAAGTGTCAGCCAAAAACATTCTAGGAAAAAGAAAGGGGAAGCATCTAAATGCTGAAACACTCCAGCTGAGCCATGTTCCATTCCCTTTTCTCACTGTGAACGCATAGCTCTCCTCACGTCCAACCACAGCACAGTACTGGTCACAGAGCTGGGTTATAGCTGGGCACAGCACAGAGCTGGGCAGCCTTTCCTGCAGTGAGATGCTCTCCTGGCAGGACACGGTCCCACTGACTGTGGCAGGGCAAGGCTGGGGTGATGGGAATGGAGGGCAGCAGCAATCAGGTCTGTGCTCTCAGCCTGGCCAGCACTGCTGTTAGGATTTGTTAGGATCTGATGTCCACAAGGCCTCTACTTGCTTTTTCAAATGTACCTTCACAATCTTAAATAAACCAGCATTGAAACTCTAGGCAAAACTGCTACAAATCTTATCCCCGTTTGTTTTTTGTGCTGCTGTTTTATTTATTATTGGCTTTCCATTCCAAGTCTGCTGTTCTCTGACTGGAGCCTGTACTGCACACAAAGAAAGGAAGAGTAACTGGAACGCAACCCACAGCCACGTCCACTAATTGTTGTGGGGAAAGGCTTTTGGACTGAGAAGTACAAGAACCTACTGAATGTGTGTCTGAACGTCTCTTCCATTCTCTGGGCAGTGGGGAGCTACATGAATTTTGTAGAAGCAGGTGACTTCTAGAGGTGGCAGCCTGTGGCTCAGCCCCAAAGCACTGCCATGGGGCCAGGTGTTCTCACCCTCAGCCTGGGCTCTCTCAAGAGGCAGGAGCCCAGCTGCTGGCACATAGGCATATTCAATTTAATAGGGAAGATGTGAATCTTTATCTGAAAGATTACATAGAGCACAACCTGCCAACAAGAAAATAATGTGAAAACAAAGATGAAGTTGACTGGAGTCCTGACATACGCAGTGTAAAGGACAGCCAAACTGAGGGAAATCATGCAGGAGTATGGGGCGAGCTAATCAGACACATCTAGAAAGCCATGTCATTTTATTTCCTCAGCCTCAGTGGGCTTCTGTTTAACAACTAAAGTAGCTGGACAAATTACGTAGAAATGTTTGACCTTCGGAAAGGCCTCTGAGGCACAGCTGCCTGCTGTTTGCTGAACTGGTTCATGTGGTTTCCACTCTGAATGGTTTTCGAGGTTTACCCAAGTGTGAAAAAGGGTCTGATTGTACCGAGGAGGGCAACTGAGAAGATAAACTTTAGGAAGGAGTGAGAAAAGCACTGGGGAATTTTACATGTTGCATTTGCATCAAAGAAAGGAAAGGGCATACAAATGTACCAATCTGAAGTAGCTTGTTGGCTTTGAAAGTTACAGAGCAAAGAGCTGAGGCACCAGCAGCCTTTGTGACAAGCTGTTTCACAAAATTAGATAGGAATTACAGAATACATTGCATTTAGCTTTTTTTAACCACATGAAGATTTTATTTTTTTAATATGGTAAAAATATAACAGAAATGCCACCTTACTGCATTCCCCTTTCAACTTTATTTTCCTTCTGCTCTTGCTGTCCCTGTGTGCAGGAGGTTGTTTGGTTGTTCCATTACCAGAGCTTGCTGCAGGGCCTGGCTGAGCCCCTTCTGCTGCCATTTCAGCTCTTTCCTCTGCACGGCACCAGAACAATGTGAGTTATCTGGGGCTGTAATCTCTACGAGGCTTCAGGGAAAATAATTTTTAAGGAAATAAATTCCATAGTAGACGCAAAAGTGCCTCTGTGATGAACTCTTTTTTTTTTTTTTTTTTCCTTCTTTTTTCAGTGGAAGGCATAACCGGGCACACATGATGAAAGCGTGACTTCAGTAGCTCCGTGTTGGCAGAGGCACAGAGCGCTATTGCTCCGCCGCCCCTCTGCCCCGAGCTGCAGCAATACTACAGGCGAAAGCAGGGACGGGCCCTTCTGCTGCGTGAGGTCAGGAGAGACTGCAGTCTGCTTAAAGCTGGGGAGCTGGATTTCGAACCTTTTTCGCGCTCCGCGGCGCGTTGCGAGCTGTGCGTGCAGGCGGCCGCGTCTCCTGTAGGCGGCAGCGGTGATCGCGGTGCGGGCGGGCGCTGCTCCGTGACTCCGGGCCGGGCCCCGCCGGCACGTGGCACAGCGACAGCACTTCGGATTTGGATCCCGAGTGCTTGACTCGCGATCCCTCGTAATTTTGGATCTGCTGCTTTTCTGCACGGGTTCGTGGAGTTGGAGTAAGATCGTGCTTCGGGACGGTGCAGCACATAGGAACATAGAAACACGAGCACATAGGAACGTGCTCACTCACGTAAGCGGAGCGCTGAGGTGCTGTGAGAGCGCTCTTGTATGAGCGTCTGTTTTCCTTCCGGCTCGGGAGCAGCGCAGGACGAGACGCACCTCCCTGCATGGAGATGAAGGAAATCATAATATGTTTGATGTAAAAGAACTGCAAATAGGGAGGTTTTCGTAAAGCCATTTGTTTACTAGGTGAGACATTCAGATCAAAAGCGAAGGGTTGTTCAGGAAAGCACTCAGGTGTATGGCTACGGCAATGGAGCAGACCCGTTCATTCTCAGCTCACAGCAGCACAAATAGGGGTGCAGCGGGATTCATCGGGCCAGTGCCTCCTCCTGGAGCTGAGCACAAACCCAGGCTCCTGGATCGTGCCATCCCGGCCATTTATTTTTCTGAAACTTAAAGCAGTGCACTCGTGTTTGTGGATGCAAAGTTTGCCGTGCTCTGTCAAGCCTGCAGTGATTACTTATGGGCCACAGATGGATGCCTCAGCTCACTGGGGAGACATGTCCTGTAATGTGTGCTGCTTGTTCACAGCTGATCCTGAAAGGAGCTGACATAAGGGCATCAAGGAGCATGGTTTTACAGAAATGCGCTCCCTGCATTTCTGACTGAAAGGGTATGTGCTGAGTAGTTAACTGTGGCAGAGACTGAAATGTTTCAGAGGTTTGTACTCGAGCCTGGGCTGCAGGGCTGCAGTCAGTGCATGCTTTTAGCTTGAATTTTCACTTCTTCGTTCTGGAAGGAAGAATGGGAGAAACGTTCTGGGTGCAAATTCGGTGTGCATCTCACACCATCTGCTAATAGCATGTGTGAGCTGTTCTTCTGCCAGAAACCAGGTACAAAGATAACATCGCTGCAGAGAGAACTGCCCTGCTCCCAAGTGAGCTCATACTGCAAGTAACCCGATCATCTCTCTGCACCCACTGGCGCTGAGCTTGGGGCCGTCCTGTTCATCTGACACTTGCATAAACCTAGGATGGTGTCACCCAAGCCAGTGTGGGACCTCAGATGCAAAGCTGTTCCTGCTGAGCCCAGCAGATGAATTATGTTCATGATCCATTCAGTCCAATGTCCTTGTTGGAATCTCTGAGATGAAATTATTCAGGGGAAGGAAGTACAAAAGCCAAAGAGCCTCCTCATCTAAACCCCGTTCAGGCAACTTGCAGATAAGGCAGGGAGTACAGCCAGCAGCGGAAAGCTGAGGAAGCTGTCACAGTTAAGCCTCCCTTGTCTTTTCTGCTTTGAGCTTTACCTATGTGATGTGTCTGTGCACTCTTCAATACAGCAGCAACAGTGATGGCAAACCCACAGCACAGGGCTGCCCCTCCTGCTGCTCCAAGATGCTCAGGGTGACTGAGCAATGCAAAAAGCCTGGCCCACACTCAGCTGCAGGCTTGTGGTGCTCAAGGCTGAGGCAGGTGATGGCAGCCTGCAGGAGCATGGGCTGGGTGAGTCAGAACAGCAGCCACAGGCAGAGGCTGGGTGACGGGGGTGAGGAAAAGAGGTGAGGAGCAGAACAGTGGGGAGGAAGGCAAAGTGGGGGGCATGGAAAAAAGGAAGAAGGATGCTGTAGCCATGAGGTGAGAAGTGCCAAGGAACATGGCCATCAGACACATGAAAATTTTCCGCTCCGTTGATACCATCCTAACTTTCAGGCTTCACCACTCGTCTGTACTAATGCTTTTGCATCCATCCTCTTCTAGGAGGCTGCCACTGGCCCTGAGCATATTCACCAGTCTTGAGAGTTGCTGTGCCACAGCTGGATGCTCATCTGTCCAAGAACCAAGTATTTCTCTGCCTTTCCACAGCCTGCAATGCAGTCAGGAAGCAAAGAATACTAAGGGATGTTAGCAGCTGCCAAACTGCCAGGTAAATCTAGTTTCAAGATTGATGCAGTGGTAAACTATACTGGGTGTGCAGCTCTTCAAAAGTAAACACTCATTTACAGCAGAACCGTAAAATCCCATGGGTAAGTTGAGAGTGAGCTGCCTATGGCTTTCACCTTTGTCTCCAGGAGCTGTTGCTCAATGAACAAGTTTGTGGTGTTTGGTGTGAACCGAGGGGTAGCTGTGAGCAGCTACTTAAATAGCTCCAGCGATGTTTGGAGAAGGCTGTTCCCTGACATTGGCTAAAATCTGAGAATAAACATCTTGCCACAGGTGACCGCCTGATCTGCGCATATGGGCCTAAAAAAAGCTGGTTTGTTAAGTTTGAACACCTCAAAATAAAGCTGAGCAGACACCAGACGCCAATAGCTGTGCCTGCTCCAGCACTTAGCTTAGTGCAAGATATAAAAAGCAGCATTGTACAGGGGCTTTGTAGTGGTGGAGTGCATGGCTGGGGCTCCTGCGGCGTTGCAGGGCGACCACATAACGCTCAGTCAGTCTGTAGGGCACTGCTGAGGAGACTGCTGGGCTTTAAATATAGGCATTAAATACCACACTGACAGAACGATGAAGAAGTGGTGAGGCCCATGAGGGGAGGGATGGAGAAACCCAGTGGCTTATTTTATTTAATGTTTTTTGCAAATACAGTGAATGTCTGCTTGGCAACCTGTGCTTGCAGGAACATGGACCTGCTCTGTGCACCGGGTGAACCCTAGGGGCTTGTGGGGACAGCTGCTCCAGGCTGCCAGCTCAGCCCAGGCACTGGGGAACACACGTGTGCAGCAGGGCCAAGCGTGCTTTGTGTCCAGCTGGAGCTTCTCTCCACTTGAAGCACGGGCTGGGAGTCGCAACATGGCTCAGCTGCCTGTGCTCCCCTCCCTGTGCTCTAGCAAGATCCTGAGGACCAGCGCAGTGGCCAAAACAGGGGCAAAGCAGGACCCTATGCCTAAACCCTCCCTGTGGGCATGGAGCAGGCTTAGCCCGCATGCTTGGCTTGCCTACTGTTCCTTTTTCACTAGGCTGCCCAACTGTTTGAAACAGCAGGTGATAGAGGGGATGGTGCTGAGACTGTTCATCATCTGTGAGAGTTGAAAAGTTCATGGTGACAGCTGAGATAAAGGCAGCACTGCTCCACACCCTGCCCCACAGCACCCAACCCTGCGCAGCCCCGCAGCCTCACCCCTCCGCCAAGCCTCTGACTTAAAATTCACAGCTATGTGTAACATTGGTGTGTAATTATTGCTTGTTAGGACAGGAAAGTAGAGTAGGTCCAGAAATAAGCTTGTGCTTTTCTGAATTAACCTTGGATTAACCCCATGGCTTTTTGAGCATCCAGAGAAATGTCCAAACGCTGCCTACCCACGCCATGGCAGCACACGGGCTCTGCTGCTTCCTCCTCCCAGTGGGTCATGCCAGTGCCACAGCCCTCCTCCTCACCCGCTGCAAAGAGCTGCTTCCTCCTCAAGTCTCTTCTTCTCAGTGCTTCTCCTCTGGTATCATTGCAGTTATCTCTAACTTCAGCCTTGGTTTGCAGATAGCAATGAATGGTCTTGGAGAAGCAGAGGGCTGGGGATTACACCTGGGTCACTTGTAGATTCTGGCATAGCATAAGGTGGACTTAAAGCTGTTTTGCAAGGAACTTAGGGAGAGCCAGCCCTGAGTCAAAAGCTCAGCTGAAGGTCTCTGTTAGTTAACACCCAGCGAAGCAAGGCAGGCTGGGTTTTGCCAGTCTGTGGCATAGGGAATGCTGCAGGTGCTTCGTGAATCCCCACAGGAGGAGCAAGCAGCAAAGATGTCAGTATGGGTGAAGAACAGAGAGACATGTTGGATACCAATGAGCAATGTGTCCTGGCCACCTCAGGATCTGAACCTGTTTGTTGGTATCTTAACACAGCAGTGCTCATAAATGCATGTAAAAGCTGTTTTTTCCCAGCTCTGTTCTTTGGGAATAGATAAGTCAGACATCTGTAGTTTCAGGTATTCTGGGTTGTGGTTACTGTTACCTGGGATCTCTGAAAACCAGGGCAAAGAGAAACCCTTCACTACAGGATATCTTGCTGAGGATTCTTCCTGCACAGGGAAGGAGTGTTGGGGCTCTGCTGTTGGGTACTCCTGGCTGTGTGCTCACAGACTGAAACAAAAAGTGTAACCCTTGCAGGGGTTGGGGACTCGCTGTGTTATTCAGACTGGGGTCTGAACTTGCCCATAAT
Source organism: Lagopus muta (assembly GCF_023343835.1). Classification (NCBI taxonomy): domain Eukaryota; kingdom Metazoa; phylum Chordata; class Aves; order Galliformes; family Phasianidae; genus Lagopus; species Lagopus muta. The sequence goes on from NC_064441.1 coordinate 291,979, forward strand.
CTAAACTATATTTATTGCCTTGCATCAAGTTCTTAGAATTACAATTTAAAGTATACTGTAGAAAAAAACTTTCTGGCAGGAAAGATTTTAAGAGCAATTACAGTTGAAGTAGCTTAGGAAAGAAATAGAAATGGAAATGAAAGAAAACATTACAAACATAAAAATAATAAAATCTTATTATGCAGGCAAAACTATGGAAATAAAAGTGAGCTTTAGCACAGTGAGGAATAGAATCCAGGGAGACAAAAGATGGGCACGTGTTGTCTGAATGATGAGAGTTTATCAGGGTCTTCAATTGGTGCAGCCCTTGTGTACAGATGGACGGCAGTACTGTGAGTGGTCTGGGACGGATTCAGACCAGTGCAGAGCCAAACAAAGCTGTGCTCGCAGCTCCCAGGCTTTTGCAGCCCTGCTGTCCTACTGCCTGTGGCTTGAAGGGAGGTCAGTGTCACTCTGGCTACAGGGAGAAAATGTGCATTAACTCAAATTGCCTCTCTGCTTGACAAAATCCACCAAGATAACTCCCACCTGAAGAGTAAGAGTTTTCCTGATAACTTCCGAACAATCAATTTTATGATTGCATAGCAATCAGTGGATTTCCAAGATGATGTGTAAAGAAACAACTATTAATATCTAAAATATCACTGCTTTCTTCATACACTGCAGAAGCTTTCAACAGAGCTTTGTGTAACGTTGCACCGTGCAGGAGAGCTGTGCGGCTGTCACCTGCTAAAATCAGTGCCATTAGAGGGCAGCTGAATCTCTAATTATAACATTATGAAACTATAACGAAAAACACGTCGAATACCAGAACAGAGTGACGTTCAGTGAACTTGCAGCAGCGAGCTGGATGTGCTAACGCAGTCATTACCTCAGTGTACCATTTTGCAGATCATCCTTCTCACTGCTGTTCTGGAGGGCAGAGGCCCATGCCATTGCAGTCAGAGAATGAAAGCAGATCTGTCTCTCTTCTTGTTGACAGAGGCTCTCACATCCATGAGTGTTCGTGATCATTCAGAGCAGTGGCTCTAAATATCCACAACCAACACCACATCCTTCTTTGAGGAGTGTTTTTGAAACACTTGCCCAGACTTTTCTGCATGGGGCCACAATTATCAGAAGGGAAATAGCAACACAAAATTAGAAAAGAACAACCCACGGTGGAAAGAGTAAGCTAGCAAAATCTTCGTCTGCATGTTAGAGATTTGTCTTGCACTTAGCTCTTAACGGGTTCTAAGTGAGGTTTCCACAGGCAGAAGGATAGGACTCTGATCACATTTTAGTGCCTGTGTATTTCTTGTAAGCTTAGTCTTGGGGATGCAATTGTAGCTATCTTTGCAGCAACAGGCCTGTATGGTGATGAGCTGGATCGCTGTAATGTGCTGCTTCTCACTTCTTTGAATCCTGCCCAGAGGCACGCTGTGCTGCCTGATCCTCACCAACTTCCTGCTAGAGATCAGCCTTGTTTTTCTTTCCTGGTTCTCTGTAATTGCAGAGCACGAAGCTGGTAATTGGGATACAAGATCACTGCTCCAGTTCCCTGTGCTGGAGATGTGCAGGCAGTGGCAGGGCTGCACGTACCAACTCTTGCAGGGCAGTTTCGTAGTGACTCAGTCATGGTGCAGCTGGATGTGACCTGAGTGCTGGGCTGAACTGCGTGCCCAAGTCTCTTATGATCACAAACTGCCTTCCATATTACTGTCCTGGATGCCACAGGACCTAAAGTAAGGGCAGGTAAGTAGGACACTCATCAGCTTCTTAAAAGCCACGCTTGATGGTCTGATGTAACACAGACCATGCTGCATCAGACCGAGCTCCTGTGAGTCCAGAGTTCATTTTCCTAACCTCACTGCAGGCAGATACCTACAGAACAGTAATATAACATATAATAATAAATATAATAAAAATATTGTATATATAATATAATAATAAATATAATTTAATATTCACTGGAACAGGCTGCCAGGGAGGTTGTGGAGTCTCCTTCTCCGGAGATGTTCAAGACCTGCCCGGACACCTACTTGTGTGAGCTGGTGCAGGGAACTGCTTTGGCAGGGGGTTGGACTCCATCTCTGGAGGTCCCTTCCAACCCCTACGATCCTGTGATTCTGTGTTAAGGGCAAATAAATCTTCCATTCTCCCTGCCTTTAATATTTTCAGTTCCAGGAATTTTGACGAGCTAGCTGTAGTCTGTTTGGTGGTTCTCACTGGTCCTTCACGTCCTGGTTCATTCTCCCCTTGAGCCCCGGTGAAACATCTGCATGTTTTTGTAAATACCGTTGGCACATCATTCAGCAGGGCTAGGGCTGCTGTGTGAGGAATAAGCTTCCCTGATTTGCTCTCAAACTGGCTATTAGGATCCTTGATTCTCTCTAGGCAGCTGTCCCCACACTCTTTGCCCTACTTCTCTTTGCAGGCTTTGGTAATCCTCTCCTCATTCCACCCCTCGCTGCCCAGGCTGAGGGTCCCAGTCAGCACAGTCTCCCCACACAGGAGCTCTTGTATTGCTCTGTTACTCACTTTTTCTTGGTTCTTTTGCATTTCTTCTTAGTAAACTCTTACTATTGCAATAAGTGCTAATTGCCTTTAAAGCGCTGGGCTGTGGCTGTTCTGAGCCAGGAGCTGCCAGAGGTCCTGCTTAGCATTTTCCCTCAAGGGTAAGCAGCATCCAAGAGAGTCAGGCAGAATGGTTACAGCATCACTCATCTCAGTTTAATTTACAGTCAGATGTAAATCAGCACTTTATTCCCATAACTAAAAAAATCCCCTTGATCTCTGTACTGGATAAAGCTGCTGGCTCAGACCACGCAGCCAATTTTACACTAGTCACTACAATCCCCTTTTGCACCAAAGCAGCATAACTGACTTTGTAACCTTCGTAACTTCACTGCATAGGTTAGATCCCACCATGAAACTGTTCTCCTGTAACTTCTGCTGCAATAGAAAACTTAGTTTGGGCTCTGCTAGTATACGTGGTTGGGTTGTTAGTTCATTTCCTTCTCACCCCATGAGCTGCATCAATGCATGAAATACAAAGTGAAGAAAAAAGATTAGGATAGCGTCTTTTCAAAAAATGATGAGCAAGCATCTTGACTTAGATGAAGACAGGAAGTTTTGTGGTTAGACACCCACTTAGGGGCCACAGGACTCAGCTTGCTTCCAGCAATGAACAGATCTTTTAAATGATCTTTGAGCCCCAGCTTCCTCATTCAGGAATTCAGTAAAATTCAAGTGATTCATATTTCCTAAACTGAGTTCTCTCTTCCTCTTATAATCATTTTAGCTGAGTAGGTTTGTTCTTTCTTTCTTGCAACAATTAGATTTAAATATGAGTCAGCCTGGAAGAATTCAGTAACACAGGATGCACAAGCTGTTACTGAACGAGTACCCAGTGAGAATGTATGCAGAACTGCAGGTTCATTGCAGTCGTGCAGCACTGTTCACGTACAAGATCAGCTTCATTCTTCTCATCTGGCACAGATCTGCTCATCTCAGAAAGACAATCACCGGGATGAGTGCTGTTTTCTTTCCTCTTAGGGAGGGAATACAAAGCTCCTGTGATGACAGGCATTCTGCTTCTCGTGTGCTAGAGCTGCTTTCTGAGGATCCACCATGAGAAGAAGAGAACTCACGGGGTGAATAGCATGCCTCTAACACATCTCTGGACCTCTCATTTCTTCCCAGGAAACTTAATTGCTAACACACACACAGATGATGACCCCTGTTGCATTGCTTCCTGATGTATTCACTGAAGGACATGATTCAGAGATGGCCTCTTGTTGCAGACAAGATGGCATTTTTAGCTTTCACAACAACCGGTCAACGGTAATATTTGGCACATACATTATGTTTCCAGCAAAAAGCCCTTGCTACTTTACACCAGAGTACACCTTGTTCTTCCCCTTCACCCGATGTGCCCATTTCTCACTGTGCTTGGCAGGGCAGGGCAGTTGCTGACGGTGACTTTGGGTCCTGCTGAGACTGATGCCTCCCCAAGCGGATGTTGGCATCGTATATTCAATCCTTCCACACCAGCACATTGGATTAGTGACAGAACAGAAAAATTAATAAGGCTGTAAGTCTGCAGGCCCTGAGTGCAACCACTGAAGATGCCTACTTTCAGTAGCTCAGTCTGGATGTTTCTTTAAGGAACCAAAGATCCTGGCTGTGTGGTAAACATCTTAAGTCACTTTGCAGAAAAAAAACCAAGAAAACCAACAATTCCATAGCTAATGCCATGAGATGGAAAGTCTGAAAGGGTCAGTGGGGTGGAGGCAGCGTGACTTTCCCCTGGCACACCAGAGCATGTTTGCTGATAGCACACACAGTCATGCACTGCCCGCTGAGCCCACAGCTGCTCATGTGCCAGCTGTGTGGGCTGTTGCTCCTTCTGGTCATGGGAGAAGCATGGATGTCTTGGTGGGACAGCTGCCAGGCAGCAGGGCAGACCACTCCACTGAGTGCTTCATTTCATGGCCAGGGATTGTTCTGGTCCCAGGTAGGAGGCACTGATTGCAGCTGCTGTTTCCTGTGGCATTGTGACTGTCTTCTTGGAAGTGTGCTGTGGCACTTCATGCAATGTGGGACAGCCAACAGGAACTCAGAAAGTCACTGAAGCTCATAAGGTGAATGTTGCTGAGCTTTTTTGGGGGAAGTCATTCTTTGCAGCTAGGCAGCGTGGGCAAGTAGTGCAGGTAGTGAATGTATTGTGTATGTCCTTTGGCATTCCGCAGCTGAAGCACACATCAAATGGGAAACAGAGACTCACAAGAAAGTTACAGGGCAGAAAGTTGGGGGAGGGCTCAGACCCTGGCACAGCTTTGACTTGCAATCTATCAGATTCCATACTTTACAAGTTGCAGAGATTCAGCTTTTCACGCTCTGTCTTTATGAATACCGGTCAGCGGTCTCGATGTCTCGATCTATTCCATTCTGCCCATCGTATTTCCTCTATCTATTTCTCAGTTTTATTCAATTTCCATTAGGGAAAATCAAATGTCTGATTTTTCTGCCTTTCCTCTCTTGTGACAAGAGTGGGTGACAAGGTCAGCTTCTGACAGCTGTTGTGATGATGTTGGAAACAGCAGTGAAGTGCCCTGTCTAGCAAAGTCTTAAATGAAAGAAAACATCACTGTGCAGAGCACTGTAAAGCCTTTGAAAATTTAAATAACAAGGTGGGTCCGTATTTGTTACTACCATGTGAGATTCAGAATCACTGGTGAGCAGCATTTTCATCCAAATATCCCGCAATAGCTGCAGTCCTTTATTAAAAAAAAAAAAAGCAGGGTTTTCTCTCCAGTTCTTGGACTCCTTCACCTCAGTATCACTAGAATTTCTTCAGCACAATCGTTAACAGCTCACACATTCCTGCCACACCTTTCCAGCACACTCATCTGCATTCCTTGCTCAGCTCCAAGACGTGCCCTGTCCATGTAGTTGCACTCTTGGAGCTCACGTTTGCTGTCTTTCTTGCTCCTGTGGCACCAGGCAGTCCTACAGAGTGCTTCTGGGTTACAGAAACGATGAATTTAGATCACAGTCTTGAAAGCCAGGTGATCCTGGCCTTGCAAGAACAGCTTGAGGGTACATTTTTCTGTCCCCTACGTAGTAATTTAAGTACCTTACAACTCATTTAAAGAAAATAATGCTGGAAATGTGCTATCTGTAAAACCTCCGGACCTTACTACACACATAACACAAGCTAATGTTCTTCACATAATGCATTTTTATCTCGGATCTGTGACTACAGCTTTCTCCCACTCCTTTCTCTGTTTATAAATATTTTTCTACCATCTCCTGTGTTAACTGCCTCCAGTTCCCAAACGGTGTTCATGTTTCCAACTCCCAAAGTTTATCTGGCACTCAGATCTGTCTTCCAGGCAAGACAGTCCTCAGCAGATCGGTGGGAACAACGCCTGAGGCTGTGGCCCCTCACCATGTTTTGAGGCTGGACCCGGGCACAGGCTGTCCAAAAAGCAATTTCCCCTTTCCCAGCTTTCGCTCTCCTTGGGCCGCAGGGCAGCTCCAAACCTCGGAGCCTCCCACCAGCACTTAATTTGTAGTCTAGAGAAAAAAACCTCAAGCTTCTTATTTTCATACAAGCGGGAACCAGTACTGGCTGACAACTGCCTGGCCTCGGCCAAGGGCGAAGGAAATTGTTAATCTATCACTACTTTGAAACACAAACCTGTTTGCTTCTCTCTGGAGCAAGGGAAAGACCCAAGTGCTTGACTAATAATAAAGCATATAGCTCAGGATGATTTCATTTCTCCTGTTCTAGTCTCAGATTTAGTGCCTCAATTCTTAGTTTAGTCCTTTATTTTTAAGGCTTACCTAGCATTAATTGCTTTTCAAAACAGTTTATTCTGTTCATTAAATAGAATAATTAACTGACGACAAAGCATTTACCTCGTAATTAAAACAATATTCTTTTCTGGAAAAAAATCTAGGAAGTGATACCTCAAAAAGGGTTTGTTATACTTGTATGGCAGCCCGTTGGTCATCCTCACTTCCTTCCAGTCACCTTCCTGACACGTGGGTCCTGCAGGTCAGTAGAGAGGAGAATCATGGCAGAGAAGGCATATATTTTGGGAACCTGATTATAATAAATAAATAAAAATCAATAAAGTGACAAAATTGAGTAAAGAATCAGAGAAGCTAACGTCATTGACCCATAGAATCACCAAGGTTGGAAAAGATCTCCAGGATCATCCATCCAACCATGCCCTACCATGAATGTTTCCCCACTGAGCCGTGTCCCTCAGCACCTGTCCCTTCATGTTCCTTCAGCTCCTCCAGGGATGGTGACTGCACCGCTCCCTGGGCAGCCCCCTCCTGTGTCTGACCACAGATGTGGTGGCACTGAAGGAGCTGGTAAATGTGCACGGCAGTACTCTGCAAACTGTTCAGAAGGAAGAGAAGGGTTTGGGGAATGATGGAGTGGTGGGAAACGGCTTTTCTCTGGGACAGATCGCAATCCATGCCTGCTTTGAGGCTGTGGGCTTCTCTTGCTAATTCACTGTGACACTGTTTAGACTTAGGAGACTGACACGCCTTTGACAGATCTCTGATCACAGCAGAAACTCTTCTGACTGCACACCACTCCAAGGTTTTCCTCCTTCTTATTTCCTACACAGAGTTTTGCAGTCTTATGTCCCTACTGTATCAACGTACGCAAAACTGAACTTCAAAAGTGACCAGGCTGTTTTCATTAAAAAATAATCCACCCTTCAGGTATTTTTGCTAGCAGCAGTCCCCAGAATGCAGTCCCTAACACTGGGAACACGTTCCTCACTGATGTGCCAACCACAAGTTCATGTCTTTGTCTTAGTGAAAATGAAGCCGTGATTATTCATGCAGTTCCCAAAGAGTCACTCCACACCCTGGAATCACTTCTGACAGATGTAAAATGCCTTCTGCTGAATTCCTACTCCAAAGAGCCTTCTGCATGACCGGTTTATCAGTGAATGCAAGCAGACTCATGATTTGCAATGCTTCATCACTGTGGCATGTGTAATGCTAAGCATGATGACTAGGGAAACCAGACCCACCTATTTTTTTCTATAGGCTTACAGCCCCCCAAATCTCCCGGCAGCTACACGGGAGGAGCAAGGTGTGTGCACTGGGAGACCCTACGTGAGCTGTATCAAATCCTGTGCGTCTGAACGTAACTATGCAGGCAGAAGACAATTGATTGTCTGAGGGTGTATGAATTCACTGGTAGGGAAGATGGATAGATGAATACATAATGTGGAGGCCAAAAAACAATAAAATACTGACCGGTTCTGGCCATTTTCGCTCTCTTGCTTTCTCTTTGCTGCAAAGAATGTGCTTACCTCCGGCTGAACACTCAGCTCTGCTGTGGGTAGTGCATGCTTGCTGTCCTTGCATGTGAGCAGCAGAGACGAGTCACTTCCAGCTGAGCTTGAACCGAGCTCTGCTCCCTGCCTGCCCCTCTGACCTCCTTGCAGCTGGAACTGCTCTATGCTGCGTTTACCCACAGCACCTGTGCACACCCCTCAGTAACGCTCAGAAGGCAGGCACAGGCTGTTCCCCAGAGCTCTGCAACTTCTTCCTGAAACGAGGGATCCACAGGCTGTGCCATAGGAGTTTTCACAGACATCTCTTCAAGAAGCAAAGATCTTTGAGGGGCTCCGGCCCAGGATAACCTGCTCGGGAACAGAACCTCCTCCAGCACAGTGTGGCAGCAGCAAAGGTGCCTGTGGGGTTCTGACCTGCAGCTGCTCCCCCGGACAAAACAGGAACATGGGAACGTGCCCTGGTAATGTGGTGGCTAATTGTGAGCTGGCAGTCACACCAGGAGTGCTGGTGCGGCCAGATGAAGGCGCTGTCTGGTACAGGGCATCAGGGTGTCACAGGAATGGCGCAGCCTCTGGTTAAAGGGAGCTCTGCCAAACGGCTGGGTGCTCCCCAAAGGAAAGACCACAGAGAAACCTCTGTTGCCAGACCTGCAGTCGGTGAAGGGACTGAGGAGCTTTCGCTGGTGGCTGCCATCATTGTGATGTTGCTCCCTGGTAGTTGGCCATAATGGGAGACTGAGGACATGGCCTCTGCACTGTGAGATTTCCAGTATGAGATTTCAAGACGTGAAGCACTTTTTTTTTTTACCTATGGAAATCTCTGTCACTGCAAAACAAACCAACAGTGCCAAAAAAAACGGGTTAAGCAGTATTTTCTAGCGATTACAAAATAAACTATTGATCTGGCTACTTTAGAACAGCACCACCACAACTCACTAGAGCTTACAGTTGTGCATTTTGCATTTCCACCCGGGGGACGTCGCCCTTCTTTTAATTCACAGAATTGTTGTGATAACTTTTTGTGCAAAAATGGATCATTTTTGTCAGACTTGATTTGTTTTAGAGAATTAGATCGTCTCTTTCGGGGAAATCTATAATCGAAATACAGATCTCTGCGTCAGGACCTATGTGAAAGATTTGTGCAGATGACTTAAGTGCATGTTTTTAAACCATTCTATTACCTGCAAGGCATGCATGCAGGACTTTAGCAGAGCACGCATCATTTCTCTGCCCTGTCACTAAGTCTGCCGAATTCCGACAGCTGAGAAGAGCCCATGGATTAAGACTCTCATTTTTATCAGGCTCTGCCGTATTTCCCTAGCTAATTCAATGTTATGCATCTCAAGTAGCTGCACTGGGAACCTGACCAAAAGCTTTTTGTTTGCCCCCAGATTCTTCTCCTCTCTTTCTAAGCAGGAGGGCTCATTCCCACCTTCCCAAACCCATTGGCCTTTGTGCTGTGCTGGTGGGAGCTGAGGGCGCAGAGCCCTGCACAGCCACCCCGGGGCTGAGGTGGGAGCAGCCCTGCGAAGGCTGGGAGGAGCGGGCGGCTGCTAAAGCCCTGCCCTCGTCACGGGCACAGACGCAATGCCACAAGTTTTGCAGGAATACAGAGCCTTTTTCTTCCTCTTCTAAGAAGGATCTGTGCTTGAATAAGCAAACAAAAATTGGACCTGAGTTTGCATCCCTCTGGTCCCAGAGCTGTCCTTGCTGGAGTCAATAACTCTGCTCATGTGAACATATGATGTGGTGTAAGAACCCTCAGCTATTCATTCTTAAAGAAGAAAGGTTATTTTTGCAAGTCACCTATTTCTGAATTTTGCTATATATACAAATTTACTGTATATAATGAATCTATGAATTCTTTGAAATAAACTTGATGAAGGGGCAATGATTGGGTCTTACAAGAATAGTTCAAAGATGCTCGGATTTTGTTTATTTTACACGGTTTAATCTTCTCTGGCCATTTTTTCACTGACTGCTTTCCACAGTACCTTTCAAAGTAACCTTCGTTTGTCAGGATATTCCACGTTGCTGGAAGGCACTGAAAATGTCAAACATGGGAACAGAGAACAGCTTTTTCTCACTGCTGCAGCCCGGTACGGATCTGCACCACCAGACTTTTTGTTTGGCTGCTGAATTCAAAGTCAGCTCAAATAGTTCACAGCACAAGCATGTTCTGTGGAGATACACAAGTATCCCTTGTGAATCCACAGCACACGAACAAATTGACTTCGGAGTGTTTTCTCACTGGATTTTTGGTAAGTGCTTCCTTGTGATTTAAAGGCATTGGAAAATGAAATGATTTGGTTTAAGAGGATGATTGAGAGTGAGATAATAATCCACAGTCGTAATGGATGAGCCTCACCGTGCTGTGCACTTTCTGAATTACACTCAGTGGAGTTTCTCCTTAAACATCGAATTCCCTCTGCTCTGCCCCCCGTACTTTCTCAGTCTCTGCAGACAGAACTGGGTCGGTGAAGTGGTTCTTATGGAAACACACAAGAGCCGTTGGAGCAGAAACAACTTTTTCTTCCCTGGAGCTGCACCCAAATATTTTTATAAATTTTGTTTTTCTGTAACAGGTTATTTTATTTACTGTGGCTTAAGTAATGCCAGTGAAAGATTTCTATTTAAACACGAAGTGTTGACACTTTCTGTTTGCTTGTTTGCTGAGAGAGCTTTTTACCCAGCCTCACCAGAGGGAGGAAACTGATTTAAAGAAAATCCAGAGCAAGATACTGTTTTAACTGGAATAAGTTGAGACATGGAGCGGGGGCACGCTGTCAGCACACCGCTGCTTGCGCTGAGTCAGAGCCCGAGTGGAGCAGGGTGCTGCTCAGCTGCCAGGGGTGCGCAGCTCTCCTGCACAGCAGCCCAGGCACTGAGCCACCGTGGCTCGCTCATGCAGGAGCGGTGCAGCACAAGTGACCTGCCCACGCAGCGCCTGGCTCCGTGCCATCTGCAGCACCCTCTGCGCACCAGCAGAAGGGAGCTCTCTCTGTCACATTCTTGGTGGGACATTAGGTATTTGAATTAGTATAATTAATGATGTTAATTAATAGGATGACTAGAGAGACATAATCTTCTTACGTAGGTGTTTACCTTCAAAGATTCTGCACCTGAATGCTCCTACCCTACGTTCTACTGAAGGTATTCTTTGAGCATGCAAGAACCCCAGCACCCTGCTCCACTAGTGCAGACTACTGCACTTATACAAGCTGAGCCACTTCTGCCTTTCAAGGCTGGCTGACGCTTCCCGAGCACCCAGTTTTGTGGCAGAAAGGATATATGATTAAAGTTAATGCCAGCTTCTCACTGTTCTAGGTTGCAACAGCAATTACTGTCTATGTACATACAGCTCATTCAGCCACATACTGCTCATACATAGATGCACACGTTCTCATGGCCCTGAGCAGGGAATGAGGGCCTTTGGCCACCCTTGGGCCAACCCTTGGGCCAAGGTCAGCTCACCCAAAGAGCTTTTACTCTTGGTGCAATGGTGGTATCTTCTATGACCGCTCACTGCCAACATCTGCACCGCGTGAGGCAGCGTAAGGGCGAAGCGCAATGTTCCATTTCCAAGTGGAACAAATAAGAGCATCTGCCAACCCCTGCGTATGTATGAGGTCATTGAGGTTGCATTCCTTCAGGTTAGAAAACAGAACCAGTGTGATCTCACCCTCATGCCAGTTTCTCCACATTGCAGAGTTACCACAAGGCCTGACGACACGCTGCTGCTGGGACAGGCAGGACGGGACTGTGGGCTTGTCTGCTCTGCTGGAAAACAAGCAGCCAGGAATGGGCAAGCACAAGCAACCTGCAGGTAAGAATGCAGAACAGTCACTCTGGTTTTTCCACAGCATGAAACAGCCGAGTTCATAGCATGCACCACCCAAAAATCCTTAAATCCCTGCTCTTCACTACACTTTTACCACAGTCATTTGTGCTCCTTAGTAACACTGTGCCTTATTTGTCAGAGCTTGGTGACCACATTTCTTTGGTGCCTGCTGTCCAGCTGGAAAAGAGGTGGAACTTCAGAATGTGCAGCCCTGAGGACCGCAGAGGGAGATGGGAGCAGCACAGTGGAAGGCAGCTGTAAATCCCCACAGAAGAATCGGGTGGGATTCCCATTTGTTATTCTATGTGGTAATGTATTAATTCCTTCACTAAACTCTTCTGATTATTTTTATTACCCTTCTGATGTCACTCTGAATATTGCTGTTATCCTTATAAATACACAAACCCCTTTCTGCAGAATTTTAGCCATCCAACCAACATGCCCTGTGACCTTGAAGTCAGTACACTCAATTCGTCAGTCGAATTGAAAATAATTGAACTTTGGATGAAAAGTTCACTATGTAGCTGTAAGGCAAATACATTTGATATGGTTCAAGGTGTAAGTATGTGAGCATAAAATGAATATCATTCTAATGGGATTTGTATTTTCCTAGATGGAAGTGGACAATTTTGACAATACATCTCCATGCGAAAAAAAAGGTGTGTTTACAAAGGCAAGTGTCAGGTTAAAGACACAAATGCTGTATCATACAGAGGCTTTCATTAAAGAGAGGAATTACTTGAAGTTGATGTGGGCAAAGCGTACCTCTGTGTTTAATTCACAATAGGCATACACAGAAGCCCACACTTCGTCTTGCAAACCTTGCAAAGGTTTGTCCAGGCAGAAAGAGCCCTGCAGATGCCCCAGGCCTGGCCAGGAGCACCCAGCTCTGCTGGCAGCAACCTGGCCTGCTGCTGCTGATGGAGCTCATCTGCATGGTGAGCTGCAGGGCAGCCGCAGTGCGGTAGGTACTCGAGACACTGCTCTGAGGGAAGCACCTGCAAAGCCACCGCTGCACCGTGTGGGTCTGCTGGGGCAGGAGTGGCAGCAGACAGGAGGGCATGCAACATGGCCCCCAGCCACAGTGTTTGAAGACCTGGAAACAGGAATGCATCCATTCTCCTCCAGTTTAATACAGAAACTCCTGATCCTCTCCTGATACCAGCTGTGAGTTGATGTTAGTGTCGATGAATAGCAAATACTCCCCTGACATCAATCTAGATCACGTTTCATTGCAGAAGGATTGTCTTCAAATAGGCTGCTGCTGCTATGTTTAGGACCTATTTTCCATGCTCAATGATAGTGTCCTGCATCTTTCCAGAGCTACATCACCCCAGTGTCCTGGCTAGCTTTGGGCCCAGCCCCATAAGTCGCACTCCCATGAGTAAGCCTTATCCATGAATACAGTGAGTCTCATGTCATGACAAAAAGCTTTAATAAAATGCTGTTCTATGAGCACAATGAAAAGCCAATCTAATCAGTACCCAGAATCAGTACACCAGGCCCTAACACCCCTAAAGTGAGCACACATGTTGGGTAACCAACATGAAGAAGCTGATTCTGAAGACCTACCTAGATAATATATTTATTCTTTTCAATACATAAATCCTGAATAGGGCTCTGGAAATTGGAATTGTGAAAATAATTATGGTGATGATAATGATAAATTTAAAATGCTTTCCAGACCAGAAGCTGAGGAAATCTCTAGAGAGGTCTTTTGGTGGAGTTCATAAATCTTAACACCATTTTTAATTATTAGTTATTTCATAATCTACATTGCTTACTTAGCAACTGCTTTGGTACTGAGTATGCCATCCTGGCTACCTACGTTTTTGCCATAGGCAAGGATCTCAGAACTCCATTTGGATCATCTGTCATCCCCAATCTGCCTACATTGCTATTCTATAGCTGCAGATCTCAAGATGATGAACAGTGCTGGATATTCATCAACCTTATTTAAAAAATGGAGTAACTATGATGTAATGAGATTAAGAAATTTGGTTGATGCCATTAAGCGCATTAGCATTTATACAAAGATTAGAAGACATTTCCCTATTCCTGGCACTGCTCGTAACCCCCCGGATATGAGGGCCCGAGCCACTTCTTACTGCCATTTGCTGTTTCAGCAAATTGAGGCACTGAAGGAGGCATTAATTCACTCTTCAGGGGTTTTAAGAAACTTTTATATGACTAAAAGAGGACTTCAGATGCTTCAAAGAAGAGAGAATGCTGGCACTATCATGGCACTCCAGGGACTGAAACTCAGTCTGCAAAAGCTCATACAAATTCAAAAGAAGGAGAATTGTATTTATGGAGAACTGATGCTCTGCATATAGAAGTGTGTGTTTTGGTAGACATTGTGAGCTTCAGGAAGCCATTGAAGGGAATAAAATACAAATATACAGCCATGATATTTTATGATGTTTCCTTTCTTAGGCCTTTTTGGAGGTTATCACATCTTTGGTGGGTATTTGGCATAGGGTTAAGTAAACTCATGAGGAAAATGTAAAGGTAGGAAATTGAAGCAACTGATTATGCAGATTCTGTAATTTTCATAGTTATCCACTGGGGACTTCTCAGGTCCTTTGTGTTACAGAAGTCAGGTTTTGCAGTCAGAATGTACACAGTCTCTATGACTTCATGTGATAGTGCAGTTGTTCCAGACGGGTATCAATTCAGTCAAGAGCAAAAAATGATGTTAGCTGTATTCAGTGAATTTGGAAGTACCATTGACATCAAATTTCTTTGCCTCTGGTGGGTTTTTTTAAGCACCCATACAAAGCACTATTTTAAATTTTTAAGAAACTCAAATATAAGATATGAAGGCAAATGCTGCTACATTATTCTATTGTTGTTTTAGAACTTTTGAACATAAGCTTACAGTTCTAACACATCATTAACGTCCATGCCTTCCATGATGTTCTGGAACTTTCTCTTTGCAACACAGCATGGAAAAGGCTGAGGATAAGTGGTTGCAAGTTTACAGATTATAAGAGATGTGATGTGAGCTCGTAATTCAGGTTCTGTGTCATCTGTGGGAAAAGCCATAGAATGCTCATCGCTACTCCTTGCACACACCCAGATGTGGTATCAGATTCTGATCTCTTTAATCATTAAAACTTTTCATTATTATTTGAATCAGCACGCTGTCTGGAGAGATTCTTGCAGAGCAGAATGTTACTTTGCCGTGTGTTCCCACCTCCTGCTCTGCACTGGTAAATGTCTGAAAGACTTGAGTTAGTATGTGATATTCCGTGTAAATCTGACTTCAAAAGCAGATGAAGGATTGCCTTGCAGTCACGCTCCTACCACCAGCACTCTGTTATAAAGCTTTTTCTTTGACAGCCGAGTGGGCAAGTACTCGTAACTGCTGCCCAGTGGAGCTCCCCTGAGTTGGGCTGGGGGTCAGTGGGGACAGCGAGGGTGTGGTTTTTCATTCTTGTATTTCTGCAAGATGATTTTGAAAGGTATTGTCTAACAATTTACAGATCACAGACAGGGTTAGAGGGTTCCTACTTGCGTGAAACTCTATGATTCATGGAAAGATGCAATACGCCTTGCACGTTCTACAGGATGAAGTCATTAGAACCCATCACATCATTTTAGCATCTGATGGCATTAGCTTTCAAAACGTGTGCTTAGATTAGCTTGCAGAAAGTGTAAACTCATAGGCTTCTGTGGCAACTCTACTGTCTGATGAGAAAAGCGGGAGCTCGGCGCAGAAGTATTGGACTGCATCACAGGGAGCGTGGCCAGCAGGTCAAGGAGGTGATCCTGCCTTCTGCTCTGTGCTGTGGGGCCTCACCTGGAGCACTTCATCCAGATGTGGAGACCTCAGGGCAAGAGAGACACAGAGCTGTTAGAGTGTGTCTGGAGGAGGGCCACAAAAATGACGTCAGGGATGGAACACCTCTCCTGCCCTGGGGACAGGCTGAGAGCTGGGGCTGTGCAGAATGGAGAGGGGAAGGCGCTGGGGAGACCTGAGAGCAGCCTGTCAGTACCTAAAGGAGCTGTAAGACAAAGGGGACAGACTCATTAACAGGATGTGTTGTGACAGGACAAGGGGAAATGGTTTCAAACTGAAGAAGGGCAGATTTAGGCTGGATATAAGGAAGAGGTTTTTAACAAATGGGTGGTGGGGCACTGGCACAGGTTGCTCAGAGGGGAGTGGTTGTCCCATCCCTGCAGACAGCCAAGACAGCCTGGATGGGGCTCTGAGCACCTGATGGAGCAGTGGTGTCCCCTTTCACTGCAGAGGAGTTGAACTGGATGATCTTTAGGCGTCTCTTCCAACTCAGATGATTCTATGATTACAGAAGCCTCGTGTTTTGGATACAGCTTCCATCCAGAGTCAGTCAGATAATCCATCAATCCACTACAGTACAAAAAAGGTACTCTGACTTTCATAAAAAGTTTAAGTTGGTGCAGAATGTAGGTTTTGTGTAGCATGTTTATGTAAAAAAAAAAAAAAAAAAAAAAAAAAAGGGCCAGAGAACCAATTGTGGCTAATCAGTGTCCCATATGACATGGCAGCAATACATCTGTCAAAAATTACTCAGAACCTAAATATGTAGAAGTTCCCACGCACCTTTATTTGTCTAGCTGTAATCTTTGCTCTTGAATGTGTGCTTACCAAAGAAAAAGGGGAAGAAAAGGCATTGTGTGTGTTTAAGTGAAATGTGAGGGGCACACGTACTGATCCACCTTTGAACCTGCGTATCTCCTCTATTTCAGCTGAGTGTTGTCTCAGCTTGAGATCCAGAGCACAGATACCAGCACACCAAGCAACCGGGGCTTCCTGGGGAATTCATTTAAATAGGCTGTCTCCATTTATTGTAGAGTTGCAACTGCTTTAATGTCCACTCTGTAACATCTCTCTCACCTTAGGAAGACAAACTTTCTGCTCCACACTTCCTTACTCCTGTGCTACAAGCACTGCATGAAGACGTGCCCTGTAGGATCTCAGTACTGCCAACTGATCTACGACTATAGATCAAGTTGTGCCATGGGATATTTAAAGCCTCTGACCGGCTGTTTGCAACCTGTGTACATCTTTTTTTCTTAGATAACACCCAGTGTTAATGAAAAAAACAATGCCCAGCTGTTATTTGTGCTTTTAGTGAAGGATAATAGGTACCTTTTTGCCAGACGGAAAGATTAAAAAGGCATACAAAGTTATCAAAGAGTTTATCGAACTACTCGAGTGGTAAAAATGGACATCTTTACTCAAAATGAATTTGAAATGTATGAGGGAATGTGCTGCTGAACTCCAGAAAGCCATCCACATTGCGCTTTTAATTAGGTTAAATGAAACCTGATCCAGATTCCACTTGGTCGTTAGACTGGAATGCTGAAAATGCTGTAATCTACTTATACATCATATTGAAGAAGTTTTCTGTTTCTTTAAATTTCACTGCATTACAATGTGTTAAGTAAATAACCATGATTCACAAACTGACAGAGAAAGAGAAGACATACCAACCCAATTTATTTATCACAAGGCCAGGATTTAGTTACTGTCTTTTAAACTAAATACCAAAACCAGATGTGTTCTATATACAACCATCAACATCGGTCTTGAAAACTTGAGAAGAAAGTTTCTGCCATTATCAGGTCAGATAATAAAGACCGAAAGAGAAAATGATTGCAGTCTCAGCTGCATAAGGATACCTCCATAGATTTTGTAAGTTACAGCAGGAGGAGATGTGGGATGATGGGGCGTTCAGCTCTGCTGAGCGGGTGCAGTGCCATAATCCCCTTCCATGAAACTGTGGAATAGAGAGCAATTTTATTTTAGTTCTGGATGTTGAGCGTGTTGTGTATGACAGAGATGTTCTGAAATACGTGGTTGCTTGGCCATATATTTATAGTTGCTTATTACCATAGATCCTAAAGGAAGTTCTGTCTTAGGAGTCAGTAAAACGAGGAATACAGCAGAAACAACTGAGAAACAGATGTTGCCTTCTCTGAAAGTGTCCCAGTGCCTGGGAACTGCCCCCTAATCACTTCAAATTAGATTGTTTTTAGCATCAACGGCACGCTGCGCTTCCAAACTCGGTTTGCTGATCGGATTCAATTTCGACTTTCTACCTCAAAACCTCAAATGATTCAAAACACAGCAAAAAGCAAGGTTGAGAACAACAATGTAAATGAGAGCAGCCAAATCAAACAGAGGAAAACCTCACAGGGGCTTTCGCAGCCCAGGAGTAATTGAAAATAGCTTCCTATTAACAAAAAAACCCACATTCTCCCATGAAACAGCTCTTTTTGGGCTACTGTTCCAGATTATGCTGTAATTTGCCTTAATTATTTACACAATGCTTCAGGTGTGTGCAGTGCTCTTTGGCACTGAACTGAACAGAGAAAAAGCCCTTCCCCAGACAGCTCCCAGCCAGCACATCGTGTGCAGCACCAGGCAGGATGGAAAAAGTAAATGTACCTGGCTGCTAATCTGTGCAAATATTCGTGTCAGTTTTTGACATGATTTATTTAAGTAAAACACAGCTCTCATTGACATTCACTGGTTTTGTGATTGACTTGAAAGGAGTCGGAATTGTGCTAACAACTGATGAGGTTTCATAACATTTATTCCTTTCCATTTGCAATTGAAACGTGTTTCCATGTGTGCAGAGGTCTCCATCTGCTCTCTGTAGTTGGTCAGAGTCTTTTGTTTTATTGGTTGTTGTATTTAGTGCTTACTGTTTCCAATTAACACTGCAAGGACAAAAAAAAAAAAAAAAAGAATAATTTTGTATGGGTCAGGAAAAAGGAAATTTCCATGATTTTTGTCACATGAGACTTTAAAAAGAGCCTGAAGCTAAATACTGCAACTACTGTTCACTGGTTCTCTTTATAGTTAGTGGCCTTTATAAATGCAAAAACCCTACTTAGACATTCAGGTAATTCATTTGCCCTTTCCTGCACCCTTCTTCCCTCCGGCAGACTGTAACCTGGAATTTGTCATCCAGGCCTTGCAGTCAATGTATTACAGGTGAAATTCAAAAGGAGTTGAAATCCAAATTACGATTGCATCTCAGCACATTTGAGATTGTTTGTGATAATTAAGATGAGTTTTAAAAGCAAGAATTTGGAAGTATGTCTTACAGTCTAACACTACTTAATGAATTGTAAAACACAGTTTACAGTGAAAAAAGGATTTTCTGATGTTCTTAAGTTTAAGATGCTAACTTAGGATCTGGATAAGGAACTGGGTGAAATGGAGTGCGCCCTTAAAATAGTGAAAGTTGTACTGCAGGAAGACACCAACCCAGGTGTAAGGCTGAAGGTCAAAAATGGGCCCCTGAACTTTTTCTGCTGACTACAACAAAACCAGTACTTCATTACTTGTGCAGATGCCCTATTTGTTAGGTCACACTGCTTCCCAAGTAATCTTCAACAGTGATCACCCAGTGTTATTAAAGGCTAAGAAATTGTAATCCGTGAACTCTGTATACCAATAAATTGTCTGACTCCCTTTGGTAATTCCTATAGCTTTCTTCTAAGAGTATTGTATTTTAATGTTATCACTGGGGATCTTCAAAAATCTAAGTTCACATGTACACCTACAAACATATTTATTTGTTTTCACACACTCATGCACAGACCTGAGAGTGTGAATGTGTGGCCTCTCTGAGTTCTTAGGGTTTCCAGCAAACAACTTGTGTAACTGCCTGGATGATGCACAGCCTCCCGCTGTGGTCAGGGAGACGGGCTGCCTTTTTCCCATTTAGAATCGTGTGAACAAGCAGAACGTTCTAGTGCAATTTGTATCGAGTGCATACCGGTGGTCAGTGTCTGACTCTATGGCAGAGGAACTTGAGGTTTGGTCTTCTGTTATCTACGATAGCACTGCTGAGTTGTGTGAAGGACGTGTGCCTTTTGCATGACAGGTACGTGATCCTTAAATGGCAACAGATGTAAATGTACCTTCAGCCCCCAAAGTATGGTATGGTATGGTATGTTATATTGTGTTGTGTTGTGCTGTGTTGTGTTATATCGTACTATATTACATTATATTATATACCATTAGCCTTCTCATTGCTGCCGAGGTGATGGTCTCAGTGAGATGTTTCATGGTAGAAGTGGATGCAGACTGTGAAGAACTACACAGACCTGTGATCCAGCACAGGGACACTGACCCTGGCTGTGCTGCCCTCCCCGTTGCCTGCTAAACCCACCCCTGGCAGACCTCAGCACAGCAGGAACATCGCACACACATGCAGAAAATATTACAGTTGTGTACAGTTGACACTCACATAAACACAAATAGAAATCATGTGGGAATTTCTTTTAATGAACAGCAGCAGATGTTTTTCTTGCAGGCAAAAGAGGAACAAATACATGCTTGACACTTAATAAAAACATCAGTATGTTTGTGCCCAATACACTAAAATACTGTTCAGCAATAATTCCACCTTGCAAAAATATTATCAGTGTAATGCTGCCAAGGCCGTTGTGTGTATCTTGGCCAACCTGGACATGGGCTGTAGCAATTTTTATGTTTGACTTTTCAGAAACCTCTCTGTTTTGTTAGTCAATCAGTTTATCTTGCTCATTCTGTTCCTCATCCCTTGCCTATTTTACCCCTTATTAATCTCTCTTTCTCCTTTGCCAGACCATGCAAAATGTCATCCAAATTGGCCATTCCTCATTACACTTCAGGTTACATTAGAACATTCATATATACACAGTTCACAGAGTGGACTCCTCCAATACAGATTTCCTTTCCTGTGTCAAATGGTACCTGGTTGGCTTGCAGAGCAAGGAGCAACAGTTCCTGCACTAATGGCAGGGTTAAGGTCTGACACCCATTAAGGTTTGACACCGTGTCAAAAATACACTCTCATGGACATAACGTGTTTCTTATGCTGAAAATTAACATTTAAACACTGTAATTTGGTATTGAGATGATATTCCACATTTTAAAATATATTGTACTTTGTGCATTACCTTTTCTTTCTAATGTTGGTGTATGTGAAATCATACTGTAAAGAAAGTGCAGAAAACAAAGGAATGTATGTTGGAGGGAACTCAGTTGGGAGGAATTGTTTGGGAAGTTTGGGGAATTGCCTTTTTCCTCTTCAAATCCAGGGTTTAATAGGAAAGATGAGTCCTAAGAATGCAGACTCAGTCAGAGGGCTAGAGGAAGTGAAACAGATGGCAGCAAGCAGAAGATAAAGAATATGCTTTATTCTCCAGTGGGAACCTGGTGGAAGCTGTTCCAGAAGGTGTTGCCTGGCAGAACACATCACCAGGAGTGAAAGCTCCTTTCTATCAGAAGGAGAGCCAAGAATTAGAAATGGAGCTCAGATAGGAATTCAAAATCAGCAAGGAGGAAAAAGGCTACAGCACTGTCAGCCCATCATCTTCTAACATATGCAGAACAAAGAAATTCTAGAAGGTGGGTTTGGAAGGATATGAAGGCAGGAAATAATGAGGGATGATCAAGTACAAATTGAAACGGAATGCAGAATGAGGTTCATAGTAACACAAAGAAAGCTAGGCAGGAGAGAAAGTGTTAAGCAGAGAAGAAAACAGTCCTGGCACATTGTATGCAGGCAGACAGGGAGACCTGGGGTGCTGCACAGAAGTTGTGAGGCAGTGCCACACAGAGTGCTTTGCAGAAGGGCAGACCCTGAGGCTTGTAAGAGTCTGTGGTACAGGGATGGTCCTCTGCACAGAGGATGCTGAAAATGTGGGTTCATTATCTGCAAGGTCACAGACTGTGAAAAGTGGATCTGAGGCTAATGGAGGAAAACCTCTGGCTATTCTCCTACATTTGGTCAAGTGATGCTGCCAGCTGCCTGCACAGTGGTACCAGGGCTGCCTCACCAGGTGGTGAAAGCAATGGCAACATGCAAAGAAATGGAGACCTGGGTGGGCAGAACTCCTCCCAGAGGAGTGAGGAGGTGCGATGGGATGAAACATGAAACAGAACGTTCATGGGCAGAGGTTGTGAGGGCCTGAAATATAGGGCTGTTGGGTGGCAGAGCCCTGGCACAAGCTGACCGGGGAGGTGTGGAGTCTCGTTCTGTGGAGATGTCCAAACCCACCGGGACACGTTGCTGTGCTGCTGCTGTAGGAAACTGCTGGGAGGTTCCAGAGGTCCGTTCACAAAGTCCTGCGACACTGTGTGTGTGATCAGAGCACGCCAACAGTACACGTGGACAGCAATCTCAACACCTTCCCTGCATTTCCTTGCTGGGGCTCAGAGGTGATGAGGACCACAAAACAAACAGGGGGAATGCATCCGCCCCGGGCTGAGGCCATCTGCACACCTGAGCCTAACAAACGCACCGGGCTCAGCCAGGCGCGTGCGAACTCTTCTAACACCCGTGAGTTCTTGGATTGCTGGTGCAGCGGCAGTTTACCTCCGCTGAAGCTGGAGAAGGCACCACTCTGGAAAATAGCACGGAAGGGACAGATGGACCTCCACGCCGTTAGGGGGCGCCGCCCGCCCCTTCCGAGACGTGCGGCCCCCCCCCCCCCCCCCCCCTTCCCCCGCCCCCTCCGCCCTCCCTCCCGGAACGAATGCCCGGGCTGCGCGTGACGTCATCGCGGCGAGCGTGGGGGGGCGGGGTGCCCTCCCGGCATGCAGCGCGGCAGAACTTGAGCCCCATCTTGGGCGAGCGGGGCGCAGACGGAGCCCGCGCCTGCCGGTGCCGCTGCGGAGTGACGGGACGGCTGCGTCCGCCCGTCGCGGAGGGGCCGGCCTCGCTCGTCCTTCCTCCTTCGCCTCCGCCGAGCCGGCCCTCCGCCCGGGGCTCGCCTGCGGGCCGGTTCCGAGCGAGATGCGTCTGGCGCTGGTCTCCAGGTAGAGCGCGGAGCAGGGCGGGGGGGACGCGGGGCCGCCTGGGCCTCGCCCGGCCGCCGCGGGGCCCCTCGCGCGGGGCGGGCCGCGGCTTCGCGTCTGCGGCCGCCCCCTCCCCCCCTCGGCCGGCAGGAAGCCACGCGGCGCGCTCGGAGCAGGGCCGCGGCGGGGAGGAGAGCCGCGTCCCGGCGGCGGGAGGAGGGCTGCGGGCCGGGAGGAAGGGGAGGAGCGCCGCGGCCCGCCGCCCGCCGCAGGAAGCCGCCGGAGGATGTACGGTAGCGGCCGGGTGTCCTCCCGCGCGCCCTGACAGCCCGTGGTGGGCCGCGCTCCCCCGACCTGGCCGGCCCGGCCCCTCCGAGCGGGGGAAGCATGTCCAAGATGCCGGCCAAGAAGAAGAGCTGCTTCCAGATCACCAGCGTGACCACGGCGCAGGTGGCCAGCAGCATTACCGAGGACACGGAGAGCCTGGACGACCCGGATGAGTCCCGCACCGAGGATGTGTCTTCTGAAATCTTCGATGTTTCCCGAGCCACCGACTACGGCCCCGAGGATGTCTGTGAGCGGAGCTCCTCTGAAGAAACTCTCAACAACGTGGGTGAGGCTGAAACTCCCAGCAGTGTCTCTCCCAACCTCCTCCTGGATGGGCAGCTGGCTGCAGCTGCTGGTGGGGGAGCTGCTGTGCCACCAGCAGTGGTCCCAAATGGGGGGGCCGTGCCCAAGAGCTCTGCCGTGCCCCTGCCAGCTGCCGGTGCTGCCACCGGTGCTCAGCCTGCCTTGCCCCCCTCGGGGCCTTCTGTGCCTGCTGCGCCTGGGACAATGGCTCAGACAGTGGCTGCTGCATGCAGCTCACGTTTCAGGGTGATCAAGCTGGATCACGGAACTGGGGAACCCTACAGGCGAGGACGATGGACTTGTATGGAGTATTATGACCGGGACTCTGATGGCAGTGCTGTCTTGGGCAGGACTGGAGATTGCATTAGGCACAGCAGCACCTTTGAGCAGGCTGCTCAAGAGAGGGACAGTGGGCTCGGTGCCACAGGGGGTTCTGTCGTCGTCTCAGCTGTGCCAGCGTCGGCACATGGCCCTGATTCCATAGCTGACAGTTCTCTTCCTGCTGTGTCACAGCTGCTCCAGACAGAGAAGACGAACCAGGCCTCTCTACAGCAACCTAATTTTGTCATTGGGCAACAACAGCAGTCGCAACAACCCATAGGTGGGGCCATGCCTCAAAGTACTGCTCAGTCTATGTTTTCTGGAGCTTCAGTAGCAAATCAGCAGATAATGGTGCCACAGCAATCACAGCCACAGGTAAATACGCAGAGCGTTGCGCAGGCTGGACCCAATGGAAAAGGCATAGCACCTCCAAATGTAACGATGGGCCAGCCAAGCATTCCTGCGGCACAGCAGCAGGCGCAGCAAGCGAGCATACCAGTGACTCAGCCTCAACAATTTACTTATTCTCAATCCCAGATTCCACCGGTGCACCTACTGCCAACGCAACCTTCTGGTCAGTCTGAATACATGCAGCACATGACAATTATGCAGCCGCAAGGAGCTATTCAGCAGGCTCCTGCAGGCTCTGTTCCAAGTACGGCGGCCTCCAACCTGCCTGTGGGACAGGTGGCTGGCCTGAGCCCTTCACCTGGGGGAGCACCGGTGATGGGGGTGCCAGCGCAGCCAGGTGAAGCAGTTGCACAGGGATCAGGAATTATGCAAAGTGGCCAGACGCAGGCTGGTCAGACTGCTGTCCAGCAGCCAGGAGGTGTGGTGCAGCAAGGAATTGGGCATGCAGGGGTTGTGCAACAGAAATCTGTGACTCAGCATCAAATGAGTGGAAGCAGTCAAGTGTCTGGAATGCCTGGTGCTCCCCATGCCATGGTTTCTGGAGTTCAGAACGTGCCTGCAGTTGTGCCCGGTACGAGTGTGCCTAGTGTGTCTACCACTTCTGTTACTATGCCAAACGTCCCTGTTACTCTGGTTCAGTCACAGCTGCCTAGCCACACTTCTGTCAGCAGAAGTACCGGTGTTGTCCAGCAGCAGCAGCAGCATGTCGGGCACTCCTTGATACAAGGTGCACCTAATGTACCTACAAATCTGTCGCAGTCGAACCTCGGACAGTTTCAGGCTCCTGCTCAATCTGTAGTAGGCCAGATTGATGATACTAGAAGAAAATCGGAACCCCTACCTCAGCCACCACTTTCTCTTACAGCTGAAATTAAACCTCTTGTGAAGCCTCCTGTTCCAGACACTCTAGCAAATCCTCTTCAGTTACCTGCAAGTACTCCCATGAACAGTCTTGCCAGCTCTGTGTTTGGCATATCTATTCCTGTTGATGGCGATGAAGACAGGTATGAATTATTTTAAAACACTATAAAAATACCTTTTCTTAAGAAAACGGTCTTTAAGTTGTTGACAGTGCTTTTAGAGTTCTTATTTTCAATGTCTTAACTGAAATTGTAGAGTTTTCTTTGAAGTGTACAATTTATTGCTTGCCTAAAAACTGTTTTGTACTTCTTGTTCTTGAAAGCTGGCAGAAAGTGGCTGTAAAGCTGCTTAGTGCACAAGTAATGTAATCTCTGAATCAAAGACGGACTGAGAACAGTCACCCCTCCTACATCCTCACAGTGTGAGGAAGTCTGTTGTTCACTCCTTTCCTCTGAGCTTACTGTGAAACAGGCAAATGACAGCAGGGTTAAAGTAGCGCTCCACCGCTGCATTGCCCTGTTAAAGATGAGTGTTGCTGTCCTAGGGCTGTCGGGTGAGGTGCCTTGGAGAACATGGCATGCTGCTGGCACTGTCCTGTTTTCTTACCCTGCTGGTAAACTTTCATTTTGTATCATGTCAGTAAGGAGAGTGCTTGCAGCTGGGTACATGTGATGTGCTAACATAGTGGAAGGTCTAGCAATAATCTTTGAATGAAATGACTACCACTTAATGCTGCTTCTCTGGGTGAGGATGTCGACACAGTGGAAAAGTACAACCTCAAACAACCACTTTCTTAGTTGGAAAGTAGGAACGGATTTTTACAGTATAACATGTAATATGAGCAAACTCGCCAGGGACCTGAGAGAGGGAGCACCCAGTTCTTTGGTCCTCACGGGCCTTGCAGACCGCTCTTAGTGCGGCACTGGCTCTGAGCTGACTGCTCCTTTCAGGAAGAACTTCCAGGGAAAGCAGCATTTGAGTATTGAATTAATATCATTGCCATTTATTGCTGGATTTACCGCAATTTGGAGGAATAAAACATGAGTGGGGGTATTCTTGTTCCTGTTTTTAGAGATAAGAATGACAGCGTTATGGGAAGTTCTGATGTGCTAAACTGTCCTATAGGCTTTCCCTCACCTGGAAAGAATGTCAGACTGTAAGATAATGTCGTCAGTGTTTCTTGGAGTGCTTTTAGTAAAGCTGCTGCGTATATGGGGGTGGGGCATAGGATGGAGAAGGCACCTCAAGCAAATCATTAAGAATTGTGTCTGTGGTGATGCAGGCCTTGTGCTCGCTGCAGCTTTGGGGCAGTAGCTCTGCTAAGGCATTCATACAAGCAGAAGCAGTGCTGTGGGCAGCTGTGCTCCAGTGAAAGCAGTACAGCTTTAGCTAGCTGCCAGGATGCAGCTGAGTGTGCCTGCCTTCGGGAGGTTGCTGACCAACTTTTCTTTGTGCTGAGGAGGTTTGATTTCAAACTGGTCACTTTTTAATGTCCTAATATACAAAGGGAAATAATCTTAGTGATTTTAACAGCTGATGTTCATTTTGCATAGCCTGTAATCCCAGATGTTTCTATAATTCATAGTAACAGTCGTGACTGTGCCAAATGCATCGCTTCATGTCATGATAAGGAGAACTCACCAGCAGGTGGGACACTTGGTGGGCACTAGTAGAACAGGCCTTAGACAGCATATCCTGAGCAGTGCTGTTTTTAAAATTATTTTTGTATTTTTGTTTTGAAGAATTGCAAAATTGTTTCATACAGTGCTAGTTTCTAAGGAAGCGCTTCTGGAAGCATGGCCACAAGAGCCAGCAGTGAGGAACAGGAACAGCTGCTGTGTGCTGTGTTTGCTATACATGCCATGCTGTGATGTGCAGCAGAGAAATCAACTTGTGGTTATCTTTGGAGAAATGCAGGCTTCTCTGTTGGGTGCTTCTGTGCCGGGAGATAAAGGCTCGCCGTTCGCTGGAGTGGCACAGAGTGGAGCTGTGTGGCAGGGAGGCTCTGCGGGCCTGGAAGTTTTCTTTAGGGATGATGGTAGGCAAGGAGAGCTCGCTCTGAACATGACTACACATCACACAAGGTAGCAGATGTAGTTCAAAGCCTATTTCTCACCTCTCTCAAACTCTTCCCTCAGGAAGCAGCTTGACTTCCACTGGTTTCAGACCAAGGAGAAAAGGAAAACCCAGCAGCTTTTTGGGTGCTGCTTTACTACTTTACTTGCTTTACTTGCTGAGAAGGCCTTATTGCAAAACCATTGCTTGTCTGCTCTTTTTGTCTTTTTTTCTTTCCAGATGTTTAAACCACACCATTACTCCTATGGGCATGTTCCCAGTTGCTTTATGGACTGAAATCAGCGGTGAAATAGTTAATGAAGACCTTCAAGTGTCATTAATAGGCTGAGGGTTGACACTGATAACACTAATAAGGCACAAAGGGAGTTTGCCCACCGTGAGTCACTGCTCTGCCTGCAGGTTCAGGAAGTGAGCACTTGGCTTTGTTTAGAGGATTTACTCTGTGGTTGTGAGAGCTAGGAATTTTGTGGAAAGTGTTTTTCCTTTCAGCCCTAGTGTGTACCTGCCAGGAGGGTGGACTGGTGTGTGGGCAGGTGTCTGCAGTTCTTTTCACACCTTCTCCTGTATTAAAGCATTCATTACATACTTGGAACTGAATTTGCGTGGATTAATCTTATGGTCATCTTCTAAAATTCACAAAGGAACGCCATATAGCTCTGAGTATCTTCATCTAGTAAATCGCTCCGCATTTGGAATATGAAGAGGGACTCCACTAAAGGAATGCTGGTTCAAGAAGGGGCTTCCTTTGAAGCAAACTGAGAACTGCAGTGAGGGGCAGAGGTCAGTTAGGAGAAGCAGCTTCTCATCTGAGAAAAGTTCTTTGTGTTATTCCTGTCTGTTTTAAAAATTGCTCTGTATCTAAGGTAGAATTGTTCTGTCTTATCGATCCGAAGATGTAGAACTGAATTTTTTGCAAGGCATTTTGCCTAAAATCCTTTGATTTCCCACTTTGGGTAGTCTGTTACCCACTGAGTGATGCAGAACTGGGTAATTGTGAAATCTTATCAAGGTGGTTGGAAGGGAAGTGGGGTCTGAAGGGGAAAAAACAAGTACCTGGGGCACATCTCGGTCTTCTTTTAAGAAGCAGAGCTGTGCTATTTAGTTTATGCAATTAATTTCTTAAGATATTAAGAAGAAATACATCTTGTACTAATTATGAAAGATCTGCAGAGTGACTTGACTTGATTTTTCCTCTCTAAATGTGGCTATAAGCAGAGTAAACAGCAGTGTCCAAGAATCTGGGAAATAGTGTTTTCAGGGAAGCAGCTGTGAGCCTTGCAGTGCACTTTGAATTTGTTATCTGGCAAATACTGTGAAAGCAGGCAGAAGTGGGATCCAAGTCAGGCAGGCCTTCAGTAGCTGTGCTTCAGGGTCGGTGTCCATCAGTTCTTCTTTCACCTTCATGTCCAAATGCCCAAATTCATAGTTGACAAGCATCACATTTCAGTTGGCTTTGTGTTGGTGTTTTTTTTTGTTTTTTTTTTTTTCCTTGGGGGAAAAGAAATATGTCTGTGTGTTGGAAGAATGCTACTGAGAGAGCTTGGGCAAACCTCCTACGTGCTTGGCAGACTCTGGGGGTAAGATATTACGGGAGTGCTGGAAAAGGAGAGGGGTGTCGATCGCCTTCCAGAGATATCTGACCAGCTCGAGCTGGGCAGGCTGTATTCCAGGAATGCTAATGAATGGCTGCAATTGTGAATGGCTGCTGCAGCAGCTGAGCTGCTGGTTATGCAGACCCGCACAACACACTTCTCTGCTCAGTTAAGTCACTTATTTGTATAGTGTACTAATTGTTGCTGATAAACATGACTGGGGGAACTGAGCTCCCAAGACCTTGTTTGTAATACAAGGGCAAAACTGAGGAACAGACACTACAGGCAGCTTTGCTACCAACTTGTTTTGTGTTGCCCTGGGTGTGTATTTGAGAAGAAAAATGGAAGTGTTTTGAAAATGCATACCAGTAAGCAGTACTTGAGTTGCGTTCCTGTTGATTATTGGCTTTCCCTGTCTTCACTCTGTTCATAAGCTTATCAAAGCTTTGCACTGTACTGCAGCTGCAGAGGTGAATAGTTTTCTGCTATCCTAGGGGCTTCTGTTTGAGTGTTGGTATGGTGGGTGATGGTGTAACATGACAGATCTGTGCTGGAATCAGGAGTGTTTGAGACATGGTGGGGATGGGACTCCAGAGGTGAATGTTTCAGTTGGTGGTACCAAATGACCATGCAAGCAGCACTGCTGTTGGTTGTGTTTGGTTCATGTAGGAATTCATGTAGGAAACCTTCTGTAAGATCACTCTGACTGCATGCTGCTTTCTGGACTGTGGCACCTGTTCTGCTTTCTGTTCTTGACTGTTAGAAGACAGCTGAACAGAAGAACATGGTTGCTCACCTGGCAATGATGTTCCCCAGTTTAAACATTTCAGTGCCTTTGTCAATGGCAAGTGAATGCAGCCTTAGGACTAATGAGGTATAATTGTTTCAGATGAGATAGTTATTAGAAGGAAGAAGGGAGAAATACCTGAAAGAAACTCACAGATGGAAGCAGTTGATTTTTAGTGTGCTGTAGTATACCAGCTCTGAAACAAATGATTCTCTGTACCTTGTACACTCAAGTTCAAGCAGCCCCACTGCTGTAGGTTTTTCTTCTGTCCCCTATGGAAGAGTGCAAGTGTTCATAGCTTTTCTCTGAATGCTGTTTTGTATGGCAGGAATAATACTGTAGCTTCATAGGGGCATATTGGAAGTTCTTGCTAAAAGTTGAACTTTCCAATATTTAGCAGGATGGATGCTGATCTACTGGGGCTGGGTTTCTCGCTGCTGTTAATCTCTTGGCCCTAGGTGATCCTGCAGCAAAATGCAATTGCTCCCTGTTCTGGTATGGGGTGTTTGAATGTTGGCCTGTTGCATTTTGAGGCAGCTGTGTTTCTTTATTTGTGAAGCTGGTGATTGGTAGCATCTGTTGCTCTTGAAAAATGCCAACTTTGCTAACATACAGAACTGATAAAGATTCCTTGGGATTGTATGAGAGAACCTGCTTTGGCAGGGGGGTTGGACTCGATCCCTGGAGGTCCCTTCCAACCCCTACAATTCTGTGATTCTGTGAAGTCTGTTTTAGTTCTGGAAGGCGGTTTGCCTCGTGTTCACTTTTATTCCTGTATCTGTTGTGTAAATACAGAATTGTTTGCAGTAACTGCTGGAGCTGCAGTCTTCTGAAGAGGTTCTCCAGACGTGCATGATCACTGGAAGTGCAGTGTGAGGTTCTCTTCTTTCCTCTTGAAAGTTTAAAGGCCCAGCCCCAGAGCTGCCGTGCTGCTGCTGCTGCCCTCTGCCCAGCAGAGCTCACTGAGGGCAGAGCCGTGCTGGGCCTGAGGCGTTGCCCTTGGCGCCAGCTGGGAGGGTGCGAGGCCCTCCGTCACCTTGGCTGTCCTTACCAGTGCTGTCCCCAAGGTGTCTGTGTGAGCCAGGAGGTGGCTTTCATACTGAAAGGGCTTTGGTTATGACTTAATCCAAGTGCAGATCTGCATGAAACAGGGTGCAAAGAATTTGTAAATGATGTAAAAGGCAAAGAAATAAACTTGCAGTATTCCGCTGACTGAAGCTTGCCGCTCACAAGACTGGGTTCTGATCTCTTTTCAAAAAGCAAAGTACTTTTTTTAAAAAAACCTTTGCTAAGATGTTTTGCCCGTTGATGTCATGTGAGTATGGGCAGGAGGATGTTGCTGAGTCCAGGTCTATCTGCTTTCTTTTACTTGCTTTTTCCTCACAGATCTTGAGATAAATATTTATTAGTCAGGAAAACATCTGAAACTGCTGTGGAGTAACTTGTGTGTAACTTAGTTGCTGCGATACCACTCTCATCAGTAATCACAGGAGGTTTTCCCTTTCCCCTGTGGGTTCAGTGGAATTTTGCTTTCTGGGCAGGGGAGGCAGTAGGAGCCTAACCTACAATAAGTTCACATGTATTAATAAATGCAGTCTTCTTTACTGACCAAGCTGAGGAGAAGAAAGAGTTGGTGTCAAAGTTCTTTTAAAAGCTTATTTTCTAGTCTTTCACTTAATGCAGTAGTAGTGACTGTAGGTCTTTAATTCAGAATGACTTGCTCTCATCTGAGGTGTTCACATCTACTTTTTAAATGTGCTCCAAGCTTGCTGTGTTAGATGAGATATTTTGCGTAGAGTAGTATGTCTCGGTGATGTTACCAGCAAGCTATGATAGATGCTGAAGATGATAGATAATGACCAGCAGACAGTAGATGCTGCATCCCTTGTGAGGTGAAGTTTGAGGTGCTTGTTCACAGCATGTAAGTGTTCCCAGGTGTCCTTTATGTTGAGCTTGTCGTGGTCTGCCCAAGCAGGGGCACATCAGGCGCTTCTGTGGCTGTCCCTGACCATGGCAGGAGCTCCCTGCTGGGACACAGGAAGATGTTTGGTGTTGCTATTGACTCTGGCAGCTTCTAATCTTTATTTGTCTCTTTGGGAAGATGTTTTCTGCTCTGTTGTTTCGTGAAGCTGCCTGCAAAGCTGTTTCAAAGATTCCTGAACTCCATTGTGCTGTACCCTCCCTACAACAATTAAGATAGCTGTAGTTAGTGAGAAGGCAAGTGATTAGTTGGAGAAATCTTGCACTTGTTTTGTGTTTAAGCTTAAAAACAGGCTTAGTCCAGTTACTCATTACGCAGCTGTGAGTTTACAGATGTGAGTTTATGTAATGAAAATTCACTCCGGCTGATAACTGCAGCAGCCCTCACAAAGTAGCCTTGCTGTAGGAGCAGTGTGCCCAGCCTCGGCGCTGCATGGATGCTGGCTGGGCCAGGAGAGTCGTCAGGGTGGGCCTGATGGTGGCAGTGGGCACCCTGTGCTTCAAATTGCCTTTGGTCCCTGCCTAGGGACTTCTTGCACACAGAATAAAACCTGTTTTGTTGTTTTGAAGCAATTCTTGGGATTATTTCTAACTAGCGGGTTGTTGGGAGGTGTAAAGTCTGCCTTGATTTGTAAGTCAGGTGTTCTGCTCTGATTGAAATACCAGCAAGGCTAGGTCAGGTTCCATAGGTCTTTCTCTGAGGGAGGAAGTTCTGGGTTTCCATCTCAACGTTGTCAGAAACAATACGATCCTGACTCTTGGAAGCCCCTTTCCTTGAGCCGTGCTCTGGCCTCTTAAGGTGGGCTCTGACCTACATTTGTGTTGTAGGTGTCCTGTAAAAACAACAGAAAAATACCTCCACTACCTAGAGCTTTGGTGGTGGTGGTTTTTTTTTTTTTTTGGGGGGGGGGGGGGGGGGGGAGGGGGGGGAGGAAGAGGGTTACATTAACGAAGCTTTCTTTGAATAATTATTGAAATTAGTTCAGAGAGCATGTGTTCATATTTAAATAAAATGACACAGTGTTTAGGTACACACGTGACATTATAGCAACTAATGGCTGATTTCTTCAGCTAAGTCATCTAATGCAGGTGATCAGTAAATGTTTTGTTGCAGAAGAAGATACTCCTGCATATATTGTAGAATCATTGAGGTTGGAAAAGACTTCTAATGTCATATACTCCAGCCATCCACCTACTTCACTCAGTTCTGGACAGCTGCAGGAGACCTCAAGCTGCCCATCAGTCATCTTTCATCGTTTTGGGTGAGAAGAGACAGACTTCTTGTTGAACTTCCTAGGGCGTTGCTAATAAACGTCACCACAGACAGAGAGTCTGTCTGCTTGTTAGGGTAACCATTAGTAGGAACCAGTGTAATTATCTTATGTGTTGAGAACTGAATTAGTGTATAAGGAATAGTGGAATTTCATTGAATTTCAAACTACTTTTATCTTAAATGGAAATTTAAGAGATGAGCATGTGCTTCTTTTTCATAAGTATCAAGTACTCACATTAAAACATACTATTTGCACTCTTCAGAAAAGCTGGCTCAAATAACGATTGTTAACCTAGCGCAGGTACAGAGTGCCGTTACTGATGTCCTATGGCAAGGCGCCTCCCTGCTATGACCCAAGGCCCAGGGTATGGAAAGTGTGGTGTCCCACTGTCCCCATTAATTTTTGCCAGTATAATTAAACTAACTCTTCCTTTATAGATGTTTTCAGCCATGTTTTCAACAGCTGTAATAAAATCAAGGGAAGTGTCCCATTTCTCAAGCTCTTGTGCTGTGCTGATTGTGTATCTACCAGAGATGTGTCACACAGGAATTAGACAGTGATGCTCATTGGAGAAAGCCTGGAATTACAAGCAGCAATTGATAGATGTAAGTGAATAGCTAGGTGTAGTTGCACCTGAGGCATCTGGTCTGGTTAGCCTCTGGAAGGCAAGTATTTATAGAATGCCTGAGCTAAAGAACAGCTTGTACTAGCTGGAACACATAATAAGGAATCTGTCCTGATTTTACAGTTAGGAATTTTGTATTAACAACAGAGTTTTTTATATTAAATATATTACTGTAACCAGTTAAGAAACTAATGTTGCCTCTGCCGGAGGTCAGACCTGTGCAGATTGCTCTCCCTCCAGCTGCAGCGTTGGCAGTATCAGCGATGGCTGTGCAGGCTGCTGGCTGAGTCACAGTGCTCCTGAAACTGCGCCTCTCTGGTGCTTTTTCAGGGTATGTATTTTGAATACAGTGGCTTTAAAGAAGTATGTCAATTGAGCTGTGTGACTAAGCACGAAAGAATAGAGTTTTAATCTTTTTATATATATATTTTTAATTCCACATTGACTTTGCCACGCTTCTTTGCAAAGTTCCTCATATGAGCTTTGTACTCTGGTTATTGTGTTTTGTAGGAAATACCATTAGACCAAGGTTGCAGGAGGAGGTATAAAATGAAACGTCTGTTAAAAGAGGAGTGGAGAAGGAATTCTGTTGTTAGGTTAAACATAATCTTGAAATACCATAAACTTCACACAGAGTTCCCTGATAAGCTACTGTTAAGGAATGGCAACCCCTCTGTGCCCCCTGGGTTGGGCTCCTGAATAAACCACCCTGCGTGCTCTCATCTGAAGAGTGGCGATGATCAGTCTGTATCACAAGTTGTAGCTGAGTTAAAGGCAGCCTTCCGGTGGTCAGGGCTATAAACCAACTTGTGTTCCAAATGCTGCTGGGCACCACTGTATCTCATCTGTGTAACCTTTAGAAACCAAGGAGGCAATCGCTTACTGTCCAGCAGCATGCACCAGCTTGGGCAACTGGTGGCTGTACCTTAATTTACCTTGTGACATGAATTCCTTACTGATGGCCACAGGAAAGTCACGTTCATGTAAGATGGTTGTTTTCTTAAGCAAAGTCAAGGTAATGTCTCTTGGCTGTTAAATACTACCTTACTAACTGCCATTGCATAGGGACTGAATGTGCTTACTTGCTGACTTGATCTTTGAGCTCTCTGAGTTGCTTTTTTTCTCAAAGTAGTTTTTGCTGCTGTGTAAACAATGTTGATGTACAAAATACACTAGCATCTTCTCTGTGCTTTGATGAACGGCTAAACACCTGTATTTAGAGGCACGTTGGCAGGCTCCTATAAACTTTTGTGCAGAGGATAAAGAGGCT
Organism: Lagopus muta; assembly: GCF_023343835.1. Lineage (NCBI taxonomy): Eukaryota > Metazoa > Chordata > Aves > Galliformes > Phasianidae > Lagopus > Lagopus muta. The sequence goes on from NC_064441.1 coordinate 326,259, forward strand.
AGAAGCTTGCTGAATTTTCCATCCTTCTGATGCAAGAGCATCACTGTATGATTAGTGGCCTTGCTTCTAAGAGTAGGAACACAAGAGTAAAGGATGTTTTACTAATACGTTCTGTTCTTAAGCTTAATGCTGCTGTCTGAACTCTGTGTGCAACTAAGAACTTTGCTTTAGGATGCTTACCCTTTGCTTAACGCCAAAAAAACCAAAACAGTGGAACTGGAAGGCATCTTGATTTCAGAGTATAAACTAAGCTCTTTACTGCTTTCTATTCTATTCCATAGTTAAATTTGGTTCCTACAGGAGTTGATCTAATTCAAAGGAAGAACTTTAAAGCTCATACCAGTGATATTGTGTGACTCAAGAAACTGCAGGATGGGTGTGCGGGCTGATCTGGGGGCTCAAGGGCCAGAAACCTTTCGGAGCAAATGCTGCTTGATCTCTTCCAGAATCAGTGGGCAGTTCTGCCATGCTTGTAAGAGGTTGTCTTTGTTCTTTACTGTTTATTTGGAAATCAAATCTGATCTTTAGTTTTAAACTTTTTCTGGAGTTAAAACCCATAACGTCTGTACTCTGATTATACTTACCTGACAAGGAGAAAAATTTCTCATGTCTGCTACTTTAAACTACATTGAGACTGTAGTTGTCCTCCATCCATCTTCAGCATTTACATGTCTCACAATTGACTAATGGAAGTAAAAGAACATAACACATCTTCTTGTGGTCTTACCTGAGCCTTGGTAGGCTTGTGTCCTTTGCGTACAGTTTGTATCTGAAACTGTCCATGAAATCTAAGGTAAGGACTCAGGAGGGCCAAATGAAACAGGATTTCAGCTAGCATGTGTATACCTCCATGTAGGACAGAAGTACTGCAAGTTTAATACTTATGCAAGATTTTTATTTTTTTGACTTAGATTCTCTTCTGTGGAATTGCGTTCAGCTTCTCATTCCGTGGTTTGGTTTGTACTTGTGCAGCTGATTGTTGTTACTTCATGCTTATCCTTATTGAATTGCATCCTTCTTATTTCAGACTGTTGCTCCAATCGGGTCAGACCTTCCTGAATTCTGTTCCTTCTGTTCTGAGTGCTTGCAGATCATCTGCAATTATAAAGATAGTCTGTGCTCCGCTGTCCGAGTTGTGGATTAAAGTATCCCAAAACAGACTTGGAGGCCCTGGAGAGCTCTGTTGAATGCATCCTTCCCTCCTGCTGATCCACTGGAGAGCCACGTGTATGGAGTAGTTGATCAGTTGGACCTCCTTCTTTGTGTAAACCACCATCTTAATTATGGAAAAGTCATGCAAGGTGTCGTTAAAAGCTCTGCTAATTTTGTAACACTATGCTTATATCTTGTGTTCTGTCTATATGAGGCCTGTTTTTTTTTCTTTTTCTCCTCATAAGGATTTTGTTTGACATAAATTTCTGAAAAGGTGCCCCATGCTGCTTTGCTCAATAATGGATGATCCTACTTTGCTTTGTTTTTTGTCAGAGGTATTGAACGTGGTTGTCTGACCTGTTAGCCGTGTGTTCTTCATGCTCAGAGGTGGTACCTTGGCCTTTTTTGTCTTCTCCATCATCCCTGTTCACGTTACAGTCGGTGACATTGAGAAGAACTGTCTGAAGTGGCGCAGTGGGAGCTCTGTACTTTGCCGCCTCGAAGGAGATGTGGTACTGCTCAGGAGCTCCTCTGGCTGTGGCTCTCAGCTGCTGCCCTTGGCTGGTCACCTAAACGTCCCTTTGGCTGCGTGGGAGCTCTGATGCTCTCGGCCTTCCTCCAAAGGTGCAGCAGCAGAAAGGCCTTGTGTCAGTGGGGGCTGTGCCTCAGTGCCCTTATTTCAGTGGAAGGCATCTGTCTGGGTGCTTCAAGTTCTGCCAGCTTTCCAGGCAGAGTTCTATGGAGAATTCAGCGTATGTCCTGATTACCAGCAATAGGAGGATGTGCTCCCAAACGTGAGGGCAGAGTTTGGGTATGGTTTAGACTTCCCTTTAAAGGGAAGTTTGCTGCTGCGAGTAGTCAACTGATAGAACTGTTGTCCTTTAATTTTAGGTCACCTTTATCTCCTTAGAACTGGTTAGAAACAGTAACAGTGGAGAGTGCAAAGGAAACCAATGTGGTGTCTCTGGTAGGACTTCAGGGAGAAGCTGAGACGTTTTTACAAAGGATACAGTCTGCATGTTTAGTCTTCCTATGCTGGTTGCCGGCAGCAGTCTCTGGGACTGGGACCGTGTGCCCTCAGCAACCTGCTGTCCTCTGCAGGGCTGCAGGAAGAGCTGGAGGTGCGCTGCTGCGCTCCCTGCTCCCTCGGTGCGGCCCTCAGGCTCTGCTGGGAAGCGCCCACAGCTGCGTGTGCTCTGGGTCTGCCTCTGTGCCCTGGGCCAGACGCGGGGTGTCACAACGGCTTCTGACACTTCGGCTGTTATGTGGCTGTAGATGACACTACTTCTGTATGCAGTTTGCTCAGCTAATTCATCAAACTGAAGAGTTTTTAGCAATTCTCTAATGCTTTACTTTTAGTGTGGTTAAAAATAGGTGAAACTCAGCCATGTCAGCTCAGGCCTGCATGTCACCGCTGTGGGTTTACTTGAAGATCTGGCTATAAAGTGGAAGCAGTTCTCTTAATTATCTGGGCAATACCAAAAAATTTCAACAGCAAGATGTGCGATTGAGAGCTTAACAGGAAACCTTCGTACCTCTCTGGATGCTTTCTTAGTACAGTGGAAGGACGCTGCGCGTTGGGTATCGGTGTAAAAATAGCTTGGATGGAAGACAGGCCCGTGGTTGGAAGCCACAACTTCTCATACCTAGCAATAGCAACGGGGTTTTGTATACTGCAAGTAAATGTATCTTGGAAGATAAATGACTTTCTGTTTACAGCTGCTCTCTGAGGAAGAGAATTTTCACATCTCAGGCGAGTGAATTAGAAGAGCTTGAGCCCCACCTTCCCTGTAAGCAGAGGAAGGCTGTATTATTTGCAGGTGCCAATTGCTTTCTCATGCTGTGTATCACTCAGATGCCCTTTATCTTTTGTTACTGCATTTGCTCTCCTGTCATTAGCTGACGGTCACGCTTCATGTGTCCTCTGAAAACCTAAGAATCTCTGACTGGAGAGCATGGTATTTGTCAGCTTGACCAGGCCACTTCTGTAGCAGCCTTCAGGCTGAATTCAGATGTGTGTGGAGGAGTGAAGGGAGGAGATGGGGTGACAAACCCTGCGAACAAATGATTCTTGATCATCGCTGATACGGGGCGTTATTGACCTTGGAAGGTTGCTGGGAAATAGCTTCAGACAAAGTTCTGTTGTGGTGCTGCTGCTTTGATGTTCTTAAACGGAAAGGCTTAAAACAGCTCTTCCCAAGTTATTTAAGAAGGGCTCTTGTTGTGTCCCTGTGCTTCTAATGTTGGTGTAAGCTTCTGTTTTAAAACCCATGATAAAAAAGCATGAACTATTGGTAACATTTCTACAGATTGCTGAGATCGTGTTCTGCAGTTGTGCTGTAGCTATATCAGTGTGAGGATAAACTGCAGTGCTGGAAGAGGAGTTTTTAAGTGTAATGCTCTGACACAGCTGCTGGTAGTGAAGGATTCTGACTTTGTGCTTCATTTCATACTCTGTAAGCAACAAGCCTGCAGATGAGTCCTCGGATAACTGTAGTCTTCAGATAGCACTGCTGGTACTGTTGCTGCCTGTGGGGGAAATATTTGTGAGCGAGGAGGGTCGGGCTGTCAGAAGAATTGAGTGGCAGAGTCTGCACTGCAGTGCTTGGTTCTCAGAGCAGTTGCTGTCGGTGCTGTGAGGGCTGGCAGTGCCCCACTGTGCTGGGGAGCAGTGGGCAGGCTGCGAGGCATGGGGAAGTGCTTACAGACATAGCACTACCTGAGGTTCTCTTCCACTTTGAACTTGATCTGTTGTGCAATTGTAAGTAACTTAATCTTCTGTAGTTTGGATGTGACATATGCTCTGATTCAGAGGCCCAGTTTGAGAACTCTTGTGTTTCTAATATGGAGAGAGCTGTGAAGTGGAACAGAAACACTGGGTGCTGTTTGCAGAGAATTCTGTGAAATACAATGGAAAATGTTCAAGGTACCCTTGAATTTAGGAATATGTAGCACTATTACACAGGTTGCCTGCAGGAGGCTGTCAGCGTGCTAGGAGGGGTTCAGTAATAGCTTTTACAGTACAGACCTTGCTTTACAGGAGCAACTTGAAATAGTGTGAATACCCATAGGGCTTGGGGATGATTTTTTTTAATCAGTGTGTCTCTAATAGAAACCCATAGGAACAGGAAGGATTTCAGGCACTGAGCTCTTCTAACTTTTGGACACCAGTGTTATTTGTCTGAATAGCTAACTTCCTTTCATGCAGGTAGAGTAAGAGTTGGCATTTTTATTATGTGTCCATTTTCAATATCTCTGTTTGATTCTTGGATCTCATAGGAATCCGTCAACTGCATTCTACCAAGCGTTCCATTTCAACAAGTTACGTGAGTCAAAGACCTTCTGGGATAGGTATGAATGCTTCAGTATGGGATGCATACATGCTGAGGTATGCATGAACAGCTTTGCTCTATGCAAGTTTCTCGTCATTTCATTTGTGCAGAAGTGTTGCTTGTTTTCAGAGCTTCGTATCGGACTTCTGCAGCTTAGAAGTCTGAAAGCAGTCATGGGAGTGAAATATTTGTACGTAAGCTTGAAATGAACAAGTCTGAAATACTCTGACTTTTTTTCCTCCTGCCATTATGCATGCATCAAACATAATGTGTAACTGAAAGAGTTTCATGCTATCAGCTGTTAGCTGGCATTCGCTAAAATGTTTGCAGCTTCCTTTTCCCCAGAGAAAGGAAACTGTTGCTGTGGCTCTTTAAGTTCTATCTCAGAAAACAAGGTGTGAAAATGGTGTATTTAAACACAATTTTGATGAAGCTGAAATCTTTTGGGCTCGGGGCAAGGGAAGGAAGCTTTGTGGCTTGCACGTATTGTGCTTCAGTTAAGCTGGGTGGGTAACAAACGTGACCCATCACAAGAGGCGAGGAGGAATTAAAGCTGCTGTGTTGGCATTGAACTCATGGCGAGAAACTGCAATGAGGTGCAACAAAGGCATATTTGCTGTAGACGTGGCTTGTCAGAGATGCATTACTAATTCATCAGTAGCTGCGAGCTGCTGCTTCCCCACACTTAAATGATTTTTAAGGTTTATTTTTTTGTCAGTGTTAAGTCCTAGCAATTGTGACTCCATGCCTTGTGATGCTCTGGCCTGTCACAACGCTTCTGCTTAGCAAGCTTTGTGAAGTGTGGATTTTGTTCAGTTATGAGCATTGATAACGATGTCATCATTGTAAGAGCTGTGCTGGACTTGAGAAGGCTCCTCACCTCACCAAAACTTAACTGAATCCTTCCAAGTTTGCTTGGCAGTTGTTTGTGTACGGTGCGGCTCTGGCTGAGCACAGTACTAATGCATCCCGCTGGGCTGCGTTGAAGTTCTGGCATTGGGCAGGGTTTGAAAAGCACGTGTCCTTGTTGGGTGGAGCTGTGAAGAGCAGTGCTGTGTGTAAAGCACGAGGTGTGTGGGGCTGTGTTGGCGCTGGGTTCAGGGCGGCCTTTATAGCAGTGAAACAAACGGCAGGGACTTGCGTAAAGATTTGGCACTGCAGCCAAAAATACGCTTAGAGGTTTATCCTTCGCTTGTTTCTGTTTTGGTGTCTCTTTATTTGAAACCATTAATTCTTAAGATGTGGAAGCAGATTGAAAAACAAAAAAGCAACAAAGCCAACAAAAATTGTTTGCAATTAAGATGCAGGCTTCACAAATCCCAGGTTAGTGTATAATGTCCAAAACAAGTACTGGACATGTGGAATACAGAAGTGTTGACAAAAAGGAGGTATGACGATGTAAGTGCTTTCTTGTGGAGGTATCATCCTCCTATCCTTGCAGTTGAGCATTTCCTGATACAAGTAAGCATTCTTTTGAATTCCTCGGGATGCCTGTTTCCCTGTTCTAAAATGTAGGGGCTCCCATGCTGCACAACATAAGCCCCAGCAGGCTTCTTAATTGCATTCTGCAGCTCCTTCAAAACTAGTTTGTGAACCTCGGGAGTTCGGTAGGGGATGATCTCCCCGTGTAACAGTAAGTTGTTCTGCTCTGCACAGAGGCTCTCCTCATGTGAGCAGCCATCTCTTGGGGCTGTTTGAGCCCAGCAAAGCTAACCACACGCTGTCAGAATAGGCACTAAAATATTGCTAAATATCAAGTGAAACAGGGATGGGTATTTTTCATTGACACGCTGTGGCAGGGAAGGGGCTGAGGGCATTCAGCCATTGAACATCAATGAAATACTCGTTATTGAGATGCTCATGAAAAGTGTGCAGGTGCCTTCCCTGCTTAATTCTGGCATGGTGTTGCTCAGAGCTCGGTGCAGTGCCCATCTGGTGCCAGTACAGAGAAGGTTGAGAAGAGGAATAGAGGCTTTTTTGGCATTTTCTCATGAATCTGGATGATGACTCCTCTGTGAATTTTCTCAGGGCAGCACTGGTAGCGTAGGATCTTGAGGTGGGTTTTGAAAACATAGCCATTATTTTTGGTAAACTTGAATTCCAGGCAGTATGATTACGCTTCCATTGCGTATTTGTATGAAAGATTAAACTTTCACAGTGTAAGTTGACAGGATGTGGATTTTTCTCATCATGTGAGCAGTCAGAGATGTGTACTTTGCATGTTGCTGCTAAACATCCTTCTCATGGGAAAGCAGTGAGTTGGATGAGGTCTCCCCCATGGCAGGCTGTGCTGAACTTCTCTTCCCCATGCTGCAGCTGTCTGTCAGATGAGGTGCTCCTCTTTGAGGAAGGCCCGTGTAACATCTCGTACTTTGATTGCAGCCTTATTGGTGATTGCTTTCAGGTGGAGCTTTCCTGATTTGAAGTTAAGTCTTTATCTGAAATTTTTAAAAATAACAAAAATATCAGGACCACGTTTCTTTCTGATGCTTGCTTCTCGTGGTAGGTGTGGGCAATGTGAGTACCTTCATACACAGGGGGAAAAATGGCTTATTTTGTTAGCATAGCTTGATCTTGCCAGGATTACAAAGGAGCCACGGTGCACATGCCTGTCCAAACCTCAAACCGATTCAGCTGACCCAGGTCTTGTTTTTCCCCTAAAGAGTTCAGATATTTCATAAAAACTTGTGCGTTGCCTCTGAGATCGGTTCTTATGTTGTATTGAATAATTGATCTTCAGAGCTTCGTGTAAAACTGTAGAAAGTTTGCTTGTCCTGGGGAAACAGGTACTTGTTTGATAGCCAACGACAGTGTGGCTTCAGTAGAGCTGCAGCAGAAGGCCGGCACCTGATGTACCCCTGGGCAGGGAGTTCAGCCCCCCAGGGATGCCCTGGGCAGCCCATCCCAATGTCTGACCACATCCTAGGAAGAATCCTACCCACATCCAACCAGAACTGCCCTGGTGGATCTTGAGGCCATTCCCTCGCACCCTGCAGCTTGTCACTGAGGAAAGAGGTAGGTGCCCACATGGGTACAGCCTTCTGTAGTGAGTGTGGGGGGCGCTGAAGCCACCTCCAACCCAAACTCTGCCTCTGCCCATGAGCTGTGTTTTCCAGTTCCCTCACAGCTGTGCTGCTCTTCTCTGTATGTGCTTCAGCAGCCCAGCATCCTTCTTGCAGTGAGGGACCCCCAAACTGGGTGTTTGAGTATTTGAGATGTGGTCCCACCAGGGCTGAGAACAGGCATGGTCCTGCTGGCCGTAGTATTCCTGGCACAGACCTGGATGTTCCTGGCCACACAGGCCTGCTGCTGGCTTTGTGTTCAGGCAGCACCCCTACTGCAGTGCCCCCAGCTGTACTGCTGCCTGGCTTTCACTCCATCCACAGCGACCTGGGCCCAGCCATGCAGAGCCAGGTTTCTACCTGGTGAACAGGAGTCTGTCCACAAGGCAGAACTTCTCTTGGAGAAGTTCTGTGGGAAATAATATCAGTGCTGTGCTGAAGTCCAAGAAAACAACTTCAGCAGCCTTTCCTCATCCACGAAGGGGGTCACGTTGTCACAGAAGGAGATGGAGCTAGTCAGGTAGGACTTGTCTTTCACAAATGATGCCTTTCACACTGACAGGCTCTGATCACCTGCTTGTCCTGTGTGTGTGGTGTGATGGCACTCAGGATGATGTGCTGCCTGACCTTTTCTAGTGTTGAGTTCCCTCCTTCTGCCGTATTGATTGTCTGCTAGCTGCTTATAGAATATTTGTCTGCTTCTTTGCCCTGGTTGGATTGTCCGTAACAAACCCCCTACCGTGGTATCCTTCCCCTGCTTCTTACCCAGAGGCATTCAACCCTTTCATCACTGTGATCAAGCTCCATGCGGTCCAGACCTTCCCTGATGTAGAGGGCTGCCTCACCTCCTCTCCTTTCCTGCCCTGCTGAGTACCTGAGCTGTCCATCCCAACGCCCCGCGCATTGGTCCCTGCCTGTTTCCCACACTACGTGCCTTTGTGTAAGGGTGTTGAAGTTGGGCCTGTGTCACATGGAGCAATTCTCTTGTTGAACACTCGGTGTTTTACTTATGGAATGCAGGCTTTGTTGGTTTAGCAAGGAAGGCTGTTACTTTCTCAGTCTCAAAAGCTGATTCCCTCTTTGTATAGTGATCAGCGTTGGTGTTCCTGTGAGCCTGGGTTAAATGGACTTGTCCAAAGAGCAGTGTATTCTTCCAGCAGCTGGGCTTAGTTTCCTGTGTGTAACTAATATTTCTGAGCATGCTGCTGCTACTCACTGTAGAAAGCAACAAGCAGGTTTTCCTTACAGTGTGATTTCAGTGTGTGTTACATATTTGTGAAGAGGTAAGTTTCCCAGCCTGGCTGCAAACCTTGCCTTTTCCTGCACGCCAGCTTTTTGTGCCATGGCTGCGCCGCGCTGATAGCAGCTCGCTCTGTGGGCAGCGTGTTGGCAGCTATCGCATGCAGCTGCAGCCCTGTGCCAGGCGTGGGGCTGTGGGCTGCAGTGGGGCGGCTGGGAGGTGGGCTGGGAGGGCAGCATGTTGCTGGGGGGAGCCGATGCCTGCACCGTGCCCTGGGATGGGCTGCAGCTCTGCTCCGAATGGGGAGCTCAGTCTGCAGAGCGGGGAGCGCCTCTCTGGCCCCACAAGTCTGACTCTGTGGAGTTAAAAGGGGTTATTTTGTGTTTCAGTAGGGTGGCTTGAAAACAGTCTGAACACAGGAAGGCTCGAATTGCCCTAATGTGGGATTGAAAGGTCACTTCAGCGCCGTGTCTGCAGTGAATACTGCTCTCCTGTCCCAGTGATGGAGCCGCTCTGTCACTGCGCTGCAGCGCTGCGGCTGTGCAGTGAGGCTGCTCAGATGGTTAGGTGCCATCTGCTGAGAATTCACCGAAACCTGTGTGGGCAGTGCTCTCACAGAGCCCCGCATGCAGGCAGGTCTCTGCTATCAGCTGTTGCGGAGCTGTAAAGGCAGTGCTGATGGGATTATTTCTTATAGGAAGTAATCTTTAAATGGATCCAGAGGACAAACGCTATCAAACTTTTTTCTTCAGTGCTTTTAAAAAACAATTTAGCAGAGATTAAACTGGAGGTGAGGACCCTGTGAATCTGTTCTCTCCCGAGCGAAGGTAGCTGGAAAACGAGGCAGGGAATGAAAGCAGCTAATCTATTGTTTGCTCCACCGCTTGTGGGTGTCGTATGTCTCTTCTGAGGAATGATAAACTGAAGGTGCAGTGTGTCTTAGAGCTCTAACTGTGCTGCGTGGGGAGGGGGATGGCACACAACTTCGTGCTGTATGGGTGACACTGCAGCTTTGGCCTCGGAAATAATGCTCAGGAATCCTGTGGGTGCCAACAGGTGCATAGTTTGAAACAAACAATGCAGTAATGCTCTAACAAAGTTTTCTGCTTATATTTACAGTGCGTCTGGTGCAAGTGTTGTTGCCATTGACAACAAAATAGAACAGGCAATGGTAAGTAAAGCCCCAGGCTCACGGCTGAATGCACACTCCCAGCTGTGCTGTCTTTCCATGTGTCCATAATATCCCTTGTTAGGTCAGACAGAGAGCTTTGCTTGGAAAAAAAAAATTCTCAGTATGAAGTATGGGACAACCACAAACCTGGATTGCTTTAACTTCTCGTGTTAAGAGCTTCTCACCTACATTGTTTGTCCTAAAGCGATTTAAAATGAATTTCTGTATAAATTTCTACAAACAAGCTGATTGAACTTTAGGGGGTGCTGAAAATAGCACATCTCTTAGTGGGGTTCGTTAATAGTTTATCTTGTTACTTCTCTGTGCCATGCTTTGCGTTCCATTCAGTGTCAGTTATATCCAGTTTGATTTCATTTATTATTATTGCTTGGTTCTCATACACCTCAGTGGTTGGCATTGTGTGGCACCAGGCTCCCGCCTCATCTGCTCAGAGCTGATGCTGTCCTTCAGGCTGGCCGGCTCCAGCTGTGGGCTTTGTCACCTCCGTAGGCTGCAGAGGGCCCACGGTGCAGCAGTGATGTCCTGCGCGTGCTGTAGTGCAGCCCAGCTGTGTGCTCAGCGCAGGGAGATCGGTGTGAGCCTTTAATACAGCTGATGTATGAGGCCCTCAGAAAGCACAGTGCCTGAAGGTCACTGCTGTCTTTTAGTTTGGACGGTAAATGTGTGTAATGTAACAAAAAAGCCTTTCCGAAGTTCTGCATCTGCTCGTGCTGCTCGCACGCTATGGGCGCTCTCTGTGCCTGGAGGAGGATTGGGTTGCAGTGACTGTAGGTGTGGAGTCGCTGTGTGCCACAGCTTACTGCTGAGTGCCAGAAGGATCTTGGTGTAAGGGCGGCTTCATGCTGAACTGGGGAGCTGGTTAATCGTCCTTGGGGCTCAAGGTTTTCTGTGTTTTCAGGGAGAAGTGCTTCAGCTCTCCAGCCTTACTGCTCGCTGAGTGGAAGAACTGTGGGCTCAGGGTGGGACGGAGGTGCTCTTCCAGGCGGTGTAACTGTTGATTTGTTCTCTGCAGGATTTGGTGAAAAGCCATTTGATGTACGCAGTAAGAGAAGAAGTGGAAGTTCTGAAGGAACAAATAAAAGAATTAGTTGAAAGGAACTCTTTACTTGAACGAGAGAACGCACTGTTGAAATCTCTTTCAAACAACGATCAGTTATCCCAACTTTCAGCCCAACAGGCCAACCCCAGTAGCACTTTGCAGGCGCAGGCGGTGACAGCACAGCCTGCACAGCCAGCACAGCCTCCGCAGCAGCCGAATGTCTCCTCAGCGTAAAGCTTTCCTGCCTCGTTTCAAAGCAGAAAACCTGAGAGCAGTCTGTCCTCGTGTGCCACTGATGTTCTTTCCACTTTATATGAAAGCGAGTAGCCATGCTTCTGTCGCGTGTTTGGCCTTCTCAGTATTAGACAATCATCCCACAGGAGCTTTCCCTGCCGCTGGGCTCCGTTCTGCCATCGGGCGCAGGGAGGTGATGGCGGAGCTGCTCTGCACGGCTGGGGCTGCTGTGGAGGTGCGGCGGCTCCGCAGGGCTCCGTCGCTGTCGTGAGAAGCATCGATTCCCCGAGAGCCACTGTCCTTTCCATATAAGTAACATTTGCCTACATTAGTTTCATTTATGTTGTTTTATTTATTACAGGGCTGCTATTTTCATAATGTTCATGAACAATGTCACAGAACTTTTTTTAATTTTTTGATAAATGTGTGTATCGGTAAAATGATAGATGGGATTGCGTTAATAGGTAAAATGTGTGGGCAATAATTGAACAAAAGGATCCTGGCATATCTCTAACACTAATGGCAATTCACCTTGGGTATTTATTTACGGTAGTGAAGATCCAGCTGGAATGTAAATTTTGTATAGAGTGTAAGTATGAAGAGCATAGTGCATCTGTACAGGTAGTCACCAGTCCTTGTGATATAATAAATAATGGATGGGCTATTTTGATGAAGAAAACTTTGCTCATTTCTGTTTCTACTTTCTGATAGAGAGAAATTGCCACGATTCCTCCGCTTTTTGACATTTCGTATAATTTTTTTTTTTTGGGTGGGAATAAAAAGCTGTGAAATTGTTCAACCTCCTTTGTAACCAAAGAAGCAAAGCTGTGTAATTGAGTTGTTTTTTTTTTATTTTATTTTATAATGCACATTCTTTATGTATTTTTATTTAGTGTTTCCTCATTCACACCTTTCTTTGCTGTCTAGCATGATCTGCATGACCTATAATCTTCGAACCACTTTCGTACCTCATGTTTTTATCCAGCACTCTTATTGTAACGTGTATCAGTCTGTGAACAGCGTCAAAGAAAGAGAGAAGAGCCGCGTGCGCTGCGCTCGGGTGGTGGCGGTGAAGTGAGCCATCTTTTGTTCATTTAAAATGGTGTTTTGAATTTCATATGCAGGAAACGTTTTGTTACATTGCAGATTTTAATGTATTTAATAAATGCAACATGCAGATTACGTGCAGTGTATACTGAGTATTTAAATTAAAATGTACATTTCATAAATACAGTTTCAAGAGAGGCCATCATTTGTGTCAGCCGGCGCCGCATGCGAGCCGAGGAACGAGTCGCATTTTAGCGGAGTTCCTGAATCAAACGTTCGGAACGGAGACGAGACACAACCGAGCGGTGCGGCTGCAGCCGCCCTCCGGGAACCGCCTCGCTTAGCGCCGGGCTCGGCGGCCGTCCGCGGGGTCAGCGCCGTGATGCCGGCGGCTCCGCTCTCGGTAAGACGGGGCGCTGCGGGAGCGGGCGGGGCCTGAGGAGCGGCAGCGCGCGCTCGGCGGGCGGCCGTTTCGCACGGCAGGAGGAACCTCGGGCCGGTGCCGCGATCCCCGCCGGGCGGCGCCGCGCCGTGCCGTTGGCCGTCGGTTCCGCCGACCGCGGGGCGTCGCCGCACGGCGGAGCGGAGCCGCGAGCTCGGGGCGGGGCGGGGCCTCCGCCAGGCGCGGCACTACGGCGCCACCCTGCGGCGAGGAGGTCGCGGCCGCTGGCGTGGGCCGCCCCGGTGACGGGCGCCGTGCCGCGCGGTCGGGATCCCTGCGGAAGGCGGCGGCGGCGTTCCCCTCCCGCGCGGCGATTCCCGCGCGTGAGGCAGCGTCCTACAGCCGCCGCGTGCCAACAGATGCCGCTCGCGTCGGAGTCGCCGTTACGCATTACTTTCTGCGTCGGCGACGGAGCGCGTTTCAGCCCGTGCCGCATCGCCCGTATCGCCGCAGCCGCACAGCTCCCGCCCAGCAGCACGCGGCCGGCGCTGCCGCCCGGCTCTGAGCGCGCGCCGTGCACGTGGGACGGAGGCGGCGCCGCTCACCGCACCGCGCTGCAGGCGGGCGCGAGGCCGCGCGATCGCTTCCGGGCCCGGGGATTTCAGCCTTCGATTTGCGCCCCGCTGACCGCGGCCTGGCACGGAGCTGCAGACGGGAGCGGACGCTGCGCCGCTCACATGGTTGTGCCGCGCTGCCGGGTGTTCCCACGTACGTCGTCCCCCGTTCGAGATTTTAGTGCCGCTGGAATCGGTCGCTTTCTCACTGCAGTACAAATTTGTTGTGAGGTCGTTCGCTGCGCGCAGTAACAGTATCGGCTTCTGTACTCAGTTCAGAAGCTGCCAGCACCGAATGTTCCTAAAGATGACAAGGCTCCAACCTCGGGCCCCATCAGAGGCCGCCCCGTGCGCTGCAGCAGCCACCGGGATGCAGCTGTGCAGCAGGCATTGCTCGGGCTGTTGGCTGCAGGGCGTCACGGAGCTGTCCTCGCAGCGCAGCTCCTCCTGCTCTCTTCAGCTGCATTTGCCCGGTATTTAATACCACATCACTGCAAAGCGACCTCACAGCTGATCGCTGAAGGAACCGTTGGCTACAGAGCTTTCCCACCCTTAGCATAGACCAGCCCTATTCTCGGTGCTGTCACTTTTAGCACAGAGCGCCCCCAGCACACTTCCATATAAATCCAACAGCCCTTCTCAAGGGGCAAAATACCGAACTGCCATTACTGCCAGAGGCACCGTTGGCACTGTTTCTCTCGGACAAGGATTGCTGCTTGTGCTGCAATTGCAACAAAGCAGCAACTGCATGTCTTTTATGCATGACTTAACATGGCCCTGTTTTTCCAAACCCAGCAATACCGCGGGTATGAGAGCATGCTGACCTGCACGAGCAAAGCTGCAGAACTGCTGATGTATTCTGTATTTGTACCCAAGTGAGTCTTCTACAAGGATGGCCTTCAGCAGAACTGGGCCCATGGAGGTCAGAGGTCAGCACGGCCCATTCTGACATCCCACTGTTCTGACCCAACTGCAGCGTCCAAGCAATGCTGGGCAGAAATGGGCACCCCCAGCACTGAAGGCAGCCCCCAGAGATCCCTTCACCAACACCCAGGGTCCCCCCACAACACTCGGGGTGAAGTGGCCCACGTAACACACAGAAGACAACACTTTGCCAACCTCAGAATTAACTCACATTTGAGAAGAACTTTATTTAAAATCAGAGGTTATACAGACTTCCCCTCCCCCATTGATTACAAAATATGAGCTTCCAAGAATAAGGAATGTCGTTGCGTTGCACAGCCTGGTTCTGGAGCATGGCCTGGGCCACACCAGTTTACACCACTTCCAATGATTCCAGATGGAAATACAACAACCAGCAAAAAGTCTGCTCCTTCACAGCTACAAGACATGAAATTCAACCCTACAGAAAGTTGTATCTATTACTACTAATGTAACCAGATTTTAAATGTCTTCTAAGAAACCTGAAAAAAAGAAATCTTGCTTTAGCAACGGCATGCAACAGCAGACCTATTTCAGACCGCTTTGTTTACCACAACAGACAGTAGGGAGAGCCTCATGGAGCTGAGGCCATCAGCAATAAGGAATGATCAACAGCAGCACTTTCCATTGTGATTTAAGTTACATTCTTCTATACAGGTAAGGAGGGTTTGGTTTCTGCTTTTCAGCACTACTAATAAGGAACTGCAATCATCCTGAGGGAGGCAGCTTAGCACTGGATCCATTGCTGGATGACACATCAAGGTGAAAGCAGGATTTACCTTAAATACAATTAGAATATATATTGCGAGACATACTATACTGTGCTGATACTGCACACCGAAGCAAAACTGCGGGTTGGAGGGGCAGGGTCCCCGGTACCTGCACAAGGCATCCCTATCCCCACACAGCATTTTAGGACCAAAGCCCACAACTCGGTGGGAGGTTTCCAAGACGTGCATGCAGCGCCGCTGCAGCCCAATTCCAGGAGCAGCCTGGGAGCGTGTGTCCTCGGGGACGAACAGTTTGTGGCAGCCCCACAATGGGCAATGTTGAGAAGGGCTGCTGCCCGGCCATGCCAGCTCGCGGGCAGGGAACGCACCCCAGCTCTACACAAACAGGCATTCGTATGGGGTACGACGGGAAGCACGGGGTGAGGTTATCTAATGCAGTACGAGCCCGAGGGCCAACGCGGTGCCGCACGCTGCAGCTCTGCCCCGCACACCGCGCTGAGCTGCACGGCGCCGGCCGCTCGCCAGCAGCGCGCTCTGTGTCGGTGCTCCGACTGCCACTGAAATCCCGGCTGCGGTTTCAAACAGAGCCGTTTCTGGCGGCACGGTGGCTCGTGCGGATGTGGGAGCGGTGCTCACGGTGGGCGTCAGTCCCCGGGAACCCGCACTGCACAGTCTGACATGTTACGTGAGCACGGAGATACGTTGCTGAATAAGCAGGTCCACGATTGGGGCTCAACAACATAACTTTATTGCTGTGTACATGTGGTGCTGCTCAAGGCACTGTGGCACGGACTGGGACGCTCGGAATGGCGGCGAAGGGCCTGGAATGCGCGGCGGGGCGGGGGCTCACATGCCCATGCGGATGCTCTGGATGATCTGGAAGATGGCTGCAAGAGAGGGGGCGCTCAGCGGGGCCGCGGGGCGGGGCGGGGCGCGGGGCGCGGGGCTCACCTGATCCGCAGACCACGAAGATGAACAGCGCCAGCAGCCAGGGCCCGACCGACGCTTTCTCCTCCGGGGCCGTCCTCTGCGGGCACAGCATCGCGTTACGCGCCGCCCCGCGCCTACCCGCGCCGCCCCCGGCCCCGGCCCCGGCCCCACGCACCGAGGTCTTGGCGACGTTCCCGCGCTGCGTGATGTTCTTGCTGTGCTTCTCGTTGGCCATGCGGATGCGCTGCTTGGCCACCATGGTGCGGCCGCGCCGGGCCGGGCCGGGACCGCTCCGCTCCGCTCTCTGCGCCGCGTCAGCACCGCGCGGCGCCGCCCGCCGGAAGCCGTCACGCCGGGCGCCGCCCGCCGCCAACCCGTGCCGCCCGCCGGCAGCGCTTCCGGGGCGGCAGGCGGAAGCGGCCTCTCCGCGTCACGTGACCGGCGGTGCCTCTCGCGCCGCGCGACGTGGAGCTCCAAGGGGCGGCCGCGCCGCTACTCACCCGGAAGTAGAAGCACCGCCAAGATGGCGCCGCCCGCGCCGCTGCTGGCAGGTGGGCGCCGCGCCGGGCGGGGGGGCTCCGAGGACGGCGCCGGGCTCCGCCCTCCCTCCTGCCGAGGTCGAGTCCCGCCGGCGACGCCGCCGCTCCGTCCCTGTCCTCCCGTCCCGCTGCGGAGGCGGCTGTGGCGGACGGGGTGTGGAGCTCGGCGGGACCCGGGCGGGCGTTCGGCCACGGGCCCGGGCTCACGTCGTTCTCCCGGCGGCGGCCGAGGGCTGGCGGCAGCGTTCCGCCGTGCTCCGGCCGCCGAAGTGGTCGCCGCTGTCCGCGGAACGCCCAGGCGGAGCTCGGCCGCGCTGCGCGGCGGTAACGCGCGGACGGGCTGCGGTGACGGCGCTCCGTGTCACGTTTGCCCCTGATTCAGTGCGGCGGTCAGCGTGCGTGAGGCCGGAACGTTCCTTATGAACTTTAGTCGCTTTGTTAACTCTAAAACGCGAAAAAGGGGAGAGATTTCAGCGTTCGTAAATGAGGTTAAAGTTTGGCTTTGGACGGTTCTGAGAATTTGCAGTGGGTGCGTGTTTGTTTCCTCTTTCAGTGCGGGGCTCCGAAGGGCTCTTCATGGTGAACGGACCACCCAGCTTCACAGAGAGCGCAGTGTTCCAAAGGTACCGTGCTGCACGGCCGTCTGCTCCGCTGGCAGGCGTCACCGGGCATGGAGAGGTGGAAGGAACCCGGGGGCTGTCACGGCCCACTGTTGGGCTGATGTCTGGCTTTCAGGTTTTTTGCTGAGATGTAAACGTAGACTCCAGAATTGAAAAATGTGTAAATAAGTGAACTTTTCCATACCTGCAGTTGTTCAGAAAGCTGCTTCTGAAAGCTTTGCCTTGGCCTGACTCCAAATGTGAAAATGACTGAGCAATTAGAATAGAACAGTTCAGTTGGAAGGGACCATCAATGGTGCTACAGCTCAGCTGTGCTCTTTCTGTTACGAAGCGTGATTCTGGACTACGAGACAAAAATTGTTGTGGTGTTTTAATTTCTAAAAATACTTTAAGTTATGCAACGCATTTGAATACTAACGTGCATTTCTTATTTCTTTAGGGACTTTGGAAAAAATTGCAAAGCTGTTGCTTTTAGCAAGGACGGTTCCCTCTTTGCCTGGTGCAATGGAGAAAGGTTGGTGCATTTTATGATGCTAGTCAATTTATATGAAGTAAACTGGGTCAATTTTTGCCATATTTACCTTGTTTATGTGAAGGCTGTTGAAGCAGTGGCTTTATTTTATAAATAGTAAATGAAATACTTGCTGTTTTTTTCATATTTATAATGCACACACTCCCCTGTAACCTGGATCTGCTTTAGTTGTTTTGCTTTGTGGATTTTTTGTCCTATTTCCCAGCACAGCAGTGTTTGGTTTTCTGCCATTAGTCCAAGTAGCACAACCTTGCTGCTGGTTGATTTTTTTTCCTCCATGACAGTATGTTCTGAGATGCAGTGAGTGCTGGGCTGCAGTTTGGCTGTGGAGGTGGAATGTTTTTCAACGTGTTACAAAGAAATTTGAAAATCTGCTATATCACACCTGAGCTGTTAATGAAGTTCATCCCGTGCATTTTTATTCAGTTAGAAGATCTTTAGCCTGTTCTGTGGAAGCATGGATGGAATCTCTGTGGATGGAGCATACCTTGCACTGGCTCAGGGTCAAAATGTTGCATATTGAAGTACAGGATACACTTTGACCAGAGCTTTCATGTTGTCAGTTTCTGTTTTGCTTGGGTGTCTGGTTTTAAAATATGTTCCTTCAAAAATTTAGTAAAAGCAGGAGGAGAAAACAGGTCGTCTAATTTTGTATCATTGGAGCAGAACCAAATACATGAAAAGTTACCTTGGCAATTATCTCATCTAAGCATGTTTCATTGAAATACTGTCTTTTGGTTCCAGAGTAAATATTGTTAACGTCACCAGTGCAGGATTGCTGCGTTCCTTTGATCTTCCGAAGGCAGTTTGTCTTGAATTCTCACCAAAGAATAACATTCTGGCAACGTGGCAGGCCTATTCAGGTGAGCATTTACCTGCTACAAAGGTACACAGGGTAAATGAGTATTTTAATGTCATTTAATTACAATACTTGATTTGTCATTGTGGCACTTTCACTGGTTGAAGGAGCAAAGTGGAAAACATTCAGAAAATGACTTGGTTGTTGAAATGTATAGGAAAGGAGGGGAGGGGTAAGAGCCTCTGAAAGCATCTGGTGTTGAGCACTCTCACAAACCAGTGTGTGTGCACTGTCACTCTGTTACGTGGGTGGAGTGTTTCCAGCAAATGCCAACGGGACGCTTTGACAAGATGCTGTTCCAGCAGTTTGTAATGTGTAGACAAATGAGGAGTTGTCTCAGAGTAGTTACATCCCCCTCTGGACACAGGCAACATAAACATCTATTCTCTCCTCTACCTCTGTGTGGAGTTTGTTCCTAATTCAGATAAGCCACAGATTTATCAAAGCTGATGTCTGATGTGTGTGGTGTGAATGCTGTCTGTAAGTGGAAGGGTTGCTGTAAGGTAAGGGGGTGGGCTGTGCTGTGGTGTGGGATGCCTGGTGTGCTGCTGGCTGGTACTGGTGCAGGACAGATGCTGGCTGTGGGCTCACAGAGGTACGTTAGGAGGTGTGTAAACGGATGTCCTGCGGCCAGTGGTAATGGGCTTGTGATGGAGTCCCTGCACCTCTGAATGCTAGTTCCTTCTGCAGGCTGCAAGACTGGAAGATACTATCAGGTAAAGCAATTAACATCCTAGAGCTTAGCATGACAGGAAGAGGGACGTTTCTTGTTAGAAGTTTGGTTGCTTGTAGAGTCACGAGTTGGAAACATCATGATTCAAGCAGGTTTATTCCCAGGAGACCACGGCTTCAGTGCAGTGTTTTTGTTGCAGCTGCCAAAGATGGCACAGCAGGGGCACCCAACCTGCAACTTCATGATGTGAAAACTGGAAAGTGTTTGAAGTCTTTCATCCAGAAAAAGATGCAGAACTGGTAAGTAACATTTCTAGGTGCTTGCAAAATCTGATACAGGCGAATAAATACAAGTCCTAGTGTTGTGTTGGCTTTCAGAATGTTGTCTGCTGAAAGCAATAACTGTGCTTATCAGTACTTCTTGCTCAGCTCCTGTTGTTCATTCCTTAGTGTAAACCCACTCTCTTTTTGCACCAGAGAGAAGGACGGTGAGACAGTGTTGTTTATCTGTCTGAAGTGTATTGTGCTGGAACTTGTTGGCTTTAAAAATGGAGGAGAAAAATACCTGAGATTGCTGAAGATGAGTGCTGTTCACATTTTTTTTTAATTATTGTTATTTAAATGTAGGTGTCCCTGCTGGGCAGATGATGAAAGTATTTGTGCCCGGAACGTGAACAATGAAGTGCACTTCTTTGAGAACAACAACTTCAGTAAGCAAGTATTTCTATGAGTGCCATTGTGTTCCATATAGGCCTCTCTTTTTTTTCCCCCTTACTTTTTTCTCATTTCTTACCTTGCTTTTAATTTTGTGTATTCCATTTTAGTTCTGGAAATTCAAAATCACTGTATTTTAATTTAGTATATTTTCTTTATTGTTTGTTTTTCTTTTCGTTAATTTATCTGCTTCAAATGCACTTTCAAATAAGAAAGCCTGATTTACAGGAATGAAGGAAAACTGCTGAGGAGAAGGAGGAGCTGTGGGGCTTCTGTAATCGGCTGTTTTTCTTAGTACAGAATTTCTGTTTAAAAAGTGCATGTGTGTGTGGCTGTGTGTGTGCATAGCCTTGTGAGAGTTTCTTGAGCATTAGTCCCAGTGTTGGTAACGACACTGAGCTTTCTGTTGTGATTTGCCAGAGGAGAGGGATTTCAGAAAGCAGTCACAAGTGCTTTGTTTCTTTACCACGACTGGTTTATTCAGCAGAACCATTCCTGTGCAAAGATTCTTTCCATTTTTTCTCAACAGAAAAGAATACCACAGAGCCTGGTAGTCATGCACAATGAACTACTTTCATACTCCTGGAGTATTTCATATGCTGAACTTGCACATTAATTCTTCCCCCCATCCTCACTTCTGGCCGTTGTGCACAGAAATCAGACTGTTAAGAATGCTATTTTCCCAGCGCAGTCCATGTACAATAAATTATTATTCCAGCTATGCAATTCTTTCTTTGTAATTCAGTTACAAAATCAGTGTCAAACTCCCATTTCTGTCTCTCTGTGGGACGTAGACGTGGTGCTAGCCATTAATGTCCCTCCAGCGCCTCGCAAGACGCCCATAGCCCCGATGCCATTCTGACAAACGCTGCGTTCTTCTTTAGCCTCTCCAGGGCAGCAGCAGTGTTGTTCTTTCTCCCCTCATCCCGCATTAAAGCAGCGATTTATTTTTTTCCTCTGGTGTCTGAGGACACCCACGTCCCCTCAGCTCCCTTCTCACTCTGCGCCAAGGAAGCGTGCGTCGTCTCTGTAGCATGAGCCCTGCTGGTCAGCCCCAGCTTCCTTGCTACAATCAGTTGTGAGTTGGTGTTGCTTCTTCACTTTTTAGGAGTTGGCAAGGTGTAATTCCTGTGAGTTGTTATGTAGAGGAGCAACGTTCAGTGCAGAGCAGCCTTTGTGAAGGCCTCCTGTCAGGAGGAGTCAGCCAGTGAGGTTGAGTGGAGAATCCCTGACTGTAATGGTGTGTGTTATCTGCATGTGATGCTGCCTCCTATGAAGGCAGCACGGAGAAGATGAAGGGAATTGTTTGCTTAAAACACAGGCTGTCTGCAATTAGGGTTCAGAGCCTTTCTTGTTGTTTGAGCTTCTAAATACTCGATTTCAAAGCCAGGCTTGGTTTGAGTTGTTTTTGTAAATAAAACTAGCCAGACCTCCAGTTTGATGGAATGGGAAGGTAATGGTTGTTTGTCTTTATATCAAACTTTTGTTATCCATGACAGAGGCTCATGAGAAAGTATTGCTGAGTATTCCAGGCTGCTCTTTGATGTCATCACACCTGTAACTTCTTTTTTTTGCAGATACTATTGCAAATAAGCTTCATTTGCAAAAGGTTAATGATTTTGTGTTATCGCCAGGAGCGCAGCCAACCAAGGTACTGCTGTGGTTTGTTTCCAATTTTTTCATGGTTTTCTTCAAACATTACTGTTATTTTGGTGTGGTGTACTGGTATGAATAGAGTTCATGCTACCAAGAATTTAATCTGCAATAAAATCTCCTTGCTTTGTTTTAGGTTGCTGTGTATGTTCCAGGCAGTAAAGGTGCACCATCGTTTGTTAGGCTCTATCAGTATCCCAATTTTGGTGGACCTCAATCTGCACTGGCCAATAAGAGTTTCTTTAAAGCTGACAAGGTGACAATGCTATGGAACAAAAAAGGTATTCAATCACTTTGTGAGTTTTACATTAATTTTCATGTGTAGATAAATACTGAAGACAGTCATTGCTGCCAATGCAGTGTTAAGGTTGCAGTTCTGAATTACCATGCAGTGCTCAGAACTTTTCCACGCTGACTTCTGACACAAGATCTTTTTGTCCCTTACTGTATCATACAGAGTATTCTATGCTCTAGGAAATTCAGGAATTGAATTGCAAATCCAAATTGAGTTTTGCATTCTGTAGTAATGCATGTAAGCTGTAAACATAAGGTTATGCGTTGATATAATTTTTACTCTGTAAAACCATGGATACACAGACCTACCACGACTGGGATGCGTAGCACAGTCCTCTGCATGCTGTGCTGTTTGTGAGCGCTCAGCTGATGCAGAGTAATACTGCCCCACCTCCCCCCCCCCCACGTGCGGCTGTTTTACTGCAGCCCGTGTTGTTTGGGATCAGGGAAGGGATCGCGTGGCCCCGTGCGTCTGTCCCTGACAGGTGGCACACAAAAGCTGTTGGTGAAGCATTTCATTGTAATGCTTGTTTCTGTCTTAGATGGAAAGCCTAAGACTGGTGCTGCTGTTGAACATCTTTTAATGAAAGCACATTCATTTCTTCATAATTCAGCAGCGATTCAGCTTACGCTCTCCTCAGACGGGAAGGATATTAGTTTGGTTTGGGTTAATGTTCAGGAGGAGTTTGAGGAGAGAATGAGAACAGTGCTGACATGCAGGCAACTAATTGTAAAACCCACTGTCAGACTAATTTCTCTTTGTGCGTGGTAGCTTGTGTAAAAGCTAATGTAATATTCAGCAGTTGTACTGATGACTGTGTGTGTTCTGCAGCCACTGCTGTGCTGGTCATAGCCAGCACTGACGTGGACAAAACAGGTGCTTCGTACTACGGAGAGCAAACTCTGCACTACATTGCAACAAATGGGGAGAGTGCCATCGTACAACTACGTGAGTGGCTCTCGGGCGTTTCTCATTGCACTGCAGCTCTCAGCAGTGGGAACTGCTGTTTCACCAGCTTCTACTGATTAAAGTATGCGAGTAATTCCGGTGTGAGGCTGCACAGGAGCAGAACTGTTTTTGTTTGCCGAGGAAAGATCTGGGCAGCGGAGCCAGCTTAATGTTTGTGAATCTGAAATGTTGAATAGTTTAGGTAGGGTTTTAGACATGCAATCGATTGTTACTCAAAAGAGTGAGAGCACTTTTTAAAGTATATTGGAAAACAGAGGTTCTGCATCTTGTTTAGTAAAACAGAAGTAGTTCTGTGATGTAAAAATGATACAGTGGGAGAAGCAAGAAGCCATTAATTTTAGTGTTTCATTTGAACTGACTACGTTCGTTAATCTCCTGTGTGGTATTTTTTCATCATCCAGCTGCTTTTGAGGTCCAGTTTGGAAGTATTTTCCATGCTATCCTTGTCAGAGGGTTTTTCATTTTTGAACAGTATGTGCTCATGCTGCAGCCTTTGCCTTAACTGTTGAAGCCCATGAAAAGCTGCCTTAATCCCCTTCAGCTGCTTACTGTCATGAGTTAATTTTCTTTCAGACTTCCATTTCTGCAGTTGCAGTGGGATAATGTCACCTAGAAAGTTTTCAAAAGGGAAAGCACACAGGGAGTGCAATTGCACGGCTGAAAGATAACGAGGTTCCCAAAGATAATGAGGCTTCAGAATAACGAGAATGAACCAGTTTGGTATTCTGAGTCAATGTTCCAATTAAGGATTACCTTTGGTGCACTTGGTGCTTACCTGAAACGTAGGTAAATGTATCCAGATTACAGAATGTGATTATGGGGACCCTGCACGCCTTACATGAATCGCAGTTGTTAATCCATTGTTTGTAAATCTCCTGGTGTTCTAACTCCAGAATAGCTTCCAATAGAATCGTGTTTTCATGAATATGTGTAAAACCATGGGTTTTTTTTTTTTTTTTTTGTCCTCTCCCACTTTAAAATCCATCTTATGAAATACCGCACGTGGCCATGGTGCAAAGGTGACCTAAATCAATTCTTCAAGCTCTAAAAGCTGAGCTGTGCAATATTTCTTGAAGTCAAAGAAGAGAAACTAGTATCCAGCTGGGATAAAACTCCTGTTTTTGCAGGTTTCCAGTGGGACAGTTTGAGGAGGGCCTGAGATAACATACTTGAGTAGCAAGGAAAAATAAAAGGGATTTTTTTTACTTGAGAAAGTGTGCTTACTGTTAAAGTGCCGCTGCTGACCCTACAGAGGTAATTTGGAATGGTAGCAGTTACTGTTGCAAACCTTAACAAAAATCATGAGAATGTAATGTTGTTTGTTTCCACCACTACTGTTAGTGTAACTCATTTCCAGTCAGTAATTAGATTATAGGATTTTAGCAGAGTATGAAGATAAGAATCACTGATAGCTTTTCAGTACAAGTGAAAATAATATAATCTCATAACAACGGCTGCATGTTTTCCTTTTCCTTTAGCAAAAAATGGTCCTATTTATGATGTTGTTTGGAACCCCAATTCTGTCGAGTTTTGTGCTGTGTATGGTTTTATGCCTGCCAAAGCAACAGTTTTTAATCTGAAATGTGACCCTGTGTTTGATTTTGGAACCGGTCCTCGCAATGCTGCCTACTACAGCCCCCATGGACACATCCTGGTACTAGCAGGATTTGGAAATCTCAGGGGACAGATGGAAGTGTGGGACGTTAAAAACTACAAGCTCATTTCCAAGCCGGTAGCCTCCGATTCCACCTATTTTGCCTGGTGCCCTGATGGGGAGCACATCGTAACAGCCACGTGCGCCCCCCGGCTGCGGGTCAGCAACGGCTATAAGATATGGCACTACACTGGCTCCGTTTTACACAGCTATGAAGTTCCATCAAATGAGGAAATGTGGCAGGTTTCCTGGCAGCCCTTTTTGGATGGAGTGTTCCCAGTGAAAGCAGTGAAATACCAGGCAGTCCCGAGTGAACTGCCGAGTGCTGAGCCCAAACCTGCGCAAGCGTATAGACCTCCGGCCTTGAGAAACAAACCTGTCACAAGTTCCAAGCTCGTAAGTAGATTGTTTCGTGTGTGCTTTAAGCTTTTTAGCTGTGTTCGTTGTGTTGCCCACCTTTGGAAGCTTGGCCTCAAATACGTCTTTATTTTTAACGAGAGACGTTAGAAGAGTAACTGGGCGAGGAATGCTGTGGGGCTTTTCTAGAGGCTTTCTTGATAATCCTCTTTGACTGACGCTTTGTTCCCTGTTTGAAAGAATTTATTCTAGAAAAATAAATTTCTTGGGAGAGGGAGGAGAAAAAAACAGAAGACGAAACAGTCACCCTTCCCTCACCTCCTAGAAAAACCTACCTAAATAGCAACAACAACAAAACTAACCCAGCAACCCGGTTTTCTTTTCTTACCCTGTGATTTTCTGTGCAGCATGAGGACGAGCCACCTCAGAATATGAAACCGCAGTCAGGAAGCAGTGAAAAGCCGCTGTCTAAAACAGCTCTGAAAAACCAAAAGAAACATGAAGCAAAGAAAGCTGCTAAACAGGTACAGCAAAAGCTATTATTTCAAGGATAACGTTAAATCAGCCTTCACAGTGACACTGGTCAGTCTCAGAGTAACGATATCAGTTGCCCCGAAAGCCATCTGCTGATTTTGTGAAAGCAATCTTGTGGGGTGGGTGGTCTGTTTCAATTGGACAGAGGCAGATGTAAAAGGATGACCTAAGGACAGCTGTGGTTAGTCATGCTGTAAACGTTAACTGAAACAAACGTTAAGACTGCATAATTGTGCCTTTTCACCTTCTGGCAATGCACAAGCTTCCGTCCAGACTGGGAAGGTGGGAATGGCCTTTCCCTGCAGGTCAGGGCTATGGTGGGTTACCAGGGCAGACCAGAGAGCTCTGTTTCACCCCTTTGCTTGCTGTTCTTCAGCTAAACAGATAAAAATCACCTGCAATTTTTATACAAAGTTCTGAATTAACATAAAAGGTTGGGTTTTTACGTTTCTTACACCACTTTAGAGCTCTTTCTTTATCTTCAGAGTTAATGACCCATCAGACTATAAATTGTGTTTGTCCCATCACCCTTACTGATGTTTTCCCATGCTATGTATGGTGGTTGTCTACAGGAAGTAGAATTTAAACAGGAAACAACGTGAATGACATTCCAAGAAGAGCCATGACCTCTGTAAGATGTAGCACAAAACATCACAGCAAGTCAATTATAAATTTTGGAGAACACTAGCAAATCAGAGAAGGAAGAAATATTAAATAGATTAATTCAGATGATTGAAAAGATTTGTCAGGTCCGTTGTAATCTGTAGATAGTGTGATATATGTTTTTAAACTTACAGGAGGCCAAAACTGATTGCGGTCAGGACTACACACAGTCTTCAGCATCACAGAATACACCACGAAGTGCTGTGCCTGTCGTGACATCAGGAGATCCTGAAATTGACAAGAAAATAAAGAATTTAAAAAAGGTCAGGGGGCTTTAATTTAAGAACAACGTACTTCTCTAAGAGATGGTCTGTAAGATCTAGTCTGAGTGTCATGTGACTTGAGCTCAGTAGGAAGCATTTACATAGATGGTAATTTACTGAATTTGTCCACCAACTTTCTTTGCTTTTCCATCTTGTAAAATAGTAGAAGTCATCATTTTCTATGTCTCCGAAAGCTCTTGCCAGCCTAGACAGTAAAGAAGCTGCTCAAAAGTGCATGGAAGAGCATTCCAGTATGCTGTTACAAATACTGTTGCACGTGCAACAGAATCCTCACAAGTGAGAGGGAAGAGCTTAACTGTGTTTATTCTTTAAAAGCACCTGTATGAGGTTCCTGTTCTTGGTCTGCTTTCACCAGCCCCAAAGGGAACCTGCTTTGATTCTAAGCAAGACAGATCCTCTTCCTCCTCTAATCTCTAAGGGTTTTTTTGTTTTGTCCTTGAGAAAAAGAGAGCATACTTCTAAGTGGTTTTGAATCTCGAATCTGAGAAGGAAACTATGCTGTATGGTTTTGAATTTCTTCCCTAACTTCTGAGCAGGATGAGTGCAAGGTTTACTGCCAGTCTTGGAAATTCTCAAATGTAAATGATTTCAAATTGGAAGTTGCTCTGTTCAGGCTAGAGAATCTTCTCTGTTCCTGTGAAATCCATCAGAGGTTTTTTCCTCTTGGCTGCCTCCTGCATTTCATGTTCTGATGGATGTTTCAGGCCTTCCAAAGAGAATGTGTGTAAAGAGGAATAGTGATGGAGGAGTTGTTTCTGAAAACGGGTTTGGCCCTTCAGTCAGATGGTGCGTGGTGTTTTTCAGAAACAAGCATTCCTGTTCTTTAAGATGTCTTATTCTTGGGGAAAAAAAAAATAAGTTACTAGTGGGGTATTCTGGAATGAGCATCTGGAGATGCTTAAAGGAAAAGTGCCTTCCGTACTCAGATCAGCCTCCTGGTAAATCTAGCAATTGCAAGTGCAGGAACATGTGTGACTCTTTTTCTGGTTTTGGCTTACTTATATATGTGTATATATATATATATATATATATATATTTTTTTTTTTTTTACAGAAACTAAAGGCAATTGAGCAGCTGAAAGAGCAGGCAGCTGCTGGCAAACAGCTAGAGAAAAATCAGGTACTGTTAAGATTTCAACAGTTCACTAGTTCACTTGTTTTGTTTTGTTTTTTTGCCTTTGCATTTCCTATAGTTCTTTGTGATGGTACTGCTTAAATTTTGAAAGATTTTGACCTGTTGCATTCTTTCAAATTCAAAATCGGAGACAAGCATTCAAAAGAATGCACAGAGCATACCTGCTGTTCATTTAGTTGGATCCCTACCTCTGTTTCTGACCACCCCCTTGACCTCAGTGAGGTGATACCCTGCATTCATCATGTGGCCACCCGTGCTGTAACCACAATTTCAGTGTGTTATGTAAAATGCAATGCAAACACTGACAAAGAGTGCTAATGCAATGGCAAAACAAGTGTTTCATTGTCTTGGCCTTACAATGACCTTCTCTGGAAAAACCATGGACTTGCTTGAGCTTGTGGTATCTGACTTCTGGTCCTTTAAACAATTGGAAAAGGAGTTGGTCCACAGGAAGAACATGTGAAGTGAAATCCTGCATCTTCAGAAAGAAAATACACACATTTTGTGTGTAGAGCACACACTGCTCTGTTTGTGGCAAGCTGTTTGCTCCTGTGTAAATTGTAATTCTCGTTTGCCATGTTTCCTCCCATTCTTTGCAAGTTAATCCATACAGCTGTGCTGGACAATGCGATGGGAGTGCAATGCATTAGAAACTCAGCTTTGGGTTCCCAACTGGGCTTCGGCTACAAAGAGAACCAGTAGGTGTCCTGTGCCATGACTTGCTGTGATAACCAAGTCGCCTAAATTAGGGCATACTCTGCCAGGGCCTGCAGGACTTCAAGATTGCTCTTTCCGTGCTGTTCTGCCTATTATCAAATAATCATGCAAAATCTGTATCAGGCTTTTCAGAGCAGTTAGGTAGTGATGCAGTGTCTGTTTCGTGTGGAGCTTTCAAAGCGGGCACCTGAACTGTGGCCGTGTGGGGTGCTGCTGGGTGGGAAGGAGTGCAGGACCTTCACAGCTACTGCTGTTTGGGTTTCCTGTATGAGCTACAGCTGTTGGCACTGTGCTTGTTCTAGCTGGAGAAGATCCAGAAGGAAAGTGCTCTGCTCCAGGAATTGGAGGACCTGGAGCTGGGTCTGTGAAACTTCATGTGTGCTGTTAGCACAGATTCACCCAAAATGCAACACGTATTGACTGGATCACCGTGAGAAGTTTCAACAATGACTGAAGATGCCGAAATTGATGGATTTGCTGCACGTTGGCCTTTTGGAAGCTTTCCCAAGGCGCTGTGTGAGGCTTGCTGTGCCAGCAGCGCTGCTGCCCCGCTCTGCCCTGGGAGCAGAGCCTGCCCGGCGCACAGCTGTATTGTGTTTGAAGAGAGGCGTTCTTTGTCGTTGGATGTAGATAAAAATAAAGAGCGTTTAATAGAAAAAGCGGTTCTGTTCTTCTGTGCCGGGGCAGAATTTGTACAGTGGCCGGCAGCAGTAACGCGGCGCTCCTCACTTCTCGGCGCTACGTCGTGGCGCAGCTCGCAGTCACGTCTGGTCACGGCTCACGGTGACCGTGCGCTTCCACGACGCGGAGGGGCTTAAACGGCGAGTCCTGCGCGAGACGGCTTCGGTCTGAGGGCGGAGCGGCTCGCCGGCCTTCCCCCCCCCCCCCCCCCCGCTGCGTAAGGGCCGCGCTTCGCGGGCGGCTCGGGGCGGGGCGGCGCATGCGCGGAGTGCGCGGCGCTCGCGTGACCTTGGTGTGAGGCGGGCGCGATGCGGGCGGCCGGGCCGGGGCTCGGGCTGCTGCTGCTGCTGGCGGCGCTGGCGGGGCCGGGCGGCTCGGCGGAGCAGGGCGGCCTGCCGGCAAAGAAGCTGCGCATGGCCTACGCCACCGGCCCGCTGCTCAAGTTCCAGATCTGGTGAGCGCGCCGCAAGATGGCGGCGCCGGGCGGGCTCGGCGTCTGCTGGCCGGGCCGTGGGGGCGGGCGGTGGCTCCGGCGCGGGGTGGCGGCGGTGCCGGGGGGGGCGGGTGGCGGGACGGAGCGCTGCGGGCCGCCCCGTGATGGCGCCTCTCCGTCTGCAGCGTGTCCTGAGGATACCGGCGGGTGTTTGAGGAGTACATGCGGGTCATCAGCCAGCGGTACCCCGACATCCGCATCGAGGGGGAGAACTACCTGCCGCAGCCCATCTACAGGTAAGCGCCGCTGATCCCGCTCGCCTTCCCGCTACGTGCGCCCGGCTCGCCGGGTGGCGGCGTGTCCGTTCGCGCCGTGCGGCTGCGCGCCTTCCGCCGCGCCGCATCCATCCGGCGCTTTGCGGCTCTTCGTCGCGGAGGACCTGCACGTACATTCGCGTCGTTGCCGCTGTGGCCCGGGCTCTGAAGCGCAGCGCGGAAAATGCGCGTGTGCCGCTGCTGCCGCGGCCGTGCGGGCGGGAGACGGGCCGCGGTTCGTGCGGCAGCTCGTGAACGTTTCCTGACCTAATTGCCGTAACGGTGATGATGTTTGGAAGGGTGCCAGGTAGAAAACAGCGATGTTAATTGCTTTCTGGTCGTAGATCTCACTCCTGTGCAGAACTGCAGAGTTCGGGAAGCCGTAAAACTGTCCTCATGTTGCATTTCAGCTGTGTGTCTGTAACGTGGGGCAGCTTCGTTTAGGTACAAAACGTACCGTTTGCTTTAAGCACGTGTGAACTGAAAGCAGGCTTCTGTTTGAGGTCTGGTTAGAAAAAAATGCACACCTGCCTCTGGGATGCCACTGGCTGTGTCCTGAGGATGTGAGGATGTGCTGCTTTTTTGGGCTACATAAATTATTTACGGACATGTAAGCCTACTTGAAAAGTTTTATCTTTCCTCTGAAACACGGTGGCACATTATGGAAACCATTCTAATGAGGCAAATCGTAGCAGTTGTGTGATGAAGCATAACCGGGAACCTTCTAAGTCGCTTTTGTTTGTTGTCTTTTAATAGGCACATAGCATCCTTCCTGTCTGTCTTCAAGCTAGTATTAATAGGCTTAATAATTGTCGGCAAGGATCCATTTGCTTTCTTTGGCATGCAAGCTCCAAGCATCTGGCAGTGGGGCCAAGAAAACAAGGTAAACTGCAGACTGTCTTCTGTTTTTGAAAAGTAATGTCAGAATGGATTTGCAAGAATGCTGTGGGGAACTGAGTGCTGTCACTGACCTAACTTTCATACGCTGATCTCAGCAGAGCCCTCGGGCTTCCATAGCTTTTGGTTTGATTCCTAGCATTTTTCCAAGCTGGTGATGCTGCAGAGGGGTATCTGTTGTCAGCATTGCTGGTAAAGATGCAGCATGGGTTGCTGAAGGAAGGCTGCAGTTACTAAGAGCACTGTGGTTTTATTTACACATTTGTTTATTTATTAATGGCTCAGGTAGAGTGTCATGCTGGTATTGCTAAAGCTGCCGCTTCCTTTCTCTGTTGTCTTATGACTGTTTTGCAGTTGCTGCTTTCATCAGATTTTGAAATGAATTAGGTGTGCAATTTCACGGCTAGAAAAATCAAACTGAAATTCTATGGGTTTTTTTGCAGAACATACTTGGGCATGGCAGACTGTCCCTTGTGGGATGAATACCCCTGTGAGTCAGTGCTGGTGATGCTAACGGATTCATGTCATCGTGCTCTGATTTAGAATAACCTTATTCCAGATTTGTTTTACTAAGCAAAAGCAGTATTAAATTTGATAACCTTTACATATTCTGCTGGTGCAGGCACGGAAGCAGCTACCCAGTGTGGTGAGGCTGTCGTGAGCCAGTTGGAACATACAGAAGTTGTAATGTATCCTGCTTGATTACACTGACTAAGAGCAGGGCTGAGCTGGGCTGGTTGCTGTACTCCTGTGATGGTCTGAGCAATGAATGTCCCCCATGCTAACCCCATGGGCATTGCAGCAAGCAGCGTGAATGTACATGGAAAAGGCATTAGAGATGATGTGCTTCTGAGGATTGCATCATTTCATCCTGAGACACTACGACAGAGACAATTCTAAATGATCACTTCTAAAGAAATGCTCCAGGTTGCTGTTAGCACAAACAGAAGAAATTTAGCCTTGTCTAGTCCCTACTGTCAGTGTTAAATCTGAGTGTTGCTCTGAAAATGACAGCAACTTGTAGGGACAGCTCCTGCAGTGTTCCCTCATAGTGCTGCAAGTGCTGCCTTAGCCGTGTGCTTCTGCAGACAGGCTGCTAAGGTGGGCAAAGATGTGAGTAGGAAGGAGGCAGGAGGGTGGAACTTTGCCTCGTTGAATTATGAGCTGGGTGATTTCAGAGCTATTTTGATGTCTGTCTTGGGAAGATCGTGTGCAGAATCTTTGCAAAAAAGGAAGATGAAAGGAAGATTGCTGTGCCACCCTAAAGCTACATGATAAAGTGGCAAAGGGAAGTTCAGGGCTGTATGTACATGTGCAGCACTTGTTACAAGTGAAGAAAATAAGCTGTGACTTACATGGCCAAAGTGTCTGGGATTCTCTCTGTTCTCTTCCAGGTTTATGCTTGTATGATGGTTTTCTTCCTGAGCAACATGATTGAGAACCAGTGTATGTCAACGGGTGCATTTGAAATAACTTTGAATGGTGAGATGAGAAGTTCCTTCTCTGGGGTCATTGTGCTGCATGTATACACTCAGATCTGTGAGAGCTGCTGTCAGGAGGAGCGGGGGGCGGTGCTGTGAAATGTGATGTGTGTGGCAGTGCCTTCCATTTTGAAGCTTCAGATGGTGTAATGACTGATGAAAATCATGTATGTCCTATAATGCAATTTATACTTACGTTAATTACATCTATTTAAAAATGAAAAAAAAACATATTTAAGGGAATATTTGGTCACATGGAGTAACTGTATTATGTTTTCTTTGCTTGCAGTGTGCATTAAGGGAGAAGTCAGCAACTGGGGAAGCAGTTCATTAGTTGCTTTCCCTATCCTGTTTTATAATAAGGCTTAGACTTTCAGTCACAGTGAAGCTACTGGTATTCCCAGAATTTCCATTAGCAGGGGACAGCAGTATGATTTCTCAGATTGAGAGTCTGTGGATCTTCTGCCTTCAAGTAATTCTGTGGTTTCAGAGATTATATAAGCGTGCTGGAGTGCAGAATTTTTCAGGCTGTAGGTATGAGTCTGTCTAGCTCAGTGTTTGTTTCTCAGTTTATAATGGTGCAAGCTGCATTTCAGTGTATTAGTTTCTGAGTCAAGCTGTATTCTGCAGAACCTTTGTAAAGAGTGACCACGCTGTGTCAGAGCAGATGAACTTGGTCCTAAATCTCAGATTTGAATTGGTAGCAGAGCCTTCCTGGGGCTCTGGTTTAGAGACTTGGAATGCTATCCCACCACTCACTGTTGCGTTTTTAGACATTCTGTTCACAGGAATGGATATTTTCCATCGCTGAATTCATACGATGGACTCCTAAACAGAGGCACTAGACTCTTGGTTTGTATTGCAGTCTATCCAAAGACCTGAAGCACTGTCGAGGCAGATATTCCAGCATAAAGTAGTACCGGCCTGCGTAGCTTCCTCGGTCTTGTAAATGTTGTGTTTAATGTAGCCTGACAAGTTTCTGACTTTCTCAGTGTAATTGTGCTTTCTCCCTTCCTGTGTTTTGTGATAGATGTTCCAGTGTGGTCTAAGCTAGAGTCTGGCCATCTTCCTTCCATGCAGCAGCTTGTACAAATTCTTGATAATGAAATGAAGCTCAATGTGCACATGGAGTCAATGCCTCACCATCGATCATAGCCTCATCTATCAGCACTGAAACTTCTTGTAAGTCTTGCGCCGGTCACCGGTGGCCCTTGACTCAGACGTGAATTGGTTTTGATGTTTGTTCATTTAAAAGTGTTAAAAAAGCACTAGGAATTTTCAGTTGGTCCCACCTGCAGCGGTGAATGACCTGGCTGTGTTCAGGCACCTTCACAGGCTTCCTCTGGAGCTCTGTTTAACGATCCACCTTCTGCAGAATGGTGGTTACCTGGCACGTGGAGGTGTGCTTTGGTTTGGAGAAGTCTGAGCACTGCCCAGGAACTTCAGGCAGCTTCACTCTTTGTAGGAAACCATGCTCTGTAACCAGGGCTTGCTGTGCTGTTCCTCTTTGCTCAGAGCTCAGACTGCTGACCACTAAGCCCACATTCCTGCCCGATGGATCTCGCCCTCCACTGATAATCGTGCAGCTCTGTGGAACGGGGAGAGGGTTCAGAGCGATTGTTACTTGGGCAGTGCCAGTGCAGGAAGTAAGAGGTATCACTGATTTCTGACTTCTGCAGACGTGCCCTTTTGTGAGGTCTGACTGAGCTAACCGCGGCGTGTTGCTGATGGTGCTGCTGTGTCTCTGTTTGCAGGCATTAAGCGGTGATTTCCAGGGCCGCGTGTCTCGGACCAATGAAGGCCTGTACTGAAGACAGCTTGCTGTTGGTACAGACTGGATGCTTCTCTCGCAGTCATGTTGTGCCTCCTGAAAAAACCATAATGAAAGACCTCTTTCAGTGCTGGCGTGTTTCCAGATACTGCACATTCATGGGGTGCAATAATACTGTATAGTTTTTTTAAGATTTCATTCGACCAGTTCATAGCTCAACAATGCAGGCATTACTAATTGTAACTTATTTTGTATTCATGTTTCACGCGGTGGCAGATTGAGTTGATACCTGATTTTCCCTTGGAAAAAGTTTGTTTAATCTGTTGTATTTTATATGGATTTATGTTCTTTTTGTAGTTTAAAATGAAGTTACAGGAACGTCTGATGTTGTCCTAAACTGTTAAGTAATTGACAGCCGCCTGTCAGATATCTCTGATGTGGTAAAAGCAGGTTTGTATATTTTTCAAAATATATGGCAGAGTTGAACAGTGCTTTATATTCTAAATTATGTGAACGAAATTATATTCAGAGTAATTGCATCGTTTTGTGAATTCAGTAAAAATTAGTCAGCCGCTTTTCAAGTGATGTTGGCCAGCTTGAGAGGTTTTCCCGTGGCCATTCTGAAGAGTTTAAAAGCTGGGACTTTGTACTGTCCAAAACAGAAATAGGAAATGGAATTGAAATAAAGAGTTCTCATTGACTGTGTGAAGTACCTCGTGAGTCGCTGATGGTGACGATGTTCTTAGAACTGTAACTGAGAAATGCATAAAAAGTCCACTTCCCAAAGCCGTTAGTGGTGTGGTGTGTTGGTTGTCTCGTCTCAGCCCCTTTCCGCAGCCTTGCTCTGTTAGGGTTTGGTGCCCAGCTGTTTTTCCATGGAAATGCAGCAGTGTTTGCAGAAGCGCCTGGTGCTGCCTTTTGCTGCTGGGCTGCAGCAGGTGCCCGTGGGCTGTGTGCAGCCTGAGGCCGGGCGCAGCGCGGCGCTGCTCAGCATGAGAGCTGCGCTGTGCGGGGGGGCGGCTTGCGCGATGCAGCTCTGAAGGGTGCGGAGGATGTTGGGTGATGCAGCGGTTCCTGAAGGGCCAAGGCAAGCCTGTCGGTGTCAGGTGCCATTCTGGGGCTGTAGTCATAGAATCATTAAGGCTGGGAAAGACCACTAAGATCATCTGGTGCAATCATTAACCCGTTGCCACCATGTGCACTAAACCGTGGTCGCTGCAACTCTAGCCCAGACCCCCCAGGATGGAGCTGAGGCCTCTCCTGGCCATGGTGCACTTGGTTCTCTGCCAGGGTTGAGCTGCTGGAACTGCAGGTCCTGCTCTGGCTGCTTTTGTGACCCCTGTTATGGCCATCTTGTCCTGTGAGAGCTGCCAGGAACTGGCGTTGCTGCCCAGGGGGTGGAGTTGCCGTCCCTGGAGTTGTTCAGTAACTGTGGAGATGTGCTGAGGGATACGGTCGGTGGCGTGGTGGGATGGGTTGGGCTTGGGGATCTTAGAGGTTCTATGAAAACTGCAGAGCTGCTGGCAGTCAAGCTATGAGCTCCCAGGATGCTCACGGTCTCACCTTGTGGAGGTACAGATGTCTCATCCTCCTGCTTCTTGTCCTTGCTCCAAACTACAGTTTCACACCCCTTGTAAAGCTACTTGTGTGCTTCCTGGGTCCTCCTTATCGTACACTGCCCTTTGATGGGGGGGGGGAAGAGCTGTGTGCTGGGGCAGTAAATCAGACGAGATGCAACAAGGACAGCAGTCACTGGTCTGGCCCTCCTCAGGATTTATGGAGGCATTTAAGTAAGGTTTTGAGTAACCCTGACACTGTCCATCCAACTGAAAGAATACACTCTGTCAGTTGCTATAAAGGTGTTGCTAATCACAACCATTAAATCATTAAACATGAACCTGTTTGAGTCTATGATGAAATTGTTTTTTTAGCTCTCCTGAAATAGATAAGTCAAAATTTCTAGTGTGGATAGAGTTTTTAGTTTCTCATTGGTTATAGCCCTAAGACAGATCACACAAAGCAACTACGTGCATGGATGTGTTGCTAGGCTGTGATTTTCCATGAGCTTCTTTTCCTGTCACCGTGGTGATGCCCACGACCTGTTCGCTGCCCGCAATATTGCTCCTTTCATCTGAGCAAAATCACATAATGAAGTGTTGGGGTTAGGAATGTGAGAACCTTTGCTGATGTTTGTTAAATGTGCCAGACGCTCAGCCTTGGCTTCTCATTGAGGGACGCAGGCTGACCTGTGTTCCAGTCCTCCTTCAGTTGCTCTGGGCTGCAGGGTCCACTGAGTAGATCTGGTTTAATGGAGGGACCGGGTCCGTGAATGCTGTTTGTTGATCACTGCCTCCTGAAAAACTGAACAGTGAAATGGAAGAAAAGAGCCGTGATAGTCACTAAAGGGAGCAATACGTTCTGGGGACCAGACACCAGCTGACAGTGTAATATTGGGGTGCTTTAACCAGGAGGGCTGGTTCAGGCTGAACTCAGTGCTTCCTTGTGCTTGGCTCTGGCAGCGGGCATCCCAAGCCTGCTAACAGCCTCCAGCAGCATCCAAGGGCTGTGTGCATGCATACTGAGTGTGAGCAAGCGCTGTTTCCCATTCACCCCTTCCAGCATCCCAGACTTAGAAAAACACCCAGCACGGGCATTTCTGTATCCTTT
Source organism: Lagopus muta (assembly GCF_023343835.1). Classification (NCBI taxonomy): domain Eukaryota; kingdom Metazoa; phylum Chordata; class Aves; order Galliformes; family Phasianidae; genus Lagopus; species Lagopus muta. Next base: position 362,596 of record NC_064441.1, read on the forward strand.
TCTGTGCTCTGTAATCCTGAAATCCTTTCAGGATTTCTCTTCCTTGGATCGCCATGCCAAGTGTGTCTTTGTTGTGTGGGAAAGGTCCCATGAGCAGCACTGTGGGCTGGTAACAGGATGTCCTGGTGTTAAATTCACAGCTTCAAGCTCTCCTCTCCTGGATAGTGCTATTTACTGATTTTAAAATGAAGGTGTAAAGACCCATTTATGTAAATAAGCTGTATTTGAGCCCTTGAGATCAATTTCAACACATCCAAACTGGATATGAAATAATGATTAGGCAGATTCAAGCTTGTTGAGCTCGGCTTGTTAAACACAAAGGAAAGTGACGTACAGGTGGTGGAGCTGCTGTGACCCATGTGGGTTGGGGAAGACAGAAGCACCTTTGCATTGCTGAGTACAGGTATGGAAACACAGAGAATAGGAGCAGCTTACACTGCCCTGGGATGAGGCTCAGGGTGCGGTGTGTGACGGCCTGGCTGCGGCCCCAGTGTTTGCAGAGCTGTTAGCAGAGCCATCGTGCTGCTCATTAGCAGGAGCTTGCAGGCAATGTCTGCCTTGGACGGGTGGTCTTCATTTCTAAACCTGTTATAAGCACAAAACTTAATGAGTATAGTATGCTCATCCGAGCCTAATTTGACATAGATTAGATTTAATTTTTTTTTTTAACTCATCTACTGTGCGACTTACTGGTGCTCCATTTACAGCTGGGTGTATAGTAGAAATTGATTTGATACGTGTTTTCTGACCCGTAGCCAGGAGAACCTGATCAAGTGTGGGACAGAGAAGGACCGTCCAGGTATTGCTGCACTCTCAGTGTCTGTGGTGCTCCCATGATTCCCATGGCCTCAGAGCTGCCCTGGGGCCATGGCTGCTTCTCAGTCATGGTGCAGGAAAGATTGCAGCACTCGGCAGCACGGGCACAGGAACTGCTGCAGCACAGCAACCCAAGAAAGCTGCCTCTTCTGTTGTTCTCTCTTTTGCAAATGCCTCAGCAGAAGCATATACTTAGGGTCTAACATCCTACTCTGCAAAATGGCAGGCCTGGTTTGAGGCTGCCAGGAAGCAATTGCGTTGGTTGAGGCACCAGAGGTCCTCGCGTTTTTGCCGTTGCCCCATTCCCACGTGCTCCCGCCCATGGCCGCGGTCTGGAGGCTGCACGTTGTCCCCATGCCAGAAGCTGCATGCAGCTGGTGGCCTTGCAGTGCTGGTGCAGCCTACAAGAACAGTGTTTCTGTTGCCCTGGCTCCGTCTGCCCTGCACCATGCTCCTGACCACGCTGACCACAGGTGCCTGTACAGCAGCCATCAGCCTGCCTCGGCTTTGTTTGGTGAAGCCACTCCTCGTCCTGTGTCACGGTGCCGGGAGCCCGGCCCACAGCGCTCCTCCCTGCCCACCATGGGTGGGAGTGTCAGCCATCTGGCACCTCTGGGTGCATCCTCCTGGGTGTGGAGCGAAATCTGATGGGAAGTGGTGAGGCTGGGAGTGCTGAAAATGCCACCGGCAACAGGCAGCATCTGGGATGGTTGCAGAGGTCTTCTGGAATGGATGGAGTGCCTTTTAGAGGACTGACGTAGGTGTCTGTGGCCAGTGTGGGGCTGGCACTTCTGCCCCCTCTCACCAGCTCAGCCACACATCTTGCTGCAGGGCTCCTCTGCTGGGGCTGCAGCAGGGAGCATGGTCAGCATGCTGTGCACTGTGCCGCACGTGCTGCTCAGCTGCCTCATCCCCCCTGCCAACCTGCTGGTGATCGTGGCTGTCTGCCAGCTGCTGAGGAAGCATCCAGGCTCTGGCTACATCTATGTGCTCAACCTGGCCACCGCCGACCTGCTGGTGGGTGTAATGTGCATCACTGAGGCCCTGGATGATGTTCTGGATGGGGACTTTGACCGCAGCAAGTCCTTCTGCCTCCTGCGCATCTCCCTGAGCATGACGCCGTGCATCGGCTCCATCCTGACGCTGCTGCTCATCTCCCTGGACAGGTACCTGGCAGTGAGGCTGCCACTCTCCTACCACATGCTTCCGAAGAAAGCACCTGTGGCCCTCTCCCTCATGTTCCTCTGGATGCTCGCCTTCCTCCTTGGGCACTCGCCTCTCATTTTTCCCTCCCTTCAGCAAAGCAACTACACGGGCTACTGTAGGCTGCTCTCTGTGACCAGGAGTGAGTACCTCTACACCCTCTGCTTCAGTGTCTTTGCTCCATCCCTGCTAGTGCTGCTGTGCCTACACGTCTCAGTGTGCAGCATTGCCTATGCACAGCACACACGGTCGCCTCACTCCTGCGCCCAGCCCAGGCCCCTCCGCGCCCGCCTGCGCCACTTCAAGGCGCTGCGCACTGTGCTCTTTGTCCTCGTCGGCTTCGGGCTCTCTTGGGGCCCATACCTGGTTGGGGCCACCGTGCAAGCTGCCTGCCGCTCCTGTGACCTGCCTGACACACTCAAGGACGTGCTGTTCATCCTGGGTGAGACCAACTCCCTCCTCAACCCTCTCATCTATGCCCTGCACAGCAGAGACATCCGCAGCCACCTCGCTAAACTGCTCGGCTGCAGGCGGAGAGGCCGAGTGCAGCCCGTGGCCTCCAGCATCCACACCATGAGTGGTGGGAGCTGGCCCAGGTCATCTTGGCTGTGAGGGGTCTGCATCCCATCACCCCCATAGCTGCAGGGCCTGCAGTGGGACAGTGGTGCTCGATGTGGCTGCAAGCAGATCCCCCCAGAGCAGCCATTCATGTTATGCCAGGGGCTGCTCACCGCCCGCTGCCCCTGCACCTGAGCAAATGCTGCTGGGGTTGTTGGTTGCTTTGGTTCAACTGAGGCCTCTTATCCCCTAAGAATGGGAGAACTGCTGTGTGCTGTGCAGTGCTGTGCCTGCAGCTGGCCAGACAGCAGTGCTCCCAACAGGGAAATGTGGACAGTGCCTGCACTGTGCCCTTTGTGAGTGCTGCTGAGTGCAGCAGTGCCATGCTGTGGCCTCAAAACACCCCTTCCCCCTACCCTTGTCACAGGCTGTGCCTCAGCTGTTTGCTTTTATCTTTGTGCCAAATTTATGGACTGAAATGAGTGCTCAGCCCAAGCCGGCTGCTGCTGGGAGACAGAACGGAGCATGCTGACAAGCAGTGCTCTCACATCAGACACACAGTCATTATGCCCTGCACAAAACCTCCCAGCTAAGGCGCTCCTCACCACAAGCTGACACAACGTGACCCATTGCTGGCTGCACCCCACCCTGAGCTGTTCCATCAGCAGGATGGCCCCTGGACTGCAGTGCCCTTGGCCAACAGCAGGCAGGGCTGTGGGGCACCGGGATCAGTGCCTGCCAACACTGTGGCATCAGAATTCTCTGTCTTGGCCGGCTCAACTCACTTTGCTTCACACCACACATGCTGCTCAGACTGGAGCATTTACTATTGCCCTGACTGAGCTGCACAGCTCTTCGCTTATGTCAGAAGTTGTGCAAAGGTACAAGATCTTTAAAGTCTGTGTGACAAGGTACACTGGTGGCTTCATTTTGTCCCATTGCTCATTGGAAGGGAAGTTCAGGCAGCTGCGCAGCTTATCGATGAGCCGCAGGATCCTCACCCGCAAGGCTAGCAGCAGGAGCTCATCCTCATTCAGCTTGGGGAGGGCATGCAGCTCGCCAGCCTGGCTGACCTGGGAGAGAAGAGGGCATCAGAGCTGCTTTGGAAGCAGGACCAAGGCTGGGGCAACGCAGGGGCACCCCCACGGGTAAGGAATATTCCCTGGCTGCCCTGCTTGCAGCTGGCTGTGCATGTAAGAAATACCTGCACTTTTGTTCCCACGTTGAATTTTGCTTGTTGTCCCATGGCAAGGAAGGAAACTGTGATCTTATCCTGGCCCATGATCCTGACCCCCACGTGCAGGTTCAGGGAGAGGAAGATGGGGCTCAGTGGGGCACAAGGTCCTGATGATGCTGTGCTGCTTGGCCACGTCCACCTCCTCACCCTGTTGCCTGCCCGGTCCAGGCACTGCCCTCCTTTAGCATTCATCGTTATCCTAAGAGAAAGACCAACACTCCACAGCGAGGGGTGCACCCTGTGACTGCTGTCCTCAGCAGCCCAGGGGACAGGACCTCGCTCAGGGCTCAGCACATACAGGACCTCACATAGTGTTCACCAAGCTGTGGCACACATTTGGGCCTGACACCCCAGCACACAGCAGGGCACAGCCCTTGGAGTGTGAGAAGAGGAAACAGGGAAAGAGGAAATATTAATCTTCGTTGTGTCCTGAGCACCTCCCAGCCAAGGTGTCCTGCCTTCACAGAATTTCCAGCAACAAGGCCATGCTGCATCAGCTCAGCACTGCTGTGTGTCTGCTTTTTCCCAGTGGCATTGGTGAGTCTATAAAACACGTGTCCTCTCCCTGTAGATCACATCTCCCCTATCGTGTGTTTGCCTTTTAATTTTGGAGTGCTGATAAAAACAGCCTTTATGATCTTTGAAAACATGCAGTGGGAACAAAGCTGCTGTCTGACACCAACGTACCACACAGTGCCGTGCGGGTGGTAGCAGGTGCTCCTGCCGTTGGATGCAAATACTGCCTGTATCTCAGTGTTACTTTCCTTGTCTTCCTGCACTATGCAAACAAACCGCTTTTTCTCTCGTACAACGATGACTGCCAGGTTTCCAGATGGATAGCTACCATCAGATAAGGTGTGCATAACTCCTCTGTGTGCCTGGTTCATTGGTTATTGCATACCACGTATCTCAGTGCACAGACTGACGCACTGCCTGGGTTACGGTGCTGCAGGCAGAACGGTGGTGTGCTGCAGTCCTACTGGGGAAGGACCAAAGTCCTTCCCTACATGAATGTTCTCTGTGCACAGACAAAAAATGCACTTTGTTGGTTTTTTAAGCAACAATCCAAGCAGAATTTCTTATAAACCTTAAAAACACATTTATAGAATCTTAGGATTGAAAGCAGAAGCCTGGCAAAGGGAAGAATTGAGCTTAACATGAACAAGGATAGAGAAAACAGGGGCAGGTCCCATTCTCACAAAGGAAAAAAAAAAAAAAAAGGAACAACCAGAGGGAAAAAATGGCTTTGGCCCCTAACTAACATGAACATATCCAAACAGTGGTTCTTTTGCACCTCACACCTTGCATCTCCAACATGGCTCACTGCTGGGAGTGCATGCATTTGAGGCACTTTGTCATTCTCCACCACCACAAATGGCAGCAGCCCTGGGATGTAGGCAGCTGGAGGGCAGAGCAGAGCTGTCCCCAGCCAGGCTGGTGTGTTCCTTCACTGAGCACTGAGCACACAGATGCCCTTCCTGCCTCGAAGTTGCAGGCTGATCTGAAGGAATGTGATTCTCTGTAAGCTTTTTCCCTGATGCTTTTTTTGGATTGTAAAGTGGTAAACCAAGCAACCCCATTATGCAGCATTATAGAACATACTGAAAGCTGTTGTTGTTACAGCCTGGTCTGTTGTGGGCAAATGAGCCCCATAAAGGATACAATAACTGTGCTGTTCCATCTGGGAGCATGGTAAGAAACTTCCCTCCGTGATTGTAGTATTTCTCCAACAATTCATTCTTCGCTACCTAAGATTGGAAAAGAAATGATGAAATGGGTAGCTGCAGCCCTGCACCCAGCCTCCCCTTTAACAGCAGCAGTAGAGGGCCCTGCAGCATGACATGAGCCAGGTGCAGCCGTCTCCTCTGGCAGCAGCCACTTGCCCTTGCACCCATAACAGTGAAGTCGCAGCAGGTGATGCTGTAGGAGATGGGCTCCTCCTCGAGCTCTGCTGCTCTCTCTTCAGGCATCAGCGTCCAGCCCGTCAGAGATGGTGGCTCCTGAGAAAGCAGGTAGGAAATGGTGCCAAGGTGTGCTGGACCTGGGGAGCAAAAGGAGGCTTTGTGTGTTTGAGTAGGGCTGGCAGCTCTGCAGCCTTATTGCCTTGGCATCCTTTGTGAACAAATACCTATGGTTGAAATCCAGTTTGTCTGTTCTTAATCCAAATTATTTTGGTTTTATTCACTAGATCTGAAAAACTGCTCAGTCACTCACAGCCTGAGATGGGAATTTGCAGAATGTTCATTTTGTTAGTTAAAACATAGATCACCGCTATTCTGGCAGCTTCTACCTCTCAAGCCTTGGCTTTAGCAACTTATTACTCTGTAAGTTCAATTTCTATGCGTCTCAGCTGAAATGTTTAAGTGTCAGTAATGAAAGTCACTGGAACTGCTTTTTTTTTTTTCACGTGAGATTATTTAATATAGTAGCATCTAATTTAATGGGATTGGACACTGGACAATGAACTGAGACATTGCTGCATACTTCCTCCTATTCAATTAGAGAGTGTTAGAGGCAAGCAATTGCATAAAATTCACTGTTGTAACAAGCAGACAAAAACTTAAAAGAAACGCAAACTCACATTCAGCTGCAGTTCTCGGCTCAGCTGCCAGGAAGGCTAACTGTCTGGCCAGTTGTCTTTCCTGCTGCCTGGAAAGAGAAGTGTTCATGAGAGGTATTTCATATCCCTCTTCAGAAGTGGGTGGGTACTGGGTAGACTTGCAATGGAAATCCAAGTTTCTGAACCTGTTTTCATCTCTACTCCTATAATTGCAAATAACTATTAGAAGCAATGGCATATCACCAGTACAATACTATCTCAGGAGAAACAAATTGCTCCCACACAGAGATTTCAGTGAAAACACCCTGTGATTGCAATGGAATCACACTGATAGCAGAGCTAAACAATGTGATGGACTGTACATGGAGATTTTATGTGAAAGCAGTGCTGCCCACTAGCTGAATGAGAGGTACCAGCCAGGGATATTTTCGCTGCTCTTCTGCCTTATAAACATGACAATGTCCAACAGTGGCTTTGGTTGATGCTCTGCATGTAATACGAGGTACTCACGCCATAGGACTGCCTACAGGGAAGCTAACAGTTTATTTCCAGGTGTGCTGTGTCGTTGTGCCTTAGGGTAGAATGCCTGTATGAACTTTGTGCCTCCTGCTAGAGAGCTCAGCCCGAGTCTTGGCTGAGTGTGTTTGACTTCTGTGGATTTGAATTCAAATGTGCCACGGTTTGAGCAGCAAAATAGAGAAATACAAATTCATGTATTGCTTTGGCACCTGGGGCAAAAACAAGACCTAAATATTGTCCCTGCCACAGCTGCAATTACATTTTGGGCCCTACCTGCGTCTAGGTTGGTAAGAGAAAAGCTGAGGGGGACCAGTTGGAATATGAGCACGTATTGCCTAGCTTTTAAAAAGTTTCATTACCTCTTGCCGTAGTCTCATTTTCTTAGCACTTCTTTTCCCTCCAGAGTAGCCTGTTCCCTATCCAAACTATCCCCAGCTAAGCCTGCAGCCAGCATGGTACCTCTGGTACGCTCTCTCCTTTGCCAGGTGTCTTTCAGCTTCACTGCCATGGGGCTTGTGAGAGTCTATAGAAATAGGGCCGTTCCAAGCACTTTCATGTTTCTTCCTCTCATTTACAATGAACTCGTAGAGGTCTTGATTGCGTTTGCAGCAGAACTTCTGGAAGGCAGAGAGCAGTGTCACTGCAGCAGGGCTCCCCAGGGCCGGCCCCTCATCTTCCTCCTGCTCACTGCTCCATAACCTGTGGTGGAGGGCAAATGTCTTCGAAGGAAGGGAACGGCCTCAGCAGGCTTCCGCAGTACTCACACTTGGGAGCACAGTCCTCCTCTGCCTAAAGTGGAGGCAGGATGACAGAAAGAATGTATCAGCACACAGATCCTTGTTTTATCTTGGGGAGGTAGCGCTGCTCAAAACACAGTGTTGTGAAATGTGTAATAGTGCTTAGCCGTGTGTCTGTGATATCTTGGCACGATATTGGTTCCCAGGAATTAACCAAAGAGCACCCAGCAGGGACCCACCTCGGCCCGCAGGTGGCCCCGCAGCACCTCAGGTCTGTAGGCCAGCACAGCTGGCGGGCCGACGGCAGGCAGCGTGCGCAGCGGCTGTGCCAGCAGCTCCACAAAATCCTCTAGGAACTGGGAGAGGGAAAGAGTGTGGAATCACAGCTTTGTTCAAGGAAAAACCATAAATGCATTGCTGCAGGGACTGAATAGTCTTTACCTCCGTGGCACACATGATGTCCAGTCTGCTGGGCTCTCCTGGTGGAGCTGCAGGCAAGAGCACTGCTGAGAGCAGCTGCGCAGCACGGCCGTGTTCCTTGAGGCCTTCCGTGGCCTTCTGGGGGGACCGTGCTGGGCCCCAGCAGCTCAGGGGCGGCCTGCTGCTTGGGGCCAGGGACGCAGTGCCTGTCTGGCATCACTACACCTGGGGGAACGTTCCCTGGCCCTGTGGTGCTGAGGGGAAGGAGCGGGCAGGACACCGTTTTCTGCATCTCTAGGTGCAGCCCGTGCTGCGTGTGTGCAAGGAGGGGCTTCAGCCTGTGAGGCAGCAGGGAATGTCTTGTGGTCAGGCATCTGCCACTGCCCTTCTAAATCCTTTTCAGAAAAGAGGAAAAAATTAGGATGTGTATTTGGATGGGATGGGGTGATGTTCCTGCCTGCCTGAGCTGTCGGGGCTGCGGGGAACGCACTGGGCAGGGAGCGGAATGCAGCGCTGTGGAGCTGTGTGGGCAGTCAGAGGGCTGATGGGCTCGGCTGCTGGTTTGTGAGCCTGGTGAAACTGCACTTTAAGGAGATGCAGTTACCATTCTCTGCAGTCACGCTGTGCCACGGAGCGTGACCACCCACAGAGCCCCCGAGGAGCCGCCTGTCTCCTCAGAGGCCTGCCTGCCTGAAGGGAACGCCCAGAGGATCAGGGACCAGACAGAACCTGGCACTGCTGTGTTCTGCTGCCTTGGCCAGCGAGTGGGGCCGGCTCTGATCCCAGGCCGCGCACCTCAGCTGGGCAGGAGAAGGAGAAGGGCTGCCGTATTGCGAGCTGCCTTCCGAGGCCCGAAGCGCCTCCCCCAAGGCTCCGTCGTGCTGTGCCGCGGGCTGGCAGGGCGTTCCCCCGCCCCGCGCGCTGTCCCGCAGCCGTAGCGGGGCTGCCGGTGTGCGGGACGGAGCTGCAGGAGGAGCGTCCGGCACGGCCCGCCGGCTGTTCTTACGTGGTTCTCTGCAGGCGCGGTCCTGGAGCCGGCTCGCTTCTGGCTGCTGCGGCGGTGACCTTCCCGGTGGCTTTTGCGCGGCACTGGCGCCGACGCCGTCGGGCACTTCCATGTCCGCTGTCTGAGGCAGAAAGCCGCGTGTTAGTCCCGCGCAACGGCTTCCAAGAAACCGCCTTACAACAACATCGCGTTACGCCAAACTTTTCCCGACGTGTGCGAGCAGAAAGGCAGGCGGCGCGCACACGGAGGCGCTGCTCGGCCCCGGCTCGTTACCGAGCGGGTGGACGCGCGGGAGCTCTTGGGGAGAACGGCGCCCGGTCCCGCACCGCTCCCCGCCTCCTCCGCCCGGCGGCCGTCCGAGCAGCTGCCGCTCGGTCCCGCTCGGTCTCGGCCGTTGCGGCGCCGCGTGCGGTCTCCGTGGCGACGCGGGGCGGTGGCGCGGCGCGTGGTGCGGGGAGGCCGCGGAGACTCGCGGGGCGGCGCTGCTCTGCCGCGCGGAGCGGAGCGGAGGCACCTGCGGCTTCTGCGTTGGTGCTCAGAGCGGAGGATGCTCTGGGAAGGACTGCCAGCGGTGCGTCGCGTCAATGGAAAAACCCTTCCCGGGCACCGCTCCTGCTGCCGGTACCGCCCGGGGCCCTGCCGGGATGGCCTGCCGGTGCTGCCGTGCTGCGTGCCGGGCCTGCCGTGACGTGGGGTGTTGGTTCTGCCATGACGTGGGGATGGCTGGTGACGCAGAGCGGTCTCCCTGCTGGCACGCCCGGCCAGCACTGGTGTTGCTGGTCAACACGGGTAGATTTTTACCTGGGTGTGTTTCAGTCAGTTCCAAAGTCAGAAGGCTTTGTTTGCTGTCAGGAGTCTTGTAAACAAATTGGAGACAGCCCCAGTGATGTTTTAGCGTATAGTGAGAAGGTTCCATGACCCCACAGCTGTGCGGCTGCCCCATGCCAGCACCTGCCTGCCTCCCGTGGCCTTGGATGGTGCCGGCAGGGGAGCTGGAGCACCTGGGCTGGGTGTCAGAACCAATGCTGCCAGCACATCTGCTGAACTGATGGGGCAACACGTCACTTCCTGGCTGCACCACGTGAGGTACACCTTCTAAATTCAGTTTTATCAGCTATAGGAAAAGATGCTCCATGTTGCAGGGTTTGGTGTTTTTTTTTTTGTTTTTTTTTGGTTTTTTTTTTTTTTTTTTTTTGGTTGGTTTTGTTTTTTGTAAAATACAATACGAATTTCTGTTCCATCAGAGGAACTGAACGGTAGAGGAAACCACAGTGAAATAATGTTGAATTATCTGATGTGGGTTACAAACAGCGTTGGGTAATTAATTCCATGCCATGAATCCTGCTACAATAATGACTTGCTTTAGAGTGTTGTTTTACACAAAAAGCTGTTAAGACCCAACACAAATTTTTGGTAAGCAAAATTGTTTTCCACTATAAATGCTGCTGAGATATGGGAAAATGAATTAAACTCTTGGGAATTTGTGCTTAACGCATCCTGCTAAAGGCACAGGTGTTAGCTCCCATCAGAGCCAGGGCCTGACTTTGATCCTGCTTAAGCAGGAATAAATGAGTTCACCCGGCCGATGCTGGAGTTCTGCCAGCACAGTGCAAATGAGATCCAACATAGCATCTCATAGGAACTGGATACAAAAAGATTAGAGTAATTCCTTGGGAGGTTTTTTCCACAACCATTTCCAAACTCTCAAGGACAGAGCAAGCCTCCCATCCCTGATGCTTTTCTTGTGTTTCTCCTGTGCTTTTCTGTGGACAGCTGCCCAGCACTGCCTGGCATTCACATGGGGCTTTGTGCTGTGACTCCAGAGATCTCTTCCCTGAACACATCTGGCTGGGAGCAGCGTTCCTCCCTGGGTATTATTCACACCAAACTCCATCTGCCCTTTTACACGTAGTTTTCCACTACTGTGAGGCTTACTGCCTCCAGGTTACTGGGCTGTGTGTCACCTCACTGCTCGGCCAAGACATGCAGAGCTCGTGGGTTTTGTGAGTGACTCTGAGAGAAGGCTCCTGCTAGCAGAGGTGACGTGCAGGCAGCACCAACCCCCCCAATGGCACACTGGTTTCAGTGTGGGTTTCCCAGCAGCAGCCCCATGTGCTCCACAGCAGCAGGGCTGGCAGCGGGGCCTGGTGCAGCAGGACAGCATGGTGTTGTTTTAGCAAAATATTTATTACAAAATAAAAGTAAATATGGCAACAAAAGTTAAATAGCAAATGACATGACACTGGCCATAAAGCTCTTGCTGTATTATTCTAATCTTTTACAATGACCAAGCATGTCTCCAAGGGAAGCTGCACGTGGACAGCCTGAATATATTTCTGCATTATTGGCTCTAGCTATCTGGGAATATTACGCTGTGTGCCCTCTGCCATCGCCAGGACCTGGCTGAGAGCGGCCGTGCCACGCGCAGGACTCCCTTACATCCCGACACAGACCAGAGCCAGCAATTCCCATGCTCTGAGACCTGCTGGGCTTCACCCCAGTCCTCCAGTCTTCCCTTCCCCCTCTTCTTTTATAAAGGCAGCAAATGATCCAGTGCCCATCCTTTTAAATAAGGCAGCAGGAAGTGGAATAGCAACGCTGAAGTACCTCTCTTCTCTTGTGATAAGCTGCTTGGATTTTCTTCTTTTCCCACCTTATAAAGAGTCCTGAAGTTCACTGGTGAGAGCAAGTCTGTTTTCCTGCTTGAAAGGGTTTCTAGGTGCACTCTAAACAGGAATGCAGTCCTTCACACCCCTCAAGCCACGTGTCCAATGGAAGCACTCTTTTTTTTAAAATTAATTATATTTAAAAAGGTGTCTATGTGTGGGGAAAATCTTCCTAAGGCACCCAAGAATTTAAAAAACCTCTCCTTGCTTATATTACTTACAGGACATACTTGTTCCTCTTCTCTCCAAACTTACAAACGTTGGCTAGTTAGGAACCTTAACTTACACAAAGACATAGCAGAACAGCATCTAAAAAACCCAGAACAGAAAGAAAATTCTCAGTAACATAAAGCACTGTGCCCAGACAGCCGACGTTTCACTACTACACAAATCTATCACGGACAACACGTGGAAATGGTCACATTAATTCCGAGGTTCCCATTGTCAGCAAAAAGGTGTGCTATAGCGGTATCAAAAACGAGGCAGTCACTGTTGACTATGGCAGCGTTCACCCCGTCGTGGATGGAGCGCGGGGTGGCCTCCCAGGTCAGTCTGCGCCGGTTGCCGTTCAGCTCCAGTCTGTACGCAAAGTTCTCTGCTTGCTTACGGGTGCCGATGAGCAGCACGATAGCAAAAAACTGCTGGTGACCTTCGTACTTCTCTTGTTTCTCCAGCACCAGCATGAAGTGGTGACCAAAGCACGACTGCATCATCACCCAGTCAACAGCACCCGGCAGGTTAATGTCCGTGGCGAGAAAAACGATGTCTTCTCCCTGAAGGGTGGTGATGCTTTTGTGGGCGTGCATGAGGTGGGACATGACGGCCTCCAGGGATCCCTGCCACTTGCAGGAGGCACCAGGGCACGGGCAGGAGTAGGGCCGATACTCACAGATGTCTTCGTGTTCTGGCTTTTCTGTGTGGTGGAGCGTCAGCGAGCAGCCCGTCGTGGCATACTGGGAAAAGAGCAAACACAATCCGTCAGGAAGCACCCAGCTCAGTGCTCGCTGCTCCCACCTGCGACCGACCAGAACTCTCATTTTGCTGCAAATCTCATGTGAGACACCTCTATTTAGTGCTGGATTCAGAACTGTGCTTCGTTTTGTTTCCTCTTAAAAACAGGTTCTTCCTGTACTTTGCACCTGTTGGTTTTTGCTTGCTTTTTAAATGCGAGCACTTAGATGAAATGGACCACGAGGATGGGTTGTAGATCATCTGCAGTTGTAGTTAGACCTGATCAGCCCACATCAGCTGAAGTGGTCCTGGTATGGGTTTTTCTTTTCTTTAAAAAGAACACGGGATGCCAGTTTCAGCAAACAGCTACTCCAGCAGCACGCTTTTAATAAATGTGCGTAATTGTCATCACAGAGCAGACGTGCTTCCATTAAACTCAAACCCACGACCCCAAGTTTTAGCACTGCGGTTGAGAAGAGCAGAAAGAGAGCTGGTGATTCTTCACTGAGCACAGAGCTAATCACAAGTGAGCACCACGTGACTGCTCTTAATGTCATCGGGCACCTCCGCAGGTTAATCTGCTTTAAACAAACAGGGATGCTTTTCCTTTTCTACACTGAGTTTCTGTCTGCGCTGAACACATTGCTTCCTCACTACCTTCAAGGAGAAACACTTTTTTGCTCTTGCCAAGAGCACAGCTCCCCCCGTCTGCAGACAGCTGTAGAGATTTCTGCAACCCTGCTAATGCAGTCTCACCGTCACAGCCTACAGGAGGCAGGACACCCCTTTGGGTCAGGCGTTCTGCTCCAAGACTCAAGGTGAGGTCTACGTGCTTGCTGCCCTAAAGAGAATGTCTGAAGTAACAAAACAATATTTGGGGAAGAAACAAAATGCAATGGACAGACTTTTTTTTAAAAAAAGCTCAGCTAAACAAAGTCCGAATTCACCAAAGTTTAAAGGCATATTTTGGGGCTAAATGCAAGCACAGGAAGTTTCAGCTCAAAGACTGCAGGCAAATCACCCACACAGCAACACAGCGCTACAACCGCTGGGACAGAAATGAGACCTTGTGCTTCTACAGCAGCTTGCCTTATAAGCCATAACGTGTGCTCTGCTGCTTAATCCTCTGCTACAGGATTTATCCACGTGTGAGCTGGAGTGCAGAGGTGTGCTGTGGTGCAACAAGGGCTCCTCCTGCTGCAGGCAGAAACCCACCATGCACAGCATGCTCCCTGCTGCTGGATTCAACGCTTCCACTCTCACTGTTGTGCTGTTTTTGCCCCACTTTCATACCCCTGCTGGCACTTCAATCACTTTGCACTGTGCTGAAGAACAGCTCTCAGTCTAACCCTGCTAGAAAAGCAGTAAGAATGTGTAAGCTACTGGATGGGCAAAACCAAACGTCTGCACAGAGTGTCAGCCCACTTCAGAAAGTGGCCAGTGGTGAACACAAGGAAGAGTGCTGAGGAAATAGCTGTGTTTTTTCCTTTGCTGTGACCTCCCTCTTTTTGTTTGTTCCTGAACACACGGCAGCTAGTTTTGTTTGGTGAGCCCCACCAACAGCAGGAGATTGTGAACAGATTCACTGAGTGCTTTGGGTTTGCAAGGGGCTCTTACAGATCTTCTGAGAACAGAGAAAACTTGCTGCCTTCATGCTGCGTGGCACATCACTGACATTTACCATACCCTCATTGGAACCAAAGAGTCTGTTGGTCTTTCCCTGTGTGCAGGTTATACGATACTGCCCATCTCATTGACAGCCCTGCCTTTTCCACTCCTAGTGTGTCCTTCCTGAGGCAGGGGAGCAGGGCTGTGCGTGGTACAGGCAGTGCTGGCTCATTACTAACACCTGAGCTGATGTGCCTGCCTCGTGCTTTTTTATTGCCTTTCTCCCACTCTTAGCGTTCCACTTTTTAAAGTACTTTTTTTTCACAGTACTATTTTGCACCACATTCACCGTCCTAAGAGGAAGCAGGCAGCCCTGAAGCCATCACCACGTAATGACTTAGCATTCCGTGTTGTTGCTATGTATGTCACTTCACTCAGGTTACCCTGCACTTCCCTTTACAGGTTATCTGAATGCCTGAAAGCGTTCTGAAAACATTGGCTAAGCTTGAAGGCGTTCAGTCAGTGAATGAAGACAGGCTGTATGTAGGATTAAAGCAACTCATCTGAAGCTGCAAGGGAAATCGGCAGCAGAGCTGGGAACGGAGCTCAGAGTCCGAATCCCTGCCCTGCTGCGGGCAGCCGGCTCTCCCCTCCCAGCAGCAGTGGTCCAAGGCCTCAGAGTGCCTCTCCCTACACCCCGCCGCCTGTCTGAAGGGGGCAGCGCTCGGCCTGATGCTACTGGAGACTTTTGGATGGATACACTGCCTCACTATGCCTGCTGGTTTGGAAAAGCAAAATGTTACCACTGGCTGTGGGGTGCCGAAAGACTCACATTTTTCCCTCAGAGCAAAACATAAAGAGTACGATGAAATGAATTCTCACTGGATTTCCTTTTCTTCAGAAGGATCAGCACCACATGAAGATTCACAAACAAGGCAGTACGTCCAGGCAGAGGTGACTACGTTAAAGGATCTCAGAAGAAGGACCCTCCTTAGGGGAGGTATCCCTAACCCTGTCCCAGCCCTCGGGATCCAGGGCATCGCTGCTCCCACAGAAGCTGGGAAGAGCGAGGTTTTTTTCCCCAGAGATGAAGCCCCATGTCCTCCCACCCTACATCCGCATTAAGTCAGCTTCATAACTGCAGAGCACATTTACCACTTGCACTTATTTAAACGATGAGAGAAAACAACGAGTTGTTTTTGATACGTCTTAATCAGGAGCGGGGCCGTGAGCAGGGAGAAAGGGGGTCCCCCCGTCCCAACACCCCACATGCTCACCTTGCAGGGGAAGAGCACGGCCGAGGCCACCTTCTCCATGGCCAGGTTCCTGATGCTGGGGGTCAGCGAGCCCCGGCAGGTGGGGCAGAGGCTCAGCTTCTGCCGGCATTGCTTGCAGACCAGGTGCCCGGCCTGGCACTGCAGGATGGGCGGCAGCACATAGTCGAAGCACACGGGGCACTCGAACAGCGAGGTCAGCTCGTGATGCTGCGGGGACACCGGCCCGCCCGGCCCCGAGAGGACGGCGGCGGCGGGCACCGAGGAGGAACCGGCGCCGGACGCGGCGATGGCGGCGGCGGCGGGAGCGGGCGCGGCGGCGGCCGGGGCGGGGGCGTGCGGCGGCGGCTGCTTGCCGCAGGGTTTGCTAGCGCCGGGCCCGGCGGAGGACGGGCGGCTCATGGCGCCGCGCGGCCGCCACCATCGGGCCGCGGCCCTCGGGACCCAACGCGCCCGCTCGGAACGCGCCGCTGACGCAAGAGGCGGCCGCGCGCAGCCTCCGCCCCGGCCCCGCCGCAGCGAGCATGCTCCGGGCGGCGGGCGGGGCGGCTCCGCGGGCGGGGAGCGGTGCGGGGCGGCGGGGGCTGCGGACCGGCATGGATGGGCGGTGCCGGGACGGAGCGGGCGCGCCCCGGGGGCGGTCGGCGGCGGCCCGTGCCGGGGCTCCGCGCCGCGCTCCCCGCCCGTCACCCCGCGCTGCCGGACGGCAATGCGGCGCGGCGGCACCGTCCCGGGGTTGCGGTAACCGAATGCGGTGCTCCGGGTCCGGCCGCGCCGGGAGGAGCGGGCGCCGGTGGCGCTGACGCCCCGCGGGGCCGAGGAAGCCCACGGGGGCCGTTACCCGCCTGGCCGCGGGCCCGAACCCGGCCAGCCCGCGCCGGCCCTCGTGCGGAGCGCTGAGCCGCCGTGCTGAGCGCGAGCGGTGGCGGAGCGGCGCGGTTCCCCGTACGCGTGCGTGAGAGCGGTGCGGGGAGCCGAACCGAGACGGAGCGATGAGAGATGGGTCCGTGCGGGAACGGTGCGCGGACGAGAACGCCGTGGCAGGCGCTGCGGCGCTGCTTAGGGGTGGAGGTCGGGTAGAAGAAGTGGGGCCGTTTTCATCCCCCGCATAAAAGAACGTTGACAATAAAACACTGCTTTAATTCTGTTTTGGTAACGGTGGAGAAGTGAGGACAGTCCGAGGATGGGAATGTCCCCGCGCCCCTTTCATTTGCCCGCAGGGCTGAAGAAGGCAGCGCCGGGGCTGTAGCTGCGTGCTGCCGTGCCGGCTGCTGTGCTTGCACACTGCCCTTGCGGGGCTTGGATGCGGTTCCGGGCGCGCAAAGCGCTGCGTGGTGCCGCTGAGCAGCTCAGCGGACGGGGCGGCCATGAGCAGGGCTGTGGATGGAGATTATTTCCCGTCAGTGAATCGGGCAGATGACATACAGCGTTTTCCCAAGAGTTCTGCTTGTGACTTGACTCTTCTTGTCCTTAAATGAGCAATGCTTTCCTCCGAGGTGTGGCAGCACTTCCCAGAATGGTGCTGTTATCGCTCCTCGGGCGCGCGCCGTCTGTGACTCACTGGTGGCTGCGGGCCCTGTGAGGAGTTCCATTAAGGCACTGCTCGCACTCGCGTTAAACAAGGTGCAGTGTTAGCGGAATTCCCCTTCTCTCTTCCTTGTGAAACACCAATGAGCCTTGCATGACGCAGCCCGAGGTACCAGAGAACAATCCCTTGTCTGCAGTTCTGCTTTTATTTTTCCTTTGGTACTTGGAGAAACCACTCAGCAATGCACAGTGCATTCAGACGCACTGAAGTCGTGAGCATGGAGAGGCCAAAATGAGCCGTGGTGTGGGGTGAGCTTGCACCTGGGGCGGCTCCAGCCGTGCTCCATCCTCTAGAGTTACATGGCCAACAAGGGCTGCAGAGCCATTCAGACTTCAGAAGCTTTCTGTGCGTCGTTCTTTCTTGAGAGTCTTTGCCATTGGTGTGGAAGTGCTTCTTTGGAGCTTTGAGAATGAAGGGCCCCCAAGGTTCTCTCTTCATCCCGGGGCGCCGAGGCCTTTTCTGACCCCCGCCCCAAACAAACGGAGCGAAACAGCGGAGTGGGGCAGACAGAAGTCAGCAGTTTCTGAATGTGGCAATGTGTGCTTGTCCTGTCCGGCCTGGGAGGAACCCACGTGGGGCTGTGGGGTCCCCGGCACAGTGTGTCTTTTTGCTTCAAAGCAGAAGATCTTGTGCGCACACACTGGAGTTTCAACTGTGGTGTTCTGGTCACCGTTCCTTAAGCTTCCCCCAGCCCCTGACTTTCTGAAAGTTTCTTGATTTTTACCCAGGGAAGAATCGTCCTGCTTGTTTTGTGATCTGCTGTGCGTTCTGCGGTACGGGAAAGAGCAAACAGCGGCCTTTTCACAAACGGACTGGAGCAGGGTGGAGGTTTATACAAAAAAAAAAAAAAAAAGGGTGTTTCTTCTTTTCCTGCACTTTCCACAGAGTAATTTTAAAATACTTTATTATATATATATATTTACGTGCTAGAATGTGGCTATTCCACTCTTTTTATCACTCTAGAGCCTGCAGTTAAATGTACAGCAGCAACACACACCAAGCTGGCGGGCACGTGCCTGGGTTTCGTGCACCCTGCCCAGCAGTTGTGCTTCCAGCAGAGGGGTGCTCTGCAGAGCCAGGGTGTGGAGCAAAGAGCCTCGGAGGGGCTGGGGCTGCTGCGGGGGCATCACTGCCCACGTGGTGCAGTTCTTGTTTTGTGTACAGGCATTGGCTTTTTAATTGTGGTTTAAAAAATCTGCCCTCCATATACAGTCAGGCTCAGAGCACACTAAAAAAGGGAGAAAAACATACAGCTATTGTCTGATACATTTGGTTTTGTACTCTGTGGAATTATGGAGAGTGATCCTTGCAGTTTGTAAAGCCATTTTGAGACTAGGAGGGGCAGCAATAAATATCTGATAACAGTCTGCTGTATTCTGATCTCCGAGTCCCACAAACCCAGCACCTGAAAGTATGGGCACGGCCCTGAGGGTGGGCAGGACCCTGAAGGTGGGCAGTGCTCCCACCACTCTCCAGAGCTCCTGGGGATGGAAGGAGAAGGGTGGGCTGCGAGGGGAGCGGCGGCGGTGCTGGGATACTTTGCTGTGTGCAGGAGGTATGGGCAAAGCTCTCCGGAGGCCCCGCAGGGCACTCAGAAGCCATTTCTGAAAGGGAATCCCTTTTCTTGGTGCCCCTCTCCCTCCCAGGTGCAGTGCTGCAGCTTGCCACGAGGCTCCCATACTGGCTGTCTCTGAGGCTGACTCACATGAGGTGCCATGCTGTGCTGAGTTTCACCCACGTCTGGGTTTGTTTCCCACATACCTCACTGAGGTTCAGGCAGTTTCTTTAGGCAGCTCCCACCCCACCTATCCCCATGTGTCCAAAGCACCCCCGTGTGTGGGCTGTGCCAGGTCTGTGCATCTTCTGCGAAGATATTTCTGGGCCAGAAAGGAAAATCTGCAGCTGAGATCTGTTATGAATGCAGGGCCCTGCAAGGAGCTGCTGAGCTCTCTTCTCTTTCTTCTGTGTTTTGTTTGTTTGCTTTTTCTGTCTAAGTTTAACCAACAGCCAGACTGCTATTATTGCTTCTTATTTTTAAAGCATCTGTAAGTGTGCTGTTAGCTTGCAGAAAGGACTTCCTTCTCACTGAGGGGAACTTGCATCTTAAATTTAGCCTTGCACTGCACAGAGGTTATAACAGACAGGGGGCAGGGGGAGGAAGGGTGAAGCCCCGAGGGAGGCAGTGGAGCTGCTTCCGCAGTCTGGTGCAGCACATTTCTGTTCCTGATTCTTTCTTTAGAAACCATGCATGCATTCGTTGCAGCTGTGTGTGCAGGACGTGGCATTGGGGCCCAGTGCTGCCAGCTGTGCTCTGACCACTGCTGGTGTGCCAGCGGGCAGCTGCTGCACTGGCCTGGAACACAGCTCTGAATGCTGTTCTTTGGCACCTTTGTACCTTCATGGGAACCCATTTAGTTGGCACTCACACAGCATGCCTGGCCGTGCAGCACGCCCCTCAGTGCTGGTTAGCCAAGCCTGATTGGCATCTATTTCACAGCTCTGTGCTGTATTAATCCACTGTTTGTGTGATCACATGCCAGTATTCCTCAGGTAGAATAAGTATGCTCTGTTTAGCATGAACACTGACTTCCTCACCTTGTCAAGGTCTTCTCAAGCATGAATAAGCTGACCTGCCTTAGAAACCACCCTAGGCTGCCCTGGGCTGTGGTGTGCTTCCTCCCCACACATGGCAGCACTGTGCACCAGATGTGACTCACCGGGGCCCTGCCTGCCCTGCCCCGGCTCTGCCTGTCCTGCTACAGCCACCATTGCACGGCCCTGGCAGGGACAGCCTGCTGGTGGGCACTGGGCTGTGACCTGCTGGTGAGCACTGGGCTGTTGATGGGCACCAGGCTGCAGCTTGCCCTGCCTTATGCCTCTGCATGATGCCCCAGGGTCCCAGCCCCGCAGCTCTGTGCCGGGCAGGCTGCACTCTGGTAGTGGTGGCCCTGGGGACTGCGGGTACCAGGGGCTGCAGTGCCCTCTGCTCTGCTGCAGGGATGTGGCACACTTGGGGTGGTGGCAGAGCTGTGACCTGAGCAGAAACTGCAGAAGGGGAGCAGGGAGCAGTGCAGAGCCCTGCCGGCTCATGGCCCCATCCAGCACCATCACAGGCTGGTTCTGACCACCCTCTTTTTTTTCCTTTTTTTCGTCCAGGGGTCTGAATCTGTGGGTTGCTCGCAGGAAGGTTTATTCTCAAGACAGCTGTCATTACAGCACACATTTTTGGTACGACTAACAGCTTTTTCAGATGAGGTCTAAAAAAGGAAGCAGAGAACAGTTTGTAACATGTTGGTGTGCATGGCCTGCACGGTGGAAGCAGCACCGGGCTGCCTGTGGGATGCTGCGGGTCAGGGCTGTGCCTGCCATGGGCAGCAGGAGAGGGCTGGGTATGGAGGGCTGGGAGCAAACCTCGCCTGTTGCAAGCGGCGGAATTGGGTGCTCACACCAGGCCAAATGATTGTGATGCCCACAGTATTGTCAGCGCTTAATATTATTTAACCTCACACTGTGGTCAGCACTTTCACGACACGCTTTTATTTCTCAAACATCTCTGCCTGGGAGGAAATGACCGCGTTGCCATGCTGTTTCCTTTTCCCCGCCGGCTCAGGTTGAGGGCTGTGGCGGTGCCAGCGATGGCCCTGCTCCTGGTGCTGGTGCTGGTGGTGGTGGGGTGAGGGGCAGCTCAGAAGAAGGGCTGCATGCCATTCCATCTGACAGCCGCCCCTGGCCACTTGGTCCTGATGGCCATCTCCAGTGATGGAGCCCTCCTCCCTGGGCTGCTCGCAGCCTCGCTGCGGCCCTCTTCCCAGTGATGCGAGTGGGTATCTGGAAGTGAAATGCGGGTCTGAGGGTGTGTGGGGCTCTGGGGAAGTGCGGGTGCCTGGGGGCACTTTGCTCCTGGGTGGGAAAATACAAACGTGTGCTGTATGTATGCATCAGTGTGCGGGTGCCCTGCAGCATGGGCTGCGTGTGGGGCTGGAGATGCAGAGCTGTGCACACGTGCAGTCCTGCCCACATCTGTACATGACACCCACAGCGCAGCGCCCGTGGGGGGGTGAGCTGGGCCACACACCTATGGTCAGGTGGGCTGTTCTGCACTGCCCATTGTAGAAATACAGGTGGAAGATGTGCTCCATCTTCCAGTCGGACAGGAGCAGCCGGTTGGTGCTGAAGAGGACACTGTGAGTCCCGTTGATGCTGCACAGCCAGATAGGGTACTTGGGAGTTTTCAGCATGCTGCCAACCTGGGGGCAGAACGGTCGGTGGGCATTCAGCGCTGCCAGTGCTTCTCAGGAGCGTCGGCTCTGCTGTGCCAGCTGTGCCTCGTGGCCATTTGCCCTTATTGTATCTGTGCGGTGGTCACACGTGGCAGACGATGAGCCACAGCAGCCCTGGCCAGGGGTCCCGGGCCAGCAGCCCCGAGAGCGCCGTGGCCCTGGGGGCTCCGTGCCCGGCCCCAGGTGCCTCTGCCAGGACGGGGTCAGGGCAGGAGGGCGGATGGAGGAGGGAGCTCAGCGCTCAGCGCCGCCCGGAGGCAAAGCTGCACGGCGCGTGCCGGCGGAAAGCCTCGCCTAAAGGGATGCGACGGCCGCGTCGGTGCCGGGAGCCCGAGGCTCGCCTCCGGACGCCCGGCGAGGAAAAGCACGAGGGCAAAGCGATGCGGGGCCGGGTCGGGGGGCTCACCGGGGCCAGGCGGCGCTCGGCCTCCTCACCGCTCCAGCGCAGGAAGCCCACCTCACTGCGCCGCCCGGGCTGCGCGCGGCCCGCCAGGACGAGCAGGAGCGCCGCCTGCGGGAGGAGCCGCCGTCGGCACGGAGCCGCACCGCCTTCCCACGCCTTCCCGCGGCCCAGTGCAAAGCCCACCCTCTTTATCCGACGAACAAGCGGCGGTGCTGTCCTGAATCACACAGGGCAGCAGCAGTAAGAGGTGCGTTGGCAAAGCGGGCTGATCCTACCTGCGTGCACGCGACGTTTCCAGAGCTGCGCTCCAACAGCCGCGGCGCTGTGCCGCCCAGCTCCTCCGCGACCCTGCGCAGCCAAACACAGAGCGCTGCTGTCCCACATCAGTGGTGGAGGGAGCTGTGAGCATCGCGTGTGGGCAGCAAGGAAAGCAGGAAGAAATGTCACAGAGTTGTTTCGTTTTCTTTTTTTCCACTGGCAGGCAGCAGTATCCCAGTGCAGTGGTCTCGTGCTCCACCTGAGCTCTTGTATTTCTGGCCTTGTTCTATTGAAGTTCAAATTTAGGGTCGGATTCATACCTTCTGCAGTACAAATGTTGTCAAAGTCTTCAATTACACCCAGGTTTGACCCAAATGCAGCTGGTTGCAGAAGCAGTGCAATTTTTGCTGAGCAGTGGGTGTGACACGGGCACAGCTCAGCTGCTGATCTGCAGTGTCTCTGCACAAATCTTTTTACATCAGTTTGAGAAAGATTCTATCAGTTTCCTCTGCTAACACAGTGATACTTTTGTGATTTTTGTAAACTCATCAGCATGGCTATGATTCTGGCTGTCTGTGGGACAGCTCGTGTTCTGTCGCTCTGCGATGCTCCTCCTGTGTGTGCAGTTGCAGCTGCACACAGAGCTGCCCACAGAGCTGCCCACAGAGCTGCACACAGAGCTGCTGCTCCCAGTGGTATCAGCACAAGCACACGCAGTAATGCTGTATGACAGCAGCACCTTTCGCCTCGACACACAGCCAGCTGCTCCTCACTAGCCCAGGGCAGAGCGTTGAAGTAACAGAAGAAAGGGACAATTTCATCAGAGGAAAATGGCAAAAATAATTTTAGAAAGAAAAATACCTTTTCAGTGTCCTAGAGAAAAGTAAACTATATAAAAACAGGATCAGTCCGTGACTTCCTTCATCTCTGAACTGGAAAAAAGAAAGAAGTAATCAGAGAGGAAATTACAGTAACTGTGTGATGCTTAATTAAAGCAATTCCTCTGCTTAACTGCAATGCTGGGTAAATACACTGAGCCGAGTGAACAGGGTGTTACTCTGGGAAGACTTTGCTATTTGCTGATTAAAATCAGATGAAATAAAAGAAACTTCCAGTTCTTGACCAACCTATTTTTGCATGTTTTTCCAGATTTGGGCTAAAGGTACAAGAAACCTGTTCAAACCAAGTACAAAATGCTGCCTGTTTGCCAACCAAAAAAATAACTCAGAACGGAGATGATACTCCATACATACACAGCCAATGTGGTCCAAGATGAACTCCTGAGCTGCTGCTTTCTCGGGGAACTCGAACAGGTGGATCTGTAGAGCAGGAGTGTGAGGTGAGGAGCCACAAAGGAGACGTACATCCAGAAGTGGAAATTTCAGCTTAGTGTTTCCTTTGGACAAACGAAAGGCAAACACAGGAACCCACCCTGACCCTTCCTGAACAGCAGAGTTCAGTTTTATGCCAACAGATAACGGATAGAGGTTAAGGAAAGGCTGTAAGTCAACTTATTCCTTCTTCTAAAGGGAGAAGAAAGACCAGAGTTTAACAAATCAGCTCTACAAGGAAGTCACACCTTCACAAGGAGGCAGGAACACCTGCCAAGCTCCACCTGGACATGGCTCCAATGTCCTTAGGTGGTGCTATGCACTGTAAGTTAGGAGCAGGCTCATGAGCTGTTTCTGGTCTGTAAACAGTTCAGGCCAAATGTCTTTTAAGAGCCATATTTGCAGGAAGCATTTCCATACCCACCCGCTCAGTGAAGCTGTCGGCTTTGTAGCCTGCAGGAGGGGAGCAGTGGGTGGCTGCAGTGAGGATGCAGACAGTGGCTCTCCGGCCGTCCCCCGCTGCCCACAGGCTGTCTGCCAGTGCTGCAGCCAGGGCCTCTCCTTGCTCCTTCTGGCTGATTTTGTGCAGTCTGCAATGTGAGACAGGGCAGAGCACATCAGACAGGTGTGGGCAGGGGCAGCAGGGGTCTGTGTCCCTGTGTCCCTGTGCCCATGTCCCCATGTCCCCATCACCCGCCCGGCCCCATACAGCCACCAGTTGTGGGTACATCCTTGAGGATGCTGAGTCCCCAGGTGGGGCCTGACACTGGGCTGCAACCATGGCACAAGAGACTGCACTGAGGCAGCAAGCCTCACTCCTACCTACATCAACAAAGAAGGTAAAACCTTGCCTGGGAGCCAGGCATGATCTTCATCTGCAGCTGCAAACCTGGTTATGTTCCGTCTGGTACAACTTAGAGGCTGGCGCTGGTTTTGTTAGTCCAAACAATGCAAGGATATGGTTTTGCTTACCTCTCCAGGTGAGTGTGTTCTGTGTTCCTCATGAAGAGCAGGTATTTAATGATGTTTGCCTGCACTGCCATCACAATGGCTCTCGTTCCTCCCTGGAAACACAAAGAAAGCAGCTGGCAGTGCCCATGAGCTCACCTGGCACATGGTGCAGCCCTACAAAGTGCAGCTCCAGGCTGTGCTGCTGGCTGCACCATGGGGAGCTGTTCTGCTTTCCCCAGTAATTCAGGAGGGCCGATGACTTCTCCTGAGGTAAATGGGAAAGTAAATTGAAAATATCTGATGTGCCTAAAAATAAGAAATCTCTGTGTGAGATGTGCCCACGGTGGCTCTGATGCTGTGCCATGTGGGGCTGGGTTTCTGTGGGGCGGCTGCAACACCAGGAATGCTGGCTGCACCCGTTTGGGTTCCAGGTGGGGCAGTGAGAGGCAGGAGCTGCACGAGGAGAGGTGGGCAGTGCAGGTCTGTGCTGCTCAGCAGCCAGCTGCTGCAAGCGTGCAATGCTGTGGTGTTTCTGGCTCACACCTGCGCCGCTGCTGCGGCAGAGCAGCCATTCCACCCAAAGTTGCTCCAGCATCTGCACCGAAGCTGAGCTCTGCAGGAAGGAGCGTGGCTGTGGGTCATGTTGCAGCATTACCTTCTCAGCCTCCAGAGCATAGGCCAGGTCAGAGTGCGGCTCACAGAACCTGAAGTGTGCCCGCGTCCAGTCCTGGCTGAAGGCGCATGATGCGTTCCCGAGCAGCAGCGTCCGCAGTGCCTGCAGGTAAACAGCAGCTACAGCCCCTATGGGCGCCTGCACCTCACTGTGCTGCACAGTGCATGTCATGGTCCTGCCTGCATGCTGCCTGCACTGTGTCCTGTGGGCTGTCCTCGGCCACAGGCTGGGGCTGGGGGAGCTGTGGGGATGGGGAGCTGTGAGGCTGTGCGTGGCCACGGGCTGGGGGAGCTGTGGCTCTGACCCTAAGCGAGGGCTGTGTTTGACTCCCTCCAGGATGGGACTTCCCTGGTTGTGGGCTGCACCACCTCTCCTGCAAGGTTTCACCTCCAGTTTCACACCCTGAGCTTTTTATTACATTTATACCACAGTGGTGGGGTTGTGTCAGAGGTCACAGACATAAGGTTGGTGCTGGGACCCATCGCCCACAGAACACTGGTCAGGTTCTGGGGCCCAGGCACCAAGCACTGACAGTCTCAGAACCTTTTGGTATTTGGCAGCTTAGAAGTGCTCTCCTGCTGCTGAGCCTCCTGCCTCTCACAGCTGGTACCTAGGAAAGCCCTGGGAGGCAGGGGCATGCCTGGCAGCAACCGGAATTATGAGTATGTGTTACAGCCACCCTCTTTGGGAGCCTCATACACAAGTAATGATGGTAACTCTGTAAGCAGCAGCAGCAGCTCGCAGCCTTCACACACTGCCAGCTCTGGGTCAGGTTCCATGCTGCCCGTGCTGCTCACCATTGCCATGTCCATGGAGATGGGCTGCCCCGCATGCTGGGGCTCTGCAGGTGTCACACATGGCTCCAGGGCTCCTGTGGTGCTCACTGCTCCGTGCCCACAGCCCGCAGGTCCCTGCAGGAATACAGAGCCGCTGCTGGGGGTTCACTGCTCCAGGCTCCCTCCTCCCAGCTCCCGCTCGCTCCCTGCCCTCCTGTGCTGTGCTCAGCCCTCACCGCCCTTCACCAGCAGCTGCCACCTGTGGGCACGAAGCTGAGCAGCTGAACTCTCTGCAGTGTTTTGGAGTGCTAACAAACCAACAGCGACCGCGGATATTCCTCCTGCTTCTAACAGGGCAAATTCAATCAGGTTTTGTTTACAAATGGTTGTTCTAAGAGGTGTGAGGTGTTCACTTCCAAATATCAGTTGCAGTCCCGAGTCATTGCACTGCGTATGAGCCACGAGGGCGTGCAGCTCAGGCACATCTGTGTCGGGTAAATACATGTCTGTGCATCACTTCCAACTGGATCCCACTGCTGAAAACAACTCCCACAGAAGTGAATGATTATGGTGTGGAAGAATGTTTAGACTTCAGGATGTGAATGTCTGTGTTTGTCAGCCTGAACGCAGGGCAGGGTCCAAACACATTGAGTAGTTCTTCATTGCATAGCTTTTTTCCCCATGCTCTTAAATTGGCCACAAAAACTGTTAAGCAGGGTCAGAAAGGGTAATTTACGTTCTGCCCTGCTGCTTTGGTTCAGAATGGGAAAACGGCCCTTTAGAAAACACGAAGCACACACACGTGTCCAGAGGAGTGTGAGCATGTCGGTGTGGGCACCGCAGAGGGACTGCAGTGCCTGGGGATGAGAGCACAGCACAACCGAGAGAGAAACACCCACCTGGGGGCTGGCCTGACTGCCTTCCCGGCTGCAAAGGGAAAGGAGATGCACATTAAAAGAAAATAGAGGTGTTGTAATGCATTTGGAAATGGGAGGCAGCCAGAAAAGAAGTGCAGGAGAGAAAGCGAGTAAAAGCTGCTGCTTTTACTAACAATATACAACATAATATTAGTAATAATAACAACACATCACAAAAAGCCATCTTAAAATTAACAACATTTTAGAACTCTGGAATTTAGAATGCGATAATAATGAAGAGGACTAAAAAACTTACCCACAGAAACTGAAAATTTTTCTCCATTTGTCTAGATCTGAAATTCTGCTGGAGATCTCATCCAGAGCTGCTTGGGGCACCGTGTGCTCACTGTGTGCAGCGTGCATCGTCTGCTCAGCTGTGAGCAGTGTGCACTGCACGCTCCGTGTGCTCAGCCCTCGCTCCCCCATTGGCACCCTCTGGTGTGCAGCAGAGGGGAGCAGAGCCAGTTGCCCACTGCACAGCCCTCGTCCTCTCGGCTGCCTGCTGCTGTCACATCGTGATTAAACTTTAATGAGCGTCGGACACGCTCTGTGCTCCCTGCTCAGAACCCGACCCCTGGAGGAGCCCGACTCCCACCCCAGCCAGTCCGTGCGTACTTCTAACGCTGTTTAGATGTACAGACACACCTGTGTGCTATTTTTTATTGTGATAATAAAAGATCTGAATTTTCAGGAAAACTTTCAAAATATATTCAGATATTTCTCCTCACTATTTGTTTTTTTTTTAAGCATGAAAAATACCATTCTAGAAACGACACAGGGAAAAGCTGTAGCTGATGCTCGTGGATTCACAACGAAGCACAGAGCGCATGCTGGTGTTTGCTGGTGTTCATCCAGGAGCACGAGCGGAGCACCACGCGTGCTGCAGCTGCTGCATTGGGTGCTCAGACACACAGTGCCCAGCTTGGTTTGCTGATCAGCTGCTCTGTTTGCCTTGGGAACTGGGCAAGGATGGCAGTAACAGCTGGTCTCACGGTTGTGGGTAGGGTGAGATGGGTTGGGATGGGGATGAGATGGAGTGGGATGGAAGTGCTCTTTGTGAAGGGCTCCCCAGCAGCTGGGCCCTTCTCCACCGCACAACAAACGTGACTGGAGCGGGCTGCCCGTCAGCACTGAGGCAGGTCTGTGCAGTTCTTTATTTTACAAATGTTGCTCCTTCAGAGCAGGTAGGGGCATCTATGGTGGACACAGAACTGAGAGCGGCCTGATCCACCCACCAGTGGGCAGCAGTACTGCAGAGGAGGACAATCCATGCAACACCAGGAGCAGGGAGGGTGGAATATTACTCCTCATTAATTGTGGTTTAGTAAATAATACAGTGGAACGTGGTAGAAATTATGTGTCAAAAAGACATACTGTCATTAATTAATAAAGGCACACAAATTAATTAGGAAGAGAATTATAAATGAACTGTAGGTGGTCATGGCACCTTGCAGACACCGTTGCACACGCTTAGGAACAAGGCGTGCATCGCACAGCCCAGGCCGAAGCTGCTCTGTAAGAGGCTCAGAGGAGCAGGGCTGTGGGTGCCAAACGTCGCACAGGCAGAGCCAGCAGCCAGCACTGAATGTTTTGCCATTCGTGGTGAAAGTATAAAAATGTGTATCTGTATCAGCAAGGTCAGCCTGCACACCACTGCAGCTTGGGGCTCCCAGAACCAGGCCCTGCATGCTGGGGCTGCTGCATGTGGCTGTGAGAGGACTGCTCATGGCACACAGCTGTGCAGGAGCCGACCTCTGCAGATAAATGGGAGCTGGGCAGGTCCCCCTGGCTCCTCTTCTGCTGAGTGCTCTGTGTGGTGTCCCTGTGCAGCAGTGTTGGAAGGATGAAGCCCTTCTGTGCACCTGTGGTTGGGGGGTGAGCACAGTGCATCTGGTGAGTGGCTGGAGCACCTTGCCTGACTGGGAGGTAAGGGCTTAGAGGCAAATACATCCATTTGCTCAAAGTTTCATCACTGCTTGTGTTGGAGACTCTCAGGCTTTGCCTTGTCAGTGCCTGGTCTGCTGCAGCATGCGTGTGCTGGCTGTGGTGTTTCAGCCCATTTTGTCCGTGTTTATTTGTGCTTCTTGGTGACAACTTGCTGCCTGCTGGCAGCAGATCCTCATAGCCCTGGTGGGCGCTGCTGGGTTTGAGCTCATGTTGCTCTGCCCCTGGGTTCACCCCTCATCTTGGGGTGCAGCAGTGTGAGTGCGTTATATTGCTGCATACAGCACCTTATCCTGAGGCACAAAGCTCTTGCTGTGTGGATTGCTCTACAAAATGGAGCTCTGGGGAGTTAAAGATTAGGTTTTTAAAGCTCAGAACTCTTTATGGATAGAAATGATGCCTTTGTGTGGTGTCAGCAGGGCACTCGGGGGCTGGGCATCCCCTGCCCTCATGCTGTCTTCCCCTGCGAGTCTGTGGCAGGGCTGATGCCAAAAGCAGAGCGGGCACTCCTCCCTGCCCTGTTCTCTGCTGCCCAATGCTGCAGGGGTTGTGCTGTGGCTCCCTGAGAGCTGCAAGTGGGTCAAGCTGTGCTGGTGATGGGAGGTGGCTGCATGGCAATCCCCTTGCTGTGCCTCTGTGCCAGCTCTGTGCTGTTGAGTTCTCTGTTCTGTTCACAGCAGCTGCTTTTCGAATCAGCTCTGGAGGAAAGAGAAGCAGATGCCTCAGTAAGGCTTTAGTCCAAGAGAGAAAGGGTATTCTGATCTGGGTTTATCAACTAGCACGTTATCTTTTATTTACTGCGTGTGTCACACAACAGTTATCTGAAACCTTCTCTTGTTTTTAACTTCCTTAAAAGCTGGTGTGGGTGGCGGCTGCTGAGGGCAGCAGTGATGAACACCTCTGTCTTCACTCTGTGTGACTCTAGTACATCAGGTCTGCGGCACCAGTGGCTGTCCCTGAGTCCTTGGGTTTAGAGAAGGGGAACTCAAACCCGGCCAGGCGTATCAGCAGCGTGTTGAGGAAGTGCACCAGGGAGCAGGCCAGGATGATCCAGAAGGAGTCTGCAAACTGTTCACTGTGGGTCTTAAACGTGAAACTTTTCTCCTTAAAGTTAGCAATTTTCTCTGAGAGGTGGTGGATCTTCACCTCGGAGGAGAAGAGGATCATGATGAGGCAGCCGCAGGAACCTGGAAGGAGCGCAAGATGCCCATCGGTGCGGTCCCTGCAGGAACAGCGCGGCGTCCCTGGGGCCTTTGGGCTGCTGGAACTGCCCTGCTACCGGGGGTTGGCTCCCACCCACCCTGCTGCCAACACACCGTGGGCAGCATCCGTGCCCCGTGCTCTGCTCTGCCGTGCACAAAGCCGTGCAGCAAAACCAGCCCCTCCTGCCCGCCCTCACGCTCTGTTTGGTCCCTGTGCCGTGGCTGCACGCCGCAGTGGATGCGCAGCCTGCAGAGGGTACTCACAGGCGATGAAGCTCCACAGGTACAGCCCCACGGGGCCATGCAGTGTTTCGTAGGGGCTGCCGAAGGCATTGTACAGGAAAAAGCCCGTTCCCACCAGCGTGAAGATGATCAGCACTGTGCAGAAGAGAATGACGCTGACGTGGATGCTCGCAGGGATAATCTTGAGCAAGTCTGGAAAAACTAAACGTGAAGTTACAAAATATTATAAACATTAAGCAAGGTTAATTTGGAAGTCATGCCCAGGCTTTCCTGCTAATCTGTGCTTATTGCTTCAAACTATGCTTTCCCAAGTGCAGTCTGTCCTCCACCCCCACTACTGATCTCACTGCAGGGGCACACAGGAAGCCCCGAAGTTCTCTTTGTGCTCCCAAAGTCATCCTGAAGGTGAGTCATACAATCCGTCATAGAATCATAGAATGGCCTGGGTTGCAAAGGACCACAATGACCGTCTAGTTTCAACCCCCTGCTATGTGCAGTGCCCATCAGGAGCTGCAGCCAAGGGGAGATGTGGACACCCTGAAGATGGGGTTCCTGTCCTGTGTCTGTGAGTAAAAAGCTCAAGGGATGCATCATATCTGAAGCAGAAGGCCCAAAAAGCAAGGGAATGAGCTGAGGAGATGGAGAACAACAACTTGATTTATTGATATGGGATTTTGTTCTTTAAGGAGAAGTTACTGCACTGTGCTGGATCTTTCCCTTGGCACCTGCATTTATAGTTTTTGTCACTACAATTTTGTGACATATCAGGGAAAAATTAATTTCAGCAGCAATACCATCTTGCAAGAAAAGCACGCCCAGTAATGAATGAAATACTGTGTTAGTGTGCAAGCCTGCGACCTTTAGAAAATGAACTGCTGACCTAGAAACTGATGAGAAGCAGCAGGAGTAAATGAGGCAGAAGGCCTTTCCTGGCTGAGCAGAGCTTGCTGGCAGGGCAAATCCATTTCACAATTAAAAGAGATGTAGTGGTCAGGGGGGAGCGTTTAGTGGAACAAACACTTAACTCAATCACCTGGCCTATTTTATACGCCATTTCTCTTAGACACACTGATGAGCATCACCACACATGGCACTGCTGTGTGGCCGTGCTGCAGCCTGGGATGCACATGGAGCTCTGAGCCCTACTGGAGTAGCAGTGTTGTATTTGCTCTTTAATCTAAACAAAAGATGATCAGAGAACAAATTGTAATGAAAATGCCAACATTCTCATGGCCAGTTGGTGAGAGCTCACAGCCTGCCCTGCTGGGCTCCTGCAGCTCAGCCTGCAGACAAAGCACACTGCAGGCACCAGCCATGCGGGAATGCACCGCCGCTGTGCAGCACGGACGTTGGTGTGCTCCTCGTGTGCATTCTGCTTGGTGCAGTGAATGTGTGCGTAACAAACTTTGGTTAGATGACACTTCTGAGCAGAGATGAAAAGTGTACAGCTACAGTGGGGGTAAACTTCACCGGAGTACTTCTTGGAGCTGCTTTAGCAGATTGCTCCCAAAATGTGTTTTGTAGTAACTGTGGGTGGCATGCAGGGTATGTTGTAGGAGGTGACTATGAGCTGCTAAAGGCAAACTGTCTTTCTTGCATCATTCTATTGACCTTATCCTTAGAGATGAGAGGTTATGAGTATCACGTGTAAAGCGAAACCATTTCTAACAATCTTTGGTAAAATTTGGTATGTTGGGTACCAAGCTTAATTTGCACATCAGTTGACTGAATGTCAGCCAGTAACAGGTGAGCAGTTCTCAGTCCGTACTGCAGACTGCAAACTTCTGGCTGCTTTGCTTCAGCAGCAGTGTGCACCTATGCCTCAGCTCCTTTGTGGGATTCCTGCTAGCTTAGTTTGTCTTTTGTAACAGAACAGAGGTCTTGGCATTGGCACACACAGGAGGATGACAAAGATTAATTGGAAAACAAAAATATTCAAAGTAATAGCATATATATTTTTCAAATGTGAATGACTGTAATTGAAACATAGATTGCTGAAAATGTTAGCAAGCTTTGCTAGTGTCAGGAAAAAAAAAAAGTAATTTAAAGCTGAAAACTAAAAGATGAAGAGCAGCATTTGGCTTTAGAGCATTTTTCTCCTGTTGAGCCCTGTGAGGTACAGGGTTGGTCCTCCCAGCCCCGAGCAGCATTCAGTCATTTAGGCGCCTCTGTTACTCACATGAGAACTGGAAGGGCCTCCCCCCGAGCCCGCACTGCCTCACTCGCTCGCCGTGGAAGAGCCCATAGCGGATCTCCCCGATGAACTTCTCCAGCTCCGGCCCGGTGGCGTTGACCAGCAGCGCGCCCGTCTTGCAGAGGATGGTTCCCTTCACCCACAGCTGGGTGCCGATGGCGGCAGCGGTCCCCAGGGCGCACACGAAGCTGAACGCCCCAGCCAGGCAGAAGAGGATTTTCTTCTGCGGGGCGGGCATGGCGCTGCGCGGGCTGCGCTCTCAGCGGGGGGCTGCCGCGGTGCCCATCGCCGGGAGGCGCCGGCAGCGTGCGCTCCTCCCCATCCTCCTGCAGCTCTAACTGAGCCTCGAACGGACTGCGGAGCGATGCGGTCCGTCCTCGGTGTCACTTGATAGTGGAGGAGTAAGGTAACGAGGAACGCGTAATTCAACGAGCGCTCCGCTGCCCGGCTGTCTGGTTGGGCAGGCTGTGACAGGGCCGGGCTTGGCAGCCCGTTGAGCTATTGGCCGTGCAGAAGGGAGGCTTTCAGAGTGCTCTGTGTGCTGCGAATCCCTCAGAGCCGGCGGTGCCGAGCTGCTCTGCTCGTTACGGCAGCCGCCCCAGTGCAGGGGAGGGCAGCACGGAGCTCGGGCTGGGCCGGGTGACCCCACCTGCACCCGGCGGCTCCTGCGTGCGTGCTCACGTGGCGTGGGCCCGGCGCCTGTCCTGTCCCCGCTGCCCCTCCAGGAGCTGATCGGCCCCACGTTTGGAGCCAAACAGGGCTTTGGTTTTTTTCCCCCTTTCCGTTCTCTGATTGGATCAGTTCAGGGGTGGTTTGTTACCTGGATGCCTGTCTGCAGCAGGAACGCTCCATAGAATTAAAAGGAAGCAAGGCGGTGTGCAGGTGAACGATTATTTAAGCCGAGCTTAAAGCTGCGCCTTTTGCTGTGATCATTGTGAGTAACCGTGAGATGGCGCTGTGCTCGGCGCTGAGGGGAGGCTGGGAACGGTGATGGGGACGCTCAGAACGCGCTGACTGCTGCCTGGAGAGGTACCGCAGCATTAAGGCACAGCTATCACACAAAACAGCAACGAGAGCAAAGACCTGAGCCTATGTGTATATATCTAACAGGTTTGTAGGAAGAATTTAATGGGGGAAATAAATAATCTCATTGCAGTCATATTGCTGCTGAATTTGTGTCACGATTCAGCCTTCTGGTGGCGTTTTCAAACGCAGCAGTATTTTATGCCTTTGAAAATTCCATGCTTTTATGAATGAACTGGGAATGCTCCTGAGGCATTCTGCAGCACGAGTGTTACAGGGCACAGAACATGCTAGAAAATCCCCAAAGCAACAACTGCAGGGGTCTTTCCCAAGGATCATTACTCTGAGGAAGCCTCCTATGAGCAAGAAGCCGGTTCCTCTGAACAGGGCCAGCTGACCTGGGTCCAACTGCTGTGCTTCTTGAGGAGGAAGAAACTAAAGCTCCAGACCACGATGTTTGTAGGCTCAAAAGACAAGAGTACACAGCATGTAAAGCACAGGGAAATCAGTACAGAACAGAGGGCTAGTAAGCAGCTGTCAGACATTCTGCTTCACCTAAATCTTTGGAAGATGGAGACGTGTGTTTGAATACATCCAGACTTTGTCAAACACCTAATCTCAAAATACGCATGATGTGAACCTTACCAAAGCTAGGGGTCACAACAGTGGTTTTGCTATTCTGCATGCCAGCATCATTGAGGAGATGTTCTGGATTTATCCGCTGGTGGGATTGAGGAGCTGCTGGTCTGTGGGATGTGACTTTGGGCCAAGTACGGTCAGAAGAGCTGTTGGGAAAGTGTCCCAAACCAGAGCTGCCTAATTTAGCTTCATCTTTTAATTTATCTTGGTTTATTGAAAATATATATATATATAATTGCTTAGAGACAAAGAAATGTAGTTTGCCTATATTTCCTGCTTTTGGCAATAGTAATCTCTTAATTAACTTGTAGAGTACTGTTATTAAGTGCATTCAGAACTGTTTGCAACTCGCCGTTTGACCCAGTGTTTCTAAAATACATTGTGTGTGTGTGCTGTCCTGGGGATGCAGCACGAGGAGAGGATCTGGTAAAAGCAGTGGATAGAAAGGGGAAAAATAGTTTCTGTGCTTTTAGAGTGCTGATGCAGTAATGCAGCTGTCAGCGCAGCGGATTGGAAGATGGGCCCTGAGCTGAGAGAGGAGGATGCCTCTGTGCTGCAGGACACGCTGCAAGCTGGGACAGAGGCCGCAGTCCTGCTTCAGGGAGGGAGGTAAGCGTCTCTGGGGCACGGAGGGAGCCTAAGGCAGAAGCTGCGGCCGCTTTTATTCCGGAGATGTTAACCGGCACCAACGGCTCTGCCGGCATCCTTCTCACCGCCCGGCCCTGGGGCAGCGGGAGCCCTGGGCAGCGCCGAGCCGCGCGCCGCTCCGCCCGCAGGAGGCACAGCGCGTGCCGCAGCCGCGGGGCCGGGCCGGGCCGGGACAGCGCGTGGCGGGGCCGCACGCCGGGTGCCGCCGCAATGCCCGGCCGGGGGCGCGGCCCGATCTCCTCCCGGGGAGGCGACGGGGCAGCGCGGGGAGCCGCAGAGCCAGGCGCGTGCTGCCGGCCGGGAGCCAGGAGCCGGCCGAGGCGGCGATCGATCGATCGTCCTCGGCGAATTATTCGCTCGCTAAAATTAACGGTGTCGCGAATGGGAGAGCGACACCGCGAGCGAGCACGCCGGGCCGGGGCACGGGAGCGCTCACCCAGGGCCACGGGAGGGCCGGGGCGGCGTCACGGCCGGCTCCGCAGGGCGGCGTGCCCGGCGCGAGGCGCGCGGAGCGGAGCCGCCCCCGCCCCGTGCCCGGCCTCGGCGGCGGCGCGCAGCCCAACCCCCGGCGCGGCGGGGGCTGAGGCGGGGGGCGAGAGCCGAGTGCTGCTCCCTGCCGCTCGGAGCCCGCTCCAGCGCCCGCCCGCCGCGCGGCGAACATGAGCGATCATGGCCGCCTTCGGGCTCCTCAGCTATGAGCAGAGACCGCTCAAGCGGCCGCGCCTGGGGCCGCCCGACGTCTATCCGCAGGACCCGCGCCAGAAGGAGGTGAGCCGCGCCGTGCTGTGCCGCTCCATGCAGTGCCGCTCCGCTCCATGCAGTGCCGCGCTGTGCCGGCTGCACGGGGCCCGGCCCGGCCCGCCCCGCTCCCGGCCGCCGCCCTCGGCTCCCGGCCCGGCGCCTCCCCCGAAACTTTTGAGCGGCGTCGGGCGCTGCGGAGCCGCCGCTGACTTGCATTTTCTGCGGCGAGCTGGGGGTGGGACGGGGCCGGGCCGTGCGGGGCCGCGGCTGCTGGCGCGGCGGGGCGGAGAGGCGGCCGCGGTCGAAGGGCTCCGCGGCCCCGAGCGGAGCTTCGACCGCGCTTCCAAACACAGCGCGGCGCCCGCGGGGCCCGGCCCGGTGCGAGGGCGGCTGGGTGCCGCGGCCCGGCCGCGGGGACCCGGCGGCCGCGCGCAGCGTGGGACGGGGGCTGTTCTGCTCCGCGCGTCCGCGGAGCGCAGGGCTCGGCGCGCGGCTCTTCCCGTCCGCCGTTCCTCCGGGTGGCCGGGAGAGGCCTCGGTTCGGGCCGCGTGAGCGCGGCGGCGCGGATCTCGGAGCCTTCGTGGCCGCCGCACGCAGCCGCTCCCCGCTCCCTGCCCCGAGCTGCACTCCCGCGCTGCTTCCCTGCGCTCCCTTCGTGCCCCGACCCGCCGGGCTGACGGGGCCGGAGGAGCGGCCGCTGCGGTCCGGCAGGGCGGGTTCGTCGCTGCCCTCTTGGCCCGTCTGCTTTTGAGACCTCCGGAAAGCGGGCCGTTGAAGCCGATGGCTGACCGGCGTCCCTCCGGCTGCGTTGGCAGCGGCCTGGGCTGACGCAGAGAAATGTGCACGTTACAGCCTCTGCCGACCCCTGGGGCATCCCTGCCCGTTCTGCCCTCCAGCGTCCTTCTGCTTTTCATCCTTACGCTGCTGCGCCTGTCGTGCTGAAATAAAGTTGGCGTTTGAGCGGTTAGAAGTACTTTTGCAATAGGTTTCTCTGCGCGTGGTCCTGGCCCGGCGCACAGGGCTGCTGTGAGCTGAGCCGGGCTGCGGGACGGAGCCTCAGCGCAGGGCTGTGTGTAGCTTCCATCGGCACCTGCTGGGATCCAGGGGTACCGCTCCTCTGTGTGTGGTAATTTCTTCTCCTTCTTTTGAAGCACGGGTTGCTCGTCAATGTGTAACTGGTGGGATACCTTTAGGGGGCTGCTGCTCAGAACAAACCCAACATCCAGCAGTGCGGGCCCGGCCCAGCTGGGCTCCGTGGCCGCGGTTGCAATGCAGGGCGCAGGGCGCAGTGCTGGCCCGTCCTCACAGCGCTGAGGTCTCGGCGGCGGCTGCGGCTCTGCTGAAAGTGGGACCTGTGTGTGGGAGAGACGTGGGGCAGAGATGGGGACAAAGAGTGCATCTAAAAGGAATGGCTGCGTTCAGATCTGTGGCACTCCTTTCACGAGTCTAATGTGAACTCTTAGGTTTCTCTCTGAAGGAAAGTTTTGGGGTGAGGGGGACAAAAATGTGTTTGAAAAATTCTTCAGTTTGACTCGTCCCACAGTGCTAACAGAGCTCTGTTCGCTGTCTGTTGGGTTTTTACCATCTGTCTGCGTGTTTATTTGGCGGTTTAAATTTCAGAACCGTTTTAAGCCTCGACTGGTCTTGGTTGGACCCTTCTTAATGTTTGTGAAGAAGCTCACTGTCCCTGCAGGAGCCAGGAGGGTCTGGTGCACACAGCATAATGAGGGGCCGCGTCGTGCGGCATTCCTGTGTTTGTCCTTGTGAAGGGACTTGCAGATCCAGCCAAGGGAAGGATACTTACTTAGCTGTGCTGCTGCTCTGTGTAGGGAGTTTTGCCTTCCACTGGAACAGCTGCACTGGAAAATAACGACCCTGAGCCCATTAATGGGGTGAGGTGAGACATCGGGAGAGCTCCTGTGAGCATTCAGCTGAACTCTTCGCGTTGTGCTCCCAGGTGGTGTTATCTGTTTATTTGCTGGCTGGTGTTTGCGTTTGTAACTGTCCTGTGTTCCGTGTTTAAAATTTCTGAGCCCCTGCTGAAGGCAGGAGAAGTTGTACTAATAACCAGAGCCAAATGTAAAAAACAAAACAAAACGTCGCTGTGTTTGTGCTGTCAGCCCATCCCAGCTTGCTCCCACGGCAGTGGTTGCAGCTGTAGGACATACGGCTCTCGGTTATTTTCAGTATGGTGATATCTAGACAGCTTTTTTCAGAAAGAGTTTAAAGATAGCAGAACTGGGGTCATCTATGGATATGGTTCTAATAGTAACACAGACCTCCATCTGTTTGCCATTTACCTTTTATTTATTTGCTTATAATCTCTCTTATGGTTTTCATCTCTGCATTCATCTATTTTCAAGGCTTTCTTGGGGATAGTGTGGGTGGAGGAGCGTTCCACCACTTCTTGTTGATTTCATTTACAATTTAGATGAGGCTCGCTAACTTCCTAAACCCTAGAGGGCTGAAATTTCTTCTAAATACAGTGCTGTCTTCTATGTTGCTCCCAAACTCTGTGAAAGTACCACAAAGCAAAGCGTGTTGCAAAGCACAAGAGAGTAAAACGAATGGAAGCTTCAGGGTTGCTGTTTTGGAGGATGCACATTTCCAAAACTAAGTAAGGAAATCCAATGAAGTTGCTGTCTTCTTATTTTATTTTGTCCTGTCTTGTTTACTTGGTGGCGTGGCAGATGCTCTTTGTTTCCATAAGTTGCCCCCCGTAAATCTGCTAGAAATCTCGGGGATTGCTTTTATCCTGACCTTGTGGAGCTGGTGAAGCACCTTTGGGGCAGGTGGTTTGTTTGCTGATGGCAGGTCCTGCCTTCTCAGGGAGGGCCCTGTGAGCTCCCCAGCGTGTGCTCAGGCTGCGCTGCAGGCAGGCTCCCCAGCTGCCCAAGCTCCCTGCCCAAGCAGCCCTGCTCTCTGACCCTGCTGCCTGGCAGCGGGGCCTCAGGATGAGCCACAGACAGCCCAAGCGAGGAGAGCAGGCCTTGCTTTCTGCTGCCTTCCCCTGGCAGCAGTCCTCTTCCAGCAGCACAGCCTGCGTCCTTATCGCGTTATGGCCTTGAGGTCTGCAGTGAGGAGAACACTTAATGGGAACAGGAGAACATGGTGTTTCTCCTCACTAGATTCGTGTGAACGCACAGTACGTTTCAAGGGTTGTTCAGCTGCGAGGGCCTAGCAATTACATGAAACTTCTTTATAAAAGCATGCTGCTCGGAGTGATGTGACATCCTAAACTGTCGTTTCATTTTTCACCCTTGCGGCACTGCAGGACGAACTTACGGCAGTGAATGTAAAGCAAGGCTTCAGTAATCAGCCTGCCTTCTCTGGAGATGAGCATGGTTCTGCTAGAAACGTCGTCATCAACGCCTCTAAGGTAGGACGGGCCTTTTCAGCCTGAACGTTCACTTAACTTGCTCCCTAGCTGGCGGTGGTTACACTTGGTTCTCGACTGCTTTGCTTTCTAGTTGGAAGTCTTCGTGTTGAAGTTAATTACAGAATATAGGAACGCTGTGCGGCGTTTCTGCTACCTGCTGTTATCAGTCTGCAGAGGGAAGCTGGCACACAAGCTATCAAAATTGTCTAAAATGTTTTCTGACAAAGTAATTTTCTGCTGTTTGACTCTTAAAATGTGTAACATTTCATGGCTTATTGGAAAATGCAAATTTACTTCTACAGTGATGCTCTTTTATTTTAGCAGTGAGTAAATCTGAAATGAGAAGTGATACAAGTAAATTACAAGGTTCCTATTGTTACTGTTGGGATGATAAAGAGTTTCCTGTTACATTCTTCTGGTTTTGTTTGGAGTTGCCACCTGCAAGTACTTACTGTCTGCTATTTTAATTAATCTTGTTTTGACTACTGAGCGTAGCTGAGAACTCAAATAAAAATTCACAAGGAATTGCTTATAGTTGTTTGGAAGAATTATCAAGATAAGCTCAGAATCTGCAAGTATACTTATTAGAAAATCGAATGTCTTATTCTAACTGGCAAACCTGAAAATTAATTTCGATTGCAGTAACCTTGATATGCAAATGACCTTGCACAGCAATTCGAACCTTTCTTGGGCTTTTTTTTAATTTTTTTTTTTTGCATGCTGCTTTGGGATTGAAGCTGCTGGGGAGGGCAATCTTATGGTATTTTTCATTTGGAAGCTATGGAGTGGTAGTGGAGGCAGTGTTAGTAGGAGTCAGGACTCAGCAGCTTGTCCAAATCGTGGCATTTTTGCCTGCTGTAACGGGTGATGGAAAGACAATGAATGCAGTTGTTGTGACAGTAAGACTTGTTCTTAATAGAAGTGAAAACCAGGTATATAGCTGTGGTGTGCTAGA
The DNA here is from genome assembly GCF_023343835.1 of Lagopus muta. Lineage (NCBI taxonomy): Eukaryota > Metazoa > Chordata > Aves > Galliformes > Phasianidae > Lagopus > Lagopus muta. Next base: position 402,296 of record NC_064441.1, read on the forward strand.
ATGCTGAAAGGAGGGATGCTCTCAGGCAGTTGTGGGGTACACTGAGCCAGGTCCCAAATCTGAGCTGTGCAGCCCTTGGTGTGACGTGGCTCAGCGGACTTGCAGCCCAGTCCTAAGTGGTAGCTGTGTCTCTGGTATCTTTGAGGCCTGGTCTTCTTTGCCTTGGTTTTGGTGTTGTGCAGCTTCTTTGCTGATACTGCAGAAGTGTTGCAGGGGTACTTAGTGCCAGGATCTCCATCTTCTGTCTGCGAGGAACTGAAGTGTAATCTCATTAGGCTGATAGCCTGGACTGGCGCGATGGATCTCTATAGAGATGGAAGTCCCCTGTGCGTTCATGTGCAGTAGAAGCTTGCTAACTGCCTTGTCATACGTGTATTTGTTTTTCTTTTTACCCACCAGATTGGCGCTTACTTCAGCAGCATATTAGCAGAAAAGCTAAAACTTAACACGTTCCAGGACACAGGAAAGAAGAAACCACAAGTAAATGCCAAAGACAACTACTGGCTGGTTACTGCTCGCTCTCAGAGTGCAATTCACAACTGGTTCACAGATTTAGCAGGAAGTAAACCACTGACTGTGTTAGCAAAAAAGGTATAAGAGTACTGCTCCTATTTCTTGGATGTTGAATTGTACTGAACTGGTCTATAAGGATAAGGCAGTATTCATAAAACATTCCTTTTATTCATAAAAGGTTTAGAGTTTCAGATATATCTGCTTTCAAAAAAAAGTAAGTCTATAATTTTGTACCCTTTGTGCCTTTTTTACTGAGGTAAGAGTAATGCACAACTAATGAGATTTTGCTAGCAAAGAATAACATTGAGCTCTTAAATTTTATTCCTTGTCTTAGCATTCTGCAGTTCCTTAACAAAGAGGAGAATAAACTGAACAATTCAGTTTGAATCTAGAGGTCCCAAACACATGTGTTCATCCCACCAGTGAAGTGTAAGTAACTGGCTGATAAAGAACATGAGCTGCTTTGCCACCAGTAGGGTCACCAGCAAAACACGCTTTTCTGTGGCAAGCATACTGCTAATACAGAGTTTTCCTTTAACCCTGTTAGATGTTAACGTTATGAATAGAAGCACTACACAGATTTCTTTCATTGTTTATGCTTTAAAAAAACAAAAACAGAAATGGAGTTACGAGGAACTGAGCAAGCGTGTATAAGCATGTTAAAAGCCCCGTGAAACTAACTGGGTAGAGTCCCTAGAGTGACCTCAGAGGAGTCTTACTGAAAACGATCTGTGCTTTGTTTGCTGCATTGATGCACCTTTTTTCCTCCAGGCATTTTGGTAGTGCAGCATTTGTGCCTCCATTCCCTTCTGTCTCCACTGGTTATGAAATGTCTTTTTCTCATATTTAACAATGCTTTTGGAAGTGGTGCTACCTTTGTGCAGAAGGGTTTGAGAACCGCTTTGACAGCACAGGGGGACTTTTCACCCTGAAGTCTTGTGGGACCAACCCTGTTCTGCATGTGGGCAGGTGTCACAGCTGGCCAGCTTGCTTCCCTGGCACACTCCATCAGTACAGGCTCTAACCAGAGGCGCTGAAGATACAGAGAGCATCTGTGCAACTGAACTCTTAACCAAAATCTTGACCTGTCTTTATTTTCCAGAAGTTCTGAGGATCAGCTTGCAGGCCTCTTTCTGCACTTTGGATGTCCTTGGCAGAATTGAGAGGTTTGCTAGTGGTCCTGTAGGCATCTCAGAGCTGGGAAAGGATGTTACCGGGAGTAACCTTGGGAAAGCGTGGGGTGGCTCTTTTGTATTGTAAAGTCTCTTTGTATGTGTCTAGGCAATGGGTTTTGCCTAGAGGCTTTCCTGGTTGATGAAGAGGTCTGCTGCTGTCCTGGCAGTTAGCAGGGGAGGCCAGGGCGAACCTGCAGATCTACTGCTGTTTGCACTGTGCTGTAACTTGCTTCCCGTTTCATTTCAGGTTCCAATTCTCAGTAAAAAAGAAGATGTTTTTGCTTACTTAGCAAAATATTCTGTACCGCTGCTGCGAGCAGCATGGCTGATCAAAATGACATGTGCCTACTATGCTGCTATTTCTGAAGCTAAAATCAAGAAACGCCAGGCCACTGATCCAAATACTGGTAGGTAAACAGCTCTGATATCTAAATGCGTAGTGATAGCTGAAAGGACCTGCTGCTCTTGTTCGTTGCATCAGTGTTACTTAATGCCTGTGCAGTTAGAAATGCTTTTTAATCGGTTTTGCTTAGAATTGTGTGTCAAAGAATACAAAGAGCCGTGCAGCACAGCTGCTGCCCCACTGCTCAGTCACCTCCCAGCTGATTTGTCCCTCAGTCTCCAGGCATGGCTGAGGAGTTGGCTGTGCTGTGTCTTACCCACCGATCCCAGCCTTTGGTGGGGAGACAGGTGTGGCAAAGGCTGTGCGAAGTGGTACCCAGGAGCAACCTGAACTGCTGATGTAGAAAGCCTGAAACAAGATGCTGATTTCAAACATAAGTGACAATGCATGTATTTTAAGTACTGATGGCAAATGGCGCTGTCTGACACCAGGACAGCCAGCCAAACAATGAACACCTCTGAGGGACAAAAGATACCCTAATATTACCAAACTGCTCTCATAGCTCTTATACTCTACCTACGGCTTTTCCACTGCTTGGAATGAACTTTTTCCTCTTTTGTTCTTAAAGCATCTGTGATCAGATGCTGTTTTGCAGCATCTCCGTTCTGCTGTGAGAGATGTCTGCATCTTTCTACCAACTCATTCTGTTGTTTCTACCACTTTGCTTTGTTTTTTGTTTTTGTTCTTAGGCTTGTAACACTCATTTTCACTTTGAGTGTCTAAATAAAGCCCAAAAACCATCTTCTACCACGCTTTTTCAGCTTATTCTTTGTTATAGTTTTAATTAAAAAAAAAAAAGAAAAAAGTCTGGTGACAGAGAGCAAGGGGGGAGGCAATCTGTGGTTGCCCTATGCAGCACCATAGCAACTGCCCAGAATGTCGTGTCAGGTTGGGTCTCTGTGGGTTGCTGTGCTGCAGTGAGGTCAGTGAGGTTTGGTGAGGGATGAGCACAGCGCCCTGCTCCCGTGTGCTGCTGCTCCTGCTGGCATGGGGTGAATTGTATCTCAGTGATTTTGGAACTACCTAGCAGGACCACAAGACTCCATCTTTCCTACTCTCAGCTTTGCCTTCTGTCCTTCACACAGGGCTTTGTATCAAGAGAGCCTGAAACAGACTTTTCCTTCCCCTTCCTTTCTTTAAAAACGGGAGAGGTGGAGTCCTTGTGGCGTGGTTTGCTGCTGAATATGATGCGTTTGTCCCTTCCTCAGTTGTAGGGGTGGCTGCAGTACTGACAGGCTTTCTTGTGCACTGCTTCCCTGTCCTGCACTTGCTTCAGACCGTGCCCTGTTGTAGGAGGCAGTGACGCCGTGGTCCTGCTGGGGGTGTGCTGCAGCTGGGCAGCGCTGCGTGGGGGGCAGGCAGGCAGTAGCTGCAGGTGCTGCTTCTCTTTGTAAAGGACTTGGCCTGGGCATTCTGTGTGTAAGCCTGCACCGTGGCCTGCGAGCCAGGTTAGGTTATTTGGGGATGTAATTCGATGTGTGTTATCGTGTATTCTTTGACATTCCCCCTAAAGCTTTAGATCTGTGCTCTGGGGAGCAGAAAGGTGGTTGTGTTGTGATGTTTCTAACAGCAGCACAGAGATATTGGTAATTGCTTTGTGAGAATTTTTCTTTCCTACTTTGACATGAAAACAAGCATGATGTGGTGGATTCAGAATTGTTTCTCCAAAAGTGAGTGAACGTTTGAAGTAATGTAGCTAAATAGCTGTATGAAAACACTGAAATCCAATGACTTCATACAGAAATTTGGGTAGAAAAGCATTTAATGTATATTCTGTATGTGTTGACAGAACTGCCAGTTGCAAATTCAAAGGGGAATAGAAGAAGCAGGGCAGTAGCTGAGATCTGAGCTGGGTAGATATCGGTGAACAGAGCTGTGTCTGAGTTGTGTCAGAGTTCCCTTAACTCTGACAGTGAGCAAATTCAGATTGTCAAAGTAGTTGCATTGTTCATTCATAGAAGAGCTCATCTAAAACATGCTGCATGCAGGTTACATGCAACTCCATCACATGTTTGGGAGATACTAGCAGAAATCTCTGGCTGTTCCAGTTACACTGTTCAGAGAATGCCTTCCTTACCATTTTGTTTTTCCCAAAGCTTTATGTATATGATCAAGCAAGTTTGCTTTTTTCACTAATTTCTCTCAGTTATCCTAAATATTAAAGCACTTCTGAAGTGTAAGAAAAGCTGATAGCTTTTGGTGGGTTTGTGTGTTTGATGAACAGCGCCCAGTGACTTCCCTGCCGTAGAGCAGAGCGAATGAGTCGCACTTGCAGAGCTCTGCACTGTCTTGATCAGGATGACCTGAAAGGCTGCCTCAGAATTTGTGCATTCTCATCAGAGTCAAAATCCAGAGGAGTTGTCAGTTTCAGAGCGGTTGTAGAGAGGGCAGTATTGTATGCTAGCGCTTGTGCAAAGTCCTGCTCATTTTTTTTGTTGGCTGGTTTTGAAGGAAGAGGGAAGAGGGGAATAAATTCTGGAAGGAAGGAAGTACTGAAGTACGTTTATCTGTTTCAAAGCTGCTCAGAGGCTGAAGGCTGAACTCTGATGAAAGAGACAGGTGATTCCCTGGAGACATGGCTTGTCTCTGTGCTCGTACATCACGCTGAGCTAGCAGGCTGCTTACACACTTGACAGCATGTGTGCTTTGAGAGCAGTGCGCAGGGGAGGCACGTAAAGCTCCTGTTAATTCACAGTGGTGCTGCGTTATGCAACTGCGTGTTAATATTTTGGATAAATACTTTTCAACATGAATTTGTTGTGATCCTCACTGAGACAGAAACATTTTATCATCTGAAGTGTTCTAATTGTAAACTTATTTTGTAGAATGGACTCAAATTATAACCAGATACCTTCGGGAGCAGCTGGCAAAGGTTGCAGAGTTTTATCATGTGACTTCCAGCCAAGGCAGCAGCTCTGTAGTGATGCCTCAAGAGATGGAACAGGCCTTGAAGCAGTGGGAATATAATGAAAAATTGTCCTTTTACATGTTTCAGGTAATACTTTTGGAAATGAATGGATTTTTTTTTATGTCACCATTTTTAGAAAGTTGTGTTTTAGATAATTTTAGATATTACTGGTAATTCATGTTGTAAGACTAGAATAAATTTTAAATGCTAATTTATTTTAGAGATTTGCTAGCCGAAAAAACTTTGATTTGCTTAGCGTGCTTGAGTGCTATTGCAGTAATGTTCTCAATTATTCTCTTTCCTCCTGTATCATCCCATCTTTTAAGGGTGTATTTAACGACAGGCTCTGGTCACAATGGAACAGGAAGCCTTGGGTGTCAGAGCGGTGATCTGGCTGTTGAGCTCCACACATTTTTGCCCACACTTACCTTTGCAGTCTGCCAGGACTGCACCCGGGGTCCTCAGCCTCACAGCCTTCAGCTGGAGAGATCGTGCCTTTGTGTAAGCAGAAGTCCCGATGGACACTGTGACTCAGTGCTGTCTGCGCTCGAGCAGCGGTGCTGGTGGTTCAGGCCTCCAGGGATGAGTGCTGCTTTGCTCCTTGGATAGAAATGATGCTGAGACCTGGGCACAGCTGTCTGCCCACAGGGCTGCCATAAGGGTGTTTGGTAGGGCGGTGTGTGAGGGTCCTGGTAGCTGCTGTGAGCAATGAGAGTTAGACCAGAAATGACATAAAACTTGGACCTACACACTTTCTTTCTCAGCGCTCCCAGCTAACAAGTGGTGTGTTATTTAAAATCCTTTAAGGAAGGAATGCTTGAGAGACACGAGTACTTGACATGGATACTGGATGTTTTGGAAAAAATCAGACCTGCTGATGACGACATTCTTAAGCTGGTGCTGCCGCTCATGTTGCAGGTGCGTGTGTGCTTTAAAGCTGTGTAATTTACACAGTCAACAGAAGCATGACTCATATATTAAATGCTTCCAGGAGCTGTAGTGTTAAAATCAGTGTGAGCGTTTTTACACACGATGTGTGTTTGAAACCTATAGGTGTCATTACAGATTTCACACCTTATGATCCTTCTTAACTGAAATTGGTAGGAAAACTCCTGTTCTGCAACTGGCCCTGCAAAACAGAGGGAATTTTTAAGGGACAAGAGTATAGATTTGCATTTTAGATACTCTTTTGTGATCCTTTCTACTTTGAGCATATTGAATGTTAGATTGTTGATTAAAATGAAGATGTGAAGGAGGCAGTCTGGTAAATAATGTCTTTTTGTTTTAATTTCAGTACTCAGAAGAGTTTGTTCAGTCAGCTTACCTGTCCCGCCGCCTCGCTTATTTCTGTGCCAGGCGCCTGTCGCTGCTGCTGAGCGACGGCCCCAGCCTGGCAGCTGCACATCCTCCTCATGTGATGATTGCTCCAAGTAACCCTCCTCTGGCAGCGCCGAGCCCGACTGCGCCCGGTCCTGTGCTGAGCCCCGTGCAGCTCACCTGCTCAGATTTCCTCTCCTGCCCGCAGCACCGTCCGCTGGTGTACGGGCTGAGTTGTATGCTGCAGGTAGGCCCATGCTTGTTGCTCTTTGTTTTTGAGGCCACGATTGTTGAGTTTATTGGAGAACTGTGTGTCTGGGTCTGACGAGGTGCATAGGCTGTGATTTGAGATGCAGCTGCATCAGGAAAGTGAGAGGACTGTGGACGTGGAGTTAGCAGGAGGAGGAATGCTAGCCACTGCCCGAGGTGTGCTTGTGGAAGCATCTGAGGGTGCTGGTGCTTCGTGTGTCTGTCTGCAGCACTGCCACACGAGGGAGCAGCTCTGCCACAGGAGCGGCCGAACCGTCCCTCCGAAGGAGTGTTGTGGCTGCAGTAGTGCTGAGCAGTGTTCTCATCACCCGTGGACGTGCTCATTCCTGGCAGAACCACCTGTCCTTGCTGGGAGCAGCTGGGCTGAAGACAGCGCCTCACTGACTCCTGCAAGCCTTTGGCGGTTTCCTTGCTTCCTCCAGGTTGTCCTGGGTGCCTGGTGCCACTATGGACAGTTCTGTTTTTGTCAGGGCTACGGAAGCTTTATTGCCTTCACAACCTGCTCAGTTTTCAGAGCTGTGGATCAGAAGAAACTGCTTGCACTTATTGATTGGTGGTGGTAGGTTTGTAAAGAGCATACCAGGGGCGTGCTGGTGATCGTGGGACCACAAAGTCACAGGATGGGCAGTGCAGTGGGACCTTCTGAGATCAGGTAGCTATCCCCCTTGCTTAGGCAAGGTCAGCCAAGGCAGACTGTCCAGGACCATCTCCAGTTGGGTTTTGAGTATCTCCTCCACGTCTCTGGGCACCTTCCTCCAGTGGTGGGCAGCTCCCTGTCACAGGGCTGCTTCTGTCTCACACAGCTTCACAGCTTTGCCTTTAGCAGCCTTACAGCTTTCCTCTGATAACAGCACAGAGGATAATCTTTCTGTTCATCCTGTACTATTTATTTTTTTCCTCCTTGTGTGTGTATGATCTTTGTGTTTTTTCCCCACCCCTTTTTTTTGTACTGCCAGGCGGGTCTGTAGGATGGCCCTGAGGCAGATAAGCTCTCCAGCTTTTTAACAAAGTGTTTTCCTAGGCAATCTTTTTGCTGAACTACTGCTTTGAAGGCCAAATTTGGACCAGGAGAACTTCCAAACAAATTTTGCAGCAGCTTCAAAGATAAAAAATCAATTATATGAAGCAACTTCCATCACTTTAGATGATATTTAAGATCTGATCCAAAAGCACCGAAGCTTTCTGCTTTTGCTCTGCACAGCTCTAGATGCAGCAGGTTAATAGGTATCCAGTGGTAAGCCACTGCAGAAGGACCCTCTTGAAGCCTGTCAATGCAGTGTCTCTCTTTTGAAGTAAATGTTAAGTTTCTGGTGTATTTCAGTGTCTGGTGTTTTAGAACTTGGCAGAAGTATTCATTCTAGTCTCTTGAATTTTAATTTTTCATGTGTAGCTTCTTTCTGAAAGCTGAATACCAACATGACTTCCTTTTTTCTAAGACTCGTTCACATTTCATGGAGAGGATCTGTCTGGGATTAACTTTTGGTGATGTTCTTTGGTGGCATTATAAAGGCAGTAGAAATGAGAATTGAGAGAGCATATATGTAAATACAATTTTTAATAATGAGGGAGGAAAGTAACATAGCAGTTGAATTTCTTCAATGTGTGTGTGGACTTGGCTTTTGTTTCTTTCTCTGTAATTGCCCAAAACGATTCTAGCTCTCTTATTATTGGTACTGTTGGTCTTGTCTATCACGCACTACTTGTGTTCTGTACTGTTGCTTGCAGACTATAACTCTTTGTTGCCCAAGTGCCTTGGTGTGGAATTATTCCACAAATGAAAATAAGAACATTAATCCTGGCTCACCCCTGGATTTACTCCAAGCTGCTCCATCTAGTTTACCTATGCCAGGTGGAAACTCAACATTTAATCAGCAGGTAAACTTTTTTAATGTTGAGATAAATGCGATCTGTTCCGTATCCCAAGAAGTGACTGCGTTCATGACTGCAGCTGTAGGAGTTATTGATGTAGTTATCAATGTAGTTCAACTTCTAAACCAGCATTGTGCAAGTTGCAGTTTGTATGTCAGTCAGATAGTGATTTCTGTGAAAATATCAGTAGTTTTACTTACGTTCAGCTGTTTTCAGTTATTAAACAGAGATTACTTTAAGACGTAAAGTGGCAAATAAGAGGAGGTGTATCGTACCATGTCGTGAGCTGTGACTTTTCACATTGGAAGTTAAATTCAGATTGGAAATAAACTTCTGCTGGGTTTAACTTAAGTAAAAGAAGTTTTATTGTACCAGAAGATTCTTAGCAGATAAAAGCATTTGAACCAAACGTGCTCTAGTTAGTTGTTATCAAATACAGGGAATGTTGTAGAACATCATAAGATACCTTGCTGCTACTGAGGAACCCGTCACAAGCTTGAAATGAAAATTGAGACTTCCTACTGCTAACTAATTAGTAACTGCCTCATTTATAGGTTCGGGCAAGGATCTATGAAGTAGAACAGCAGATAAAACAAAGAGGTCGTGCTGTGGAGGTGCGGTGGTCTTTTGACAAGTGCCAAGAATCAGCTGCAGGTAAGGCAAGACGTAGTGAAGTAAGTGTTGGGAGTCTTAGGGTTAGCATCTGTTCTTTTTCTTTGAGTAGAAGCCTGTTGCACCGTGATTCATTGCAGTAATAGAGCATTTCTCCACCTGCACCTCAGTTCTTGGACTAGCAAAACAACATTAACATGAAAATGTTGGGTAGAAGCTAAGAATTCAGGTTTGGACTTTGTTACCTCTGGCTCCTGGAATAGCTGGATAGGTGAGAAAAAGTTTGTTTTCAGCTTAGAGAGGAGTGAGTAGGAAAGAGACTGGTTGGAAATTTGTATATAGAGCATACAAGTTAGAAAATACGCAGTTACTCTTTGGAGTGAGTACTGGAACTTTTTTTCCATGACAAAAATAAAGAAGTAGGTAGCAGTCAGGCTATGGAGGGTCTGAGTAGCCGCCCACAATGAAATGAACATCAAATGTGATCTGCTGCTCCCCTAATGCCGATAACTGTAGTGTCCAGCGATGCCTGAAGTCCCGCAGTGTCATCCTATTTAAACTTTTTCTTTCCCTTCTGACTCCTGCATCCAGGGGTGACCATCAGCCGAGTTCTGCACACCTTGGAAGTGTTGGATCGACACTGTTTTGACAGATCGGATTCCAGCAATTCCATGGAGACACTGTATCATAAGATTTTCTGGGCAAACCAGAACAAAGATAACCAAGAGGTAATGGCTGTATGCTCTTCTCACTGCCTAATCTGTAGACCGTGGATTTTATTCTTACTTGTGATAACTGCGTGTGCACGTGTATGGAACTGATACAACAGCTGTGTGTTTTCACAGTGTGTTTTTCTCCACTACTATTCAAGATTTCATTTATTAGAAGTAAGCAGCTCTTTGTCATTATAATGTAATTCTTAACTGGATTGTCTCTTGAACGCTGTCCTGAATGAGGTAAAATATCCACACCTTTAACATCTGTTGCAGAAAGTTGTGCATCAGTAGCTTTTAGAATATTTTAGTGTATTTAAAGTTATGTACTTTTATTTTTCCCTGTGCTTCCAGGACTGTGTTCAGAGATCATGAAAATCTTTATCAGAAGTCTTTAACGTTTTTGACTGCGCTCTGCACAGTGCAGCTGGCAGTGTCACTGGGTCTGTGTGTAACATTGGATTTTGAGTTTACTTGGAAATCGTTTGGGGGAAAAGAAGAAGCTTTAACAACACATTAATAAAATAAAATTCCAAGGTGGAAAATACTAGTGGATCTGTCATAGTTGCTGATGTTAATGTTGTAAAAGCTTTTTGGCAAAGTGTTTTATTTAATATACCCATCTTGTTTGTGATGGTATGTTCTTAGTGATTGGTGTTCATAATTTGAGCTTGTGTTGCTCGGAAACGTTGTGTAGTAACTATTAGTCAGTGTTGTACTGACTGCTGAGATCAACACAGTATGTGGGGACAGGGGGATGGGATCTTTGGGAATATTTCTGGAACCGGCAGGTAGGCTGAGAGACAAGGCAGGATTGTGTTTGTATTTCGGGCACACTTAGACTGTGAGAGAGGAAATGCAGCCACCTCATGGCAGCAGCAATGTCAGTAATTTGAGTCATCTGTTCTGGGCCTGGCCTTTCTTGGGCATGAAGGTTCCACGTTTTTTCAAGTTTGATCCCCTGCGGTCTAACTCAAAGCCATAACAATCCCTGAATTGCACGGCACATAGCAGCACTTGGCATGTCATGTAGCTCTGAAACTATTGTGTATGTCTGTGTTGCAATGTTAGCTTCTCTGATAGATTTTGTAATACGCATTTCATCATCACAGTTTTTATTGTGTAGCAGACATAAAATCCTGGTCCACTCTGGCTTTTTTCACTCTTTCATGGACGAAAGGATAACTTGTATGGTTTCTGTATTGAGTTTTAAATCCCTTTGTCATTTCATGCCATGGTCAGATTTGTTCTGTTTTTGTGTCTCTTTCCTTCTTACTTTCTGCTTTTCAGAAGGCTTTTCTAACTTCAACTACAATTGTATTTCCAGAATGTTTCTTCATGCTCCGAAGCACAGTATTGGTAATGCGTGTTCTGAAAGTACAGCGATTGCTCTGTTCTGTTCTTGCTGTCAGTTGTTGGCTATTATTACCCCTTTTTTCTGCTACTTTATGACCTGAAGTTGGGTTGCCTGGAAAACATGCCTGCTGTGGCCCTGAGCAGCACTCTTGAAGCCTTGGTACCAAGCACCTTTATGAGATCTGTCTGATTAATTTACTGCCAGTCTTCTAATGACGTAATCATTTACTCTGAGGTGGAGAATGCTGAGCTGTAATAAAACATGATTGTACAGAACTGGTAATGTCCCTGTGTTTGCAGAAGAGCTGTAGGAGATTGTAGGGAAAGCAGATAAGATTTTATATATATATATACATATATATATGTATGTATACACACACACACATATATATATATGTATATTTTTCTTCTGAGAGAAGAAAACTCTGAATGTTTCAGTAGTACTTCACTGGTTTGGGCCCATTGTAGCTTTGGATGCCCTCTGGGGCAGAGCAGGGCCTCCTGCCAGGCTGTGCTGCAGGCTGCAAATGAGCACGTTCCCACACAAAATCCTGTGTTTCCTTTCTTTTTTTTTTAAACCTACTCTCTTCCCACTTAATGAATTTAGGCTGTTTTTCCTAGGAAGGAAGTGTCATAATTTCAGAGGTCATGTATGTGCTGCCTTCAGATGGCGACCCATGCAAAGCCTGCTGTTCTGTGGATGAGATGTCCTCCCTGGACTCCTGCCTCCTGACACAACCATGCTGCTGACTTCTGAGGGTCACAACAAGAGCAGGGCCAGGGGAGGCAGCAGGGTGATGGGGGACAGGCTGGCTGCCAGGCCGTGGCTGCTTTGTTCCCCTGGGCAGTGCAGAGGCGTTAAGGGGAGGACAGGACCTGCAGGCACTGATGACAGGAGAGCAAAATGAAGAAGAGTGGAGCGAGGGGCTGAGCTGTGGCTGGACAGCGAGTGAATAGCAAACAGCAGTTGTGCTGTGTGTGACAGAGGGCCTGTGAGAAGCCGTGATGGCGAAGCCCCACACTGTGACCGCGCTCAGGGCATCTTGGCCAGCAGTGGTTGTCTGGGCTGTGTGAGCAGCCTGTGCAGGAAAATGCAGGGACACATAAGCACACATAAGCAGTGGGAGGGGTACTGGAGAATGACACTCCATAGCGGAATATTTTAGCTGTTGTTGGATGAATAGAGAAAGCACTTGATTTTTAAGAAGTGATGTTGAATTTCTTGACGTCACTATGGAAAATCTTGAACCTTCCTGGAAATTTGTGCACTTTGTTGTTTTCTAAGTTCAGGTCTCTGAAATGTGTTCAGAGCTTATGTCCACTGTTATGTTTGCAGTCCAGCTGAATTCTTAGAATGTTGAGAGTTGTTTTTTATTTTAGAGTGAAATTATGTTTTTAAACTTGGTTCTCACGAAAGGGCTTGTAACAGATGCCGGGAGTTAATATTTGTCCTTCTGAGATCACTTTGCTGGAAATGAAACAAAAAATCCACCCCCTGTGTCTGTGGGAACAGAGGGCTGGTGGTGCTGCTGGGTTCAGGACAGCAGGAATTTAGCAGTCAGACTGATTCTGCCTGAGGGACCCAATCTGGGTGTGCTGGGACTCAGGATGGGAGGAGAAATGAGATGTACACTGAATTGTCTGAGGAAACAAAATCTATTTCCATAAACACTGAGAAAATAGAGAATATTTGGAGCGTTCTTGCAGTATTGTAAATAATGTGGTTAACATTGGTTCAGCTGCTTGAACTGCTCCGTTAGCTATGAGATGCAGTTTAGTAGCTTGTGGTAGCAATGGTAATGAGAGGATGGTTGGACTTGGTGATCTTGTAGGTCCTTTCCAACTTTGTTGGATTCTATGATTCTATGTTCTGAAGTGTGGCTGGGCAGCTATTGTCACCTTTATGGTTTCAGAAAATTCAGCATAACGTTTCTGCTCACCTTGGCTCCTAAGGGAGTTAGTGCACAGTTTCTCTGGACAGAAACATAAATTCAGTGACTTAAACAACTGGCAGAGCCCTTGGCAAGAGCACACGGCTTGTTTTTTCCTTTTGCACTAGACAGCTTCAGAGCAGTGGCTAATGCTGCTGCTGGGACAGCGTCTGCGTGCCCTGCGGCAGGGAGCCGTGCGCCAGGTCAGTCCCTGAGAGGTGTGAAAGCAGCGAGGGCAGGCGGGGGAACCTCCTGGGCTGAGGTTTGTGCTGGGCAGTGGGCACTGCGCCCGGCATTGCCTGCTCTGTCCCAAAAAGAGGTTCTGCAGCCTGCTGCTCAGCAGTGGCATTGCTGGAGTAGAAGTCAGACTTGTTCCTTGGTAGCAGCATTAAGTTAATAATAAAAGTGAGGACCAGTGGGAAAAGAGCTGAGTTATAAAAAGCAGTTTTAATAATACTTTTGGCTTCCTGTCTCCAAGTATATCAGAATGGTAACACAGGAGAGTACTGAAAGGAAAGTATTAAGCATTACTACTTCTGCTGCTGCATTTTTTTTTTTTAACTGAAAAAACCCCAAGAACTCTTTTCTTGTTCTTCACGGACTGCTCTGCTTACAGGCAGTGATGTGACACCTCTGGTTTTCTCTGAAAGGCTGATGGCTTTCAGAAAGTGATAGCTACCTTCTGTCATAGCTAGACTGGCTGAGCAACGGGTTTGAGTGGGATGATGTCAAGCACACAGCTTCTGTGCCTGAAAGCAGTGGGTTCGGTCCCCAGGCACTGATGTTTATGGCCACTGAGGGTTGAGCACAAGTCCCTTCCAAACCCCCTCATGCGGAGCTCTCTTGGGCAGTGGGATGTGCGTGAGGTATCCAGAACTGGTGAAACCCCGCAGGACGAGGTGCCACCAGCTGTGTTGAGCTCCCCTGTCTGATGCAGCATTTCCTCTTACAGGACGTGAGGTTTGGAGGCAAAGAAGGGGCTCTGTTCCCCTGACCAGCTCTCCTTGAGCTCTGCCTGGCATCTGCCCTGCAGAATGTGGACATTGGGCAGAGCTCAGACCCATCTCACGTCCTCCTGAAATGCTCTGAGTGAAAACACGATCTTGGTGCAGCTCTTCCAGGCAGCAGTTTGCACCCTCTGAAACATGGTCTGCTCTGGGGGCTGGAACATCTGCAGCTGCAGAATCCCAAATTAGATAAATCCAGAACCTGATTATTTCAAGCGGCGCTGCTGACTTGCGTTCTTGGTGTGCTTAATTAAGTAAATGCAATCAGCATCAGAGGGGGAAATCATGAGGTGCTGCCATGGGAGCCGTCAGGGGAGGAGGAAGCGGTGCAGCAGGGCGGCAGCCCGGCCCTCCCACGCTGCTCTGAGCATTGCTGTGGCTGCTTCTGAGGCCCTGCGAGCAGCACACTGCTGCCTGTGCTCAGCATGCAGCCAGCACTGGAGCTTCCAGCACTGTGCAGAGCCGTGCCGTGTGGTCAGCTGCTTCAGCTGCACTTTCCTCAGCCTCTCAGCTGCAGCCCATGGCCCATGTTCCATGACCTTGGTGTAGGTGGAGTTTTGGTGATGACACCTTGCCAACACAGGTCTGTATGAGTGGGTTTCAGTATCACCTGTATGCTGAGAACTGGCTTTACTGCTGTGTGTGCCAGTTCCCAAGTACCGAAATCACCAATTTGAAGCATGTATGAGGTGTGTGGGTGCAGCTCTTGGCTGGACGAATACCCCGATGTTTTCTGTGTACATACAGAACTTGGGAATCCGCACTGTAATTTTGAAGGCGAATGATCACTTACAGCCATCCGTCAGCAATGGGTTCCCTTGGAAACAAGTGCTTCTGCCAGAGCCAGCAGGCATTGCAGACTTCGAAGCTGTCCCCGTCTTCCCCCTCAAAAATGCAAAAGCATGATAACATGGCAAAGCACGGCTGGTGTGTAGCATAGCTCTTACAAAATATGGGTTGTCTAAATGTGGATATGTACTGTTCTTAAAAACGTCTGTTAGGAAGGCGCAGGTGGGAGGTAAGATGAGCAGTTTGGTTGGGAGCTTTCTGACTTTGGTTGTTTGATCCTCATGCCTTCAGTGGTTGTGGTGTTTTGGGGTTTGTTTTGTGTGTGTGTGTGTGTAGGTGGGGTACTGGTAATGATCTGGAAGCCAATGGAGGAGGCCTGGAATAATTTGTGCAAGGAAGCCATGAACTTGGTGTAATAGCTGTGGTTGAGAGATTCTGTGGATATTTTTCCTATTTTGCCCTTTTCTTGTGAAGTGACATTATGTTACAAGACAGTTTAGATTTGATTCTCAGCAGTGAGAAAATAGTGATTTTCCTCTTTTGCTTCTAGATCATATTAGAAAATAATATGAATGAAACACCCCTGTGTATCCAGTAGTAGTAAAGAGCAAAACCTGCTTTCTTTCTCCATCCATCAGAAAGCCCTTGCTCAGAGTTAAGCCTACTGGCTGTATATGTGAGATGCCATTCTGTCTCTGTTCTGCACAGGCAGCCCCCAGCGACGAGGCCGTGGTGATGCTGCTGTGTGAGTGGGCCGTGAGCTGCAAGCGGTCTGGGAAGCACCGGGCCATGGTGGTGGCCAAACTCCTGGAGAAAAGGCAAGCAGAAATTGAAGCAGAAGTAAGTCCTGTCTCTATCTGGAATAGCATGAACAGTACAACTAAAAAAGCAAGGATATTTCTAAGGAAAGATTGCCTTAATCTCTGTCCTTTGCAAAACAAGGTAAATTTGATTATACTTGGAGCACTGGAGATTTTCTCATTGATTTACAGTTTTGGATGGCATCTGTGAGCCCTTGTGAGCCCTGTGTGTCCGTGAGCTGCTTGCCCAGCTGCTGGGATGCTGCCTTGAGGGAGCTCTGTGGGGCGCAGGGCGGCTCTGTGCTCCCACTTGGAGGCTCTGGGACGGCTCCAGACTCGGGGTTTATTTTGAGGCCTAGCTGCAGTGTGACTTGTATCTCACATTGTGTAGAACTGCCTTCTTTTTTAGGAGAAGTGAAAATGTTGCATTGGAGAGCAAAACACTGTAGTGGCATTGTTACGAAAACTTGTGTCTGTCTGTTGTGGTCAGTGACCACGCTGCATCCTGCAGGAGCCAACACCTCCCCTGCTGCATCCCCATGGTGCTCAGCTCCATGCTGAGTGCACAGCAATGACTGTGCTGCTGCCGCCCTGGAGGGGCTTCAGGAGGAGGCATTGGCCCTGGTTGGTACTGTGCTGTCATTTGCACAAGTAGGAGGAGCTACTTTTTGCCTTTGCTTTTGAACTGGAAGTTCTGGATCTTAATTTTTTTGCTTTTATGTGAGAGCACATCACTGCAGAAGGTGCGTTAAGAGGCACGCCTCAGCAAGCCATCCAAAGTGATAAAAAAAACCACCGCACTTCAGAAGTGACTAAACTGAGTAGGGGAAAAAAAGTCATTCTAGATCAAGACTGGGTTTTATGAAAAGATGGGAAACAATCACACTATAGTTACTTCACGTGTAAGTTTTGGAACTCTGCATGTCTGTGCATAGACGCACGCTTTTTTATTTATTTAACTCTGCAGAGATGTGGTGAATCTGAAGTCCTGGATGAAAAGGAATCTCTGTCTTCGGCCTCCTTGACAAGTTCCAGTCTTCCTGTTTTCCAGAATGTCCTGCTGAGGTTTTTGGATACACAGGCTCCCTCACTGTGTGAGTATTAACTCATCCCAAGAAGGTCAGAAACAGCTGGTGTGCCCCTGACTGCTGGAGTTACTGCCTGGTTGTGGCAGGTGTTTTGGTTTCTGTCATGATCTGCTCCATTCTCTTAAGCACTTATTTTTTAAAATTTCCTGCCTTGTTATAGGCTCTTCATGATCCTTTTTTTTTTCCTTTCTTATTTCACAAAATGAAAATTGGAAGAAGCAATACGTATTTCTGTTTAGGCCTTACAAGATCTGGGGAAATTACTGGCACTATATGCGTAGCTAACATCAAATGCTCGCATTTTTGACAAGTTGTAGTGGAAGTGCTGGCTCACAGCCTGAAGCAGTGATGGAGCACCTGGTGGGAAGGCAGGGTCTGCCCAGGAGAGCTCAGGTGCATGCAGTACACCTGAGTGACTGGAAGGGCTGGAGCCACGATCCACCCCTTCTCAGACCTCATTTAAGGGTTGGCAGTGGAGGCCAGGTGTCTCTTATTGGAGATCCCTGACTACTTGAGGACTTTCAAAGGTGAGGAACTTTTTTTCCTTTGTTTCTTCATCTGTGGCTGCTGTCTCTGGATTCTTTCTTTTTTGCTGCAGCCAAAGACCTTGCCACCTTGCTATAATGGGATCGTTATAGCTTTACTCTACTGCACATTCATAGTGAGCATTGCACACAAGCAACAAAGTTGTAAGCTGTTAGCTGACAGATAGGTGGGCTGAGTAAAGGGTCTTTGTTGTAGGTTGCTCTAAGAAATGCACTAGTCTAATAAAACCATATGTTGTTGTAGCCTGTGTTTCTCATATCTTTAGTACTAGAGATGAGCGCTTTTTTTTCTGGTGCCCTTACATTGAAGTGGGTTTTAAGTGGTTTGAAACATGATGATGAGAACTCTCAACATCTGAGGAAGGAGAAACACCTGAAGAAGTTTTTGGAGACTTTGGAGTGTTGGTGTTGCTCTATTTTGGTGTCAGCAGTGACTCAAGTTTTACTAAACCATGCAAGCTATTTATGTTATTTAGACTTGAGTTTCTGATTTCCTTGTTTCAGATGTGGTCTTATCCTTCTCCACGTGGGCATCTCTGTGGGACAGGGCGGGGAGAAGCGCTGAGCAATGGTTTATCTGCTTGAAATGTTCCTTGGGATTTTTCGTGACAGAACTAATTTTGTTGAGGGATGCTGTTTTTGTGGAGCTTGAGCTTCCGTGTCTCTAAGCCTGAAAAGCACGACTGCTGTATTTTGGCTGAGGGCTCAGCACTTAGTGCACAGGTGTGGTTTTGTGATGTCTTTGTGCCAGTTCCAGCAGCTTGCTGTGCAGCTCAGGGCAGGGGAGGTTTGGATTAGAACTGCTGTATTTGTGGGCTCAGCATTGCAAGTTCTGTAGTGCAGAGTAGTAGGAGCTTCAAAAATAGGGGCAGAAAGCAGGTTAGGGTGAAAATTGAAAGAACATCTCTGTTTTCTGTGGGGGAAACACTAAAGTAGTTCTAACTGCTTATCTGTAAATTGCCTTCCAGTTTGACAACAAATGAAGATTCTAAATAGAAAATGTGTTATATATTGAATTAGTTTGAACTCGTACTGCATAACTGACTTCTAAGTGTATTTTGATTTGAATTTGGTGGCTCAATAGCTGGAGGTTTTGTTGCCAGGTAAAGTTGTGGTATGCAGCTGTTTTCTGTTAACTGTGTTACTGCAAACCTTCCTTTGTTACAGAACAAGTCAAATTAAATATAGCTAGGACAAATGAGAACTTAATTAAAAAAATACATAGCATTTTGCTTTTAATGGGCAAAATATCAGGCAGTTTCTAATACGCTCTTTCCTGATGTTTGCGATAACACTTAGTGGATAAGTTGAAGTACGCAGAATGAATTCCTTGAAAATACTTTAAAAGCTTTTCCATTAAAAATGTAAAAGCATTGTCAAAAAACAGTGAAATCTACCCTTGTAATAGAATTTTGGAGCAGAAGGACAGAGTTGCCTGTTATAATCCAGAGCTTCACAATAATTTTTCTGCACCTAAGGGATGTCCTTACCCTCTCTTCCCGTCCCTCTTTTTATCTGTCTGTTTATTTATTCAATTTGTCTTTGAACTGCTGACCAATGGCAGCTGCAGCGGGCACAGATGGGGTGGGATGCTGTGGCACCTGCTGCCTTTGGAGTTCTGGCACGTGCCTCCAGCTGACAGCAAAGCAGAGCCACGCTGCTTGTGTGCCAGTAGGTGGGAAATGGTTTGTTCTGTGGAGGCACAGATAATCCGTCCAGGACACCCAAGCCACTTTTATCAGACCTCTCAACCTTTAGCACGTGAACTTGCTGGGATTTGCATGTTGGGTGGCTAAGAACCAGGTATTTCCATGTTGGAGTTACAGTCCTGTTTTTTCTGGTTTTTGGCTAGCTGACCCAAATAGCGACCATGAGAAGACAGAGTTTGTGAATTTGGTGCTGCTGTTTTCTGAATTCACTCGACATGATGTTTTCTCTCATGATGCATACATGTGCACTTTAATATCGCGTGGAGACTTGTCAATTACTGCAACTACGAGACCACGTTCACCTAATGGGGAAGCTGTGGATGAGCGCTATTCTAAGGATAATGATGTTAAAATAGAGGTAATGCTTCATGTTGTTTCTCCCACGTTCAGTACTTGATTTCATAAAATGTGGATTTTCACCAAGGTATTTCAGATACAGGTTTTCTTTTTAACTTATTTTTAATCTCCCTTTGTCTGGCCTTCTATCTCTGACTGGAAGTGGACTGGAAGTGATCCTTTGGCTGTGTTTTTGTGTGTAACTTAAGTATTGCTGTTTTAGTGAAAATATACTGAGCTAAATAACTCTGGACAAACAAAAATGCATGATGTTGGCTTCTGAATCTAGCAGTGAAGAAACTTACGTGCAGGTAAGCTCTAATGAGGAGGAAGGAGAGCTTTTCGCAGGAGTCTGGAGGAAGCTGTGCTCAGGAGCTCGCTGTGTGCTGAACAGCCACAGATGTCCATACGAACTGGGTCATAAAGCAAATCCTTGTGACTCCAGTGTGCACAGTTCGTGTGCAGTCCTCAGTCTTCCATCAGATGAGCGTTTCTCCATCTTTGCTAAAACGAGTGAAAAAAGAAGGCACCTTTAAGCTGCAGAACGTGGGCTACATTTGGACTTGGATGATGAGACTCAGCCCTCTGTGCTTCTCCCAGTGCCTGTGGAGCTGGCGGCCAGCTAAAGCTTCTCTCATCTTTACCTTTCATTCCTTTTATACATCTCTTACATAGGGCTCGGGGCCAAACTTGCCCTAGGATGTTGGGGTTGTCCAAGTAAACCTTGCAGGCGCGAGAGTCCCGTTCTGTAGGTGTCCCTGGGAGCAGAACTACTTGCAGGGATATGCTGTAAACCTTTGTTTCTCCTTCAGCCCCTTCTCCCTTCTACTGCTTTATGGATTTAGGCTTGAGAAGTACTTCTGTGAATCAAAAGGCAGTATGTGAAAGCTTCCAACCATCACTACTTTTTTCTTATTTAAATAGGTGAAATGCTTGGGTTTACCTGGGACCAGTTAAATAGGTCATCAGTACAGTGTGACTGATGCTTGTTTCTCTCTCTGACAATTCTTAGGATCACAGCATTATGGAGCACATGGGCACTGACTCAGGACCCACCAGTATCTTTGATGATGTAGACAAGGGTGACTTTAAGGCAGATTTTGGTTCAGAATTTCCAGTAGGTTTAACTTTTGGCTTTCCGCATGCCTTTGGTGCTTGTGTTTGCTGCCTGCTGTTGTCACCAGGAACGTTCTGTGCCCCTCGTGCTGCCTGGCTGCTTCCACCAAGAGCCAGTGCTGTCGGCGCCTGCTGTGTTCTGCCAGTGCATCGCCTCTGTTCTGTGCATCTGCACTGTGTGGCAGCGCATGGCTTTTCTGTGCAGCCCCTTGTTGTGCATGTACATGCAGATGCACACTAATGCTCCTTCCCTTCTCTCTGCCCACTTGCTGGATACTGGACACACTGTGTGCGCTTGGCATCTGCCATAGTAATGGTTTCATGCCTGCCTGCTGCAGTGTCTTTTGTCCTCCATCGCCTCCCACTTCACCCTGTTCGTTGTATTCCCTCTGGATTTTCTCATTTCTGTATCCCAACTGTTTATGTGTAGAAATTGCTCTGAACTGTAATGTTTTGGTTATTTCTTCCCTCATGGAACACTTCTAGTTTAAAACCTGTCTGATAACAATGAGATTCACGTAGAAATATAACTTGTATATGTAGCTGCTTACATTTCAGCACAGATTACCATTGCCCTTGTTTTGTCTATCTCTGAAAAAAAGCTCAGATGCTTATAAATAATCTTGTCTTTGGAATTGTTGAATTTAAAAAGTTAGAGGTTACTTATCTCAAACATTTGTTTTACATGACTTAGATTTTTTCTCCGATGCCTGGGGAGTCCTGTGAGAACATGAACTCTTCTTTAGACAGAAGAATTTCGGTTGCCAGTGAGAAGTCAGTCAAGAGGGAAGGGCTCAGAGAAGTGATTTTTCCATCCAACTACGACCTCCTTCGTCATCTGCAATACGCGACGCATTTCCCAATACCTCTGGTGAGTGAATTCTGGTTGGGCACAGAGCAGTGTTGGCTGTTGTGATGGCAAATAAAAGCACTTGAAGGAAGAAGTGTTCACTATGTGCAGGGAGCAGAGCCAGCTTCATTCGAGGGCTCCCAATCAGCTCTCGTGAGGCTGCTCCTGCTGCGCGTGCCTGCTGTGTGCTGCAGGATGTGCAACGTGCAGGAGCTTCATCTTACCAAAGGAAAACGTGCTCCTGGACAAGTGCCTGAGCAGTAGTGATTTATGCTAACCCAGCAGAGAAGGGAGATGGTACTACATTGCCAGTGCCACATTCCAGGGTTTGATGGAGGTTTGCTCAATAGAAAATCTGATCTAGTAGTTGGACTAACGGATGAATACTGAAATATCTGAAGTGTGATGGATGGAATGGTGCTATTTCCTTCCTCCCACTTCCTCTTGTTTGTAGTATGGCTTTTGGGCTGCTTCTGTTACTCTGTTGGCCTGGGACCTCATGGGAACTGCAGAGAACTCCGTGAGCAGCGTTCCAGATCCCAAACCCTCGTTTGGTTGATTTTTAGATATTTATTTACGTAACGATACTGCATGTTTGCTGCAGTACTGGGCAGAGGGCCCCAGGCTGAGCGGGCAGGAAGTGGAGTGTCTGCTCAAACTGTTCTGGCTTTGTTTAGAAACAACAATGGTAATTGTTAAGCAGTGTTGAATCCTACCAGTACAGGAGGTGTCAGCTGGTGTGTGATGTGATTCCTCCTGGCCTCCCGCCTTCCTTGCTTTAATTTTGGGTTGCTACAGGTGATTTGTTTTCATGAGAATATTGAATCAGCTGTTTCTTTTCAGGCCGGTTTTAAGTGCTTGCTTGAAGTCTGATTTATGTCTTGCACCATGTAAGTTAGTTATTTTTGTTTCTGCCGAAGTTTTGGTCAGAAGGAGTTAATCCTGGCAGTTTGACTTTGAGCAAATTGTTTTTTCACTGTGATTATCATCCATTCTATAAATACGTTATTTGTGGAAGTGCTTGTAAAAAATAAATAAAAATAATAGTGTGTGTGTGTATACATATATACATAAATGCTTTTAGTTACTGCTTTATAAATTTTTATGAATACAAGCAAAGACCACACAGTGAGTATTTCTGCTTACTCTTTATTCTCATTTTACAGTTGCCTTGAATCTTCTGTACTCACATGTTGCTGGCTTTTAAGTTCAGTGCAGTAGCATCACAGGAGGGCAGTGGAACTTGACAAGAACAGAAGGTTTATTTATGGGAATTACGGGTGAGATGTAAGCAGATGCAATAGTTTGTTAATCAGTGGAGCTTAACACTGCGTTCTAGATTGAGTAATGCCCTTTAAAATGCCTTTGGGTTAATTGTGTCTGTGAGAAGCTTTGCAGGCCATGAGCTGCTATTTGGAAACAGATCTTTACTTCATTCCACCAAGCTCTTCAATCTATTAAGAATACAATATTTTACTTAGGGAGAGCCCAAAGTATTTACCATAAATACTAAGAATGTATATTTGGGTGTGTCTCAACGAGCTTTATTACACATTATTGCTGACTGTTCATAGGTTGGTGCTGATAGCTGCAGTATTTCCAAAAAGCAACACCGAGTGCTTTGCTGGTTTGGTGATGTGAGTCTTCTCATCCATCCAGTGGTAATGTTGGTGGTAGCAGCTGTTTCCAGTTCCACAATGGCTGTTCAGGTTATGTGTTTGCACATCTTTTCTGGGTACTTTAGAATCAGTACATTTGCACCCGCTGCTCGCTTTGGTGCTGTGCCTCTTCATCTGTGGAAGCCTTTGCCTGTTTGGATGCCACAAAAGCCTCATTAACTTTCAGTCTGAATACACTGGAAAGACGATAATACAGAATTGGGTCAAAACAGAGGTTTGATACTGCAAAGAGCAAGGTAGATTCTTTCGCTTGAAAGAGAGTTTGCTTCAGAGAGCAGCTGGTTATGGTGTCACTCTGGCTCAGAGTGTAAGGGATGCGAACGACGTGGTAGGGAAGGAAGCACAGCAGGTAGGCTGCTGTTAGCAGCAGTATGCTCACCAGGGCTTTCTTCACATTGGGGTAGCTCTCGCTGTATTTGTTTTGGTAGAGCTGTCTGACAACGAGGAAATTGGAAATGAGTATCAGGGCTGAAAAATTCAGGAATATTGCTGTGCACACAAAGTTAGTAAACACGTGCCAGTCTCTCCCAAATTTTGTTTTGAGATCGATGCACCTTGCGTTAGGTCTTTCTTCAGTGGTTTTTATTGGAATAGCCATGTTAGGCACTGTTATAAGGAGAACCATTGTCCATACGACTGCAGACAAAACCTTGGCAAATCCAGGCTCTTGAATGCGATAGATCTTAGAGCTGTGCGTGAGCTGAAGGTAACGATCCATGCTTACAAATCCCAGGAATATAATTGATAAATACATGTTCAGGTAGATGAGACAGGCTGTCACTTGGCAGTGGAATATCTGCAGTTTCCAGGGCGCAACGCCTAGGTCAACTGTTATCTTTACTGGCAACGCCAAAGTCAGCAAGAAGTCTGCAGTTAGGAGGTTGGTTAAGTAGATGCTCATACACTTCTGCTTCTGACCTTTTCGTGTGAATGCCCACAGCGCAAAACAGCTCCCCAGGAAACCCGTAAGAAAGATCAAGTAGTAAAAATAGGTGAAAGGTTCTAGTTCTGTTTTGATGTAGCATTGTGAAGCATTGTTTGGCATTGTGAACTTCTTGTGTGCTTTGCTGGCTGGAGAGATCAAGAACCTACGAGAAACAGCCGAGAAGACATCAGCTTTTCTGAGCAATATTCATTGTTCTCTGAGAGTTTTGTGTGTGTGATTTCATGAGAAGATGCAGTCAGGACAAAATATGCGTTTTTCTCATCCTGCTTCACAAATGTTTGAGAGAGCTTTTTTCTCCTGTCAGAAATGTTTGGGAATGCATAGGATTTGTTCTTGGAAGCATATAGACTTCTTCTCAGCAGTGTTTCCACAAGAGCAGTCTTTCAGGTTGCGTGCGAGGCTCAGGAAAAAAAAGCAAACCCACAAAAGCTATGAAACCGCTTCAGGTTAAGCGTCTGGTTAAAGACGGTCGCACGAAACTTTGCAGCTTTAGGGCAGGTGAAGCTGCATTTAAAAATGAAGGGTAATGTTGTAGCAATCTCGCTTTAGGAAAGTATATTAGAAGTTTTGAGGTTAGTGCCCTGTCAAGCCAACGTGCAATGCGTTGGCTGGATGGCCGGGCAGTTCTCAGTTCTACGTTTTTGCTGTCTCTTTCACCTGAGCAGAGGGTAAAGGAATTGCAGATTTAAATCAAGCCTTTTAAAAAAAGGCATGTTTTGGAAACAGCTGCTATCAAATAACTTTGTTTGCCTTGTTTTTAGGCTTCACTAGAAATTAGAGGGAAGGAAAGTAGAAATTGTGCTATTTTAACTAAATCTGCTACTCAGCAACCACACTTTTTTGTTTGCTACGCTGACGGACTGCAGCACAGTGTCAGCTACACAGGAGGTACGCTAGAGTTCCTTGGGATGAAGGGCACCTCAAATAGCCTAAATCTGCATCAGTTTTTATAGCACTACATTATTCTGATTGTCTAATGCACAAGTGAAGTGCTGCATTTTCACACTTGCTTTCTGCTGTAAATCGCATATCCAGATGAACGTAATTTGTGTTTCAGTAAATACAATTGACTGCAGATACTTGTAGAGTGGTTTAAAATGCCTAGAAAGGCATTGCCTTTCTAGCTGGTCTCTGCTGTCTTGAAGATGTACCCTTTCACAGCGGGTTTGGGCACAGGCAGTGCTGCCCAGCCCAGGCTCAGGGCTGGCGTCCCCCTGCACAGGCAGTGCTCCCTGGCTCCGACGTGCGCGCTGTGCTGGGTGCTGCTGACAGCTGGGCTCCTGGGCCTGCTGTGCCTGCACTCTGCACGGCTGGACTTCAAGCCCTGGGTTTACCGAGGTGTAGGCAGAGGGAAGCAGACAAGGACTGACAAGCACGTACCTGTCTTAGGGCCCTGGGAGGATCCGGAGCAGCAGTCTGTTAGCATTTGGTGTCTCTCAGCATGTTTTCTCATGGTGCAAGAGCAGGTTAATGTTTTCCCCTTGCTGTCTCTGCTGTTTTTTTTTAACATGTCTGTGGTTTTTAAATGCTCTGGCTGACGCAATTAAAACCAGCGTTCAAGCAACCGAGGCACATGAAAGTTACCTGGAGAAGTGACAGCAGGATGTGAGCCCCCGTGGAGCTGCCCTCTGGTGCTGTGGTTGTTCCTTTCCTACAGTGCAGGCAGGGGATGCACGGGGATGGGGAGCCCAGTGGGGGCAGCTGGGGGAGCACCGTGTGACCTGGGGGGGGAGGTACTTCTATTAGGAGTTAAAACCTTTAGAGGTTTGCCAGGCACTACTAAAACATTGGCACTGAAACCTGTCTTGTTAGTGCCCTGGTAGTTGAGAATCCTCAGGAATTTACATACTGTGCACCAGAGCTATGTGAAAAACCAAGTTAAGAATGTCTGGTTTTAGATCTAGTCATAGGCTGAAAGTTCAGACCATATTTGTTGAGATGTTTGCAAAGCTTCTTAATCTGGAGTGCTCCTTTGGTAAGCTTTGAGCAGATGTGGGCTGATGTTATACTGTTGTGCTCATCGTGCAAGGCTAAGCTGCACGGTACCACTTACTTTTTAACTTGAAATGCAGAGTTCGGTCTGTTTTCTGTGCATCTCCCACACAGGCCAGCTCCGTTGTGCAGACTGGGATGGAGAGAGGCCAAAGGGAGGGAAGGGCTGTGAGCTGCCGTGGGTGGGAGCGGGCTGGTGTGCTCTGGAGCTGTGGGGCTCTGTGGCGGAGGCGCAGTGTGAGGGCAGTGGTGAGGGTCTGCACACACTGTGCCCTGTGACAGCCCTCGGCCCATTCCTGGCTCTGGGTGTGGGGGCGCTGCACTGAGGGATGCCTTTGGCCCATCTGGGGCTGGCCCCTGGGGAGCTGCCTGTGCTTTCTGCCTCTCCGCAGGCTGCTGCGGGCTCATTCACAGTGCGCTCCTCAGGGCAGGGTCCAGTGGGACCTGTGTTGGTATTCTGTGCTTGTGGGGCTGGGCCGGGCCTGGATCTGTGCTGCTGAGGGTTTGGGTTCACCTCTCTTCTGATGTCTTCAGCGAGCTTGGTGTGCCTGCAGATGTATAAGTCAGACAGATGTGTGCTGACTGCAGAACTTGCAGCTGGGCACAATACAGGGGAAGCACTGGCTTTTTTGTGATTTTCTGTCATTTGCGTGTTGATAGGCAGACAACCCTCTCAAAGAGTCAGTTTTCTTTCAGCTTTTCGACTCAGAGAAGCAGTTGGAGCCGTTCCGAGGCACGGTGGTGAGCAGATGATGCAAATCAGTCCTGAGGGATTTTCCCTCTCTTCCTGTGCGGGGCCGCACTGAGCACATCCCTGGGGAGTGATCTGCGCCCTCTGCCCCATCCTGTGCCCCACTCACGCT
This sequence comes from Lagopus muta, assembly GCF_023343835.1. Taxonomy (NCBI): domain Eukaryota; kingdom Metazoa; phylum Chordata; class Aves; order Galliformes; family Phasianidae; genus Lagopus; species Lagopus muta. Next base: position 429,083 of record NC_064441.1, read on the forward strand.
CTCTGTGCCCAAACACGTGCAAACAAATCCACCGTCTGCTTTTAAAGATTTCTGTGAATGTTGTTAACAGATTAAAAGGTTTTATCCCACTATAATAGGTCTGCATTGTAAGTGAAAAATGTAGGTGTACTTGGCACAAGGGTTGTTGTTACGAGTTCTGTGCAGAAATAGCTCTTTGTGATGAAGAGAAGAGTTGCTGGCATTTCTGTTTACGCACACAGGGAGAGCAGATGTGCCCAGCAGTGTGTGCGTTGCTGGCCCCTTCTGAGGGGTCCCGAGCTGTTGGCTGTGATGTGGTGTGAGCTCAGCAGGGCCTGGGTGTGCTGGGAGAGCTCAGCTGGCAGAGCGAGGTGCACCATGCAGGCAGTGCAGCAGCCAGCAGCTCCCTGGGCCCCTCGGAGCCTTGTGTCAGGAGCACTAGGCCTGCCCTGCTGTGCCATGGCTTGCAGCTGGCAGCTGTAACGTGTAGCCCTTGCTGCATCTGCTGGCTGTGACTACAAGGTCTGCTGTGTACCAACAAGTGGCATCAGATTCCCCTTGGGTGAGTTGTTCTTGTTGTTTGTAGTAGAGATCAATCATTACTGGAGATGGCTTCTTGCACAACTAACCTCTAGGAGCCGCATTGCTGGTTTCAGCCCACATGGGATTTTTTGTATGTTGAGAATGTTGTGTAATGAACTTTTTCTCCTTAAATAGTGCTTGGAGAAAGGATTTCCATTTGCTAAGCATAACCCCTCAAATGGGAACCTGATTTAGCCTCGGTTACCCATAAATTTCACTGCAACAATTTTAGGGAAGTATGTGGGCAGGGCAAGAGCTGGTTCCTAGTGGGACTACAGGACTTGGGTGTCTGAATTGCTTGCCAGGGTTATCTGAGACATGGTGTGCTGGGAAAAGTGTCACAGAATTAACTTACCAATGTACCTTTCCGTCCTGGTTTATACAGCAGAGCAAGGTTGGCAACGTGGAGCAGAAGCTTGGCTGGATAATGGAGTTCCTTGAGACCTGCGTCTCCCCGAGTACTGGATTGCTGTAGGGTCAGTGGTCTCAAAATGTTTCCTGAGCAGTGAAGTTACTGGAGGGAGTTGTTTTTTGTTTTTTAATTGAAACTCATCAGAAGCTCGGAATTCAGTGTTGCTCTGGAAACAATGTATGGCATCAGCATGCTTTCATCTGAGGTGCTGTGTGTAGATTTTTGTCGTTGTAGCGTTGGCAAACTGGTAGGATGCAGAGACAATTCTTCAGTAGCAATAGTTTTGGGGTTTTTTTTCCCCCCCCAAAGCTTGCAAAGTAATAAAAAAAAGTTATACAAATGTGAATTGCAGACATGGATTTCATCACTGTGTGCCACTGTATTTTGACATATGCAATTACTTAGGTTTATGTAGGCAAATAAAATCCATCTCATATAAGGAACCAAATGTTTTTGCCATCAATTATAAGAAGTCACCTACAAATCCAAAGATTCCCTTCCCTTTCAAATTATTTATCTTGCTTGAAAAGAAGAGCCTGCAAAGCTTTGGTGCGAGTCAGGGAGTTCATGGTCAAGGATGGTGGTGTACTGTTACTGCAGGTTGGTGATGTCAGACCAAGAGAAGTAGCCCACAGCCTTGGAAAACTTACAGAGACAGTGTGTTTAAACAAAGTATTCACCCTGAGACACTACCTGTTTGGGTTAAAGTAACATACAGTGGCAGAAAGGTAATAGGTGTTATTTCTGTTCCTGTAACTTCTTTGTTATGCAAAATGAGAGCTTCCATAGTCATTTCTGGAAAGCTTTTGTGGATACTTAATGCATTGGTACAGTTTCCCTTTATGATGATTGGGAGGGAAAAAAAGAAAAAAGCCTGCACTGAAAAATATCACTAAAAGAAGATTACAGATGCATGTGGAAGGTTGGTGTTTCAGCTGTTACTTCTGTACGTAGTTATGTGTTTTACCATAGTGCCAAAAGCAAAGGAAAACCATTCCTTCTGGATTTCAGTGTATGACCTTGCAGTTCCTACACTGCTCCTGAACTGTTCTTACCTCCTGCACCAGCAGAGAGGGTGTGCGTGAGTTTGGTGTATGCCATGCTTTGTGAAAAAGCCCTGAACAGTACGGCACAGTGCTTACCAGCTTGTGGAAGGGTCCCTCTTTATACATTTTCTTATATTGAACATTATATCTCAGAAGTTCTCTGACTCCTTGATGCCTTAGGATGACGAATAGTCATGTTGTCTAATTCCCTAAACTTGTAGAACAATTTGCTTAAGAAAGTCAAAATATTTTTGTAAGTTGCACCAGTTGTTTTTTGTTTTGTTTTTTTTTTCAGGCTTTGTGCAAATCTTTGAGGATTTGATCACTCCCTCATGTATACATATATATACACATACACAACTGCCTATATATATACACACACACACACACATATATATACACAACACACGCACAGAGCTGCCTTTTCTTTGGCAGGTCATTAAAGCATTTGAGCACTTCATTAAAGGCTTTGCTGTCTGAGTTGGTGAATGCACAGAGAGCTCTCCGTGGCAGAGGCTGAGGCAGGAGGCCCAGCTGAGCTGACCGTGTTGCTTCAAGGGGTCTGCTCCGGTTGAGCTGGGATGATCTGTTGTTCGCAGGCCCTTTGGGCTGCCCTGCTGCTCCTCAGATGTGTCCTGCCTGGCTTCGTGAGGAATGAGGGCACTTCAAGGCTGGGATAATTCTTTCAGAACTGTGGCCTGGCACTCCAGAATGTTTTGTTCCAGGTACTCTTTTCTGAGATCCAGATAGGTCACAATGCACCTCAGTGCAGTCACAGTCAGCTGAAACGCCACGTAGTAAATACACCGACAGCATGCAATAGACTTTTTATATAGAGAACATTGCTTGGTATTTTGTGCTTGAAACCTTTTTCGGTTTATTGCTGGTCATCACCTGTTCAGTTTCTTTCTGCAGTGTCAGTGTTTGCATTCTGGGGCAACTTTCAAGCCTGTGTTATTCTACAGACCTGAACTTACAGAATGTTCACGCTTTCCTGAAGCGTGTTTGATCTCCTCGATTTGGTGATTTCAGCCTCACCTGACGTTTTCAGCTTGAGGTGCAGTTTTTGATACAGCCTTTCTCTAAAAGGTTGGCAGAGGAAAAAATAAATAATGGGGTCGAGGCAGACGTTGGCAGCAGATAATAGCAGAGTGAACTCCTTGGCGTGGAACAGAGCTCTCTGCGAGCGGCAGTCGAACTGTGAGCTGGTCTGGCTCAGGGTGTACGGGATTCGGCAGAAGTGGTACGGCACGAAGCAGAGGACAAACACGAACATGATGGTGAATATATTACGGCTGGTTTTCCTCTTAGTGAACTCTGAGTTCCGTCTGAATTTCTTGTAGGAGCTGTATATTTTTTTTGAGATTGAAGTGTAAAAAATGATGAGTAGGAGGAAAACAATCCAGAAAATCCCTGTACAAATATAACTGGACACCTTGTGCCACTGTTTGCCAAGTTCGCTTTTAAGACCGATGCATGTTCTGGAATAATTTGCTTTAGGGATTTCGTTAGTTAAAATCATATTTGGAAGCGTGATAAACATAATCAATAGCCATATGATGACAGAGATAACCTTACTGTAGTGAGCCGTGTGGACAAAGGAGGTGAATAAAGGCTTCACGATTTTGTAGTACCTGTCAAAACCGATGAGGCCAAAAAACGTTATTCCAATATACATGTTTGCATAAAAAACAACAGCAGAGTACCTGCACACAAACGTGTTGAGCTGTGGAGGTGCAATTTCCGAGTCGGCGAGAATTTTGAAAGGAAATGTCAGACTCATCAGGAGATCTGCGACGACGATGTTTTTGAGATAGACGATAAAACTCTTCTCGCTGGAGATGCACAGGAAGATCCATGCTGCCACGCCATTCAGCAGCAGCCCTACCACGAAAATCAGGCAGTAGATCAGGGGAATGACTGTCTTTGTTATTACTGTGCTGTTACTGCAGCTGCTTCCCGAGGAGTTTGTGCTGGAATTGAACATCTTACAATGTCTTTGATCCTAGAAGCAGAAGAAATATTATCTCAGTAAGATAACACAGAACTGTGCTTTCTGCTAATCAGTGTAGGATTTCTAATCTTATTTCAAAGTAAACTTGGTGTACTTCTCAGAAACCACGTTATTGTTTCCAGCACAGTAAATGCTTTCCAGGTGGTGCCATCTCAGTGCTGATATTCAGGGGCATGCTGCTGTTTTGGGCTTCTGTCTTTTCTTCTAGATTTGGGTCCATCTGTTTTGCTCAAATCCTGTCCTGTGTTTTTTAGTTGAGCCTACATGCTGGGAAGCCACAGTGTTCAGTGACTGCAAATGCACCTCATTAAACCTGAACAACTCATGTGTATTTTAGCACTGACTTACCTGGAAACAGATGACAGATATAAAAGTTCCTTGTAAAAGTGTTTTGAATATGGTCATTGCAAACATGCTTTATTAGTCAAGCCTGGGAATAACTAATAGATGCTAAAATACTATTAGTATTTTCTGATCCTTTCTTGAGGGAGAGCCTTCTGTGCAGCTAGCACAGTTTGCTCTAAGCTTTTAGTAACACAGCATACCATGTTGTGTCTATATTAGCATGAGTTAGAAGTGAGAGTGCCCTCCCAAGTCATTCAGGCTCAAATTTTAGAGGATCCCCAGGGAGGCTCCAAGAAATCACATCTGCTGTCTGCTTCTCTTTGACAGGGTAAATTACCCGCTGTAGGGAAGCCTGAACAGACAGGTATGTATTGCTGCTTCGTGGGCACATGAAAACCTGGGCAACTGGAAAACGTGTGCTGCAGAGCAGGGGGAGAGAAACATCCTGTTTGCTGGAAGATGAATCATTTCCTTACTGCTGCAATTGAGAGCCAATAGCTGGTGCCTCTGTGTAGCAGGTAGAACCCCAATTCAACCTAGCAGTAATTGGAAATGGAAACTTTATTTCACATAGGTAAAAGTTTCCCTTGGTGTGTTGTTTTCTTTGTGTCTCTGTAGGAGGTTATAAAGGCTGACAAACTTTGTGGCTGTTTTGGAACTTGCTTTGATGAGTGGAATAATGAGCCTGTAATGTGCCCAGAGCTGCAGTTCATCTCTGCCTCTTGTCTCCCCACAGGCTGGCCTGCTCTCTTATTTTCAGGCTTTTCTCAAGTCAAGGCACTTGTTTCTGTTTGGCTGAATTTTTCGAGGCTGAAGTTGGTGTGGTGAGTGGCTGTAGGAACAGAGCCGCCAGGTGAGTGGGTGTGCTAGGATTGTGAGGTAATAAGAGGTGAGGTTTGGGGTGATACTGCTAGGAGGAGGATCTCTGCTTCTCCCATGTATCCTCAGTCGGGGGGGAGCACCACCAACAAATGGCATTCTTATTTAGAGCAGTAACCTACCGTCTGAAAGCTGTTCTCTTCCCGCTGCTGTCTGCTGTGTGTCCTGTCTGTCCTGCAAGGCTGTCTGAGCAGGACCTTCTCTCCCCACCTTGTGTGCTTGAGAGTTGTTCCTCGCCTGCTGGGTTTGCTAAGTAACGTATGTGGGAGGTTTGGTTCTTGGGCCTGGCAGCAGCAGGTACTAAATGGCTTGGGAAGTCTGCCAAGTAGTTCTCATGCTAACATATCATACTGCAAAGGATTATTTCAGGAGTATGTGGTCAGTGCTTAGAGATGTGGCCGTTGTAGCTTTGTCTGCTGTCTCTAGAGGAGGAGACTAGACATGGAAGGTATCGCTTCTGATGGCAGCAGATTTACCAGCTGTCTGTGCCTGAGAAAGAGGCCAAAGTCCAAGACAGATGCTAAACCTTTCCACACCTGTGGCATGCCCTTACCTCTCTGGATTGGACTGCTGGGTGCTTTTAGTGCAGGTGCTAAGGCCTCGAGAGCCTTCCATCGTTAGTGCAGGGCCTGCCTCCAGCAGAGCGATCTGCTGGGCAGGAAGCACGGCGGTTAGAGCTGTCATCACGGTGCTGCCCTGTGCAATCTGTCAGCAGGCCCTCAGCATTGCTCCAGAACAGAGCCATGGTGGGAGCAGCTGTGTTTGTCCTGGACCATCACTGTATGCACGCAGCTCGAGGCTTGTGGCTCTGCTGCTCGTGTCACATTGTTGGCGTTCCTGGTAAAAGTTACCTGTGCTTTTTCTCACCTGGTCGGGCATCCAGCTCTCTCTGACAGGCACTCGCTCATACTGGAGTGGGTTTTTGTTGTCTTGAGTGTATTCTGCAGTATTAAGTGAACATTTTCAGCTATTTATGGAAATTAATGCTGCTGTTTGATAGACATGCAATGCAGCTACTGGGTCAGAGAAGATTGATGGTGGTCATTTTCTCCAGAACTCTTTTCTGAACTGCTAAATGTCATTTATCAGTGAGGAAGAACATGCCAAGCTTCTCTCTGACGTTTTGAGAGAGGGCTGATAGAAGAGCCCTGATGGAGGTGTGCTCTGCAGCAGGGTCTGTGTGCGGCCCTTGGAGCAGAGCCTGGCCGTGTGCTCAGTGCAATGCTGGGCACAGAGTGGCAGAGAAACTTCAGTGGTGCTCCTGTAGCAAAAGGTAGTAAGCAACTAATAGAGATAGCAGCCTGTGTGGTATGCTCGGACCTGGCTCAAAGGAAGGGGCTCTCCTGAGCATGGCAGTGGCTTTCAGAGGGTCTCAGTGCCTTCCTCGCTTTTGGGACCTCTGCAGGCTGGTGTGGGGCAGAGTGGGTCTGTCCAGCGCTGAGCTCAGCATGGGGAGAGCAGGCATCCAACTCTGTCCATTGTAGCTGTGCTTCTCCCTTTTTGGTCCAAAAAAAGCAAGATTTGGAATATTCTAGTGAGGAGGTTAGAGTCAGTTATTGGTGGAGTTATTTTGTCATGGTGTTCACTTTTTCCTTACAAGCTCTTTACTTCCCAAGCGTGGGATAAATGAAGCCAAATGCTGGGCCTGGACCACCTCCAGCTCAGAAAGCCCTTGGGGTTCTTTTCAGATCATGTGCCAAGGCCTGGACCTGTCTGCTCTGGGTGCTGCCCGCCATTCCCTCCCGTGAGCATCTCACACCAGCCCTGCGCAGCCGCCCTGCTGCCACTGTCCTGCTCAGCATCACTGACAGCAGTGCAGGCACCGCAGGGATCTCCCTGCCGTGGGCAGTGCTCCTGGGGGTGCTTGTGTCTGCCTGCAGCCCTTTGCAGCGTGGGGGGAGTGGTGCCCTGTGGGCACTGCGTGGTGCCTGCAGCACCAACAGGTTCTCCTGACCAAAACTGGAACAGGCGGTTGAATTGTGTGTGATGCTTTCTTGGCGTTTGTGGTTAATTTCTGGTGTTCTGAAGGACAAAGCCTGTGAGGAGAGCCAGTGGGTGTGAGGAGCAGTTGTAGATAAGCTCGTTTGCTTTGTCGTTACAATAGCAAGCTTTCTGGAGGCAGCGTGAGCTCCTTTGGTTGCAGAGCAAGGACTCCTCAAAGGTGGAACCAGGAACTGCTTCATTTCTTCTTGTCTGAGGGTCGCTGTGCTGTGCTGTGTGAAATCTGACAGCCTCATTTTCCTAACAAGAAGTTGAAATTTTCATTCTGCTTTTGTCTCTTCAATCTTTTAGCACTGAAAGATCAGCGCCTGCATTACTGCCTGGTGATACAGGCTGGTGTGCTTAGCAGCAGGGATCAGTATGTTAGTTTAAGGACCAACAGAGTAGTTTAGCGAAGGAATCAATGAGTGCTGGTTCTAAAACTTCCCGTTCCAGCTTTGCTTTGTGTGTGAGCAGCCTGGTTTGCCTCAATGATTCTGCTCCAGAAGAAGCTCTGGGGTCGCAACAGAATCATAGAATGGTCTGGGTTGAAAAGGACCATAATGATCGTCTAGTTTCAACCCCCTGCCACGGGCTGCTGATCTCTTTGGATTTCACCTGGTGCAGGGATGTTTTCCTCAGATTTCACATGTATTGCTTTATTATTACAGCCAAAGACACCAGCTCAATAAAAATAGAAGCAGTTGCTGAGGAGATACGTGGCTGCTTCCTTCAGTGGTGCCCCGCAGTCCCTCCCCACACACAGCAGCTCCGCTTGCTGCAGTGCCCCGCACTGACAGGGGCTGCCTTCATCTCTTGCATTTATTTACAGTTCCTTTGTGTTTTAAGGGATTTATTTGTTCTGGTTTGTATTACACCTCGATGATTTTCCATTGTCAATTGAAAAAACCCACAACTTGTTTAGAAGTTTAACAAAAAAGTTGAGGAGTGTTGATCAAGTACAGAAATCTGTCACAAAAGCATCTTTCACCGGGGAATATTTTTCAGCTTTTCAGCAGTTAAATACAAGTACAGAACACAGCCTTTGCGATCACCTCATCACATAAAGCTCCATAAGTACAGCATTAATGGCAGCAGGTTGCTACTTACTGCTCACAGCGAAGCCTCCTGCGCTGCCCTGCCGTGCTCATTGGTGTGTTCCTCCCTCGATGTCCTCAGCTGTCGGTGTGTGCTTCGGAGTGCAGAGCTGAGGAGCTGCTCCCCGTGCCTTGCTGCTCTGCCTGCTGTACTCCAAATGTCAGTGCTGCAGCTGGGCAGTGCTATTTTAGTGCACTCAGGCGTCCTTCCGCAGAGATCAGCTTTGAGCTGGGTTCAAAAGAGACACATTTGTGCATTTAGCAAAGCAGTGAGCTGAAGTTTAGGGTGTTTTCTTTTCTTAAGCAGTTCCCAGGCCTGGCCGTGACCTCTTCTGTAAGGCTGGCTGCCCCGATGGCTTCTGTTCTGTTAATGGGAGTGTTCTGCACTGGAGTTCACAGGGTTGCGTCACGTTTGCTCTAGGCACGCTCTGAGACCCAGAGATTTATTCTTGGGACAGGTGATAAATCTCTGCTTTGTGGCCGTTTTCTTTCTGCTTTCTGCAGTTTTATCTTGTTTTGTTTTGTTTTTCTTTTACCCTTAATCACTTGTCTGCCTTCCTCCCTTCCTATTCTTCTCATACGTTTACTGAGAGGCATTGAAACCAAGCACAAAACCCATTGAAATATTTGGTAAACAAGAAGCTAGTATAATCTCTTATTAGGAATGTGGAAAAATATTGCTATTTATATTAAAGTTTGTAAATGGTGTACAGCAGTGTTGACAAATGTTTAGCAGATGACTTAATCTGTTTTACAGTGCACTACCCAGGGCCCCCTCGAATACACATTGCCCTGGCGGACTCTCCTTCTATGCTTGCAGAAGTTGTGCAGTTCTGCTGCTTCGCTGCGCCCATCGTGCACACAGCCGGGGCGTGCTGACCTGAGTTTGCAGGGAGGGTTTGAGGGAGAAGTGGTGAGTGCCAGGGGTTGCAGGCTTTAGCCCTGCTCTGAGTCACTCAGTCTGGGTGACAGCCCTGCAGCAGAGCTTTCTGTCTGCGTGGCTGCTGAGTGACCTTGTGGTGTGTAGAAGAGCAGCTGCATGGGCCTTTGCTCTGTTCTTGCTGCCCGTGTGATGGATGTGACTCTTTTGTCCCCAAGGTCAGCTGCTCCCTTCTGCTTAGGCTGGAAGGAGCCCCGTGGGCTGTGAGCAGTGGGTGGAAGCCCTGGGGCTCGGCTGCTTTGGCAGCCCTGGGGGCGGTGTGAAGCTGTGCCCTGTGAATGCCAGGCTTCCAGGTGGGGCCCAGGAGAAAGCAATTTCTTTTGATAATCGTGGGATGTTACCTTGCTTTAACCAATGTGTGTTTCAGGAAAGTTCAGATTTGCTTTAATTGCTTAGAAAGCAGAAATGGAACCTGAGAGGTATTGCACGTGTCCTGGGTTGGAGCCTGGCTTCCTGTGCTAAGCAGGACAGCTGAGTGGCAGTGCAGGCTCTTCCATCTTTACACCTGTGTCTGCGGTCCTGTGACGCAGGTCCTGTGTGTTGTGCAAGCTTCGTGGTAGACCAGGCTGTCAGTTTTTTGAAGGCCAGCCCAGGTGCAGCATTGGGAAGCTCTGCAGCTCCCAGCCTGTGCTCTGGTGCATGTTGGGCTGTAGGGCTCTGCTGCCAGGAGCCAGGATTGCCTGAGCTGTGGGGCTGCTCTGAGCTGCAGGGTCTGGGCAGCCCCGAGCCGTCCTGAGCTGCACTGCTGGGGCAGGGAGCCTTGCTGCGGGGCGGTGGGGTGAGTACTGCCCTGCTTGTCCTCCTCCGGAGGATGTTCTGCACCAGCTAAGGACCGAGCACAGCAGGCTTCTCAGATGCTTCCAAGAAGGCATGCAGACAGTTTTTCATCTCTTTCCCTCTATCCTATTGTCTTGTATTTTTGGGGCTGGGAAATGAGGAGTGGGATAGAAGAGCTTTATGAGCCTGCGGCCCTCTGAGGCAGACTTTGTAGTTAATTCTATAAAGACTTTTCTTTGTTTTTCTTCTTTCTTGTTTTTAAATTTTTATTTTCTTCTTTCCCAGTAGCAGCAGCCTCAATATCCCTTTTGGGACCAGGGACAACTTTCACATTGTGACTCACAGCGAGCTTTTTCCGATAGCTTCCTCATCTAAACCTAAAACTGAAGTAAGCGATCCTCTATTTCTGTCTAGATTAAATCCTTGCAGAGGGGGAAGAAAAGTCTGCCAGGAGAAGGGATTTTGAAAGGCAGTCACAAAAGGCCTCAAACTACCTCTAGGTTTTCCACATGCAGCACAGGCAACTGTGCACTGTGTTGAGTAGAAGCTTAGTTATGTGGCATGGAATTGGGATTCCCTCTGCCAGAGGACCTGGTTTCTTGGGAATGGCTCTTCCATTGCAGAACGTCCACAGACACATCAGTGTTACTCTTCTGTTTGCAAGAACAGAAGTCTCTTTTTTTTTTTTTTTTTTTTTTTTCCCCATGTACACATTACCAGTACGTGGTAATGTGTACTGCAGCATCTGCAGGGCTCTTTTCCTCAGCGTGAGCTGCTTGTCTGAGCAGTGTCACTGCTGTGGTCATGGGGAGAAATGCATTGTGCTTATTCTTTAATTTGATGTATAAAGGGAGAAAAGCTTAGTTTTCTCTAGGATGCACTCCTTTAGGTAATTAGCAAGTGAATGTTGGGAAATAGTTATGTTGAGTTCTGTACATAGCTGCATACTGTCTTTTCTCTTTCAATGAAAGGAGCTCTGGAAGCCTTAAGTCGTGGGAATCTGTTGTCCTTTTATTGTAAATTAAGAACAGTAAACTTTCTCCATGCTTTGCCTGAAGAATTCCCTTTATAGAGTCATAAAATCCACAAACTCAGATTCTGTGCTCTACAATGTCTTAATCAGTCCATGAAGTTATTCCTTATCTCTCAAAGTTGTTGCCCATTAAATATCTTGCTGCAGGGGGTTGGTCTGCTATGTTTAAAGTTTAATTTAATCAGGTTGTGGGGTCTCCTCTGGAGATGTTCTGGATGTTTTCCTGTGTGACCTGGTTGAGGTGTTCCTGCTCCGGCAGGAGGATTGGACAAGATCATTCAAGGTCCTTTCCAATTCCTGATATTCTGATTCTCTTTACCAACCAGAGGTTTCCTGGCAACATCACACCTGGCAATCATCTCAGCAGCGCAGTGCCATCTTCCCTGCCAGCTGCCCTAACATGCTGATAACTGATGCCCTAAGCCTCTAAGTATGCACAGAAGTGGAAAGCCACTGCAGTGGGGGTGAGTCCTACTCTTCCAAGGAAGAATCCTTAAAGGAGAAACCTTCTGATTTCTGTGCTGGGTAGAAAGTTAACTCCTGGCTCTGTGCAGGTAGGAGTGTAGGTGTCCATGAAATCACTGCAGTGGTATCGAGGACAGGCTCTGGGACTGTGAAGCTGTATGCAGGAATTGCCTGAATGAAATGCCAGTCCTGCACATGCAGAAGCAGTAAGGACAGTAGGATGACACAGTTGCCGTCTCTAATTATGGATGGAGTCAGGAGGTTCATTTGTCAGTGGGACAGGAGCTGGCTTTTCATGAAAGCATGTGGATGAAATGTTCTGCAGTACACAAAGATGTGAGCGTGCAGGCCTCTGTGGCATTGATGCTGATCTGGCATCAACTGGCACTGATCTCCAGTGTGAGGTGAATTCTAGGACCGTTTTGTTAGCATTCTTTTGTATACTTGGGTTTTGATTGCAGGTTATTCTTGTTTGGCTCTGCTTACATACATTGCTTTGAATCCTCAGAACAAGAGTATGAAAATGTTGTTAAATGCAGCCTGCCTTTGAATGGACTCTCAATTTTGTTCTTCATAGAAGGATACAGATCTGTATTTTTTTTAGATTGAAATCCTATGTTGTTGCTTTGTTCTTGCAAAGCCATGGGTTCTGTCCTATGCTTTGCCAAATGTTTCTGGGTAGTTGAACCCTAAGTATTTTGAAGTAAGCTGAGGGGGAATCTTTGGACGGGCAGCCTGACTTTATTACCCAAAAGGAAATGTTTGGTGGCAGTGTTTGCCTTTCATAATGAGTGAAGAACACAATCTTATGTGTGGGTTTAATGCACTGAGATAAGGGAGGAAAAGCTTAAAGGCAACCCTTAAAAAGGACCTTCTCATGCTAGATGTTCAGAGCTGTTCCAGTGGCTTTAAAGCCTGTTTGTGATTCTCCCTCTTACTTCAGCTTTACTTGTATCATTTTTTCACTTTGTTTATTGTTAGAAGTAGAACAGTAGAAGCAGAGAACCGCTTGCAAGGGAAGCAGAAGTGAAATGTTGTTGGCCTTCCTCTCTGAAGATCACAAGTAGGCAGCAAATACTGGAAAAGGAAGGCAGTGCTGAGTAGGCTGAGTGCACTCAGAAACACCAGTTGGCAAATGGGACGTGTGGATTCTGGTTGGTTTCCCTGAAGCTGTGCAGGGCTCATGGTGCGGAGGGCAGTTGAAGCTGCGCAGCTGTTAGTGTGAAATTCTTCTAAAACATGATCGTATGCTGACAAGTAACAGAAACCAAGGGTGAACAGCTTTGGAGATGACTTCTTTGTGCTGTGTGTTGGGTTATGAAGTATGTCATTGTAGGGTCACTTAATGCCATAGCTGTACTTCTTGGTTATTCTTGGTTGAAGCTTGCCAGAATGTTTACATTAAAGCTACCAAAGAAGTTCTGCCTTCAGTAAAAGACTGAAGTGTGCAGCTCTGCATGAGTGTGTGAGGTCCCAGAGGAAGGAGAGAAATGCTGTTTCCAAGTGCAGGCTGCCACTCTGATGGATTAAATGTTACGGCACACATAATTTTTTTGTGTGCTTCAGAGAGAAGCAATCATTTGTGCAGGGGCAGAGGATTAAGTGCTTACAGGGCGGGCAGGAAGCCTCAGCTCTGTGTGCAGTTTCACCCCATCGGAATGATTGCAGACATCAGGGCAGACTGAAGGGTCACTTTATTATGCAAACATGGATATTTTTCCAAAATGCCAGCCAGTTTTAATATATAAGGATCTGCAGACGCAGCTGTTAATTCCAAAGGGTCAGAAGGTGGTGAGCATGGTCTGCAGAAAGGCTCCTGTATATCACATGCTTTTGGTGGCTGAAGAACTGGATAATGTATTTCACCCTTAGCCATATAAGTCTTTTTCTTCCCCTGGACTCCAAAACTCCCACCTCCTGGTCTTGTCATTTTTATTTTTTTTTTATTAAGAAAATAATTTGGAGGTTTGGTGTGAGCTCAGTGCCTATGAAAGGAAACTGCTTTTATAGTCCTACTGGTCAGCTTCTACATCAGAACCAGAGAATGTGTTTTCATAGCCAGAAACGGGAGAAAACTGACATGTTGGAGCTCATCTGGTTACAGAGGGGTGGCTGTGGTGGTGGCCAGGCGGTCCTCATACTGGAGGCTGCTGGCCGAAGTTAAAGCTGGGCTGGTAACTCTGCTGCCCTTGGGAACAGGAGTGGGGCTGACAGGCTGAGATCTGATCTTTTCTGAATGTACTTTACTGCACCAGACCGTTGCCACACATACACAATATACCCTAATCTTGTTAGAGGACTGTGCCTCATTATCAAAGCCTTCCAACCCAACCAAACGCAAAACCGCATAGACCGTGTGTATTTACATCCAGTTGCTGTGAACAGACTGAAGTGGAATGAACAAGATAAATATTTTTCTAGAATAATCCCCCTAGAACTCGTGCTGATTACGAAGGCACTGCAGGACTTAGGAATGCATGTTTTAAGCTATCAAAGCGTGCCAGCAAACGTTTTCTGCCCAGCATTGCCATGCTGGCTGCTCGGTGCCTCAGCATCACTGTAGAATAGCCTTGGGAGGCCTTACAAGGATGTGTCTCCAATTCAGCTGGGATATGGCCGTGCTCTGATGGCTGTAGCTTGGGGTGAAGTGTCCTGGTGCTCGTGGCACAGGATGTGGTGCCGGGGCTGCTGTGAGTCTCGGGAAGCCCAGGGGCTGCAGTGGTCGCACCATTAGGCTTGTTTGAGGCGGCTCTGGTGTGTCAGTACAAAGACATCTTCAGAACGTTAGGGAATTTCACTTCACTTTTTTAAGAGGCTTAGGAAGCTGCACTGGTAGGAAGTCATGGTAGAGGTGGTTGCCAGAGTAATCTCAGAAGCAACGCAGGCAATGCATGCAGTGCCGTGAGCCTTGTGGAGATGGTGATCTGCAGCCTTAAGCACATCTCCAGAAACATTCCTTCCACAGCAGCCTGTGCTTCAGGCAGCGCTATCAGTTATACAGCATACTGCCGAACTGCATCAGTGAAAGCTTTCACTGGTGTTCACTGTGTCCTCCTTGCTTCCTTGGGTCTGCTTTGCTGTCGTACTTCCACTGGACCACCTTCTCTGTGGGGTGTCCTGCAGAACACAGCAGTCCCAGTCTCGGGTGTGTGCCTGTCCTGTCCTGCTTCCTGAAGGCGCAGCTTAGGCCAGCATCTGATGCTGTTCCTATAACTGCTCATTTCAGGAAGAGCTTGGGCACAATACAGAGAATAAGGAACACCAGAGCTATGGTTGAAAGAGTGGGGAGTGAGTCATGTGTGGCACTGTGGGGGCTGTGAGGGGAAACAGTGCTGTGCCACTGAAAGTTACGTCACAGGACAAGGAGTTGTGTGTGCTGGAGTACATCCAGGTGTCAAAAATAGACCCATTTGGGTGAAAAACAACAAAAACAGATTCTAAGTTGTTATTGTTTGATCCTACTGACCTCGTTACTGCTTATGAAATTTGTTTTGGTCAGAAGAGATTTAATTTAAATTGCTGGATTTTTAACAACCTAAGCAGATAACAGATCTAAAGAGGAATGACAGCTCAGAACAGGGAAGTGAAAAAGGATATGTCTGAAAGTGAGTCCTCAGGCCATGCAAACCAAATGGTGACTGAGGCTGCTTCCTACCAACAGCCCAAAAAAGCTTGTTGCAGCAGTGGGCATTGGTGAAGCAGTGCTGTTATCAGGCCTATTTCTTCTCAGGAAGAGAAGGCTTTCAAATACCAAATTCCCTGTGAAATGCAGACATTAGTTATCTGATACTTAGTTATCTGATACTTGAGAAGTTGGATTTTCTTTTATAACTCATTTTTAGTCCTGGGAAAAGATTTTCCAAGCAGCAACTTCCAAGAACTGTTATATAAGCACGAGTGTATGTTGTAGTGAGAAATGTTTATCACAGATGCACCCTGTCAAGATAAAGTAAACAGGCAGTTCTATGGAGCAGTGCTGTCTGTGTTGCTCTTGCTGGGCTCTGGAGCAGAGCCATCCTGGCTGCCCTGTGCCAGCATTGCTTAGCCGTGCCTCCTCCAAATGCAGGATGGCCACACTGCTCCCCCGTGGGACTGGAGCCTCTGCCTTCCCCAGGCAGTGCTGCTTCATGTGTTCGGCCTTCTGGAAAGGGTGTCGTGAAGCTTTCTTCAGAGGGCATCCCCTGATGGCAGTGCGTTGGGTAACAGATCATTTTGGTATGAAATCGCTACTTAGGGAATGGCCGTTCTGCGTCTTCTTGGAGGAAAGCTAAAGTGAATGCATGTGAATGCACAAAGTAAAAACAAGTGAGGTCATGAGAAACAGCAGCCGGCGTGCATGCAGCGGGCAGGAGCAGTGTGCTGGAAGGAAGCACAGGTGGAGAGAGGAGAGCAGGATGGGCTGAGAATGTAACGCAGCGATGGTGCGCTCTGAGGAGCCGTCACCTGCCCTGCTGTACTGTCACTTGTGTCGTAAAGGGGAGACCAGGAGCGCCTGGGCGTCACTTCAACCATATGGGGGGTGATAAGAAGGTGTTTGGTTACTGACGTTGGTGCGCACGCTGACCTTGCTGTTTCACAGAGCCAAGCCAGCAGTGTGCTGTTCCATCTAACGTGGAGCTGGAGAGAATTTAAACTATGCAGCTCAGTCACAGAAATGGTTCTGTTCATATGGCTTCGTGTGCTTCATGTACGTGCAGACTTTAAGAGCACAGAATGGCAAATGTGGCCCCAGAACTTGCTTTGGTGTTGCGTATGTGAGTGTAGTTTTTCCTACAGGGCTAACGTAGGGTTTGTTCTGTGTCATTTTGGCTAACTGTACTATTTGTGTTTTGAATGGGGTAAATACTGGAAGTGTTCTTCCTTTCCAGAAGTGGCCTCTTCCCCCAAGCAGTGCCAGCAGTTTTGTAGCGTTTGCATTAATCCATCAATTTAATCCAAATGCTGTGTGTGATTATATATGGTATATACTATCTGTATTATGTGCAACACACTGAAGTTTTAAGCTATATGTAACATAGTACATGAAATTAAAACAACTTAAAGAAAGAAGCCCTTGTCTTATTCATGCTGTGTTAAGCAGGCGTAGTGCTGTGAAAGCGAGCCGTCGGCACAGTGGTAGTGCTGGGCCCTGCCTGTGCAGGGCTGCTGAAGAACTGTGCTTTGGGGGAAGCAAAGGGTGAAGAAACATGGAGGTGCTTGGGGTTTTCTTTGAGAAGAGACAGAGCAGGAGGGCGTTTGGTTTGTGCTGATGTCTGGTGGGGATGTGCTGTGGCTGGGCTGACATGCATTAGGGATCGTCCTGCTGCCGTCCCAGCCTGCCGCTCGGCTGGCAGTGCCACCAGGTGGGTGTTGGTGGCTGCCTGGCCTGGCCTGGCTGTGCTCACCAGGAGACCTGCTGGTGGCTCTGGATGCCATGGCGCTGCCCTCAGGCACCTGCTCTGCTCTGCCACTGCTGCCACCGCCTCCTCCTCCTGGCGCTGCCTTTAACCCGGCTTCTGTCTGCTGCCACCAGTACAATCCATGCGTGTTTTGGTTGTTAAGGAATGTTTTGATGTTCTTGTGCTCACGGTAAATAATCCGGGTGAAAATACCAAAGTTACTGTCTAAACTCTGCAAGAAGGTAGGAAGGAAGAACTGATAGAAGATCAATAGGAGTCAAAAATGAATTAAAAATGAAATGAAACACAAAGGAACCTTACTGAGCTGGAGTTGTCACTGGACCTTGAGCTGGGGAAGAACAGCTCCTCTTGGTTAATGGGAGCATTCTTTACATTACAGGATACTTATATGGGATTTCTTTGGCTTCTGTTGATCTTAAGAAGCACCAAAGAAAAGATGCCCAAATGCCTCTGAAGTGAACCCAGTCTGTGTGTGTATTTACGATTTTGAGTTAAGATAGGTGTTAGTGAGCTGAAATGGCAGAGCTGTACATGTCTGCACACTCTCAATGCACTTCTGTGGTCCAGTACCCAAAGACAGGTTTTATTTACATGCTGTACAAATACCCTCAGTAGTCAGCACCGGTCTGTGTGCGGGGAGCTCAGACGTCGGTGTATTCGTGGTAGATGCGCACTTCGGACCTCCTGACACTCTGCAGAGACCTGATGCTCTCACTCCTGGTTCTCATATTTGATTTCCTGAACAGCCTTCGTGAGAACGATCTACACATGAAAAAGTAAATGATTGGATCTAGACAAACATTACATGCAGACAGGAACAGTGTCATTTCCTTACAGTAATACAAGATTTTGTGTGCAGAGTCGTCCAGCAGTTTATCCAGATGGCTGAAGGTGAAGGGTATCCTGCACAAGTGGTACGGCAGGAAACAGGTGAAGAACACAGCCACGACAACCCTGATGCTTTGGTTATGCTTTCTCTTTCTGCTCGACGAGCTAATGAACTGTTTGCTCGATTTATAAATGTACCTGGATATGGCAATGTAACACCCTATGAGCACTATTAGCACCACCATGAAGGTGCAGGTGTTGATGTAAATGACGGCTGTGTGCCACTTGACTCCCAAGGGGGACTTCAGCTTGATGCAGTCGTCGATGTTCCTCCTCGTGGGGTAGCCATTGGTGAGGATGAGGTTGGGCAGGGAGAGGAAGGCCATCACCACCCAGACACAGGCGGAGAGCACCTTGGTGAAGGTGATGCTGTACATCCTGGAGTCCCCAAAGGGCTTCACAACCTTCAGGTAGCGGTCGATGCTGATGAGCCCGAGGAAGACAATGGTGGTGTACATGTTGGCGTAGAACAGAACTGTCGTGTATCGGCACAGGAACGAGTTGAAGTGCCACGGTCCCAGCTGGGAGTCCTGGATTATCTTAAATGGGAACGTCAGCGTCATGAGAAGGTCTGCGACCACAATGTTCTTGAGGTAAAATATAAAGCTCGTTTTGTTTCTGATGTGGAAGAAAATCCACACCGCCAGGCCGTTCAGCAGGATGCTTGCCAGGAAGATGACCAGGTAGAGCACAGGAAGGACGATGGTGGTGAACTCGTCCTGCGTGGCGTTCCCGGGGGGGCCTGCCGAGCGGTTGGGGGCAGCGCTGGCGACTGTGCTCAGGTGCTCCTCTGTGGGGCGAGAGCAGTGTTAGAGTGTGCGTGGTGTCCGATGGATGAAGAACTGTCCTCTAGAATGTCACCTCCCTGGGCAGCCCCGTGGGCTGCTGGTCAGCCACTGAAAGCAGCAGTCAAATCAGCGCTGCTGAACTCAGCACATTACAGCACGCGGTGTGAGCACAGCGGTGCTGCTTCCTGCTGGAAAGGGGCAGCAGAGCTCTGGAGGGTGCCTTTGAGCCTATTCAAATGCTAATTTGAAACTTAATTTACTTAATGTAATTGAAAATCACATTTTCTGGGGATTTTAAGGTTTTGTGTACATATGTTTGTGAACAAACTCCAGGCTCTTCTACATTATATCTTTTTTTTTTTACCCAAAATGTTTGCACCTTGTCTTGGCTGGTAAGCCAGGACCGAACCCCATGGGGCTGCATGGCAGAATACTGAAGGCCTCTTTCAAAAGGACTCATCTGAACGTTGGAGGCTGTGTTGGTGACACTGAGCTGCTGTTCCTGACTGTACCTGGTGGCGGTCCATAGGACAGGTTGTACCCCATTATTTGTGGTGTGTCGTCAGCTGAAGTGCCTCAGGAGTCCCTCTGGCAGCCACAGGTCCAGGCCTTGGTGTGGGCAGCACCAGTGTTACATTCTGGAGGAAAAACAGAGGTTAGAGGCAGCCCTGCAGTGCCAGGGAAGCGCAGGTGCCAGGTACTGCGAGGCTGCAAATGTGGAACCCAGTGTGTGCTGTGAAGGCATGATAATGGCATTGCTCCAAGAAATCTGGTGACACCAATTTGTAAGGCAACGCTGCAGATTATTGATTCTTGTTTCATGCAAGTGCAGTATTTTTTCCATCTTTTCTGTTTGTCAGTTTTGATAAGAAAACTGCAGCTAAATGGCTCAGGTCTCAGCTGTTCCACTGGCCCTGGCTGCCTGTCCTATGGGGATGAACAGTGGACAAAACTACTGATCGCTTGTGCAGATGTAAACTTGACACAGGAAGGAACAAGTTGTTCTTCTTTCAAGGTCCCTTCCAATTCTAAGGATTCTGTGACTCTGTAAGTTTCAAATTGTCACTAGGTGGCAGTAAAGCAAATATTATGTCTTAAAGCTCTGGTTTAAAAAAAAAAAATAATTGTAATTCTGCTGTTTTTAAGCTTTTTCTCAGTTTGGCTTCTCTTTGTCTGACATTGTTTAGGAATTCTGGCTCCTAATGAGACCATCAAAAGTAATTCTGGTATTTTGTCTTGTGCTGAGAAGCAGTAGTTGTCTTCCTAGGGAGTAAGAAAAAACTCCATCACTCTGTTACTGTTGTTTATAATTCACAACTATAGTTTTTTGCCCAGGAGGCACTGAGATCAAAAGGACAAGAGATTTTATGGAAAGATGCGTATCTCTATCTTAGGCAAAGAAGATGCTTCCCTGTTTCTCAGAGCTCCTTTCCTGCCTGTTGCCTGGTCCCCAGAAGGCTCCCTGCTGTCCCACAGCCCGGAGGGTGAGGCAGGGACAGGTGGCTGCCGTGTGCCCATGCAGTGACTGCAGAGTGCTGTGGGTTCAGTGGCTCTGGGTCAGGTCTGTGCTTCTTGTGTGCTGTCACTTACTGCAGATCCTGCAGGGAATTGCTGTAAATCCTGTTACAAAAAGCTCGTGAACTTCTCCACCTCTGCCTCTATCCTTCAAGTGAGCACTGTGACAAGGGGGCTGCATGGATCTGATAGCATGTAGTGACCGGGTGCATCTTTGTACAGGAGCAGCACCTGCGCGCTCTGAAGGTTTCAGCTCTTGACTCACAGCAGAAAATGAACTGATGTGTTCTGACACAGTTAAGGGTCCCTGGCTGCATGGTGGTCTCAGCCACCGGCCTCTGCTCCCAGCTTGTGCCAGTCAGCTCCCATTGGCATCGTGGGGCTTGCTGTCAGCAGAGATGGGGCAAGCTGAGACTTTCAGGCCCCTGCTCAGTGCATCAGGGTGCAGTTCCTTTCCTCGCTGTAGATGGTGTTTGTTTTGGTGGATGCTGTTACTTGGAGCCACAGGGCTGCTGGTCTGAGTGCTGTTACCTTGTAGCTGAAAACTGCTGCAGAGGATGGACTGCAGCTGCTAGGACCAGAAACATCCAAATCACTGTCACAGAGGGCTCTCCCTGCACAGGCTCATAACTGACTGCCCTGGGGAATGGGCACAGCTGAGCTGTGCCTGTTGCGTGCAATGCTGTCAGCAGCTCCTATGCTTGCTCTGTGATGTGTGTGCCTGAGTGCTCATTGTCCCAGTGCCTGCAAAGCCATGTGTGCAGGAGAAGCCCAGCTGATTGCTTGTCGTGCTCTGCTGTCCCTTCCAGGTGTAGCAGGGCAGGGGAACAGAAGCATCCCTTCTTTCACACTTTTCAAGTCAGTGCTTCCAGCAGATCCCATAGGGTCTGGCTTATCCTTGCCCACAGCACTGGCTGTGGGGGATCCCTGCAACGTTTGTCTTCCTTGCCTCTGAAGGTGAGACTGCAGTCAAACTGCCCAAGGAAATAGCAATCACCCTGGAAGACAGACCCTGCTCTGTCTTCCCTCAGGCCAATTAGATCGAGCACCTGAACGGATTTCTCTCTTGTTATCTTATTGCTAATGCTGTTAATAGTAAAACATGTTCCAAAATAAAATAAAATCCCAGCAAAGTGTTGGTTGGCAGAAGAAAGCAGCAAACTCTTCACAAATACTGTCACAGAGCTGTGACAGCTGGTCCACATTGGCAGTGCTTTGTGTCCAGCCTTGCTGGTGCAGCTGAGCTCAGCAGCAGCCTCCATGCATGCAGGGGTGGAGGATGGAGATGACACCTGCTGAAGGCTGCCCCAGTTGTGCGTTGCGGACTTTCCCTTACGCTGTTGTAATTCTGAAACTTTAACATCACAAACAGGTTGGTGAGGGCTGCAGGTGCAGTCACAGTAGTCCCTGCTGCATGGAATTGGTTATATGACAAATTTTGGGATACACAAAAATGATCTGCTTAGATTCAGAAATCCAAAGGTGCTCAGATAGTTTCCTGCTGAAGTCTATTAAGCTAAGAAGTACTGGATAGACAGAGCACACTCCTTGTGTCCCTTGGCTCTGCAGGCTGCGGCTTTTCTGGTAAATGCCACTGCATTTCAGACTTGAGGAGTACAAAGAAGGTTGAAGAATAGTTTAAGACGTTTTGTGATTGTGCTCTGGCTATGTGCTCTGGTAGTGACTTTCTTACTCATGGAACTGGATGTGGTATTTCTGTGCTGGACAAGGTTGGTTTTGAAGTTCTTGTCCTGTTCTTCACACTCTTTTCTTCTGACCCATTTCATCCTGTGTTTCTCCAACCTCCAGCCTCATGCTTCCATACAAATGTGTTCTGCTTGGGTGCTTCTGAAGATGCACTGGAAGCTACTCCTTCATTTTGTGTACATTTTTAAGCCAGTACATACCTTCTTCTCATACACTTGGCTGGCTGGTTTTTTCTGCCTTTCCCCTGAAGGCTGTCAATTGCAGCAAATGTAGGTTAAGCACATGCTGTTTCACTGATGAGGTAACGTTCTGCTGCCATTGTTGACAGACTGGTTTACGTGCCTGACTGCGATGGCCTCAGATGAGAAATGAAGTAGTCGTCTGCACGGTAGATTTCACTGCCAGATGGGTAGAGAACAACTGTGGGTTTTCTAATGAGTAAGGCTTTGGGTTGCCTCACTGTTTGAAGAAATTCAATACCATCACATCTAATTAATCTTCTTGCATCTCTTATTTACAACTCCTTGAAAGTTAGAAAATTTTCTTCGGGAGGTTGAGCAGAGAGTTTGGTTTTAGAGCTGTGGGCTTTAAGTGATGCTGGCTACCTGAGCAGCTCGGTACGCCATTCACTGCATGTCAGCATAAGGTCTGGTAAGTGGCAAAACTAAAGTAAGCAGAAGAAATGTGCAGCAGTTTGTTAAATTTGCTCTTGACTGACTGTACGTATGTGCTTTTCTATTGCCATCAGAACAAAATCACTGACTTGCTTAATTGTAAAGATTTGTGAGGAGGAAAAAAAAAAGCATTAGTGCAGCCAGCTGGCAAGCAGTAGCACAGGGCCTGCATCCCCGCCTTCTTCTTTACCTCCATCCATTCCCTCCCTGCATCATTTCAGCACACCTGGCATTGGGTGCCCACTTCTGTGGGCTGAGTGCTGGTGAGGTCATGCAGCTGCTTGTATTTCAGGCCGAGCCAGCTGTACGCGTTGGCTGCCTCTGACTGGAGCTGCTCCCATGTGTGCTGGCAGGGAGGAGACTGAAAGCACCCTCCCTGGGCTCTGCACTTGCTGCTCCCCATTCCTGCCTTCCCAGAGGTGTGCAGGCAGCTCTGCGTAAAGCAGATACGTTGCCACCCCTGGCTGACTGAACTTCAGGAGGCTAAGAAACAGGAGCAAGGTATGACTGCAGCCGTGGGCTCCAGTGCCTGGCAGCTTAGTCATACCCAGAAACAGGAACCAGTGCCTCGGCTCAGAGAGCTTCACGTCTGCCTTGGTATCTAATACAAAACCCACTTCTTGGTTTCTAGGTTCCCCCTGGAAGTTCCCCTCCATCCCAGCCTTCTTTCAGCAGCTGTGACCAGCAGCTCTGTCTCTGGGCTAGCTGCAGAACAGCTTGCTGCCAACAGCTCCTGGCTGAGAGCCTATCCTCTGCTATCCGCTTGTCCCCAGCGAAGCCAGGTGCCAGCCCGGTGAAGGCTGCAGCACGCGGCGCCGTGCCACCGCTAGCAGAGCCTCCGTCCTCACAGCGCTTGGCCCAGGAGCCGGCTGTGGGAAAACCCCTCCATAAGCTGTTCCTGGGAAAACTCAAGTTTCCCTGTCAGTCGCTCAAGTTTGTGTTAGTCCTTCTCAGTCCTTTGCCACAAAGGTAGAAGTACAGTGCGTGTGCATCTGAGTAACCAGCTCCACTGCTCATTTCTGCTTTCTGCGGCAGCCTTTGGCTTTGCTTTGTTGCAGATACTGCTTACACGTCACGTTCAGCTTGTGCCTGTAACTCTGTGCAGTTTCTGGGGGCCTGCAGTGGGTGCAGCAGTGCAGCAGGCTGCTGCAGTGGCAGTAAGTAATGCTGCTGATGTGTGAAGTTCTCCGTTTGCCGCTCTTGCCACCAGTATTAAGTTCAGCAGGGGGTAGGGCCATACCTATAGCATAATGTGATTTCTTTAGTTAAAAAAGGTATGTATCTATGTAGATCTTATTTTCTCAACATCAGTTTTGGAATATTTTGTCCAAATGATTTTTTAATATTAAGTTGACGTGAATGATTATGAACCCTAATTTTCAGTATGTAGGATGGGTCTGACGTGAGGCCTGTTTGGGTTGCTGCCCAAATCATCAAGTTTGTCCGTAATTTTTCTGTCTTTTGAGATCATTAAAAGTTCATGGGTTTACATTGCTTACTTTGAATCAGATTTTCCACGCACAGGTTACAAACCCTAGCAGAAGTTCTTAGTCCTTGTTATAAGGCTGTCTATTCTGGCAACGCATTTGCTGCACCTAAAGATTCATGAATTCTTTTTCCTCTTAGATATGTATAAGGGTTCCTAAGTGATGCTGAAGAAATGCTTTCAGATCTCTGGTTGCATTAATAAGGAGTATGTGCATCTTTTGTGACCCGGAATCAGGGTCACAGCTGTCCTGTTGAGGATGGGTCCTGCTCTACTGTGCTGTGCTTTGCAGCTGGCAGACTGGCTGTAGTGGTTGGCTGTGTGCAGGCTATTGTCTGTAGCACAGGATGGACTTGCAAAACACAACTGAAGTTCAGTGGTTCTAGGTCTTGCAGATCCTCATATCAAATAATGATTGCTCTGTTTTCTTTGGTTTTGCTCAGTAGTAACTTTCTGAAGCAGATACTTTTAGCTCTGCTGAATGTGGGCTGCCTGTGCCTCAAGACTGTGGGCACCCAGCTCAGTAACTCTTCTGTTGAGATTTTCAGCCTGCTGAACTCAGAAAATGGGAGGGAGACCAACAGGATCCTCAGCATTGGTTCTTTGGTGCACTTTGCCAGCACTTTGCCAGTTCTGAAGCAGCGAGGTATGAAGCGTAGTGCGTAGGCATCTCTCTTATAGGCTGCAGTTGTTTTCACATGAGAGTTTAGGAGAGAATTGGCAGCAGAGAGGCCCCACATTGGGCTGCAGGTAAAGGGCTGTTGGTGGCAGAGTGAAGTGTTGCAATTCTGAGTTTTTGTTTTTTTTTTTCTTCCTGAAAACGAAGGGAAGACAGTGCAGTGTTTGACAGAGTTGGGATAATGAATGTTTTCTTGGAATGGCAGCCTCTAATTAGGCAGGAGGAAGGGATTAGCTCTAGTGCTGCCTTTGTCTCTGTCTAGAAGATGCTACTGTGTTGTTTCTGCTTGTGCAGAACCTGCTGATAGCAGAAGCCGTGCTGTAGCCCATTGCTGTCCCTGAGCCCCTGCTGGGGGCTGCCATGCGAGGTGCAGTCAGGCTGCTGCCGGCCTCACCATGGCCGTTTCCCCTCTCCCTCGTTCCTCCTGCTCCTGCCACTGCTTTCTCTCATTCATCTAGCAATTAAAAGAGCACCTTCCTTCCTGAATCTTCACCATCTTCGTCCTTATGCCATTGGCCTTGGCTCCTTCCTCTCTCCACATGTTGTTTCTGATTTCCCACGTGATGTCAGCAGGATGGCAGTGATGTGGATGATGCTGGAGATCAGTTTCATGCCTTTACCTTCTTGTTGGAAGCCTGTGAGTCTGCTTTGCCTTTCAGCTGCACCTCCTGGGTGCCCACTGCTGTTGTCCTGATAGCTGTAGAAATATATATATACTTCTTTCCCCCTCTCCTTCAAGAGGAGGGCCCCCATTCCCAGAATCATAGACTAGATGAGGTCAGTAGGCACAAACATCTGGAGGTGGTCTGATCCAGCTCCCTGCCCGGAGCAGCAGCAGCTGCAGGTCTGACCACCCCCCACAGTCAGACTGTCAGAGGGTTCCTGTCGTTCCGTAAGCTGTTCCTCCTGTGTGCTGTTATCCCAGAGTCAGTCTTCTGCATGTTAAGAAGCTGTTAGAAACACACTGGCATGGCAGAGAGCGAAGGCTGGTGGCCCTTGGCAGCGGGGGATGGCAGCTCGAGTGGGCATGGGAGCCTCTGCTGAGCAGTATTGCGTTGTGAGCGTGGATGTCGGTTCTGTGCGATGGGAAATGGGACTGAAAAACTTGCAACGGAACTTTAAAAGCAATCAAGATGTTGTCTAGGTCAGAAAAAGATGAAGGTTTGTGATTGCGTGGCACAGTTCTGGCCACTGTGTGCCGGCCACGTCTCCCAGGTGCTGCAGGGGATGCTGCAACAAGATATGAATAAAATGCTGGTGCGCACAGCAGTGTGCTGCTGTGATGGTGTCCTTCCAGTTCAGGGTTGATCAGACGTGTAAGCCTGCTCCTCGTAGCACAGGACCCGTGCTTTTGTTTTTTAAGAAGATACTGGAATATGTAATGGCAGGAAGGGCTGAGACAGCTGAGTTGTGAGAATGAAGTGCTGAAATCCTGCTGCGCTGCTTTGACAGCGCTGGGTGAGCAGCTCTGGCCTGGTCCCGTGGCAGGGACGTGGTGCGATGGCAGTGAGGTTCCGCAGACCTCAGTTCCTGTTGGGCGCATCTTCGCCTAGCCCCAGAACTCTCATAAATGCAGCACCCCTCGAGTTCCTCGTGGCCGGCCTGGGCGTCCCACCACTGCCGTGCGCAGGAGCAAAGGGCGGCCGCGGCCGTCTGGGCTGGGAGAGCCCGGCCCTGCCCAACAGGCTGCGTGCTGCGGGGCTGCGTGCCGGCACAGGCTGCGCCGCGGGCACCGGGTGAGCTGGTCTGCCTGCTGCTGCCGCCCTGCCCTGGGGATGCCCCGGCAGCCTGGGAGGGCACGAGGGTGAGATGGCAGCGGGCCGTGATGGGAGGGAGAGCCGCGGGCGGCAGGCAGGAACCGGCACGGTGCTGTGAGAGCGGCTGCTTGCTTCCCACGCATCCCGATGCAAACAGACGCTTTCTGCCTGAAACCTCTCCGCACCCTTCGGCTGCTCTGCCTCCACTGCTCGCTGCACAGCGGGCCCTCAGACGGGCTGTGCTGAGCGGCTGCTGGGCTCCAGTGCCAATGCTTCTGGCATCCCTGTTTGTGAAGGAAGATTGCAAAATCTTCTCTGGAGTGATGGGACAGTATGTGAAACCCTATGAGAGTAACTCCGAGCGTGCCCAATGAGAAGACAGGTTTCTGTGTCCTCATAGTGTACCTATGGCAAGCCATTTCTGTAAAATATAAAACCTTCAGTTGCGTTGCTGTTTCCAGTTGTTTGTTGCTGAGCATAACCACTTCAATCTGAAGTACTCGTTAAATGAGAGAGATCTGTGAAAGTGCCTATCCTGAACGTTGAGACAGATCTGACACACGGTGTGAGTTGCCTGTTCAGAGCTATGTGGTTTTTCCAGTGAACCTGACAAGTTTTAACATGATCGGAGTGAAGCATGAAGGAAGAGAACCTTTATTCTGTAGAAAGTAATTAAAAGAATTCAAGTACGCTTTTCTGTACTGAACGAGGACAAAAGGATCGAACGCAAACCTCGGACAGATTCAGACGTTATGGTAACTGGATCTTACTCGATATGACTTAACCTGTGCCAGGAAGTAAGGCATTAAAACCACAAACCCTCTTGCGCTTTGAATAGTATCTCAGAAGGAATGATTAGTAGAAATAGATCTGTATTTTTCTCTTGGGAGAAAAATAACGAGTAACGTTTACCATTGAATTAATAAAAGATTGGAAGTTTTCACTACTTGAGACTTCCTCCCGCTTTTAATTGATCTGATCCTCAATTTATGCTTCTCTGTCTGATTTTTCAGCAACTTTTCTTAATTCCCACCTTCTTTTCAATGAAGGGTGTTTAAGAAAGGCAAAACGTACAGAGCAACCTATCGCACGCTTTTCAGATGGTCAGAAGTCACTTACCTGTCCCCGCTGTCGCCCTCCGTTCGTCTCTGAGCTGCATCGCGGAAGTGCCTCAGACTCCTCCAAAATGCATCTTGAGACTGCAAACAGTCACGAGAGTATTTCTTGTGCTAAGGTGGTTAAATAAACCATATCTGGAAGTAAGCTTCTGTGCTTCCAATCGCCCTTTTTTGCGGTACCTGATCAGAGAGGCAGGATTCACCTGGCCAGGAGCAACCGGAGCGACTGGCTCTCTCATTCCCGGGAATGACTCACATGCCGGGTAGGCAGCGCGCTCGCGCCTGGCTCCGGAGCAGCCCAGGCCTGGGACGCAGCTGTGATTCACGCAGGGGTGGGCTGCTGCCTGCCCCGGGCAGTGCGCAGAGCGCTGCCACCTGAGCGCTGCCTTCCAGCTGGGACTGTTTGTCTGTGAGGGAGCGCAAACTGAACGCGAGGCTGAAAACCCTGGTGCTGGCTAGATGCAAATACCTGCTAATCAAGATTATCATGTCAGTTATTAATTTGACTGCATTTAGACGTCTTTAATGTTGTGCTTTGAACAGATTCTCTCATCCAAAGGTAGGATGAAAGTGAAATGTGAAGCCTGTAACTATTTCGGCTAAAATGACTGGACTGCCTGTTGGCTCCGTGCTTCCTGCTGTCACCGTGCTCTCTGAGGCTGACCCTGGGCCCACTGGCTCGTGCAGTGCAGTGCTGCCAGTCCTGGTGTGCATCCCAAGCAGGGGAACAAGGTGCCTGGGAGCACTGAAATACGCACTGAAGGAGATACAGAAGGGGAAATGTTGCTGTGTGTCAGTAGAGGAGGATGAAGTGATTGATTTCCCACTTTTGCAGCCTTCTTAAATAGAAAACAAATACAGGCAGCACCCTCCCTCCATTAAATCTTCAGGAGAAAAATTCATCTTCCAAACTGCACTTGCAGAGCAGCGGCTGCCACGTCACGTTTCCTTGACCTTTGTGTCTGTTCCACCTGGACTTCGCTGTGCGCACTTTGTTCTCTTTTCCCCCAAGCTGTGGGTGATGGAACCCCCAGCCCTACTTTTCTGACATCAGAGCCTTCTGCACAAGTTCCTGTGGCAGCTGCCTGGAGCCTTGTTGAGCCAGAGCCAGACCCACCAGCTGCCATACCCGTGGTGCACTGCTTCCTCTGGCTGTGCGTGCAGGGAAATCCTGCGATCGTTTTCACATTTCTGTTCTCTGCTCACTCCTGGGCAACCTGTAAGGTTCTCACTTGCCTTAGGACCTTAATCAGATACAGTCCCTGATCACAGGAGACTTCTGACAAGGTTCATCTTTGAAGACCAGCTTTTGCAAGGCAAAACAGATAATGCAAAAGAAGCCAGCAGGAACACAAGTTACACTTGTGCAGAATGTGATCTGATCTCAGGAGCTGGGTATTCCGACATTAACTGGTGGTCTTTGTTGCTTGCACTCAGCTTGGATGTGGCAAGAGAAATCTACCTCTTCCATTCAGTGTTTTTCACAATGGATACTCACTCTCTGGGATCATAGAATCATAGAATCACAAGGTTGGAAACGACCTATAAGATCATGTAGTCCAACCGTCTCCTCATCACCATTGCCACCACATGTTTGAACAACCCTGAATTCCAGTATCTGGAGTCTGTGCTGCTCTAAGGACCGCTGAGCTCAGGCACTGACCCGATGCATTGGTCGTGCTCCCAGCATTGCTGTGTCTGTGCCCACAGCAGTGGGCAGCCACGTGCTGCTGCGTCTGCTTTGGGACCTCAGGCATCTTCTGTACTGGGGATGTCTTTGGGATCTTAAACAGTGCTGTGGGAAGTACTGCGGGGAAGAGGGAGGAGGAAAAAAAGGGAAAAGAAAAGCAATTTCTTACAGAGATCCAAGTGTTCAGTACTTGGTGTCCTGTAGTTTTGTTTTTTGAATGTGGTGTGATTGCACATCAACTTTTCTGTAAAATCTCTGTCTTTTGATATCTCAGTAAAACCAAAGGAGGTAATGAGCTCTGCTGCGGCATCCCCAGATGGCTGTTAAATTGGAGAAGCTGTGTGGTGGTTCTCAGGTGGGAGCAGGTCTAGGCAGGTCTGCACACAGAAGGGAGATGCTGTGGATGGCGCTTACGTAAAAGCAGCGCCAAGGAGATGTGGGGCTGTGGTGCATGAGACGCCGAGGGCTGACCTGTAACTCTGTCGTGGCTCAAAGGCTGGGTGCCCCTTCTTGTGTTCTGATGGTTACTGAGCAATTCTCAGATGACATAAGTCTGAACAACTTTATTACAGTAATTATTGTGTTGCTTTACTGTAAAACTCGTTACTATCACATTGGCAGTACAAGCTGTGGGCTCGCTTTTTAAGCAGATTAGCCACCCAGATAATGGGAATCACTTTTTCTTTTTTGAAAAAGAAAAAATGGTGGAATTCTGAGAGCTTGCAGCACTGATGTGATACCTGGTGCGCCATGCTTCTGTGTGTAGGAGGTGCTGAGTCCTGGAAATGCCTTGGGAGCCTCCAGCACCTCCTTTCCTATGGAGGTCTGATGCAGCCCCTGCTTGGTGGCTGCCATTGAAAGGCAGGGAGCTAAGAACTCACTTTCGGAAAGCTTGTTTCTTTCTCTGTCCTTATGCTGTGCTGCACTCCCTCCAGCTGCACACTGTGGCTGATGATCCCTTCTGGGGCCAGAAGTCAGTTTGAGAGCCTGCAGTCTTCACATGCAACCTGCTGGCCCTGCTTGCTCATGAGCAGTCATACGGGGAGTATCCTGGCTGCTGGACTTGGCTTCCCAGCTCTTATTCACAATGCAAATCTTCTTTCTGTATTCCAAGTGAACTGAAGTATGCTGTGTATCACGGGAGCTTTCTCAAAATTGGGTCACAGAAGTGCTGGTGGAGGGGTTGGTATTGGTGCTGGGCAGTCGGGACGTGTGTAAAGTGTAAAATTTGTACTGAGATGTTCATGAATGAGCTTACTGTCCCTCTGATTCAAAATCTAGAGGGCTAAATTGTAGGTGTCTTTGGCAGTGGCTTTCTTTTATTTTATAGGAGCAAGTAAAATAGTAAGTAAAAAGAACTATACGCTAGCCTTTGTGCACCCGAATAAGATGCACTTCCTACAAAACTTGTCTTCCTGGTGCCCCATGGTTCCCCTTCTGGAACCCAACAACCTGTGAAATGTTTAGAACGAGTGTCAGTAGTTTTCATGGGAAGCCAGAGCCTGGGAGCCTGCCGTGGGCTCATCTGTCCAAACAAGTCCAAGGCCAGCTGCCAGCCTTCCCACTTCTGGGCTGTGGGGGCTCCTTGTCTGGACTGTAGACGAGCCAAGCAAATGCGAACTTGGCTGTGGAAAGAAAAGGTCTCAGTGCTGCATCTCGATGATGATGGGCTGTGTGTGCCAGGTCAGGATGGTGCAGCTTTGCTCTGTGCTGTGTAACTGCTGTCATGCCTCAGCAGCACTGGGGCACAGGTGTCAGCACCTTTCTGAGTTAAGTTGGGGGAAATTCAGATTTGGAAAAATAGCAGCTGTTCTGAGTGTGCCTTAAGTGTTATGGGAGTGAGACAGATTCCCAGGTGGCACTGAGGAGCCCTGCGGAGCCCCCCCAGCAGCCCTGGTGCTGCGCTGCTGCCGGCCGCTCGCTGTGGGGCTGCTCTGAGCTCACCTCTGCTTGAACGAGATAAAGTAGCACTGTGCTGCTTTTTTGAGCCTCAAAATTGGAGAGACTGAAATGCTGAGGTTTTTTTACTTCTGTCTGGAGGCAGGGATCTAAAAACCGTCAGACTGTTAGAATTTAGGGGGCTTCCCCTGAAAGCAGATCAACGAGATGTCCTCTCCCCCCAGTCAGCGGCCATTTCCCCACAGCAGACCTTGGGAACCGGCTGCTCGCTGCCATCCTGAGAGGCTGCAGCACAACAGGTGACTTGGGCTCCTCGGGAACCTCCAGCACAGCCCTTGCTTGAGGAGCACCCCTGCCCTCCCATAGGCACAGGCTGTGGGTGCGTGGCTGCGTGCTGGCAGGGCGCACGGCGTTAATGGGAGCGCTGTGTTCCGAGCAGTAAAACGTGCTTTTCTGCAGGCGGTCGCGGAGGCGGGGAGTGTTTTAACAGCTAAGAATTTGGTATATTCCCTTTAACTAAAGTAGCAAAATTAATCCTCTTAAACACTGTGTGTGGGGGGAGGGAGAGAAATTAATTCCTGAATAGTACTTAATCCTGAGGAGAAGGCAGTATTTGAGAGAACGCTGATCTGTAGAGCAGTGCAGAACCAATTGGAAGCTGGCTGGGGATTAGTTCAGTTTCCAGTTGTAAATGAGCGTTACGTTAAAGAAAGCACTACTGTGCTTAGCGGAGGAGATGCAATGAGCTGAAATTGCTGAGTGATGCATCCAGCTGTGTGGCAGAGACAGGGAGTCCTAAGACACATGTAATTATATGCAATAATCTAAAGACAACTTTGAAAAAATCAAGCTCTATGGAGCAACCTGTGCAAGTGTATTATGCTGTAAATAGACAGTCTAAAACCAGCAATTGAGTGGTGATCATAGCATCTGGCATACGAGGTGAGCACCAGACTGGTAAGAGAGCCTGAGAAGGGTAGTTTGCAATAGGGCCTGGTGCATCTCAGCAACGCACTGGGCTCTCTGGGACATGTGGGCACGGTGCTGGGTCCCTGTGGTGTAACCAGGTGGGAGTGCTGTGATGTGATGGGGCAGGAGGGGTGGCAGCGGGGCTACAGTGAGCAGCAGGGCCAATGGAAGGGAGCAAGTGGTGGTGTTTTGCTGTGGCTGCTTCTGCAGCACCACGTCACCTGAGCAGTTGCCCTTTGCAGTCCTGGGGCCTCTGCTGGCCCAGCCTTGGCGGCTGCTCAAGGACTGAGATGCTGCAGAGCCACAGTGCCCTCTGCTAACTTCTCTCTGGGTGTGGAGAGGAAGGGTGAGGAAATAGGTAGGCGGCAGGAAGGTAGTTGTGTTAGAGGTGGGCAGGGACAGGGGGCCTGGCCTCCTTCCTCTGCCAAGTGCGGTTTCTCCTCCTCTCCCTGTGCCCTGCCAGCCAGCCTGGCGCCGGGGTGAGATCTTCTGTGTTTTGCTCCAAATAAGCCGTAATTGTTAGAAGCAGCTGTAGCCACTGAGCTGACAAGTGTTAATAAGAAATGTTGTTTTTTCGTTTGTTTTGTGTGGAGCAGATAAAATTATTCCATAGCTTGTTCTGAAGTGACATGAAGGTACACTAGTTCTTAGATAACCATTTGTATTACGTGGCGTGGATGTGACTGATCGACCAAGTCAGAAAAGCCTCTGCTCTTGTTACCTGCGCAGCAGCAGTGCAGGGCTACAAGCTGATCAGTGTTAGCATCATTGATGCAGCAGCTGAGAACGATGCGGTTGCAGTGTGAAGTCCTTAGTGATCTGAAGCGATACACATCGCTGTGGTTTGAGGGCAGCGGCTCTGTTGCCAGGCAGCACATCTCAAACACTGCTGGGCTTCCCCAGCTTTGGTTACTGACGGGGTGTCAATGAGAAGGGGAGCAGCTTGGGGAGAGACCTGTGTCATCAGCAGGCAGTTCGAGGGGTGGCTTTCCACCTGCCGTGGGTAAGGAGCGAGCATAACTATGGAAATCCAGCCTGCCCTTTTTATTAAGTATTACAGCACCACCATCCTTCAGTTTTCTACAGCACCAGTAAAACAAATTTCTTAATTTCTCTGTGGATATGCAAAGACTCAGAGTGCAAAGCTACAGAATCAGGATTCGATGGCCAAGGTTCCTGCGTCCAGTTCAGTTCTTGGGTTCATATGAACTGTTCTCTGAAGTGTGTTTACTTTCCCGTGTAGCATTTTTGCTAGGAATGGTTTGCACAAGAACATGGATATCAAAGGATCCATGCAGGTGTTTGTGGCAGCCAGCCAAAGAGTGCTCTCCTTAGCAACAAAAAGCTGGTTCTGCAGGCAGCAGTGCATCTGGGTTGTCATTTGACTCAGGGTGTAGGGAATGGATGGGGGCAAAGCAGAAGAACATGGTGAAAATGATGAAGACTTTCCCCTTGACCCTTTGTTTCTTTTTGCTTGCTTTCTTCCATGTTTTCGAGTAAGACTTGTACACCTTTTTGGCAATAATTACATAAAATAGAAGCTTAAGAATGAGACAAACTGGCAGATGTAATCAACAATTTGAGTCCAGGGTAGCTCTTCAGTGAAGCATGCTTCTTCACCGACTGTGGTGTTGCTTTCTGGTTCAATAGGATCAAGTTTGGCACAGAGAGAACCAGGAACAAGAGCCAGACCAGACCCGTGAGGATCTTTGCTGAACTCACTTGCTGCAGCCAGAACTTCCCGAAAGGTCTCGTGATCTTGAGAAACCCATCAGAAGCAATGAGACTCAGGAGCACTGTGCTAATATAAATGGTGTCATAGAATATTATGGCTGAAAAGCAAAAACAAAGGCCTTCAGTTGCCATGGTCCCAGGCCAGAGTCTGTTAGCATTCTCAGGGGAAGCATCAGAGTCATTGTAAAATCAGATACTAAGTTATTGTTCAGGTAGACAATGAAAGTCGATGTACTTGGAGTATGGAAGAAAGCCCATATGGCCAGGCTGTTCAGTGTGAGTCCAGCAGGAAGCCGAGCGTGCAGAGCGCTGGGAAGAGCCGGTGGGTGGCTGCTGTCACGGTGCAGAGCAGGGCGCTCTGCTGGAGTCACTGCTGCTACTCTGGTTTGCAAAGTCTCCCATTTCTCAAAGTAGACTTGGATAAAAAGGGGAGAGACAATGTAAAGTATGACTGTTTGTATTCAGGATGACACATTCCTCGTTATTATTATTAGCAGGTTTATACAAATGCACAAAAATCTGTCAAATGTGCATTAAACTCAACAACATTATATGTAAAATTCTGTCAAGGGTTGTTTGCAGAGTAGTGAAGAGTTGAAAGGTTATAGCAGTGGAATGCCCGGAGAACCATTTGTGTTCACATGGAAATGTATTCCAATATGGAGTAGAGATTTTGTGGTTGTGGTTAAAAAGCCCCCCAGGTGCCTCTGGGAAAGCGAATTCTGGTATTTCTTAGCCAGCACACACCACTCTTCCTTTATCAGCACAGGTTTTAACATTTTTGAGAATAAGGTGCACACTGCTGGCTGTCAGCCTCACATCTGCAAATGAGACAGCCAGGAGCTCCACCACGCCATGGGGACGCTGCAGGAGTGCAAGTACCTGAGCACAGCTGGCAGCAGCTGTTTCAAGGAGGGTCTCTGATTATCTGGTTCCTCTGCAGACAGGAGCCTGGAGCAAAGTTATAACAGCGAGGAAATGTGTAGAAAGAAGAGACTTTTTCTGCTGGCAGTGGTGTGTCGTTTCCTTCCTGATTTTCATTTATCACCCGAGTTACTTAATCATGTTTTTTGTTGCCTTTCCGTCTTCCTTTTGTTCTTTGTCAGGAAGAACCACTTTCTCTGCTGACAAAGGAAAAATGACCACATCTGTGAAGACAGGCATGCCTTCTGATTTTTGTTTGTGTGGAGTGGCACACTGTGCTGTAGGTGTGCGTGCAGATGTCAGTGTTAATGTTGACAGAGAGGGCAGAGCCCCCAGAGTGGCAGAGGTGAAGGTGGCCTTTCTCACTGTCATCATCCTCGTGTGTCCATAGCTGCCTGCCCTGACTTCTGGTCGTGCACCAGGACTGCATAAAGCTGAGGTGGTTCATTGCGTAGTGCTGATTTCCAAGGCAGTGTCGTCATGTTTTCTCCTATATCTTGTCACTGCTCCCAACTGAAGAGGCAGGTACTGTGTGCAGCATCAGTGACCTCCGTGTGGTACACAGAGAGCTGCAGGACCTACGGTTTGAACACTCCAGCTGATCAGGAGAGGCATCTGCCAGATAACTGCCACTTTCCCTCCATGTGTGGTGCAAGAAATGCAGGCAATGTGTTGGGAATCTTGCACGTCCCTCCTGGCCCCCAAGCGGGAGCTGAAAGCATGCAGTGAAGTGACTGCACGCTGGTTCCAGGTAATAACAGCACCCTGTTTTTGATGCTGCAATGTACAGCGGTGTGATGTGTGCGCAGGAGGCTTTGTGAAGCCCTTGATTTGTGCTGATAGGTTATGGGAGATGCATTGGCTCCAGGGCTGAGCGCTGACATGTGTGAACTGTGTTTTAATGTTTTAGGAAGTTGGATACCAGTCCTGAAGACTCCCTGTGCTCTGCCAAGGGGCAGAAACTGTCAGAGAAGGGTGGACAGGACATTGGGTGGCCGTTCTGCACACTTACGTGGTGGTGGCAAGTGTTTCTGAATGGGAGCTGTTTTGCAGTGATGATAAATGAGCCCTAATCCATCACATCAGTTTAGGGTTTGTATGATGATGGTTCCTGAAAATTCCAGCCTGCTTGTTCTCGCTTTTCCAAATGAAGAGAAGTGGTTAAAATTATTGTTTAGTGCAAGAAAGCAGTCCTTAATGATTAGTAAAGATTTTACCACGAGTCCTTCTTTCCCTGAGATCTAAATATTCTGCAAATCAATCCTTTGTGCATTTTTAAATGTAATGCATCTTCCTCTATAAAAGTTATTTTTAATCTATGAAGGTCAAGTATTTGAAGATTGAAGTCGCATGAAGATAAGCCTGACTATGCAGTAATTTTCTCTGATGTACAACTACTGATTTTTGGTCAGTGTGTTAAGAATTGCAAGCATATACTGAGATAAGCCAAACATGATGCTGTTATCAAACATCTGCACAGGCAAATAGCTTACCTACAGATGTGCTGCATTTCTGTTTGTCTGATGATTGCATACTAAGTGGCAACTTCCCGTACTGAAAAGCTGCATTTGTTATGGGGTTTATTTACATCCATTCCTTTGTTGTCATGGGCTTTCCCCTGGCCCAAGTTAAGCTGCTTCTGCAAAATCTCTGCAGCTCATCTTCTGTTCAGTAGCATTCTGTGACTCTGGTTTATTTTTTTCTTACAGCTCCAGCTATAAATTCAAACTTTTTCCCAGCAACTCCGTCAGACGTGGAGCCTGTGAGCAGATGGTGCCCTTGTTGTATTCAGTTGTTCTAATTTTTGTCCTTCCTGCAACTGGCGATGTTGGTTCCATGGATCTGTGTTTCATCTGCAGGGCAGATTGTGAAGGCGCAGGTGAAATTGTGGTTAGCCTTAGCAGGATCCTTCTGCTCCCCAACCCCAGGGAAACGTACGTGGCCAGGCAGGGCTGT
The DNA here is from genome assembly GCF_023343835.1 of Lagopus muta. Taxonomy (NCBI): domain Eukaryota; kingdom Metazoa; phylum Chordata; class Aves; order Galliformes; family Phasianidae; genus Lagopus; species Lagopus muta. The sequence goes on from NC_064441.1 coordinate 465,815, forward strand.
GGCAGGTCCTTTGTGCTAAAGTGGGGTATCCTCAGTGTCGTCTCTTCCGTTCTGCCCTGCTGTCTGTGCTCCGAGTTCTGGCGATGCGGTGGCCTTGCACAGCATGCCTAGCAAGGACTTTCGAAACGACTTGCAAAGGAAGAAGTAAATGAATGGATCTAGGCAAGCGTTCAGCGATGTCAGCCACAGCGTGCTCTCCTTTAAGTAAAACAGGGTGTTCACTGCAGAGCAGTCAAAAACATTTCTTGTTTGGCTCAAAGTGTAGGGAATTCTGGTAAAGTGGAATGGTGCAAAACATATAAAGAACACTGCGATTATGATGAAGACCTTCAGATTTACAGATTTTCTGGATGGTCTTCCCGTGGATCTTGTCCTCTGATAGGACTTATACAATTCTTTGCTCATAAGTATGTAGCATACAACTATGACTGCTAAATTAACCCAGAAGATAAGTTGGCAGATGTAGTTTACGATTTCATGCCAGACTAAGCCAAACTCAGATTTCAAGAGGGCACACTTTTTTACGTTCTTAGGTGTTTTTTTCTTGTTTGTTAGAATCATGTTGGGTAATGAAAGAGTAAACATCGATATCCAAATAGCCATGGAGAGGATCTTGGCGCCTCGAAGGCTCCTTGTGGTTGATGTTCTGAATGGCGAGGTGGCTTTCTGATAGCGGTCGATGGTTATCAGCCCGAGGAACAAGATGCTGATGTACATGGTGAAGTAAAACACGACCTGGCTGACCTGGCACACGAATCCTCTCAGCACCCACGGTACCAACTGTGCGTCGCTGAGGATTTTAAATGGAAAAGTCAGAATCATGAGGATGTCAGAAATGACAGTATTCTTGAGGAAGATGATGAAATTGGATTTACTTGATATTTTGAAGAAGATCCACGTTGCCAGGCCATTCATAGTGAGGCCCACCAGGAAGAGAAGAGTATAAAGCAAGGGGAAGATGACCTGTCTGATTCTGTTATCGCTGGTGCAGTTGCTACCATTGATAGAGTAGCTGAAGTTGCTTGTGGCTTTTGTTTGCATTTCGTCTTCTCCACCCTCCTTCTGAAAAACAAAACCAAAAGAAGAAGAAAAGTAAGGAATAGTGAAGCTGGAGATGATGCCTTTTCTGATTTCGGTCTTCTTAGTCTGTTTCTCATTTTTATACAGGGAGTATTTCTGTTGGACTTTGCCACCTGCGCTGCTTTCCTCTGAGGTTGGAGCAGGCAGTGCTGGGCATGGCCGTGCCGAGGGGAACTGCTGCCCTGCTCTGTTGGGTCCTGCCTGGCAGGGGCTGTGAGGAGGCATGGGGTAGGATGGCCAGAGGCCTGCTGCTGTGATGGGCTGTGGGGCTGCCAGCCCCAGCTGGGTGCCGCCTGCTGTGCCGTGTGGGGCCTGTGGCAGCGGCTACCTGAAGGTGTGCTCTGATCCAAGGAGAAAGGCAAGCATCTTTTTCCTCGTCCTTAATGTGGAAAAGAGGGAGCAGTGGAACTCCTTCTGGGTGCGCATTTGGTAGGGAGAGGCCGATGTCAATGTAATGCCCTTCTTGCTTCTCTTGCCCCAGCCCCACTGTCGGATACCTTCAAGGCCCTCTCTACCATTCCCCCCGCACATCCCCCAGATGCAGGGACGCCCACTTGCCCTGCAGGTTCCCGGTGTGGGTTTGGGGCCAGGAGACAGCTGTGGCAGCCGGGCATTGCAGGCTGCCTGGGAGAGGGGGCTGGCGGTGCCCTGCAGCTGAGATGTCAGCAGTGACATCGGGGTGTTGCTGCGGCAGGTGCACATTTGCCAGCATGGTCTGTGAAGGCTTTCGTAGCTTTGCTTGTATAGGAATTAATTTACAGCATCACAGCTAGTTTTTCCTGTCGCTTTTCTAAATCGGCTGTTCTACCCAACGTGGTACTGCAGGAAGCACCGACCGGCGGTGTGGAGCCGTGCGGCACTGCAGGCGCTGCGGCCACCAGCACGTGGAGCTGGCAGGCCGCGCTGTGCCTGCTGGGAGGCGGGGGGGCGCCGTGCGTCCGCCCAGGGGCCGCTTTCGGGTGCACGGCGATGCCGTTGCAGTGAGCGCGGTTGGCTGGGGTGAGCTCTGTCTTGGGAAGCAAGGTCAGCCAGCACCCGAGCATCCTGACACGGCCCTCACTGAGCTCCAGGTTCCTTTTCTATCGAAAAGGGTTGGAGAGGAATATTAGAATCTGCTTTTGCCCTGAACTGCGTGGCAGATCCGGCTGCCGCGTCCAGTCCTAACAAAGCAAGGATTCCCCAGGGTGCAGGATCAGAAAGCAAGCAGAAATCAGAGAGGGGATTACCGTAGCGTGCTGCCGAGCAGCGCTGCCGTGCTGGGTTGCTGCGGCTCCTGGTGCAGCAGCAGCGCTGTGAGACGCGTGGAGCTGGGGGGCCTCAGGTGCTGCAGTGCCGGGCTGCTGGCGGGCAGGGTCTGGCTCCTCAGCCGGGAGGACAGCTGCTGATCCCGGGTGATGCCATCAGCGCTTCTGCTTTTGTTTCCTCCAGAACAGAGAGAGAAATAGAACTTTCTATATAATTAGAGGCTTACTTCCTACTTTTGACCTACAGATAGAGCTGCTATTTTTAAAGGAGGTCGTATCGTGTATTCTGTAAGCCGGCACAACTTTCCTGAGCGTGGAGTTGTGCTCCCACCTCTGTGCCTTGTGATTTGTGTGGAACTTATTTGTTAGTACTTTTGTGTGCAGCCCTCCTTGTTTGGAAACTGAATGGTCTCATGGTGTAAAGAGAAGCAGTGATTGGAGAAGGTGATTTTATGTTATAATTCAAAAATATTTACACCTTTTATAATTTGCTGAGCAGTTCTTCCAGTTTTAAAGTTAGGAATTTGGCATCAACTTTGTGTGATACATGGTAGTAGAAGACTAAATGTAACTAGTTAGAGTTCCAGTGAACTACACACGTCAGTTTCTATTGGATTTACAAAATGCAGTCTTAAGAGTTGGACGGCATCTTCTTTTTAGTGGGGTTGTACGTAGAGAGAAGTGAGGAGCAGCTGGTGGACCTCAGTGCTGCCTGTCGTGGGGCTGGGGGTGGGCATGGTGTGCATCTCCTGGGCCTGTGTTCGTAGGTCCCTGCGGGATGTTTGGTACCAGATGACATCTGTTCCTCTGTGTTCTGAACCTGGCCGTTCAGTGATTTCGCTTGATGCTGTTTCCTCTGCAGTGATAATCACAGGAGATGCTTTTTGCAATAAATGTTCGTTATTGCTTGTTGCAGTTTGGGCTGCTGGGCTTCTGCAAGTGATGACAAAACAGTGATGAGAGACTTCACTCCTCCTTCTCTTTTCAGGATGAATCTTCAAGTCATGAATGTAACCAGCGCATGATTCTCCTCTATGGTGTTGGCAAGGAGCGTGATGAGGCAAGACATCAGCTGAGGAAGATTACCAAAGACATCCTGAAGATTCTGAATAAGAAGAGTACTACTGAAATGGGTGGTAAATGCTTTCACACTGCTGCCTGGTAGCCCGTAGCAGAGATGATGGGAGCTGTGCAGCCCCAGCATGAGGTGCAGCCTGCTGCCCTGCTCTGCTCAGCGTTACGGCAGCCAGGCTGTCTGCACCGGTGTGGGGATAAAGCCTGGAGTTTGGTGCTCTGGCCAGGCAGCAATACGCATTGCTTGTCTTCCTAGCAAAACAGTGTGACCATTTTTCAGTTGTTATTGAATGTCACCTTTTTTGCACTGATGACCTTAATGTAGCTTTCATATTGTTACGTGGAAAACTGAGGGAAGAAGGATTTTATGTAGTCATAAGTGATGCTTTTACTGTTAAATGTCTTACAAAGCAATAGTAATGCATAGCTACTAGGGCTCCACTAAAGATAAAGTGACCAAAATAATCTTTTATCTGTTAAGTTGGGGATGAAGGACAAAAGGCCAGGAAGAACAAACAAGAAGCATTTCCAACTCTAGAGACTGTGTTCACAAAACTACAGCAGCTGTCATATTTTGACCAACATCAGGTGACATCTCAGGTACTTCCCTTACATAAAATTGTGGCCTGTTGTGTTCTGCTGTGGAGTTATCAATTAGGGGACAAATCTGGGTTTTTAAGAAATGTTTTATATATGCTAGGAGTATCACTGCTTCTTTTAAGGTAAGAGAAGAAAGTGCTGTGTTGGTATTTTAAAATGCTGCTTCTGTGGGTATTTCTTTGTTTTGTTGGGATGCTTTTGTTTGCATTTACTGTGTTTGTTTGCTTGTTTGTTTGCAAGAAACTTTTGGGGTTATTTGATTTGATTTTTTTAGTTGAAAATTTGGAAGTCAATTTTACGTTTCAGCTTACAGCTTTGTTTAGGGCTCATTGGTAAATTAGGTCTTACCAGCCAGTCTCTTGCATATGTGTAAGGTCTGTTCCTGCATTTGTGTGAAGGATGGTGAGCTGCATGGAAAACAGCTGGATAATACAGTTTGTTCATCCCTTGCTGTTAAAACTGGTACTCAGCCTTTGCTGTCTGACAAGGCAAGGCTGACAAGCTGTCTTAGCAGCTGAATGGAGATCAGAAACAACTTCCTTGGGTGCTTGGTGCTCCTGGCCTCTGTCTGGACTCACCTGCCGACGTCTGGGCACAGGCTTTCCTCACTTCCAGCTGTTACTGTTTCAAAGTGTTTCTGATACCTGAGGGCAGCCTAGGAAAAGACTAACAGTGAATGACTGATAGTTGATTTATAACACATCTTCGGTGCTTTTCTTCTGAATGAATTTATTGCACATTATGTTTGCAGGGTGAAGTGTGAGTTGTTATCGCTGTACAAAAATCACAGTTCCATAGGTCGGAAAAAGAGATTTGGGCTCTCTTTGAAACAAAAATTGCATTTTAAAAGTAGGTATTTGTCAAGAGGAGTTTGACCCTCAGCTATGAAGCAGCAAACCAGCATTTTCTGCACGATCACTGTCGAAAATATAGCAGCATTATATCTGACTTGCAGGATAGTAGAGTAACATACAGACTCTGTGGTTGTACATGATTTGTTGGTGCTGTTATCTACAAAGTGCTGTCACTTGCTATTAGCAGTCACAGAGCAGGATTTTTGGAGCACTAGAGTGTTTGAGGAGCCCTTGGATGTCATACAGCCTTTCAACTTCTATTTTCACAGATCTCCAGCAACGTTCTCGAACAAATAACTAGTTTTGCCTCAGGAACATCCTATCACCTCCCCTTGGCTCACCACATACAGCTCATCTTTGATCTCATGGAACCAGCGCTGAATATCAACGGACTGATAGACTTTGCAATACAGGTAAAAAGAGTTTGTTTTAGGAATGGATACATCAGGACACAGCTGTGATACACAGTGTGAAACCAGAAGGAAAAAAGTGCTGTACAGCACATTCTTCTGATCTGCTGCTGTGTGCTTTCCTCTATTTCAGTTTCCTAACCTCTAAAACAGCATGCCAGATACTTCCCCTCCTGCCTGTTTTTGACTGTTACAGACAAGGGCTAGCTGTACTTTTTTTGGTAATTAATAAAAATCTGGATTCTTTTAACGTAAGATATTTTCATATGGGCTTCACAGTTTTAGGCTCAAGTGTCTTGTTACACAGCAAAGCATTTGGGTGGCGGAAATGCTGTTTGCTTCTGAAAAACAGTTCTGAGGAGCACGTTCTGTACTTTACAGTTCAGTTGGCTGCCTCTTTCCCTCGTCCTTTGGCAAACAAAGAATTCCATTTTGGTTTGCCGTTTAGTTTTTCCTTAATTGTTTTTTAGCCCCTGTTTTACATGTCGGAAGTTGTTCTCAGTTGATTGTTCTGGTGTGTTGTCAGCTGCTGAACGAGCTGAGTGTGGTGGAGGCAGAGCTGCTGCTGAAGTCGTCCAGCCTGGCAGGGAGCTACACCACGGGGCTGTGCGTGTGCATCGTTGCTGTCCTGCGGCGTTACCACGCCTGCCTCATTCTCAACTCGGAGCAAACTGCACAAGTCTTTGAAGGGTTTGTGGCAGCTCGTTTCCTGAAAGTATTTCTGTTGTTATTTTTAAATAAGATCTGTGTTTAGGTTCAGGTGGGGAGGCTGAGCAGTGCACGGCGCTGCGAGCTGCAGCAGCGGCCCTTGCTGGAAGGCTGCAAGCCGGCTCGGAGCCACGCTCAGCCTGGTGTGTGGCTCACCTCTGCAGCCTGCTCCAGCCAGTGGGACCTCACCCCTGGGAGCGTGGCAGATGGTGGGAGCTGGGTCTTGATTTGCTGCCCTCTTGCTCGGTTGTCCCCAGCACCTCTGTGTCCCCTCCTCTGGCACCCACGTAGCTCACAGGTGACACCGAATTCATGTGGGCCCCATCAGTCTGTGCACGCAAGGCTTGCCATCACCCTGCCAACAAAGGGTTTTGTGACGTGTAACGATACGAGATGTGGTGGAATGAACTCGGAATGGTTTTATCTTTGCAGGTTGTGTGGAGTGGTGAAGCATGTTGTTAATCCCTCAGAGTGTTCCTCCCCAGAAAGATGTATTTTGGCCTACCTCTATGACCTGTATGTGTCCTGCAGCCACCTGCGAAGCAAGTTTGGAGACCTCTTCAGGTGAGTTCTACTGGGATCGTTCCTCGCCTGCTGCAGACTCCTGGGCTTTCAGTTCAGTTTGCTTTCTGTGGAAAATGCACTGCCATCTTTGCAGCTTTGCCTTTATGGCTACAGTCCTCCCGCCCGTGCTCCATGCAGCAGTGCAGTGCTGGTGTAGGTGCTGCAGCTGCCCTGGAGGAGCAGTGGCAGGGATCTGCTCTGCTCGGCAGCGCAGTGAGGGCGTGGGGCAAGGTGGGAGGCAGTGGTGCTGCACAGCTTTGGCCTTCCCATGCCTCCACTTCTCAGGGTTCGTGGAGCTGGTTTGCTGTGGCGTAATGCTGATCTGTAAGGCTTTAGTGATGGGTTGTAGTTACAGCACGGGATAGAAAATAACAAACTCTCGGTTGGCACAGCTCTGCCATTCTGTTAAATATTTCTTTGATGTGGAGAGAGACACAAACATGTTGGAGTTTGTGGAGTTTTGTGCTCCGTTGTTCAGTTCCTTGATTTTTTAATTAAAATAATATTTTAGATAGCCATATGCTGTATTTATGGCTCTTACTTTTTAAAGGGGGATGGAAAGCCTTTCATATGCAAGTATATGTCTTGTGAGAGTGACAAACCATCCCCGTTACTGTTTCCCCTCCTAAGTTACACACCTGGATTTGAGCTGTGTGTTTCAGATTTGTGGGCTTTGTTTCATGGTGAGCAAGAGCAGAGTTCTCAGTAATAATTTTTCAACGAGTTTATGAGCATGTGGGAATAGTGGTATTTAGTTTGAGAAACAATAGGAAAATGAAACTAAAGAACTACAGAAACGCATTAGATGTGTGGTCATTCTTCTACCTAAAATCTGAAGGTCACTAATTCAAGAAACATCCTACCCTGCAACAGAAATTCAAATTGTCATCTAATAATCCAAAGATATAAAATCACCCAGTAATGTAGCTTAAAGCCCCCTTTTCAGATAAGTGGAGCTGGAAGTTCTGTGAAAACTGGCAGTAAGATTTATGCATACATTTCCTAAGCAGCTGTATATCGGATGTGTTGTGTCGCTGCTTTTCTTCTTGGTTTCCGTACTGCTATTAAAACAAAACCAGACCCACTGACCTGCACCAGTAACTGCTTTAGAAGCTTCTTAGCGTGCTGCAAGTCCTGCTGTTTCTCTCTCTCTACATCACTTTGAAGGGACCATAAAATACAGTTCATAAACGTACAGATTTTGAGACTTACCTTTCTGGCATTGCAGTGCTTTGGTGATGACTTATGATTCCCTCTGCAGTATTTCTCAGCTGGGTTTTACTTGGTGATCTGCGTGTTTTAGTTTGGCAGTTAGTGTGTTTAATCGCACTCACTAACCTTTCCTTAATAAACAGTTTATTCACTTTTTGACAACTTACAAGGAAAGCCTGTGGTGTTTGGTAAGTCACTGCCAAAAGGAGTACGTGTGTGCTCCTTTACCTGGCCACTCACAGTGTCAGTGCATGGCACAGAAGCTTCTTACCAAGCAGGGCTTTGATGCTGTGCACAGAGGTAATCAAGGACTTGGTGATCCCACCGTGCCCAGTAACATCTGTGCAGGATACCTCTATTTTTGGCAACTCTCTCTGTTTTGATCCTCAGTAGTGCCTGTTCTAAGGTGAAGCAAACAATATACAGCAACGTTCAGCCTTCAAATTCCAATCTGCTGTGGGATCCGGAGTTCATGCTAGACTTTATTGAGAACCCTTCTGCTCACAGCATTAACTACTCAATGCTGGGCAAGATCCTGAGCGACAACGCAGCCAACCGCTACAGCTTCGTCTGCAACGCTCTAATGAATGTGTGCATGGGGCACCAAGATGCAGGAAGGTAAGGGAGACCCTCTGCAGTTGGAACTGTGTGCATTTTTACATGGCACACGTGAGATTTCCTTTCACCTGTTTGGTTTGTGTCTCTGTTGCAATAGTTTTCATTCATTACTCTTTCTGATTGCTGAAAATGTATTTAGTAAGTTTCCTTTAAGTGACGTTAATTAAATCAACCTGCATAATTTGACAGAAAGGAGTAGCTAGTAGGAGCTGCTCACTGTAGGGTAAGCTGGAAGCTGTAACGTCAGCAGATGTGCTGTTCTGGGTAGGACAGCTCAGTGCAGTCTTTGCCCATTAGATGCCTGCAAACAAGGGAAGATTCTGCATTAGATCATTTCCTTATTATGCAATCTATGCTTAATTCATTACGTGTGCGAGTTAATTTATTCTTTATGAAGTTCATCTTTGTAGGTAATATGTAACTTTTCAAAAACTATTTTGTAAGAAGTATTCAAAATTTTTATTGGGTAGAAGCAACTAGATTTATAACAACTGTCAGTTGGATGCTAAGAGTAGCTTAGACTTCACAGGGCATGGCTCCAGCAGGGCTCCAGCCATCGGAGTGTAGGGTGGCATCAGCACCCAGCAGGCTGCCCAGCTCTGTCTGCCTGTAGCACCAGCAGGATCCAGCTCTTGTCGCAGCGCGGTTTGGTCTGATCCTGTGTGTCACTGCTGGACCTTACAGCTCTTAGAGCTTTCTAGGGCATCTCAAGGTACTGAAGAAGTGTAGTGAAGAACCCCTGCAGTAAAATTAGTCACACTGGTGTAGAGTTTTACATCACTCCTTCCTCTGTGCATCACCTCTTCTTGTGCAAAAGCAGCACTGTGGCACTAAAGCTGCCTTGCTCTGTTTTCCAGTCATGCAGTCCCTGGTGTAGGACGAAAGGGGTGCTGGTTTGGGATCTAGCTCTTACACCTGTCCCCAGCACCTTCGTTCCTATTAAACAATGAAAATTTCCGGACTTTGGTGTTCCAATACTGTTCCAATATGTATGAAGATAGTCTTGGTAGTTAGGCCTCGTTGCAGCAGTAGCCAGCTGTCATTGTAAAGGCTGCTGGCAAACCACAAAACCTGGGGGATTGGGGAATATTTTTCCTTTGGATTGGCTCCTGCCCAGGCTGTGTGCTATACCTGTGCCTTTCTCCCCTTTCACGGTCTGAAGGCATCTGGGGAGCTTGGAGCATCTTGGCAGAGAGGGGTGGCTGAGATGAAGCAGTTCTGTACACCAGCAAAGAGGAAATGTGTCCAAAAAAGCTTTAGCGTGGAACAGGGGAAAAATAACTTGTGCTGAGCTGAGTCAGTTCTGCTCTGTTTTTAAAAATGTCATTTAACTGAGTCATACACTGAATCACACATTGCAGAATGTGCAACTCTGAAACTGCATGGAATGAAATTCACAGAATCAGAAATTCAGGAATCACCTGAGTTGGAGGTGGCCTTTAAGGCTGTGTGGCCCAACTCCCCTGCAGTGAACTGGCACATCTACAGCTCCATTAGGCTCTCAGAAGAACTCATTCATGCCGTTTGATGTTCTCTCTCCCTGCTCTCAAGCAGTAGTGCTGCCTGGCGCAGGGCGAGCTGACGGGGGTGGGGTGAGGAGCACTGCACACACTGCTTTCTTGTGGCATGTTTGCATGACAGAGATCATTGCTGCTGTTTGCAGGCAGTGCTGAGGAAAGGCAGTGCACCCAGTGGGCAGGAAAGCCAGTATTGCTGGGCATATACAGCAGGGTTTGCACAAAATAAAGTCCCCATGGCAGATCTGTGCATGCCATGGGCTGCGGGTCACGTATTGTTTCTTCTGGGTGCTGCAGTTATCCGCAGCTGATAGCTTAAGATTATGTGCAGCATAATTGTATTTGGCCATTACCTCCACCTTGAGTAGGGAAATGCCCTTTCTTTTGCCAAGCAGGAATTTGCTTTGACCTGAATATTTCTTTTTGTTCTTCTCTCCTAGGATTAATGACATAGCAAACCTTTGTGCAGAGCTGACGGCGTGCTGCACCGTGCTGAGCTCAGAGTGGCTGGGGGTTGTCAAAGCTCTTTGCTGCTCTTCCAATCACGTGTGGGGTTTCAATGATCTGCTCTGCAGTGTGGATGTAAGTTCACACTACCTTCTGAAGTACCTCTTGAACCTCTTTACCTGGGAAACACATAGAGTTGCAGTAAGGTCCCCATTCAGTACATAATGCTGGGCACAGTTTAGTCATTTGTCTGCTGAAGTTTTCAAGGCTTTTCGTTGGACTTTGGACTGAGATTTCTGATTTTTATTCTTTCCTACATCTTCAGTTTGAATGTTAAATGAGGGCAGTGCTTAGAGTTTTCTCTCTGTTGTGGAACAGTATGTAAGATTTGGAGGGGCTTTTGGAAAGGAGCAGATGCACTTTCTCTAAAATGCTGGTGGATGTGCAAGTAACCATCCCTATTTTAATGACTCTGGCTTTTAGACTGTAGAGGTGTTTTCTGTTCTTTTCTCACCGATACAAGTTGCCATAGTCCTGTCAAAGTCAACAAGATTATAATGAGTAACTGTATTCAATATCTGATCCAATAGGTTGATCCTCAGTTTAGGAACTGATTGAAGCTGTGAATGTTGGGGATATATTCTTATTGGTGTTATCAGTTTTTATTGAGTGATAATATTTTCCCAGATTGGTATAAGACTAGTGGATGTTACTTTGGAATTAATTTGTGATATCTGAAACAGATGTATTTTAAAATTAAGAGCTGTAAAGTTCTTAAAAAAGTTTGTGGACGCACTGAAATGCGCAGATGGTTGCTCACATGTACACGTTTTACTGTTTGCTCTCCTGGTGAGTTCCTTAATAATCATGGCAGCACTGTGCACTGTCATGTGAAGCATTGCCATGTTTTCCCTCCCAGGTGAGTGATCTGTCATTCCACGATTCCCTGGCCACTTTCATTGCCATCCTGATTGCCCGGCAGTGCTTTTCTCTGGAAGATGTCGTTCAGCACGTAGCACTGCCTTCTCTTCTGGCAGCTGGTAAGAACACACCGAGAGAAAAACGTAGAATGAAAGGCTGAAGATGTTTTAGGGAGTTTCCTTTGAGTGAGTAAGAAGTGAGAAGAGCTCTCCTGTAGGAAGAGCCACCTGTTGTATGTACAGCATGTATGTCGCTGTAGTTCCCAAAAGGGGTGATGCTGGGTTACAGCAGAGCTCCCATGGCTGACAAGTGGTGGCAGAGCTGCTGGCAGTGCTCTGTCTTGTGTGATGCAGCATCACTTTCTGCTCAGGACTTTCGTGCTCTACACTGCATGCTTGAATGTCTACCAGATCTACTGAAGTTGTGCTTAGACACATCTTGGAAGATCACCTTTATCTTCTGCAGCCCACAGCAAGCATCTGTCTCTCATTTCCTTCTGCTATCAGTGCCCGACGTTGGCATTTTCTCTCTGACATATCATCCTAGCATCCAGCCTGGAACCTGTGTTCCTCTTTGTTGGCCACATTGCATGTTTCTTTTCACTTTTTTGCCTAGATTTGTGTTTCTTATTTCTATTCTGACTTTCATAAGCCAGTTTAATCGTGTATTCATTTCTGCCATTAGTTAGGACTCTGGCTTAACAAAAATCATGCTGTTCTTTCCTGGTTTTGAGTGGCTCAAGGCCAGAAATGCTAATTCCTGATGATGAAATTGTTATACTTGCATGTAAAATGGGGCTGTGAAGTAAAACCTTTCCAGGCCTGACAGCATGACTTGTGAGGTCCTGGGTAGATGCCCTACGTCCGTGTCCCATATTCCATAGCCTGTGGGGACCCAGATGCTGAGCCTGGGGCCAGGATGACTTGTCGGCTTCTCCTGCACCTCTTCAGGACACCGCAGGTCTGCCTCTTCCCCCAGGGAGCAGGTAAGCTGCCTGCTGAGTGCTCCTTTTGTTTCAGAGCAGTGGCTTCAGATACTGTGTGAAAATATCCGTGGTACAATTAGAAATGCAGCCTGCTTAAAGGAAAAAAGTCTTCACAAGTGAAAAGTTACTGTGTAGAATTCTTCTTTATTTGTAAAATAAAGTTCTGTGTGCTTATGAAACTCTGTATGTTCACTGAAACTTGTTATTTAACAAGAGCTGGCCATTGAGGTATTTACTCTGTTGGCAAGCTCCACCATATTAATTCCATATCTTAAGAAAAAGAATTATGTTTTAAAGCAGCACCCATGTACACTTCAGCAGAGAAAGAGCTTTAGGAGTTCTGTTCTGATAGCTTTCATTCTGTCTGTGAATTTCATTGCAGCAGCCATGTCCCTGTGTGCTGGCAGCACCACGGCCACGCTCTGTTGTGCTGGCTTTGCTGGGGCAGTGGTGGCTCTCAGTGGGGTCTTTCTGCAGGGAGATAGAAGTGAATAGGGATAAACGTAATGCAGTTTGATAGCTTTGTGTGTAATTATTAGTTAATGTGCTTTTAAAACTGGGCACAGTGAAACACCTATAGTCCAACAGCAGAAGTGTGAGGAAATTGGACCTCAGACTATATTAACGTGTCTGTCCTTCTTAATTGGAATGCTCTGTGGTCTGACCTGTGTGTTCTGCCACAGACCAAAAGAGGAAGGAAAGGGGCAAGGAACAAGTAGGTGGCAGTTAAAAGGAAATAACCATTGAAATCACCTGTGTTTTGACTTCTAAATATTTCAGCAGACTTGATGACAAGGCTGTTTCTAAGGGAGGAATAAACTGAAAACAGTTATTATTTTAAACTATTAAATGATGTCAGTTCTTCTGTCTAAAATTAGTAGTTTCTTTTTTGAACAGAAATGAATGAGCTGCTCTTACTCAGGCAAAATAAGTGAGTGTTCACTACTCATAGTGGTTTCTTGGGAAGACAAATGGCATCACTCTGAACGTCCCCTGCTTCCCCTTTCTTTCCTGCCAGCCTGTGTTGCTGAGCACGATGCCACATGGTACTGAGAATCTCTTTGGTCAGCTGGGGTTGGCTGCCCTGCTGTGCCTGGTCAGCATCCTCGTGGTGTGGCAGCAACAAACGAAATCACCATGGCTGTGTGGGCACTGCTGGGCTGTCATTCAGAGCCAGAGCACCATGTATCCATGACTTACCATTGGTCTTCAGCTTCAGTTAGGATGTTCAGTTCTTCATTCAGTTACTGTACTTCTGTAGCTATTGTAGATGTAAAGCGTAACCATTTTCTACAAGATTTATCCTTCTTTCCATAGGAAAGCTATTTCCTGGAATTCGCTCTTCTTGTGATCGTCACCTCTTGGCTGCTGCTCACAACAGTATAGAAGTGGGAGCTGTGTTTGCAGTCTTAAAAGCTATTCTGATGCTTGGTAAGATCATGCAGAGTAACGTGTAACACTTCTGTTCTAGAGCTCGGGTCAAAACCTGGCAGTGCTAGTTCACATCCCTGGGGATGCTTCTGGGAGGGGAAAGCCCTGCTGACAGAGCTAAAATGTAGATGCTGTCTGTGCTCCTGAAGCATGCGAGTAGCATTTCCCTCTCGGGCCAGGAGGCAGAGTTTCTCTGGTGAGTCAGTGCCAGCTGATGGCTCCAAGCAGATCCAACTTTTTGTGCTTGGACCTCCCCATACCAAACTCCAGTGCGTTTCTAACTCTGGCGAGTCAATCAAGTGCATAGAGGAAATAAGGTCTCAGATCTCTTTCCCCATCTTTTTCTTTCCTTCACCCCAATTTGTGTATGTCAGTCCTTGAAGAACTTGAAGAAGAATCACTGCTATGCAATGATCCATCAACAAGGAGATATTATTTATCCAAACAAATAACTGCCTCAGATTTTTGGTTTGGCTTCTGTTCAGTTAGAGCTTTTGTGAGCTATGATAATGTGTATTTTTGGAGCTAAGTAAATGTCTAGTTAAAGAAGCAAGGTGTTCCAGAGGTGCACATGCCCACAGAGATGTACCTCCAGCTTGAGTGCCGGTGTTTTGTTCTCTGTTGGCCACTGTCTCAGAACTGTCTCAAAACCCTGTGGTCCTTAATGATGAGACTTGTCATGCCATGTTGGTTGTTGATGCTAATAGCAAATGAGGGGTTTTCTAGAGGATGGCTGTCATAATGGTGAACCAGGTGTGATCCACAGACATTTCTGCTGACTTGAGATGTTTGGCTGTGTTAGCCTGCTTCACGTGCAGGCTGTCATCGTGCACGCTTCTGTATGGCCTCACAGGGTGTTACTGTGTGCAGCAGTTTGGGCTCCTTTCTCCACTCTTCCTCCCTGTAGCTGCATCTTCTTCCTCGTCCGAGGTTTTGAAGCCTTAAACATCAGTCATGTTAAAACTTTTACAGGTTTGATTTTTTGCACCCTGTCCTGTCTGCTCAGCCCTGCTTGTTTCAGGCAGGTGGTGTGGCCGTGCTGAGCTGATGCCTTGCAGAGAGGAAGGGGTCTGTTCCCACAAAGGTCCATCTCTCTGGTGAAGAAGTCCATGGTGAAACAGGCTGAAGGAACCATCAGCCCAAACTTCTCTCTTGATGTGTAGAGTGTTTATAAATCAGAGTAGAGAGAAGACTTGGAACAAAAAGAGTCATCTGAGAAGAACAAGTAACCCAACTCTTCCTTATCTGCCAAAGCAATTCCATGCACTAGTGGGCCCTTGCCTGTGGAGCACACCAGGCTTTAAGTTGTGTTGAGTTCATATAAAACTTTCTCTACTTCTGAAACGTCCATCAGAAAGATGTTACACAAAAGGAGGGAGGTGGACGATGCGCTGGGCATGGCGGTTTTCAGACAGACTCCCAGCGCTGCCTTTTTTTGGAAGCAGCTGCCTCAGCCCTTCCTTGCTCCTGTGCCTCAGGAGATGCCCCTGCCTGCAGGCACCAGGCTTTGGGTAGCGCTCACCCTGTGCTCCTGCTCTGCAGGTGATGCTGAGATCGGCAGCAGCACTGTGACCCCCGTGAAGAGCGAGGAGCTGCCCGTGAGAGGCTTGCTGGATGAGATCCCTGGGGACGAGATGTGGGCCTCCTCTCACGCTCTGAAGTCACGTGGAAAAGCTGTTTCCATAGAAACTGCCAGTTTAAGCGAGTATGCCAGATACGTGCTCAGAAGCATTTGCCAGCAGGTAATGTGTGCAGCTGCACTCTTCACATAGAGAAGGAATGGCGTTTCATTTGACATGGATAATGTGTATTGTGGTGCTGAAATATTTTAGTATGTGAGTTCTCACTGGTTTTCCTGCACTGGTGTTTAATACACTGAGTAGGATGTTATCAAGGCTAAAAAGAAATATACAAAAGCATAAGGTAGTTTCTAGCATCCACCTGTGCTCTCAGATTTATTTTTCCTACCTGGCTCTTGAGCAGAAGAGTCCATCAGCTGTCTGTTCAAAGTCCTTGTGCAGTGATATTTGTTCTATTGCAAAGTTGCTTTCAAAGCGTAAGATAAACTTTTGGAACCAAAAGTTAGGTCTTACACTTTCAGGTATGAATGATGGAAGACATTTATAGTTTCACCTGAACAGTATTTCCTTTTTAAGTTTTGCATTCTGAAAATCCCTTTTCTGTTTAGTTTACCAGACGTCAGTATTACACTGAAGCGATCCTGTGAATCTGTTATCTAATTACTTACAGGAATGGGTTGGAGAGCACTGTTTAAAAGAACCTGAAAGACTGTGCACAGATAAAGATCTAATTTTGGATCCTGTTCTTTCAAACAAGCAAGCGCAGAAACTTCTTCAGCTTATCTGTTATCCTCATGGTGTGAAAGAATGCTCCGAGGGGGACAACCCTCAGAGGCAGCACATCAAACGCATACTTCAGGTAAAGCAATGGACAAAAGGAAGGGGAAAAATTGCCACTCATGTAGTAACTCTTAGGCTGTCACTCAGCAGCACTGCTTTGCAGTTCCTGGTGCAATCTAGCAGCAGGCCATAATTCTTTAGAAGTCCCATGTGCTCAGGATCCCCAGTCCTTGCTATAGCCATCTTGCAGTGTGACTTCTGGTGTTTCATTGCTTCTGATTCCATTGCTGTGTGTCAGTCACTGGGCAGCTGCTGGAAGGGAGCAGCTCTGGGAGCTGCTGAGGTGGGATGCATTCTGCAGGAGAGCTCTGTAATGGCAGTGGGCTGAAAGACATTTGTGCTCCATAGAAAAGGCTCAGGTGCTGTCTGCATGGTCCTCAGCTGATCATCTGTTCAAATTCAGCTAGCTCAGGAGCATTTCATTTCTCAAACTACAGAACTGTGTTTCTTTGAGTAGAACTTTGAAGGTTCAAATCAGTGACGTCCAGAACGAGAGTAAAAGACATTGGTGTGCTGCAAAATAGTCACTTCAGCTGCTGGATTTAACTTGGTGGTGTCTGGATGGCCTTGTACCAAATACACCACATCTATTTGCATGGCAATACCATGGTTGAATGTAATTGCTAATGAAAGGGCATTTTCTGTACTTGTATTTAACTAGGCTCAGATTTTGCAGAGCGTGTTTTATTCAGAAAAGTTGCACGTTAGAGGTACTGAGTAATGAGAGCAGACAGTCAGCATACATTCTGGGGGAGGTCTGGTATCTCAACATGTCATCAGATTGTCAAAGAGTGCTGCTGGTGATGGTCTGCTCGTAAGATCAGGTTTTTGCACGTCCTATGAGACCTTTTCCCCCTCAAACCTTTCAAGTGTTGACACACGTATTTGTAATGCTGATTCCTACCCAGAACTTAGACCAGTGGACTCTCCGGCAGTCTTGGTTGGAGCTGCAACTAATGATCAAGCAGTGCATGAAGGAGCCTGTGAGTATTTGTCTTCAGCCTTTCTTAGCTAAATATTTAATGCAAAAAAGTATGTTAAATTTTAACGTAGTCCATGAGCAAACATACCATGAATGTGCTAGTTTACTTATGTTTTACTGTAGGGTTCTGGGTCTGTGGCTGAAATGAACAGCTTGTTGGATAATATTGCAAAGGCGACAATAGAGGTGTTTCAGCAATCCGCTGATCTAAACAATAACTCTTCTAACTCTGGTATAGGCCTCTTCAATCCAAACTCTGTTGGAAATGCTGACACAAGTAATACAAGACAGAATGGTAAAAAGACATTCCTAAGGTATTTTCTGTAGCACCTTTTTAATTATTTTAGCCAACGTGATGCTTAATAATGCATAGATTGCCTAGACTTTTTGCTCTTGAAACAGGGATGACTTACCTGAAGATTACTGCTGTGTACCTTAGTTTAACAATAAATTATTTTCTATAATTATTCTTGAATTTTTGGAAACCAGAGATTACGATTGCTCTGTCCACACTAGTTACTGCAGATGTGTTGTGTCCTTATTAAAGCAGTTTGGTATTGTAGCAGCTAGCACTGGTTGCACAACTGCACGGATCCTTTGGCTGAAATAAGCTTGTTCTATTTCTAGTTCCTCTGAGTGGCGAGGAGTGTGGCTGGTGGCTCCCTTGATTGCAAAACTACCTACCTCAGTGCAAGGTAGGGTCTTGAAAGCTGCGGGAGAGGAGCTGGAGAAAGGTCAGCATTTGGGGTCATCTTCTAAGAAGGAAAGAGATAGACAGAAGCAAAAGAGGTATGACCTTGGGAGGCCTCTGTAAACAGAGCTGGCAGGTATTTTTGAAGGAGGGCTGTGCTGGGCACTGGGTTGTTGCATCACAAGACCTCATTGGTTCACTTCTTTGCAGCGTGTAAGTTACCAACCCCAGCCAGGGCTCAGGTTTAATTTAGTCTGCAAAATACCATTGGTCTCAGAAGACAAAGTGTGAAAGCCCTGTAACACATCATCCAGAGGCTGTCCTGCATCCATCAGTAGAGGGAAGTATAGAACCTCTCTTTGCCTAATGTTTCTTTTCCCATGGGAAAGCTCTGGTGTAGAAGACCTAAAACAAGCCGCTTTCAAATAACATGGCTGTAGAAACTGTTAAGCCCTTCCTCTGTCTTGGCTTCTATGCATAGAATTAAAAGCATTTACACCACTTTGTAGCAAGGATTGCAATTGCAGTAGTGGTTGCCTTGCAAGTTGTCATTTTTTTCTTGTGGCAATTAATGCAAAAGCCAACAGGTACTCCTACCACGTTGTTCCTTAGCTCTGAAAAATCCCAATTTTAACATGATTTTTGAAAACGTAGGCCTTCTAATTGGTTTGTCCTACAGGGCCTTCGGATTTTGCTGTCCCTTTAGTCTGGTTGTCAATGAAATTGCTGAAGTCAAGTTAAATGCCAAATGAAAACAGCTGTTGAAATGAATACCTGTACAAAACAAATGTGTGTGCATGGTTGTATGCTTTATTCTGTTCAGGATTTGAGTCATTTCCTAGGAGTTTACATGGCTAAAACTGTAAAAATCATTGCATGAACTGTTACTCAGATCCCTTTGCTCACGTTTTTAGTGTTTCTTCTACTTCATTTATTGTACTCCCAGGTTTGTCTCTGCATGTTTCTCTCAGTTTGCCTGCATTTTATGGTCATAACAGATACACAGTACTCTAAAGAATACATATATGGATTCTGAATGCCCTTACACTGTTATGGCATGTTTCCTGCAACCAGTTAAAGCTACCTCTGGATTTGCATATGCTAAACCCATGGTAAAGTTTTAGTGGGATTCAGTTGGCTTTCATTTTGATCAGTGCTCAGAGGGGAAACTTGGGATTCACTTCGGGCCACCAGATGGATTAGAAGCTTTAGCTGTCTGGTCTCCACCACAATTATATCCCTAGTTAATGAAAGCAGTCTTAAAATAACATGTTCTGAGTCAGACCTGCAAGTGTGCGTGTGATTTTTGGCCATGCGGTGCCCTGAGCTAGGTGGGTTCTCAGCACTGACACGTACAGTAAGTGGCTGCTGCTCTTCCTACTTCTAGGTGCACGTTCTTTTAATTTGTCCTGTGAGGCTTTGATTCACAAAAACAAAAACAGAGCTAAATGTAGGCAATGCTACTTCCAGAAAAAAAAAAGACAAAACAAAGATGGGAGTGGAGATGGGAGCTATCAGAATAGCATTACTAATTGACTTCTGTGTTTGTCTCTCCTAAAGCATGTCTCTCCTGAGTCAGCAACCTTTCCTTTCTTTGGTACTTACTTGCCTTAAGGGACAGGATGAGCAGCGGGAAGGGCTGCTAACATCACTGCAGAATCAAGTCAATCAGGTACAACCAGCACGTAACATGAGCTCCTTCAGTGGACGTTTGTGTCACCGGTTTGACGTGTACAGGAGGGGTTCAAACCAGGAGAGCTGTAACACATGGCCTGCTGGAAGGAGCAGTGAGGGGAGGAGAGAATGGGGAAAAGTTTTGTCCATTTGTTACAGAAAATACATCTTTTTTTTTTTTTTTTCCTAAAATGGTTCCAGCAAACTTTAATGAATGTGAGTCTGGCTCAGTTCTTTCCTGGCTCAGTTCTTGTCCTGAGAGGAAGCTTCTCAGTCTTTCGTTTGGTCTTACGAAGTTTTTATAGGTTTGAGACTTGAAACTATGGAACATACATATATATATGTTTCTAAATACTGCTAGTCTCTAACTGGCAAATTGCCTACAGAAACCATCCCTGCTGCTCTTTGTTTGAATCCCCAGTGCTGTTCCCACCCCCTGCTGATTCTGCTGTGCCTCCTTGTTCCCACCTGGTTCCTGCTGTGCCTGCATGAACCTCATTAACTCTCCAGACTGTCCTTTAAGTGAACATATGCAGTGCATGGTGTGGTGCAATTATGTCTCTTTTTTTTGTCTCTAGTTTCTCTAACTTACTGTGACAGTGAAAATTAATACTTGTAGGGCCATTATTTGCTCATATTGCTGCTCAGTGCAACTCCAGGCTCTGACTTCCACATCCTGGTTAAATTCATTCCTTTGACCTTTTTTTGCCCTTGGTATTTCTTTTGATGTTTTTTTTTTTCCTGGTAGTGCTGCCACGTGGACTCTTCTGCTGTGTGGTTCCCCCCTGTAACACAGCAGGTGCAGTTTCCCTGAGATTCTGCTCATTTCTTGTCCTGTGCACCCAACATTTTCTGCTGGGAAGCTGCATCCCATGCAAGACACCCATTTACATACCCAGTTTAATGGAGTGTTTGAGACTGTGTTCTCAAACACATAGCCAGGCTGCTCATTTTCCTTTTGTTGCATCAGGAAGATCTAGTCATATAATTGAGAGCAGAACATCAGCTCTTTATAAATATTTACATTTCTTTAGTTTGTTTAATCTGCTCTAAGCTTTGAACAGGTATGAGTATATGAAGGTTAGTACTCCTTCCTGTTTCCTTAAAGATAATAGTCACAAAACCATAAATTTTATAGGGGAAAAATGCCTGTGCAAGTGGAAAACAGCCTTAATCAAATGGTTTCTCTTAGATCCTTAGTAACTGGAGGGAAGAACGGTACCAGGGCGATGTTAAAGCTAGACAGATGATGCATGAAGCCTTACAGCTTCGTCTAAATCTGGTAAGAAAATCTTGTGTTGGTATGGAGCAGCTGCTCTGAAGGGCTGCGTGTGGCACTGCGGGGGCTGGCGCTCCCTGAGCATTGGGATCTGAGGGGCATCTGTCACCTCCCTGAGGATGGAGACGGGATGTCAGCGCACGGGTGGGGGTCAGGGTCAGAGCTGGAGGGGAGGGATGCTCAGACACAGCCCTGCAGCGTGGGCTGAGGCCCTTGGCTGGGGACATGGGGACAGGCGTGGTGGCCCCAAGCGGAGCTGGCTGTGGCAGCAGGGACCTCAGTGCCCCCAGGCCGAGACACAGCAAAGCGAGGAGGTCTGTGCCCTTCCCACCTCTCTTGTTTCAGACTAGTTCTGATGGAAAGGCTTATTTTGCATTAAAATACAATACTGGTAGAAATTAGGAAAAATTGTTCATGGGGTAAAGCGTATCATGTAGCAGTTTTCATTCACTGCTGTCTTGTTGCTCACATCCTTTTCTGTGCACTGGTTTGTTTTTTTGTTTTTGCATATAGAGGGAAGGCAATAACTACAAAGTTTTACTTCAGTACCTTTTCAGTTTTGAGAATCTGTTCACACACTTCAAAATTTGTTGCATCAAACAAGCAGGTGAAGACGTGAAGCTGTTTGACAGAGCACTGTAATGCTTTTCCACAGTTCCTTCTTAAGTAAAACTTTGCTGAGAGCGTGGGGTGGGGAGGAAAGTTACTGAAGGTCAGCACATCAGGATGGCAGTCAGCACACAGGAAGACGTGGGGCTGACTGACAATTTTATTCATAAGTAATACACACGATAATGGAAGTGTGAGATAAATGCAGAGCTTTGCTGTCTGCTGCGTTATTTTGCAGGTAGGTGGCATGTTTGACACTGTGCAGAGGAGCACCCAGTGGACCACGGACTGGGCACTTCTGCTCCTCCAGATAATCACTTCGGGAACAGTTGATATGCAGACCAACAAGTACGTGCTGTTTAAACAAGCTATTTAATGTGGTGTTCAGTCTAGATTGGATGTATGCTATCGCTGTGTTTTTCTTCTTATTATTCTGTGACTGCTTGGGTGCAACTTACGTGCTCAGAGGTGGGCTCAGCTGGGGAGCACTTCTATTCTGGAAAGCACTGGAAAAACTGTTTGCATGGCTTCTTAATGAGCATTTACCTGGGCACGTTCCGTAGCAGAGCTGTGGTTCCTGGTGGCCATCTGGCAGCAGCTCTGTGCTGTGGTGCACATGTATGTGTGCACGGGGACGATCCACCAGCACGTACACAGGGGCTGCGTGTGCATGCTGAGATGTGTGCCTGCAGAAAGCACTGCAGATTCAGCTTCTGTAAAGAGCTGCGTGCCTGGCCCTTGCTGTGAATGTCTGCCCTGGGTCTCTCGCCAGGCGGCAGCTCCTCACAGTGACATTTGTCATTCCACTCGCAGCGACTTATTCACAACTGTGCTGGATATGCTGGGTGTCCTCATCAACGGGACGCTCGCCTCCGACTTGTCCAACGCGTCCCAGGGAGGGCCTGAGGAAAACAAAAGGGCTTACATGAATTTAGTGAAAAAGTTAAAAGTAAGTGTTGTGTCTCATCATTTACAGCGTTTCTTTTGAATCTCGTCGTTTCTGGTGCCTTGGAAAGAGAAGGGGGAATGAAGTGGCATTAGTAATAAGGAAGGGAAGGAGGAAATAAGAAATTAGGAACGTGAGGGCAGGGAGACAAACTACGAAGATAATTCTTATTGTTACATTACATTCAGAACCCTGACAGAGACTTAATTGCTTTTTTTTTGTTCATGTTTGAGGCACTAAACTTGCATTCACTTTGTGTTACATATGTTGTATGATCTACTCCAACAAGGTAACTCGTTTTCTTGAAACCAAGCTAAACGGGCCTGCAAGGACACTTGTTTAAATTTAGTAAATGCACAGGGAAATGATTCATCCCCTAACTGGACATTTTCTAATAGTGAAAGCAGTGCAATGTTTCTCTTCCTTTTTTCCCACCTTCCTGTTTGACTGAGCACTTTGTTTATCCCTTAGAAGGAGCTGGGAGACAAGCGGTCGGACAGCATTGACAAGGTTCGCCAGCTGCTCCCTTTGCCAAAGCAGACTTGTGATATTATTACTTGCGAGCCAATGGGATCCTTGATCGACACCAAGGGCAACAAAATTGCAGGGTTTGACTCCATTGATAAGAAACAGGCAAGAGTAAATGCATACCTTCATCTCTGTTTTTTTTGTAATGTTTTGATGCATGGGAAATGTGTACAGCTTGTATAATACACACATTTATATCCAGTATCCAAAAAGTATTGTACTTCTGCTGGAGTACAGCTTGCTAATGCATTGAGTCCTTACCAAACTTCAGCCTCAGCAATGCAATCCCTGTTAACTGAGCAATGATGCAAAAGTGTGCAGTGCCAGGTCTGCAGGACACCACTGTTCAGTTGTAAGTGACTGACGGGGTTTTGGTACCCGACGTAATTCTGGTTTCAATACACATGCAGGGTGTTTGTTTGCATGATCCATATGAAGGTTCTTGGGCAGTGTGTGAAGCCAGGAGTGGGTTTGGAGACGGGCTTTCAGATTCCAGCATCGTAGTGCGATGTGTGCAGTACCACCATCCTGCATCAGCACTGACAGTGCTGCTGTCCTCTCCTGACACCTCTCCCGAGTGGCAGATAGATAGGTCAGAGCTCTTCATCTGAGTGCCTCTGGAATGGACACAGCTTCATGCCACCCATACAAGCTCAGGGGTTTCTGAGACAGAAATCACTTTCTGATTTGTCCATAAGTCTGTCACCAAACCTTGTACAAACCAGAGCCGGATGATCCGCAGAACACGGCCGATTTGTGACTCCTCATGTAATGAGTGCTGACAGAAGCTTGCTTGATTTTGCAATCCAGCGTCTTGACTGACCGAGAAGGAAAATTATGTCTTCTTGTAGCTGAAGAGCTGAAACTCTTACAACAGTGTTTGCTTTCTCAGCAGAATCCTACATGTGAGAGCTTGATTGACCTGGAAACCTTTTGTCCTCTTACATGCTGGGAGGACGATGCAGGGGGTGCTCCTGCTTACAAAACATGGAGGAAAGAAAGAGAAAACACAAAGTGTGCTGATAGGGGTTTTTGCCAGCATTCTTTTTATGGTGAATTTATGGGAGGAAGAAAGCTAGAACTTGTAATTCTGCAGTATCTCGTTTCCTCCTAAACGTGATTGGTGGAACTTGAGATTTTTAGCATGGCTACAAGCAAATACTACTATAAAAATATAACAGCTTTTATCCAGCAGCAGCTTTGGATGGAGGCTGGAGGCCCATCAGCATGCACTTGGTACGTTCTGTGGGGGGAAAGGACCCTCACTGGATTTTGTGACTCAAATCGTGGTGTACTAAAGCAAGTAGTTTGCAGTGGTGTTCAGCTTCCCTAAAGTGCTGACTTCACTTTTATTTTAATACAGGGTCTTCAGGTTTCAACAAAACAAAAGGTGTCCCCTTGGGACTTATTTGAAGGTCATAAAAATCCTGCTCCTCTCTCCTGGGCATGGTTTGGCACAGTTCGTGTGGACAGGAAGGTGATCAAATACGAGGAGCAGCAGCATCTGCTCCTGTACCACGCGCACCCCAAACCCAAGCCGCGGAGCTACTACCTCGAGCCCTTGCCTCTGCCTCCAGAGGAGGAGGAGGAAGAGCCCACCACCCCTGTGTCTCAGGAACCAGAAAGGAAGTCAGGAGAGCTCTCTGATCAGGGAAAACACGGCACGGATGACGACAAGAAGACAAAGGGCAGGAAGAGGAAGTCAAAGTCAAGCTCTAAGGCTGATGTAAGCAGTTGGTGCCTCGTGCAGAGCTGGGAACATCCCGTCGCCTTGCTGTCTTTGCTGCATTCACAAGCTGTGCCTTACCTGGGGGGGTTCCATCAAAGGGAGAGAATGGAAATGGTCAGCAGGAGGCTGGGTTTCTATCAAACACAATCAGTGTAGAGGAGTGTACTGTGCATAGGGCCTTCCGTGCTATGTAAACGGTGCTGGGCTGGATCTTTGCTCACTGAATATTGCTCATGTTCTATGCATGCTTTCTCATTTGGTGTAAAATTATGGCAAATACATTCTTTCTCACTTTCTGAAATTCCTCCAGCTCAAACTATGTTCTGAGAGCAAACGTGGGCTCGAACTTGGGTCCCATTCAAACAGAGAATAATTTGAAAGACACTCTTCCACACAGCTACACCTTTTTACCATATAGCTTGTTTGGAGCCGCTGCTGTGTTGACCCTGTTGGTTTTCATGTTTTTTGAGGTATGGTTGAAGGTCACAATAGAGCAAGGGTTTGGAAGACATGCCCAGCACTGCCTGCACTGCAGCTACATTTGTCATTGTGCGGCATCTTAAACAAACGTAACTTGGACACAGTTTTCTGGCCTTTTTGATATTTCAGTGAAGGTCCTTCTGCTGTTTCCTTTCAGATACAGAACGGTACAGATACGTGTGCCTGTGCTGTGCCTAACGGTAGCCTGCCGAAGGTGCCTGCTAATAAGATAGAAATGGATGGCATCTCGGTGAAGTTGTTAGTGTTAATTACCTGTGGGCAGCCTGAGACTTAATCTGTTTTTTACATCATTGCAAATGACAATGGGAACTCTCTCTATCCTTTAATAATTTAGTAGGAAAATCGGCATTATTTATGAGTTAGTAAGGTATGAATGTCAGTAACATTTGCTTTTCCTGTGTATTTTAAGGAATATCCACCGAACAGCGCATACAGAGTGCCTCCCAATTACTCGCCTGTTCCCTCACAAATGATGCAGCATCCTCAGTCTGCCTTGTGGGGTTACACCATCGTGGGGCAGCCGCAGCAGCCTGGCTTCTTTGCGCAGAACCAGCCCCTCCCTCCAGGTATGTCTGAGCTTTGAGTTCACCTCTGCTCCTGTTGCTGGGTGGTAAATTTGACTTAGTGCAGCCGGGTTTTGTTCCTGACTCCGAGGCAGGCTGTGACAGCAGTGCCATTTGTTTTATTCCTGCAGTTAGCCAGTTTTCAGAAGAGCTCTCCGTTGGTAGGTCTGCCTGTGCTAAGCTGTTGAATCTGTTTGGTAGAGAAGCAAGAATGACCTGCTGATGGTTTGTGGTGCGTTTTTTGGGACGCTGATGGGTTTTTTTTCTAAGAAAGCTGTAGGAAAGCTTTCTTTCTAAGAAAGTTCAGAGAGAAGTTAAATAAGGGAGAGATGATTAGAAGGAACAGATGACCTTGGGGCTATTTCATTTCTTATCTGATCCAGACCAAGAGCCATGGTGGCTAATTTAACATCTACAAGATGGAATAAATAATCAGCAGGCTGACTTTTTTTTATTTTTCCAGCATTTGGGTTGAGCTGATTTTTTTTTTTTTGTACATTTGTTTTGTTTCTTCCAGGCAGGGTGTAAACAATTTAAGCGATGTATTTTAGAGCTATATGTAGCAGATGTTTTGAAGGATAGATGTTCTGCTCTCCTCAGGTATTATGCACAGACACGTAGACGTTTGCTTCCAGTTATAAATGTCGGAGATTTTTTTCTAAAGCTCCAAATGTAACTAAATCTGCATTTAAGATGCATAAAAGTCTTCAGAGAATACCAGACAGTGTCTAGGAAATTAAGAAAAGATCATTAAAAAAGCAGAAAGAAAGAAGTGGAGAAGATGTACCTTTCTAAGCCTATGGACCTATAGGTCCATATTTTTCTATCAGGCAGCACAAAATGCATTAATTACTGCCATCTAATGATAACATGGTTTGACATGATGAGCTGTTCCTACTGTGTTTTTGATCTGGCATGTAATTTTTGCTTTTCAGTAGCAGTCAAACATTCTGTGTGACGTAGAGGATGCAGCCCATAGCCTTTTTACTTTCCATTCTCATTTGCAAGTGGTAGCTTTCAGAGCTCTTTTGCCCTTTTAATTTTTCCAGCCAGAAATCTGGTTTAGTTCAGTTCCTTGCCTTCCTTTACGGAGATGAGCTTACCATCATTATGTAGAGCCAACCAAGTGGAAGCCAGTGAGTTAGCAGCGATCTGTACTGACAGCTTTTGCACAGAATGCAGCTGAATGTTTGTGCTCTGGGTGCTTTCAGGTGGTTCCAGGCTGGATCCGACGAGCTCCTTCGTCCCAGCCAACACGAAGCAGGCCCTGTCCAACATGCTGCAGCGGCGCTCCGTGCTGCAGCCGCCCTCCCTCCACGCAGTCACACCTCAGCAGCAGTTGCTCCAGATGAAACTCCTGCAGCAAGAGCAGCAGCAGCGGCTCCTCAGGCACCAAGCACAGGCACGGTCTCTCCAGCAGGTTTGTCCAAAGCCCCAGGGCTGATGAGCAGCACAGCTCTTACCTTCTGCTGAGGCCGCTTGCCCTGCGTAGGCTTACCGAGTGGGGAGCCAGCTGACATTTACAGTCGTAGTAAATTCTTAAGTATTGCTTAAGTGGGGTCATCACTGTCATAGTTCCTGCCCCTGGGTCTCGTAGCCCCTTCTATTTTCACTCTGTTCCCTAAAATCAGATTTTGCTTCTCGTATTTGATGTTATAGCAGTCTCCTGTTGTTTCACCAGTGGCTCTGCTGATGGAATGGCACAGTGCTGTGTACCACTACAATACCAGTCAGCAGCAAGTACTCCTTACCTACAAAAATTCCAGGGAAAATTCCTGGAATTCCAGAATTCCATCAGAAGCTGTTTCCATACACATGCACACAGGCGTGCATGTTCTCTAGAAGCACCTGATATTTTCTCCTAATGCTTTGCAGTGTAATGTTGCCATGTGCGAAACCACATATGCCTGCTGTGCAGCTCCTTTTGGAGCCTGAGCTAGTTTTTAGGACATGGTTACAGCAGCCTGCTGCTGAATTGATGGTGTCAAGAGACGAAAATTGGTTTTCCTATCCCAGACAAACAACAGTGTGTGTACCATAGTTGGTGGTACAACTAGTAACTGCTCACTTTTAAGGCCCTTCTGTACCCTTTCCTACCATCTCTGAGGTCATGTATCTTGCACTGTCCTTATGCTAAGTTCTTGCCTTCACACTCTGTGATGTGCATAGGTTGCTCAAGGCAGGCAGAGTTTTCAGCAGGTACCCTGTGGTTCCTCTCATGCTGTGCATTCCGTTGGAGCTCCCTCATCATCATTGTCGTCCTTCTTCACTTTCTCTCTTGTGATGCACACAAAGCCCAGACCCAACCTGGAGATGCACCAGGTCCAACCCCAGCCTCGCTGCCCTGCACCATGCACAACGGGGTCCCGGGGTGCACTGCCTGGTGACAGGGCAGGAAATGCTACGCAGGTGTGTGTGCCTGCACGGAGTGTTTGGAAAGAGAGGAACAAGACAACTTGTGAGCACTGCTCCTATGTGACGTAGGTTGTTTGGCCAAGCTTCAGTAGGGAAGGTTTCCTTATATTTCATATCTCTACAGCTGGAGAATGGAACTCCCTGCTCAGCCTGAGCCCATGGAGAGGATGGTTCTGTGACACCAGTTTGTACCAACCAATCTGCAGTGCTCTTTTACAGGAAGGGCTGTGTGCAGGTTTTGCAAAGAGCGTGCTTTGTCCAAAAAATGTTGCATGTTATACGTAGCAATAGTAGGCTCTTGTGGATGGCAGGGAGTCCTTTCCATGTTCGGTGTTTCATAAATGTTATAAAAATACTGAGGCTTATTAGTGTCATGGAACACCCAGAAGGACTCTGACATCATTTCCAGTACCATGTACTGTGGGTGCAGTCAGGTGGGCACTGTGAGGGTGCTGTGCTGCTCCACCAGAACTCTGAGCCTAGGAATGTGTATTGTCTGTATTGCTTGCTATTTTCTTGCCTGTCCTTTTCCTTCAGGATGTCAGTAGCTCTGCTGTATCCCTTCAGGATGGCTTTGACAACATAATGGTAACTGCTTGGGGATTGTGAACTTTCTTTCTCTTTTGCACAAACAGTCATTCCTTCCAACACGCCGGCTGCACTCTGCTTTTAATGGGAATGATTTGCTTTGGGCACTCCTCATGGCTCAGCAGTGCGGTGGCTGCATGGAAAAGGCTGTGAATATACTTGCACACACAAAATATTTTTGTTACAAACATTCCCAATAACTGCATCATCACTGTTTTTTTCCTCTTCAGAAGGTGTTGTGTTTCTCACTGTGAGAGGTCACAGCAGTCTCAGTGCTCCTTGACACCACATCCATCCAAGCATGGCTTGTGCTCTCCCATTTTGCCCGGCGTTGCAGCCCTGTGCTGGGCAGGGCATGCAGTGGGAGCAGCCCTGCTTTGGGCCCTCTGCTGCTTAGAGATCTGTGCTGATGTTTCACAAAACTCAGTCATTCCTGGGGAAAAGAGGTGATGTCAG
The DNA here is from genome assembly GCF_023343835.1 of Lagopus muta. Taxonomy (NCBI): domain Eukaryota; kingdom Metazoa; phylum Chordata; class Aves; order Galliformes; family Phasianidae; genus Lagopus; species Lagopus muta. The sequence goes on from NC_064441.1 coordinate 494,861, forward strand.
TGTCTGTGATGTGAACTTTCTTCCTCCTAAGGCAGGAGAAATTCTTTGCAAAACTCCATTTTAAAGGGCACTTGCCCTTTAAACAGCAGCAGCCTTGTTGGCAGATAGCTGCAGTGCTGCAGTGGTGGAGAAGTGCCAGAGGTCAGGGCCAGCCCTGCCCCTGCTCCACAAGCAGCTCAGGGCCAGGCACTTCTGGAGGAACAGGGGATCCTCTCCCTGCTCCTGCTGTCTTGTCAGGAGCAGGGCCAGTCTGACCACGTGTGTCTTGCAGGGTCAGCCGATGGACCCCGCTGCTCTTTTCACCCCGCAAGTCCGACCCACGCCGCAGCTACCGCAGTACGCAGGGCTTCAGCAAGCACAGGTACTGCACTGCTCTGCAGTGAGTGCACAGCAACAAGTGAAACTGAGCCCCTTCCCTTCCAGGCTGGCTGTGCTGGAGGCTGGGATGGTGCCTGTGCCCCAGGGTGGTGTGATGCTCGGCCATGGGAGCTCGCTGCTCTGTGCATGCCACAGCTGTAAATAGCTGTAACTTGCGCATTTTTCCCCAGTGATGTTCTGGTAGAAGACGAGCATACTTCAGTGCCAAGTCTGTAATGTGACCTCTTTTACAATGACGCTGGTTTATGTAACTCCAACATGAAGCTCCTCTCTGCCTGCTTTCCATGCAGGGCATGCCCCACGGGTACACGATGTACAGCACCCCGATGCCCTTGCAGCAGCAGCAGCCTGGCAGCGTGGTGCTCTCTCCTGGCTACACCCCGCGGACGTACACGGCCCACTCCAGCCCCGTGCTGATGGAGCGGCTGCGGCCGGGGCAGCCGGGTGGCGTGGCTCAGCAGCAGGCAGCTGCCTACATGCAGCCCGTGGCGGGCGCTCAGCGGTGAGCTTCTGCCCTTCTGGGAGCTGTAACCTTGCAAGGTTTAACCGTGACTTCGATCTAGAGGTCCAAAGTGTTTCATGCTTGGTAGTTTTTTTCCATTATTTCAGGAAGTAAGAAGTCTTTATAATCTGTTTTGAATCTCTGGAAATGTAATTAACTATGGATGTTTTTCTCAGAGAACACTTCAATGCTTATTAGAGTGCTTGCTTGAAATGTAGAGGCTCATTGCTCCTTCTAACAGAGTAAGAGTGAAATGGTGTCCTGCCTGCATCACCTGCAGCGTGGTAGGATGGTGCAGCTTCTGGTTTGGGTACTTCTTGAAGCATTCCTATTTGGAACAGTAGTCATCCTGTAAAACTTGCATCTTTCAAATCTGTTGAAGCCTGATGTTACAGCTTTTAGTAGTGCTCCTAGACTATCTCTGCTCTGTCTTTAAGTGAAGTAGAATACCTTTTACTTATTGTATTATTTTTCAACCAGGTTGACCCATCAACCTTTGCAGCCAAACTCATTGATAGGAGCAGGCCTGGACAGCACATCTACCACACGTACCCATCCGAGCCTGAGCTCAGCACAGCTGCCCCAGGAGCAAATGCGACAGAGGCAGCAGCAGATCCGACAGCAGAGACTCTTCCAGGTGAGGAACCCGACTGCCCTGAAGGCTGCAGGCGCTTCTCTGCGGGGAATGCATGCATCCTTCCTTGGTCCTTTGGAATTATTTCCATGTTTCCATTGTAATTCAATGGATATCTGTGCCCAATCCTGACAAATGGTGGTGCATTTCATCTGGACATTTTGGTGTAATAAATTAAACATACCAGCTTTGGAATGTATTTTGGTTATTACAGATGTCTCAGCTCAGTGCAGCTGACGATGCAGAGCTGGAGCACCAGCAGGCTCACACCTCCTGGGACCTCCTGTGTGCAAGCCCAGGTCCCAGCCCATACATTGGCCATGAGCAGCTGTGGTGCTGTCTTAGGGATGCTCCCCGAGGTGCTGTGTGTGTGCAGTTGTCTGCTGTCTCAGGGCCTATCTTCTTTCAGATGCAGCAGGGGCAGCAGCAGCAGACTCTTGATCTCCAGCCCGTGCAGCCACAGCAGCCCCTGGTAAGTGGGATGGATGATGAGCATGGGGCAGGGGCAGACTGGGTGAAGCTTACATTGAATTTGCAATGCTGTTGTCTGTGTTTCCTGGACATGGCCATTTTTTCCAGACGTGTTTAAGAGGATAATTAGAAAAGGTTGGTCTGGAAAAATTGAGAAAATACAAGCGACACTAAATTTGCCAGCTGCCAAGTCCAAAGGCATTAATGCAATTTGACAGAGAAACCAAAAGGCAGTATGCAGGTGTGGGAGGAGTGATAAACGAGGGGTCTTCATCTGATCACTACTGAAAGATCATTTATATCCATTTCTAAGCTTTTCTCAGTATTCTTGTCTTGAGCAGACTGCCTCTAATGGGTTGCCACAGAGGCAGAGCTCTGCCAGGCACCCGCTCCTCCAGCAGCAGAGCACTCCATGTGGGTTTCACATCCCCAGGAAGCCCTGGTGTGTGGTTAATACGTTTCACTAACCTCAGCAGTTACTAGAGTCAGAGGATTACACAATATATTTTAAGTAAAGGATTGGTTTTCAGACAGAGAAAAATAAGCTGAAGTCTTCCTAAAGCCCTGGAAGTCCCTTTGGTTAGCCAGGGTTTCACTGAGAGAAACAGCGGATCTGCGCAGTGTGTGCTGCCACCGAGTGTCACTGCGCTGCACTTCAGGCAGCACGTGAGGCTGGGTGGTGTGTTGTTAAGAGAGAGTATGGATGCTATATGTAAAAGAAAAAAAAGCACGTAAGTAGAAGCACATGTCCTTTCATCAGATCTAACAAGAAGAAAAGCAGTCGGATTTTGAAGACAGACCAAGGGAGCTCCAAGGCCCTGCAGTAAATAGGTAGTTCAGTAAGTGGTGACAGTTTGACTTCAGCAGCCGGCACAGCAGTCCCTCAGGAGCAGGGAGGTGTCAGAGCTGTGCCATCAGCTTTCTGTGCTTGGCAGCCCCAGGCAGTTGGCACACAGGTTTCACTTCATGCAGGGGACATCTGTGCTTCCAGAGGGAGGAAACACCTCTGCTGTGCACCACTTCTGACTCCAGAGGAACCCATCCTAGCGGCACCATTGCTTCAGATGGTCTGACCGCCCAAATTTATCTGTTGTGATTTAGCAGCTTGACTGAACAGATATGTACTTCAGTGATGGGTTGGCAGTTGGATTTGATGATCCTGGAGGTCTTCAAACCTTAATGATTCTGTGAGTCTGACCTACAGGTAGCTGACCTATTAAGTTATTAATAGTGATTTTCTTCTGGCTGATGGGTAGAAGCACCGAAAACAGAACAGTGCTTGTTCTCCTGCCTGGTGTCGCAGAGAAATACATTGCATGGGCTGTTCAGCTAGGGAAAAAACACATGCTGTCAAGTGTACCAGTTAGAGACTGAATTCTGCTTTGATGCAGTGTAGATAGCGTACAAATTTGTGGAAGTTCATGAATTTACACCAAAGGGTGCTTTCGAAAGGATTGAAGGCACAATTCAGTTCATTAGCAGCAGATTTCTTTGGAAGCTGTCAGTGTTTGATTCTGTCACACATAACAGTGTGCTGTGGGAGGGTTGCCTTGCTCCCATGGGCTGTGCTCAGATCAGAGTGAGGTTTGGCACATGCTGAGTATTCTCCACCACAGTGGAACCAGCAGCCACAGCACTGCAGCACGTGAACAGCTCTTCTTTGTGCTTATCCTTCATGTCATTTGAAGTGCCACTGTCCTGAGAGAAACATCTTCCTAGAAGTTTCTTCAGCTACACAAGGGTGTTTACAGCTGCCAAAAGGACATTAGTTTTGATGAGCAGTTCTGGTTATCCGTGGCTTTGAGCAAGACAGAGAGCAAAGTTGCTGAAAGCGATGTGCAGGATAACACCGGGCTCTGCAGGGGTGGAAAGGATGGGGAGACCAGCAGTGCACACTATGACACCTGTAGTAGCATTGGAGACATGTGAAATGTCAGGGCATGAAGAAAACATGTCCTGGGGGTTCTGAGCGTGTTTCCTGTGTCCTCGCTCCGCTGTGAACACGTGCTCAGGACCTGCTGCTGGGCAGCTCTGCCTCTCGCCATCCTTCCCCGCTCTGCCGGCCGCTCTCTGGTCACACTGCCTGCTGGGCTCAGGGCCCGGAGCCGTCCCTGGGAGATCTGTGCTGCAGCAGCCAATGGTGGGCTCAGCTGGGATGGGAGCATTGCTTTCTGGGCTACCAGTGTGTGCTCATGCTGTGATTTCTGCCACCTGTCTTTCCGCAGCAGTTCCCGAGGCAGGGCCTGCAGCAGACGCAGCAGCAGCAGCAGACGGCAGCGCTGGTCCGGCAGCTGCAGAAGCAGCTCTCCAGTGAGTGCAGCTGTGTCTGTCCGTCCGTCTGTGGGGGGATGTGCAGTAGTGTCCCACTAACGTGGGAGCTGTTGGTGGCTGGCAGCAGGCCCTGCACCCGGCAGCCGTGTCACAGCGCGGCGCTGCAGCCGGTGCATCTGGGGCTGTGGGTCACGGAGGGCCATGGCAGGGGCCGGCTGCCCGCACTGCTGCCCCACCGCTCGCCTCACTGCTGTGTGGCAGCGACCGACGGCGCGCTGCTGCTGAAACGCGGTGCGCTGCGTTCTGTGCAGCTCGTTCCTTTGCTTTGTCACCAGGTAACCAACCGCAGGGAGTGAACCAGTATGGGCATCCTTCACACTTCTGAGCCCAAAGGTGGGAAGGAGGCGGAACGTTCCGTTTGCACTGCAGAACAGAACATTCGAAATCCAATGCACTACTTATTGCTAGAAAGGAAACCTTCATTTCCTTCTCTTATTATTTTGGTAATTATTTTTCGTGCTGCAGTTGATGTGAGTGTGTAACGAGGTGGTTCTCGCGGGGGTTCGAGTTTCTTTGCTTTTAATTAGATTTAAATGTAAGGACTTGTGGACCTATCTGAAGAATGTTATTGCAGATTTTATGAATTTGGTGCTTTTTAGGTCCCGTTCCTTTTAAAGAGGACAAAGAATGTTGGGTTTGTTTGTTTATCCGTGGGAAACATTCTGTTGTTGTTACTATTTATTTTTTTAAGAACTGCACTGGACCAAACTGCTGAATTGAAAGGCACTCCTGACCTTGGCATAACAGTTGATTTGTTCATTAAGATGTTCGCCTCTTTGTTTGATGGTAGAACAAGCGTTGATTTGAATTGTGTTTATTTGACTGTAATTTTCATACGCACTTTATAAAGTTCTTTGTTTAAAGTACCAATTCTCTCTTGCTCTCATTGTGGTAAGAAGGTGCTGAAGTGGGTTTACTGCTTGTATTAGAACTTCTTAAAGTTTATATTAAAAGCCACAATGTAATGTTAATAAACCAACTGAAAGTAGCAGCATTTCTTCATATGTGGTCTTTGTAACATCCCGGCCCTTGGTGATCCTTGGAGGAGCGCTGAGGGCTGGGCAGGGCTGTGGGCCGGCAGGAAGGCAGGTCTGTTTGGCTCTGGGTGGTTCAGTGAGGAAATCCCACCCTGGGTTTCACAAAGAGGGGCTGAAAAAGTCCTTTCTGCCATTTCTGGGGCTGCCACCTGCCCGCACTGCGTGCCCCTGCCCTGCTGTGCCTCTTATCGGTGCGTCCTTTTTACTGACTTGGTGTGGTAACTGCTCAAAAGTCTGGGTTGGATGCTTCATTTCTGGCCATGGTGTAATGTTGGTTCTGTGTGAATCAAGATTAACTGCAGAAATGAGCTCTGTGCAGAAGCTGTATAAATAATACCATGATGCTCTCCTTCATGTTTCTGGGTTGGCCAGCAAGTTAAGAACTTTGTGCTAATCGTAACTTCGGTATTGTCTACAACAGCAGGAGTTGTTCAAGCTGTAAGCTGTTATATTTGCCTTATGTTATCCCACTTACAAGATTTAATCATATAAAGCAGTTAACGTGTAGATTCTGATTGTCTTTTAAAGTGATCAGATAAGTCTAACTTACATAAAAATTGTTTCAGTTGTTTTTTGTTGTTTTTTTGTTCTTACGTGGATTTTCTTATCCCCAGTGGAAGTGTACTGTTCTTCATAGCAGATAAAGTTGTCACAGATGCTGACAGGTGAGATTGGTGTAACCCAGCCTGTGTGGAAGGAAGCACACAGCAGACCACGTGCAGCTGATGTTCAGAAATGGTCATGCCAGCACAAAGGCTGCCTCAGCTGAGTATGAACTCTTAAATGAACAAATAAGTAAAATCTCCAGCTCGATCATAACGTGGTTAAATGGGAGGACAGAATCTGCATGTAGCTGTTGGCACTTTCTCACTCATGAGAACTTTGTGTGTTCATCAGCCGCTGCTGAGGGATTTGTTGCGGAGGTTCGGACGCTGCGTAGCACTGAGTTTCACTGCAGACTGTCCTATGAGCGAAGGATGTTTTATCCCAGAAGAGGTACGTTACACTTCTCAAACTTCTCTGCTGTTATTTTAAAGGATGTGAAGAGCTAGTCTTGGTGAGGTGGGGGATGGTGACCCTGAGCTCTCCACGTGTCTGTTAGGCTTCCTGTAATGAGAAGGGAGTGCTTTCACCAACCAGTCCCTGCTCTGCTCTACAGCAGGGCAGCGTGGTCCCCTCCATGGCACACGTGAGTCCCCAGTTGGTGAGTTCAGGGGGAAAGGCTCTTCTGGCCCTTCTGTCCTGGTGTTAACGCTCCTAGGAAGAGCGTGAGTGAGACACTCAGAGCTGGAGTTACTGATTGATAGTTATTTGACCAGTCCAGTTCACCGTTCGGTTGCGCAGAATGCATGTGTGTCCATTTCCCTCTGTTCTGAAGGCAAAAGGTCTCTCCTTAGACCTACCCAGTGCATGGAGAAAGCAAAATTCTCAGTTGACATGCAGACTGATGTAATTGTTTTCTAAGTGAGAAATCTTTAAAAGAAATGTTGTGATAATTGGAAAATGATGCCAACCTGGACTAAAGCCCAAATTCTTCTGAATGCATCCTCCCAACGTTCTGCACAAAAGACCGTGAATCAGTCTTCACTGCTTGTTTCACCAGGGAGTGTTTATTTTATAAAAATGTACCAAATAATCTAACATGTTAAGAAGGTAATCTGCAGCACAGTAAAATCTGTTCTTTGGTCCTTGGACATTCTTCCTTTCTGATCCATGCCACACAATGTGAACATTATTAATCTAGTTTAAAAACATCAGTCCTGTACGGAAGTTCTCTAGGTACATTTCTAGAAAGTAATATCGTTCAATATTCCAAGTTTGCTGGCAGGGCAAAAGTGCCTCAAGTTCAGTTTTATTTAGGTCCCTTCGATCACTGAATCAATGCTGGATGGCAATGCTAGATCTAGTTTCCTTTTTCTTTTTGGTGTGCTCATTGCAGAGTGAATCCTGTTAATGTATTTAGGCACTTATGTGCCTTCGGCTGCCTTTGATTAAACTTATTCCAAGAATGAACTCAGTCCAGCTGTATACTTGCTACCAATCACTCATTCCGTATTTCTTATTTCAAATGACATGAATGTATGTGACTGTGAAATCACTGCCAAGATGGTTCTTTGCTGTGCACTTGTACGTTCCAGAGTCTGACGGCCGGGGGTTCTGGATGATCAGCGTCCCCTGGGGATGCAGCAGTTCACTGCCAGGTGCTCGGCCGCGGTTACCTGTAGAGAGAACGGAGCGGTCAGGTAATTCCCATGTGATCTCTGGCTTTGGTATTCCCAGCGCTGTGCAGCTGAGCTGAACTGCCGCACCAGGCATCGTACTTATGGTCTGCGGGGGTCTGTTTGTAATCCTCGGAGGATAGGCTACAATGGTGACAGGCACGGTTACAGACAGATCTCCGGCGGGGTTGTGGGCCTTGCACACGTAATTCCCTCTGTCGTGAATGGTAGCTGCTCGTATCACCAGCGTGCCATTTTCCAGCAGGATGTGTCTGCTGTTGATCTGAGGTCGGTCCAGCACGTGGCCACCTGGAAGAGTCCACGCCGTGCTGGGTTTGGGGCTGCCGTCGGACAGGCAGTGAAGCGACAACGATTCCCCGCTGATGCCCCTCATTGGCCCCTGGGGGTAAACGAGGATGGTGGGCTTCTGAGCAACTTCCAGGACGATCAGCTTTTCAATGTAGCCAACTTGGTTTTTAGCTGCACAGCGATACTTCCCAGCTTTGTCCCTGCTGGGGTTGTGGATGGTAAGGGTTCCATGGCTTCCTGGGAGGAACTCAGACATCCTGGTCCCCTTGGAGAACCACGTGCCATTGGGCAGCATCCAGCTTACTTCAGGTGGAGGGTTTCCATCCACAGAGCAGTTCAGTGTGATTGTTTTCCCAGGTTTTGCTATTATTTTTTCATTGAATGGATTTTTAAACATGGGTCGCCTTAGCATTTCCAGTACCTCCAGCCGCACCACCAGCATGCTCTCTCCCCAGTCGTTCCGTGCCACGCAGATGAAATCTGCTGTGTCAGAAGGCCTTAGGTTCCGGATTTCGAGTGTTCCGTTTTTGTGCACGACAATCCTGCTGCCGTAGTACGGAGCTGTCAGGAAAATGTTATCGGGCATGATCCACATGATCTGGGGGGGAGGCGTCCCTTCTGCCCTGCAGTCGATTTGTTTCTTCGAGTGCCTCACTGCAGTCACTTTAATGATCGTTTTGTTTGTGTATAAGCCATTTATGATAGGTGGTTTCGCAACAACATCCAGTTTATACAATTTTGTATCATCCCCTCCGGCGTTACGAGCAACACACATGTACTCCCCAGCATCCAGCAGCTTGGCTCGGCGGACTGACAGGGAGCCATTAGTGTGCAGCAGGTGCCTGTCTGTGGAAGAGGAGATCACGTCACTGGAAGGCAGCAACCAGAATATTTTTGGCTTAGGTTCCCCAGCAGCTTCACAGTCCAACAGCGCCGTATCCCCGGCTTTCACTTTAATGTACGTCTTGTGACTCTGCTTTATGCGAGGGGCTGCCGTGACGACTGTGATGTGTATTTTCATTTCATCTCTCCCCAGAGTGTTCTGAGCGTAGCAGGTGTAATCTCCCTCCTCTGTTGCTCCAGCTCTGTTGAGATACAGCGTTCCGTTGTCAAAGAGGACGTATCTGCCAGACCTGTGTCCGCTGTCGTCTGCCAGCATCGCGTTGTTGATCACTGTCCCATCCGGCAAACTCCAGGATATTTCTGGTGCAGGGGACCCGGAGGCCTTGCAGTCCACCTGGAAATCTTTTCCGTAGGGCACCAGTTTCTTGAAATACTGTTTCTGGTCAATCTTGGCTGGTTTCATTGTGATGCTGACTTTCATCAGTATCAGATCATCTCCGATTTTGTTTCTTGCGACACACAAATAGTCCCCCGCATCCTTTTCAGTAACTGCCTCGATAACCAGGGATCCATTGGGATACACATGGATTCGACTTCCCATTCTGCTGTGGGGGAGAAAGAGGAAAAGAATTATGGAACAAAGTTCTGAAGGTGAATACTGAGTGCTGGAAGTGGCTTACACTATTAACTTGTTAAGTATGGAGTGAGCTTTGCTCCTTGATTTCCTAATTTAAAGTTGTATTTCATAAATTAAAAATTCCTCATAGTATATAATCTGTATCAGATACCTGGCTACTTTAAGTACATTTTTAAAGGCACTACGCTCATGTTTCAGCACTTCCGTATTCCTAGACTTCTTTCCTTTACTGAAAATACCAAGGCTTTTTTCCCACAATGTTGGGATGTAAATGGTGGTGAATCAAATCTGGGTGCCTGCAGTGGATGAAAGAAACATAATGGGGCTGGGTCCTTCAGGAGTTGCTAAATGCTTACAATGAGCCTGAGCTGATTTTGCACGGTATTTCTTTACATCCTTGCTAATGCACCTCTGCTTTAAGCACCTCTCTTCCTCCTGTGCCTGCATTCAGCTCGAGCCTGCAGGCAGCAGGGGCTGAGAACATCACTGGTGCTGGAATGTGCTGCCTTTCACTCTGCCATGATTTCAGCCAGGAGGTTGCTGCTGTTGGTACTACAGAGCTGTGTTCAGAAGTGAATTTAGCTCTTAATGGATCGTTCCAGTGACGTTCCACTCCCTCACACCAGCACTGGAGATGCTAGCACATGAGTTTTCCAAGAGCTGGGGAGAAAACAGGCTCCTACCTGTGCCACTGGTCTACGACCGCCTTGGATGGCAGCCTCCAGATTATCCTGGGCCGGGGCTCCCCTGTGGCCGTGCAGTTCAGCAGCAGTTTGTCCCCAAAACTGAGCTGGGTCATGCCCTGGGAGGCGGCAGCTATCCTTGGCAGTGTGTCCCGGTGCCGCACAGTGAGGGTCACCACCCGGCGCTCCGAGCCCGTGGAGCTCGTGGCGATGCACTCGTAGTTCCCGCTGTCGGTGGGCGCGATGCCGCTGAGCCGCAGGGTGCCGTTGGGAAGCAGCAGCACCCCGGCATTCACAAACTGCAGGGGCTTCACCACCATCCCTTCGGGGAGGACCCAGTGGACGCGGGGCTGAGGATTCCCTTCTGCGGTGCAAGGAAGGCTCAGGTCTCGCCCCGCCGTAGCTGTGATCTGCTGTCTCTTCTCCTCCACGATGACGGGAGGTGCTGCGATGACCTGCAGCTTCACATTCAGCGTGTCGGTGCCTGCTGGGTTTGTGGCCGTGCATGTGTAGAGGCCCCTGTCGTAAACCGTGACGTCCTTGATCATTAAGGTGCCATCCGGCTGCACGAGAACTTTCTGATTTCCCTGGGAAGAGCTGGAAACGTGCGTTTCATTGGCCAGAACCCACGAGATGGAGGGAGGAGGTCTGCCCTCAGCCAGGCACCTCATGGCCACGGGCGTCCCGGCGTGGGCAGTGAGGAGCCGCGTGCCACCAGCGATGCGGGGCGGGTAGGCCACCACCGCCAGCGTGGCCAGGAGCCGTGCTGTGCCCAGAGCGTTGGTGGCGGTGCAGCAGTACTGCCCGCCGTCCTGCAGGGCTGCCCGCGCGATGGCAAGCGTGCCGTTGGGCAGCACCGACCACCTGCTGCCACTCGCTGGGGCATCAGTCTCTGCAGGAGGGAGGGACAACAGCACGGCATCAGACCTCTCCATCCCGCCTTGTTTTGCTCTGTACCCGTACACGCTTTCCTTATCCTGGGCTACGCTGCCCAAATACCCAAGACAGCGGTGGTAAGAAAGGGAGAAATAATAAATCCTACGTATGCAGTGGAAAAGCTTCAAAAGAAAACCAAATCTAGGTTCTTTGGTAGAGACAAGACTCCGATACTGCAGGTAAGGGTTTGTGTAGCCAGAAGTACTTTGGTTCAGTTGTGTGCAGGTGTTGCAAATTGGTAAATGTTTTGCCCTTGCAATAACTTGATGTCATGGTTCATTATGTTCATTTGACTGCTCTGAAGCAGCAAGTAATGTGCAAGAAGAGCTTTAATCTTCTCACAGTAAGCACAAGGTTATTGTTTACGTATGCACATATTTAACATTTCCCTTAGCCACTGTTTCGTAGTCAGTATTAAGGCACTCCAGCAAGCATGCTGGGATGTCATTTTTCTCACTATTTCTTAGTTTGTGCCATAACTGGTCCTTCATGGTATTCCTAGGCAAGCATTACTGCCTGCAGCATGCCAACCACCTGCCAGACTGTGGCACCCGGAGCTGCCGAGCTTACCTGGGGAGATCTTGGTCCATTCTACTGTTGGCTGGGGGTTGCCCGTAGCTTCACACGGAATGAAAGCATCTGAGTTGGCCAGCACGGTGAAGGCAGCTAATTTTCCTCCAATTATTCTGGGCTTTGTGAAATAGTTTCTGCTTAAAGAGAACAAGGACAGAGGGATGCTGGTGGTGGATTTGTGATGCTGTCTCTGGTCAGACCAGCCATCGGCAGAGCTGCCCCACAGGTACGCATGTGGAGCAGCCACCTGCCATGGTGTTGACACAGTCGGCATGTTAACTGTTGAGGTTTTGCCTCCCCTTTCTGCAGATGGCAGCCCAGCACCGATTCCCCCCATGGACGGTGCTGAGGTGGGACGCTGCTCTCTTGGAGCCGTGGTGCCCAGAGCTCTGCTGCTCAGCTCGGTGCTGCCCGGGTCCAGGGGCCGTGCCACGGGGCTGCCTTGAGTGGCCTCCTTGTCTGTCCACAGGTGCGGCCGCTCAGCCGCTGGGGTGGAAGCTTTGAGGTGCTGAGCAGATTCTGAGCGCGCTGCGGCACTGACTGCAGCAGGATGCACTCGCTTGGCTCCCAGAGGCTCTGAGGGCAGCGGGGGGGTTGGGGCTGTTGCAGTGGGGGTTTGTGGCTGAAGGCTGTGGGGCAGCAGTGACGCAGGAGGGGTGCTCACCACCATGCTGGGGGCCGCTGCTGTCTGCGGGGCTGTCGTGGGCCCGTGCTGTGCTGTGCCTGGTGGGGGCAGAGCCCATAGAGCTGGGACCCAGCCTGCAGGTGGGCTGTCAGACCCCGCTGCTGCAGGCGCGTGCCTGTTGGACGCAGCAGGCGGGCTGGCTGCAGCTGGGGTGGCTGAGTCTGCTGTAGTGCGGGCGCCCGTGGTTGGGCTTTGAGAAGGAGCTGTTTTAGGGGGCCGCCTCCTCCTCTGGCCTCTCCTTCTTCCTGTTCTGAATGCTTTTTGAGGAGCCGTAGAAGCTGTAGTTGTTGCCTTTGGACTCTCTCTGCCCGTTCCTCCAGCTGTGCTCATTGCAGGGCTGCAGTCAGGGGGCTTCTCTGACGTACTGCTGCTGTCAGCGGGTTTGCCTAAAGATGGGATGGGATCGACACCCGCTGAGATGGGTGTGAAGGGCAAAGGAGAGACGTGGGGTCTCGATGCCACTGCTGTAGTTTCAGGAAGCAAGACTGATACCTCTGTTGGTGGAAGTGCACCTGTCCTCTGCACTTCCTTTTGTGTGCCATTTCCAAAGAGAAGTGCTCTTATAATTTTTCCTCCCTGGGAGTTTTTGGATGAGGATCTGGAGAAGACCGTTGGGGGAGCAGAAGCAGTCCTTGTGCTCATCATGTGTGTGATTTCTGCAGTGTGAGTTGTGCAGGTTGCAGACGTTGGCAGCCTGCTGCTAACAGGCTGTGCTTTGTAAGTGCTGCTGTGACATGGAGCTCTGCTCTCTGCTTCCTTCTGGGCAGCATCTCTGGTACTTTGAGTAACTACAGGCAGTGCGGTGGAAGCGGCTCCTTGCCTTGCAGTGGGTGCACTGTCCTCTTCCATGAGGAATGCTGCGCTCCGAGCTGTGCCTTCTGAGTGCTCTGAGGACATATCTGTAGTAGAGGGGGAGGACAGAGGCGCTTCTGGGCTGAGCGGGTTGATGCTGCTGTGTGAGTTGTTGAAGGTGGGCACGTTAGGGCTGAGTGTTGAACTCAGCAGGACAGCTGGAGCAATAGCTGTTCTCCCTCCAGCAGAGCCTTGCTTCCCTGAACTGCGCCTGTGCTCTCTCATACTCAGAAGATGTCCTGGCCTGACCATTTTTCTCCTAGCAGAAACTTTCCTCCTTCTCCCATGTTGTTGCCGGGCCTGAGGTGTGTGGGTTGCCACATCCTGAATGATTTGAGCGTGCTGATGAGTAACGATGTTTGGGCCCAGTGGTAGTGCAGGAGTTACAGGTTTCTGAGCACTGTGGAAGTGAATGTGACCAAACTCAGAGTTTGGCTTGCTGATTGTTGCTGCAGATGCCTGACCACCTGTTTTGGTGGAAATCTTATCAGTAAACTCTGTAAAACCATGCATTTCACCCACTGCATTTTGGGAAGTTGCAGGTGTGCTGCTGTCTGTAACATTCCCCGTGGTTGTCGCAGATGCAGCCTTTAAATGCAGACTGTTATGTTCTCCAGGAGATGCTGATCTTTGCTGAGCACTGATGAGCGCAGATGTTCTGCTCGCTCCCTCTGTTGCCATCGATTGCTTCCCACTGCTTGCTGATGTTTGGCTTAAATTGGGTCTTTCCCATGAGTCTGAGGTCGTGGTCGTAGGGTTTAGATCTGCTGGTGTGGGGCTGACGGATGGGCTGGGCTGTGGGAAGGGAGCGGGTGGGGGGGTCCCGGCCCCTGCAGGGGCTGTGCTTCCAGCTGTGCTCCCCAGGGAAGACATGGTGGCCCCCTCTGTTACCACTATCATGAACTCTTGTTCTGGAGAGATGGCAGCACCAGACATTTCCTCCTCATCCGCAGGCACCGTTGAGAACTCACGGACCTGAACAGGCAGGGTTGTCTCCACTTCTTGTTTTTCTGTCCTGGGTGGGTTCCTCTTTGCTTTTTCCAGAAAGGCCGCCCAGCGCTGGGGGTTGGCTCTCTTGGCTGAGGAGCCAAAGCGCCTTCGATGCCCCCTGAGCCTCCTGCCAGCTTTGTCCCTGTGCTGACGGCTCGTCATCCTCCTGTGGCCGCTGCCAGTGCGGGTGCTGTGTGTGCCCTGCTGTCTGTGTGCTGGGGCACTGGGCTCCTGACCCGTCCAGCTCAGCAGGGCAGCTGAGGAATTCTGCCTTCCTCTACCTGAGGGCAGCGCTGCATCGCCAGAGCCATCGCTCTCTGCCCACTCTCCCGCAGCCACGGGTGCTTTCTGTGGGGTGCTTTTGTCCTCTCCAACCAGCACTTGGAAAATCAAAACATCAACACCGTACTGGTTGGCTGCAACACATCTAAAGTAGCCGCTGTCTCGCTCTGTTACCCCCTGTATTCTTAAGGTACCGTTGCCAAAAATCTGTTTGTTTCTTACGGAGTGGTGAAGAACCACTCTCTCAGGTAACACCCAACTAATGGCAGCATCTGGAACAGCAGCAGAGGTACAGGGAAGGTCCAGAATGCTGCCAACCGCTGTGGAAAATTGGGCCCCATTTACACTGCTGTGTTCCACGTAAGGATCAACCACAGTGATTCTAAACGTGAGGACATCTGCATCGTGACCATTTGTGCCTATGCAGTGATAGAGCCCAGAGTCAAACGCATCAGCTGTTCGTAACGTGAATGTCCCGGATTTTGCTACTACAATTCTGCCGTCCTCACTGACATAAGGGGCTCTGACTTTGCTCCCATCAGCCAATATCCACTCTATTGCAGGAGCTGGCTGCCCGATTGCTTGGCAGTCCAGTTGTACGGTTCCCCCGACTGGAACAGTGTGCTCTGTTTGTGTTTTGTTGTCCCTGGAGATCACTGTCCAGTTATTTCCCACTTTCTTTTGGTCAACGGTGGGCAAAACTATCTCAGCATCAGTGAAGTACTGGATGTGCAGCGTGCTAAGAGTGGTTGCTGTCCTGTCAAGCTGCAGTGCCACTTTGTTTTGCATTAACCACGATGGTTCAGCTCTGAGTTCAGCCTCCACCTTGGTAAAAAGTTCATCTTTTTCAGAGTAGTTTTGCTTATATTGGTAAATGATGAAAGGTGTTTCAGCTGTGACGGCACTCCTGTCGAGTTTGAGGGGAGAATTACTGTACAGGGCCAGTATGCTCCACAGCTGCTGAATGTGTCCGTAGGCGATGTCGCACACGAGAAATGATGAGAATGATGTTCTGAGGACTGTGACGTTGTCCTCTTTGTCAAATGAGATGGGAGACATTTCTTTTGGTTTCTGAACGTTGCAAACCAAGTTACCTCGATTTCCTCCTTGGTCAGTCATGTTCAGAACCACAGATCCTATGGGAGCTAGGAAGTCCTTGGGAGATACAGAGCTGAAATCCCCATCCTCTGGCACTGTGAGGTTTTTGAGTTTCAGGGTGTGATGTATGACTGGCTTAGTGCAGGTCAGAGCTGCAGGAGGAATACCCACAAAGTTCTTCCCTTTGCAGTTCCTGGGGCTGGCACACACTGGGCATTGCTGAGCACCAGAACTTCGGTCTTTTTTGCACTTTATGACATCTGAAGGAAAGAAAAACACAGTTAGTTTTAGCATTAGGATCAGGACTCTTAGAAGTTGAACAAACAAACAAAACCAAAGCAGATGCTGGGGAGTAACGTTTTGAGTAGAGGGGGTAAAAATAAGAAATAATAGAAGTGCGAAGGATTGGTGCAGGCGTGCTGTAATGGCCTGCTGTTCACAAAGGGGTCATTGGCTGCTGTAAAGGACTGACAAGTTTCATGTAGCTGCTTCTGCTTTATGTCAGTTAATTTGCTGTGATATTCAAGGGGTGTAGCACAAATAACAACGCATCCAGTACCTCTGGAAGACTGACAGCAGGTGTCAGCAGGTCGATCATCAGCATTCGAACAATTAGAGATATATCAGGTGCCATTGTATTTCCAGTCTTCCCTAGGAGTGTATGTCAATAAATAAAGGACGGTGCTACCAGCAAGAAGATGCTGTAAGGTGATTAAAAAGAACAAGCAAAGCCGTCAGCTCACCTGGCCTCTGTTCTGCCCATTCTGCAAACCACTGTAGATCGCAGTCGCAGGCCCATGGGTTCCCATGGAGGTAAATGCTCTCCAGCTCAGACATGTAGGAAAACATTTCTCGTGGTAGCGAGGTCAGCGTGTTATCAGACAGGTGTACGTGCTTTATGGAGGATACTTTAAATATTTGGAGGTAGCTCAAGGTGACAAAAGTGTCTGGATGGAGCTGCTTCAGGAGATTTCCTTCCAAGTGGACCAACCTCAGTGATGTGAGGCCATAGAAAACGTTGGGATTTACAAATTTAATTTCATTGTGGTCCATGTGCAACCGGACCAAGCTCTTCAGACCGTAGAAAGCATCTTGCTGAAGAACACTGACCTTGTTGTAGCTCATCTTTAAGACCTGTTGACGAAAAAGCGACGTTACATTGCTGTAAGGCTCCCAGGCCATTCGGATTGGTGGTTGCTCTGAAGTACTGCAACAGACCAGCAGGGCAAATGGCTGGGAAAAAAGCGTTATTGGGAATTGTACGGGAATTATTTGTGGTTGTGCAAGGTAACAGCTGAGCTCTCGGCACAGGAGTGGCCTTCACGAGGGTTACTGGGTCCTGGAGATGTGCACACTCACCCGTTAGCTGCTTTCTGTCTCTCCCTCCTCACCTCTCATACTCCAAAGCAATCGAGTCACCGCTGTGTTTTCTGAGCACTTCACGTCTTTCATGGTCACAAATGGTCACAGCTACAATGGTTTTACTTCTCTGTAATTATTAACAACAGCTCTGGATTGAAATTTAACTGGAGAGTAACTGTTAACTTGACATGGAATTGGTTGGGAATGGTTGGTCATAAATAATCGTTCAATTACTCCTGTGTGTATGACTATCTAGATGGCAAATACAGATACAGGATAGATGGATGCCATACTAGCTGTGACTGATTAATTGAAGACTGCAGATGCAGTACTTGGAGCTCTGCAGCCTTCCTCACATAGAAGAAAGTCTCAATTGTAGCTGCCAGTTAAGATATTATGTCAGATATGTGCCAGTGTTCATCTCTCTCTTGATGCTACACCTGAATGCCCACCTGGGAAGGAAAGGCATTTCCCGTGAGGTGGCTGTTGGATGTCCTTACCTTTCACAGGGATACCATTAGGAACAGGAAACCAAAAGGTTGAAGGCGGCTGGGCTGCTCCCCCAGACTGGTATTGCTGTCTGATTGCCTAAAGGTCATAATGGAAGCTAAGGCTGGGTTATCTCCAACACGTCGTCCTTACCTGTAGTGAACGTAAATCCCTGAACACCTTCTCAGGGATTGCGTTTATCTCATTGCTGTGCAGCATCAGTAACTCCAGTTTCTCCAGGCCGGCAAAGTCCGTGTCAGTCAGTGTGAGCAAGCTGTTGTACCTGGAACAGACAGCATCCCAGACCTGACCTGGCTGTGTCAGACAGCCACACGTCTTGTTTTAAAGGAAACTAACCAAAAATGAAAGAAAACTCTCTGAAATGTGTAAAGGGAGGCAGCGCTTCTGATAGCGAGGATGAAGTTTTATGTAAGTCATCTGTTCTCCTTAGCACAGAGTTTGTTAACTTGTCCCAGGCAGCTTCCTGAAGGCTGTATTCCAACTGGATATGGGAAATAACTGCAACAACATGCAGACAAGAATGCCAGTTTGGGGCTGCAGGGACCAGGGCAAGGGCTGCGTGTAATGGCAGAGGGCTGCAATACGGCATTGCCCTTCTGCATCGTACTGTCATGGAGAAGACCTGGAAAGGCTTCCTTTGCAGTGTGAGAACAGCCCGCACTGAGCGCTGCCCCTGACCGTGGAGCTGCAGCCCTGCAGGGTCTCGCTGTCCTCTGCTGCCCTTCCTGCCACCCTCTGCTCTTTTCAGGAGTGCTTCTGGACCTTCATTTCCTCTACATCCTACCTTGCTGACACGGCCTGATCTGCTTCTCACACAGCCATCACAACTCCCGTGCCCAGTGGTCATGAGCAGAGATTAATTCCCCAGTTAGATAGCTGGCCTGTCTGTCATAGCAGTGAGTGCTGCAAACACGTCCTTGGGCAACCACAGCCCTCCAGAAGTGCTGGTGCTGAGCTGTAGGCCTTCATACACCGCTCTCCTGGGAAATGCTGCCAAACCAGAGAAGGAAAAGGGAGCTGTGACCAGGGAGCCGGCAGCAGGGCAGGGAAAAGCTCCCGTGGAAACCTCCTTTTGTCTTTTTCACGTACACCTTTGGACAACTTAAGGCCATGTGTATCCAAAGTGCTACTGGGGCTGCCAGACATGGCTGCTGTGTGGCCATTGGGCTCATGGCAGAGGATGCTTGCAGGAAAGCCCTTTGACAGACCTGTCAAGCCTGTGTGTAATCTATTTTCTGCTCCTTCTGATCACCTAAACTGGATCATTTTGGTGTCTGAAGTATTCAGATAAATGCTATTTCCCATAAGCTGGATAAATAACAGTGTAGAAAACAGTATTGCATGACATTCTGAAGTCACAGCATAAGTCTTTGAAGATTTGAACACTTGTGCTGTGTTTCTGGCCCCACTGGAGCCATTTCATTTTCATTTTCCTAGAATGAATTATCTCTGCTTCAGACCCCTTCAGAGTTCAATGTTACAGATGCAAGATATTCAGATAATGTAAAAGAACTCATTTAAATCCAAAACTTTTTAAGGTTCTTGCATCCATCACACTTCTGCACAGTGTTGGAGGTCTTACACTTCTCTAGCTCTCATTGCCTCGTTGCGGCCACCTCTGAATAATGCAAACCACTCACCGAAGTTTCATTCCCCGCCCGGGTTAGTTTCTAGCCCTACGGCTGGGAACTCTCAGTTATTACTTGGCGGAGCAGAGCGCTGAAAGATACCCGCTCAGAGGCGCGGCGCCGACCCGAACGTACCCCAGGTTGATGCGCTCCACGTCCGGAGCGATGCGCGGAGGGACGGCGGTGAAGTAGCGGAAGGTGCAGTGCACCTCTGCGGGGCCGTAGCAGGCGCAGAGGCGGGGGCAGGCGGCGGGCAGCGCGGCCAGGCGGGCGGCCAGGCAGGCGGCGAGCAGCGGCCGCAGCCAACAGCGGCGCGGGGCGCCCATCGTGCGGGCACCGCTGCGGGGCGGCTGTCACGGCGCGGGGAGCGGACGAGATCCTCCCGCACGGGAAGCAAAGCCGCGCGTTCGGAGCGCCGCCGTGCCGTGCCGCTCCCGGCGACGAAGCTTCGCGGCTTCAAAGGAGCGCCGGCCCGCCGGGCTGAGCCGAAGCTCTCGGTTCTGCTCTCGGGTTTCGGATCGCTGAAATAAAACGCGTCGTTCTGAAGAAGCGGCCGCACGCCCTTCGTTTGACGGAGACGCGCACCCCGCGCCGCCGCTTGCAGGTAACGCGTAACGTCGCGACGGAGAAAAAGTCGGAGCCGCGCATGTGGCCGCCGATACTCCACGGCGGTCCGGCCGTTTATAAATCTGCTAGCAATTTGTCCTCGGGAAGGAACACGTCAGCTCCTTTCGTGCCAGTAATTACTCCAAACGAGTGTCACTAATTTCAAAGCCCCTCGCGGCATCGCCGCACCTTCCCTCCGCCCCCCGCCTCCCCCCGCCCGGCCGCGCTCGGGAGCGGAGCCGGCACCTGTCCTGTCCCCCTACCTGCGCCAGCGGAGCCCCGGCGGGCGCTGCCCCGGGGCCGGGACAGGAGCGGTCGGCACAGCCCAGCCCAACCCGGCCCGCTGCCTCCTCCTCCTGCTGGCAGGCGGGGGTCGTGGCTCCGGGCTCGGCTCTGCGCGGCTCTGGGCGCTCCGGGGCCCGCGGACCCCCGCGGCTCGGCTGGAGCGTTCCCCCGAGGCAAGGAAGGAACGGCACCGCCGAGATTTGGCATCTGGGAGCGAACGCTCTCCCGTGGTTTCCCCCCCGGCAGCCGCCGGTGACACTGCAAACTCCCAGCTGCCTCGAGGAGTGATCTTCCTCCGCCGATGCTTCAGCTCCTCGTGTTTTGCTGGATGGTGTTTGTAACAGCGGTAAGCTTAATCGGCGGCATGCTTCTGTGCAAAGGCTGTTAGGGGAGGTTAGGGCATCGCCGCATGGCTCGAAAGCTGTGAGACCTTACTAATGCATTTTAAAAGGTGCCTTAATTATTGCTAAATGATTATGTCTGTATGCAGTCAGCGTTACGTGAAGTTAAATGTGAGCCCTCTGATCCAAGGGAAGTTTCTGGCACAGAATTAGGAGCTGGGACCTTTGAGGAAACCCATCTCAGGGTGCCACTGCAGGGCCCGTGGCCTCTTTCTCCTTTCGCAGTGTCTTACTCAATGTTGGTATCTGCCAACACCATCGCTTCTACCAGCAAGACCCACCAGGTCAGAGGTTCTCCCCCAGCCCTCAGTTTGCCCCAGTACAGCCTAAAGCCCCTTGGCGCCTTGGCTCTGTTCAGCTTTTCAGTCCCTTTACACTGAGGTCAGTGGGTGGGACGTGCAGCACGCAGCTGGTGTCTCATCTGCTCCGCCACGACATCATTTCTGTCTTTGCAGAGCAAACAGCTGCTGAGTTTTGGTGCTCCGGGTGACACATGGATGGTTCAGCCACCTCTCAGACACTGCATCGCACGTTTGGACTCTGCCCAAATTAGTGAGGAGTCAGAAAACAAGTACCTTAACCATGTCACATAGACCTCCTGCGGAAGTATTGCTGTTATCTGCCTGAAAAGGATTATTGGTGGTTGTGTTTGATACAGTTGCTAAACTTCTACCAAAACATTTGTCCAAGGAGCACGTATGCTACCTGCAGCAGAAGTCACACGCTCCAGAAAGGCTCCTACCCACTACAGGCAGCGGCCGCTTTCTCGCAGATCAATACCCAGTGCTCTGTGTAAGTCCATAGTAGATCTGCCTAAGGGACTCCTCATCACGTCTCACCACTGCTGTGCAGATTTTCTGCAGTGGCAGCACAGCTCGGCTGAGCACTGCTGTCTGTTCTCTGCTGACTGTTACCTTCATGGCCAGGAGGAACGTGGGACCGCCCTGCCCCATCCGCCGAATGCTGCTTCTCTGACTGATAAGGAAAGGGTGGCAGGGTTACAATTAACATCCCACTACAGCTTAATTCCTCTCTGAAGGGCTGAATTCTTCTCATGAGCTGTTTTGTTCTTCTGGATTACTGAGATCAGCACTTCCAGAGCAATGCGTTCTGATGCTGTTCTTTGTGTAAACGTGATGTGAAGATGTACAAATGATTGGTATGTCTCCATCATTTGTGGCAGAAGAGGGACTGAGGTTTCTTCTGAGAGCGTTATCCAAAAACACGTACTTGAAAAACTGCATTAAAATTGAATGCACGTATGTAAAATACACGACATACTTTAAAAAGCTTTAAGAAAAGGGTATTCATTTATGGACACACTATGTGCATTGTAATTAGAGCCCAACTCTTACTCTGCTTCTGAGAAACACAGTATTAGATTACAGCAACCCACAAAATTCTCCTTCCTTAAGGTTGTTGAAGTACATGTGGAATATTTTCCATTATAATGTGGCTGTGATTTAACTGGGCTGCCTTGCAGGAAGTACAATGGTTCTACAAACCCATGCTGCTCTTTCTGTTTTGCTGGCAAATCCATTTTTTTAGATGGAATTCATTACTGGGGAGAATCAAGGGAGCTTTTTGTTAACTGAAACTCTATTTTGGCAAGAAATTGTGGTTGAGTGTAAACACAGTAGCACTGGGGAGAGGAACGAAGAAAGTGCTTTGGAGATGGGCTTTCAAAGCAAATTACACAAACCAAACGTAGAATACAACTTCAGTTGTTGCTGTTGTTTTTTCCCTCCCAGTTCATATCCTGCTGTATGTGACATGACTTAATTTGCACGAGGAAGGAGGAAAGGCAGCATTCTACAACTCCAGTTTGTACGGGTTCTCCCTGAAGCACGGGTAACACTCAGCAGTCAGGCCACGTCCAGCGCTGTGATGTCTGCTCCCTGCCGTGCCCACGGGGAGCTTCGCACTGCTGGGGATGCAGGGGGCACAGCTGAGCCTGCAGGGTGCAGGGCTGGGTGAGCACTGCAGGGTGTGCGGACAGCTGCAGTAGAGCGGAGCATGAGCCAGCTCTCCTGTTCAATGCGCCAGTGCCAAATCTCTGCTCCGAATTTTGGTTCTGAGACCTTCTTCAAGGAAAGATACCATTCAAGCCGAGTAGAAGGCCCTGGAACCAAACACTACTCAGCTTATTACATGTGTCAGCATTACTGACTGCTCTGCATCCTTGGGAAAACCAGTCCTATGGAGTCAAACATGCACAGACTTTTCAAACACGCGCATGAACCCGCCCTCCAGCAGTGTGCATCACCTGATGCTCTTATTTTGTTTCTCAATTTTTCTTCTGACTTTTTTACTCTTATCATCATCTCTGTTAGAGTGAATGAGCCAATCCAGTATGACTGAGGTTTTGGGGAACGATGTCACAAAAAGGAAATGGTGTATGGAATGAATGAATCTTCCCTTCACTGGTCAGCTGTTCTGAAGACGACTGCTCCATATGTTCCCATCCCACAACATTCCCACGTTGCCTCATCCTCTCCACCTTTTGCTGTCCCATCTCTCCATGTTGTACAGCTCTCTATGAAGGCTGTTTGCAAAATGTTTTCCCATTCTGTTTTTTTTTCACAGCTCGTTGCTGGCCAAATTCTTCCAGTATCTTCTGTGCCAGTTCACTGCATGGTTCTGGATCATGTGTCCTGTTGCCCAGAATTGGACTGTCTTACTGTTTACTTAAATATGGAAGTAATCCCAAGCAAAACAAAAGAAATGGTAAAGCAGCACGTCAGCTGCTTTAGGAACACGTTGTTCTAAACTCATGTTGGAAAAGGAAAGCCTACAGAAAGGTAGGACGTCCAAATCTGCCCAAGAATTGAGTCTGCTGCAGAGCAGTGTCTTCCCCAAGCACAAGGCTGCCCACTGTCTCATTCTTCTGCGGCAGTCAGGCAGGAGGAATGGGAACCTGCCCAGAGCATCAGCTGACACATGGCCAGCAATGGCTGAGCCGCCACTCCAGGGCCCTCTGCTTGGACCAGGAATGATTTTCCCCTGAAAAGGTTATGGCTTCTACCATAACTTTTGTGTGGAAAGGCCTAAAGATGTGACGTGAGGCGGTCACATCTGCCGGAGATTTTGGAGGCTGAAACAACAACACTGTGATAAAAAAGAGAACAGCAGCAGCACGCACTGCTGTGCCTGAGCGAGTCCCTGCCCGACCCGCTCTGCGGAGCAGCTGCTGTGCACACACAGCCCTGTGTTTGTAAGGAAACCAGCTGGGTCACCATCCCAGGACAGGGCTGTAAGCACGAGATTTTGCAGCGCTTTCTGTAAGGTGTTTTTAGTTTCCCAGCTTACCTCAGCCTAACCTGGATCAGATCTCTGGTGTCAGCATCTCTTCTGCACAGCGGAGCACGCTGACTGTGCTGAGCAGGTAAGTGCAGATCCCTGCTTTTCCTGAAGGAAAAGGTCTCCTTCTTCAGCACTCTGCTTCCTGGAGCGCTGAAGAAGCAGAGTAAGCTGTGCTTGAAAGGTCATGAAGAAAATTTGGTGTGTTTGGAATGTTTGGTGGATTCAAGCTCTTAGACATGAAGGGAAAGTTCAGCTAGCTCACAGGGCATATACTCTCCACAAGACTTCAGGTAGCCCTACCATATTTTCCAAAGCAAATACTGCAGATTTGAGACGTGACCACAATACCTCCAGGACCAGAACCACAGAGAACTCTGGCATCCAATGGAAGCTTGTGCCCTAAATCAGTTTATTTAAGCAAGCTTTAAAGCGTTTTCTCTAGACTGAAACAGAGGTTACAAGAAGAGCAGCTAACAGAAGCATCACAAGGCTTTGGTAAGGGCTGGCTCAGTGGGTTGTTGGACAGCCTTCAAAGTAATCGTGTGGCTCCAAAAGTGCCGTGGTGGGGGCATGCAAATAGCACACAGAGGTACAGTTCTTCTGTGGCTCGGGGCCGCGCTCAGGCACTTCAGTTTTATTGTGATGAACTGGACAAACTCCCAGCAAAGCACCCATTGATTCTGCAAACACAGTCAGTGTTTTTAAACTGCTGGTGTATTTGTGCAAATAATAAGGGAGCTGTAAGTCACATCTGCTTTGTGCAGTGCTGAGCTACATAAAGGCTGCAAGAAACCAGGCAATATGTCTGGGGAATTTATGTATCAAGGATTGGTTTTTCTCATTCATTTGAGTAAACACATTCAGGTATGCTGTCTGAATGCTGAATGCTGCTAAAGCTCAAATGAATATCTCTATTAATATGGAAAGAGCAAGCAGCTGGTCATGGGAAAACAGATCCCACTCCCATTTCCCAGAAGAAAAATCCTGTGACAATAATCCTGTCAGTGTTCACTTTTACTCCTATTGAAGTTAATAGCCTTGTTAACTCTCAGGAGCACAGGGCTGACTTCTCAGTGCACCACGGGTCGACTGGTCCCCTTTCCACTCCTGCTTCTTCTCTGTGGCATAACAGCACCAACATCTCAGTTATCAGATCTAGTTGTTTTAATTCCCATTTCTGTTCCAACAGTGCTGGCTGTAAAATGACCATAAAATTGAAACTTAATCAGCGTAAAATGTTATATTCACATTTCTTTCTCCATACAACTGCAGCAGAAGGGCCACTCCATGCTTGCTGCCCTGCCCCAGGGTGCTAACAGGCTGCAGCTGGGTGCTGACAAACCAACTAACCAACAGGCTGCAGCTGGGTGCAGCCATGGCTGCCATTTTAGCAGCAGCCAGAGAGGCTTAGCCCTCTCTAGTCCTGGATGTGGCTGCTGGAGCTCTGTGTGACAGCACTTGAGCAGCATGCATGGAATCTACAGCGTGAGAAGCAGTGTAAGTATCATATGGTTTGGTTTTGTTTGTTGCATAAGTATATATATATATATTTTAATGATAAAACCAAAAAGTGAAAACTTGTGAGTGCACATGATGTGCATTTGAGAATTGAGATGGAATTGCCAATCAGGGCTTAACAGTCCTCAGAGTACTTCATTCTAACCTTGAACTGGTCAGAACTCAAGGCAGTTGGTCAGTAACAGGTGATGGAGCAGGCAAAGCAAACAGGTTCCCAGAGAGGTGCAGGGCTGAGTGTGCAGGGAGCTGCAGACGTGGCTGCATCTCACTGTCCTGTTTGTCCATCGCTGCCTGTGTGAGGAGAGAGAAGCAGGGAGCGATGAGCAGCACAGCGTGCTGGGCCTGGAGAGGAAAGGCTCTGGAGATCAGAGCATCTTCCAGGGAGGAAGGGCTCCCCAGCTCCCAAAAGGTGAGTTTTGAAATCTTCAGGGCTTCTGTTGAAGGTTCTTGTTCCTCTCAGGGTAAGGTGCTATTTGTTATTATTATTGCTTTCTTTGTTATGTAAAGCAGGGTGCCCTATTTGGGGTTAAGTTTGTTTTTTTCAATTTAAAGGGTTTGTAAATGAATTTCAGTAGTGATGAATAATCCTTAAACCTTTGAAAATACTTCAGTTGATTCAGGTGTGACTTAATGAATTACATGATGATCTCCCCCTGTGGTGGTGTGGGGAGCTGCCTGGAGCTCCCAGCTCTGTGCCTCAGCTCTGAGCTTCCAAGTGACTTTGGCCCAAGAATGTCACAGCAGAGCATCGCTGTGTGCCTGTGATCCACTTGGCACAAACAGGGGCTTTCTTCGTTCTTGTTGTGTACCCCTCTGCCTGTTGAGCATCACGTGTGAAGTCAAGAGGTGATGAGTTGTTTCTGGTCAGGGCAGGCTGTTACTGATGTCTGTGCTGGGTCTGGGCAGCCAGGAGCACCCATTGATGGCAGCTTTTGCACTCCCACACCTCAGCTGACTCAGAGTCCAATCAATCAGCCAAGATTGGATGCTCATCGAAAGCTGCTGCTTGGTGCCTCTGGTAGAGGCACGTGGAATGGTGTCACTGTGCTGAGGAAGGTCTGCCTCCTGCCTCATGAGAAGCTGTGGCACCTTTCCCATGCATGGTTATTAGAGATGGGCATAAAAAGAGAGAACATCTATCGCTTTTCTCTTAAGTAGGAAAGGCTGGTTTAGAACTCCATGCCTTAAGAAATTCTGGTTTCCTCATTACCAGAATATATCCTCAAACTGTGTAATTAAACGTGACCTGTGATGAGTGGTTTTTAACTATTTTAATTTAAAAAACAATATTGAAGCCAGTTTCTGAAGGACCTGTATGTGTAATTCTCTGCTATGAGGATACCTAATCCATTTACATGCATGTGATTAGACAGGATTTCTCTCCTTTCCAATGGATTTATTAATTTTTATTAAAGGTATTGGTGTGATAGAAATACTTAGTTTTTAACTAAATAAAGCGCTTGTGATGTTTTGGCCACTTGCTCTGGGAAGGAGAATTTCGGCATCAACATCTCACCAGGCTGAGTATGAAATCAGGTGTGCTGATGCTCTCCCATCTGTGCAGTTGAGGAGGAAAAAAAGCCAACAGTGATGCTAAGAGTAAGCAGGAGCTTTTGTGCCACAAAACCCATAGTAGGTACCTTTAAGTAAGGGATTTCAGTCCCCTTGTTCTGGCATTTGCCATTCATGTTTTACAGTCCTTGTATTTCTTGTTGTGCTTTGCTGTGTTTACCAATTGTTTGATTAATCTACAGGGTACAAAGAAGTATTTTGTAGTTTGCAGGAAGTGTGACTGAGCTTTGAATTTGGAGAAGTTCACCTGCTTTCCCCTCAGATGCCAACTCATGTGCAGCTTTGTCTCGGTTTTCTTTGTTGCCGCATGTGAGCTACGTGGTTCGTGATGTGTGTTTGCAGACTGAGGAGTGCTGTGAGCTTACAGGACCATCCCCATCCGTCTGCAGGCTCCTGGAGCACAGCGACTTTCTGCTGCCAAAGCTCTGTTCTCCCAGCACACACATCTCCCGTGTCTTTTGGCTCACAGAGGCCAAAGGGTTTGCAGAGAGAACACATCAAATGTCTGAGAAGCGCTGGGCTCTGCAGCTCCATGGGAACACAGCATGCCAGGAGTTACACAAATTCAATCCTGCCTTTTCAGAGACGAGCCTTCTCGCTCCAGTTCTTTGCCTGAATAGATTCCTACCCTGAAGTCCTGCCAAGACACTTTGCTGTGTCCGCTGCCTTCTGCCGACCTGAAGGTGCACTTCGGGTCGGAGCTGGAAGGGCCCGACGTCCTCTGCCACGTGCGGTGCTCTGGAAGCATTACCTGTAACTGTGGTCACTGAACTGAGAGTGCTTCACCACCAGGAGGCATTCAGCACCTACTGGGCAGTAGATGCTCATTCCTGGAGATAGCAAAGTAATTAATCAGCTTCCTTTAGTATTTTTAGCATTTCTTTATTTGTCATAATGTTTTGGGTAAGGCTGTACCTCATCGTGGTGTAGGAGTGGCACTGAGGATTGACGTGTGAAATGCGATCGCAGTTCCTGAAATGCAGAAGTATCTCTAGTACATTACATATAGACAAGATTAAATAGGTTATCATTAACAAGGTGAAGTATTGGTGGGGATTAGAATGGCAAAGTTGCTTAATAGCTGATAGTGTCTTTAACAACGTGACAGTTGCTAGGTATGGTTAGCTGTCGTCTCAAGTAAGAACAAAGCAAGTCCAAAGAGCAGTATGCTATTACCATTCTGTAGGCCTGCATAACCTAATGCATAAAGGGATGGTTAATGGGAGATGTTCTGGCAGTTGATTAATGAGGCTCTTAAATGTACATGCAAACTGAAATCCTGGAGTATTGATGCAAGCCATGGGTTATCTTTGCTTGTCATGTGGCAGGAGTCGGTAATCTCCTTGTGAAGGTGGCCCTGCTGGCTGTCCTCATCCTGTCTTTTAAATGGCTCTAACATAAAGAACCCACTCGCTCCCCCTCCCCAGGCATTGGGTGCCTCTCAGCTAAAAGAAATGAGACCTGCTTGTTTCGAAGTTGCACGCAGGTGAGCATTTCTGAACTGTGTTATTTCATGGTTAAAAGTAAATTAAAACTTCACAAGTAGGATGATTTGAGGTCATGTATGCTGTGTTCTCAGTCCTCAACTGTGACCTCTCTTCTGCAGAGCTGGTAGGTTCTGCTATTTGCCAGCACTTCTAATTAGCCAGAGAACTTCATCATTTTCAGATGTTAGAAGGAAGAATCGGATGACTCAGACTTCCTGAGCACAGAAACCTCCTGGGACTTTCAGATAAGCACGGCTGAGACCCTGTGCTTGGTCAGGGCTCCGTGTTATTCTGTGCTCCATTCTACCGTATTATTTTGGGACTTAGGAGTGAAGATGGGCTGTAGCAGGGCATAAGGTGTCTGCTAAATGGAGTTCTTACTCAGATCTCTGTAAGACAAGGCCAACACCAGGCAGTCAGGGGGGCTCTGTGCTGAAATCTGGGGAGGAGGGAAGAGGGCTGTTCTACAGGAAGAAACCTGAGATAACAGCACTTGAGTATTTTTGTTTACAACACAGAAAGTAAGAATGTCTTTAATTTGCACTCGTTAATTTGCTCACTGAATTTGTGTGGTGGATTGCATAGAATAGACCAACACGTGGAAGTACGCTTTTAAACGTGCATTATAAAGCTTTTCTGCTAAGCTGTACCAGCAAATGGCTGGTGAGCATAGACTCTGGGGCCAAGTATGTTAAACAAATGTTGATGTTTATGGAGAGCTCACCTCATTGAGCCAATTGAAATGTACACACATCTGGTGTGAGTTCTTGAAGCTTCCAGCCTGAAGCAATCGATCTGTGTTGAATGAATGGCATCTGAATTTCATTCGGGAAAGGAAAGTGATGGCAGTGAAATTAATATGGATTAAAGAAGTGGAAAATGAAGTTGTCACTTTAACATTTATCTCAGTTCAGAGCCCACATAATAACACTTTCAGTTTCAGTTTTCGTATCGGGTTTATGAAGCTGTAGCTAAACAGTGGTCTCTGCTTATCCCATGTGCAGCTTCCATTCCGTGACTCCTTCTCCACAACACTGTCCTGGGCAGAAGGTTGTGTGAGCTCTGTGCTCCTGAGGTCCTTGCAGCAGCTGCCTTCTGTGACCCATTGTGAACTTTGCTTTGAATGTTGCAGACCAAGGTATAATGATAAACAGCAACCGCAACTTTTATTGTTAGGTTTCAGAAGTTTGTGTTCTGTTTTAAAATGATCAGCCCAGGGAGAAAAACCAAGGCTCCTTCCAGAGATTGCTATGCAAACATCTGAGTAGGAGGCTTCTCAAGGCTGTGTTCTGTACTTGGGTTGTAGCACTGAGTAATATTGTGCAGCCTTTAGTCTTACAAAAGTTGCTTGTCTTGTGCCTAATCCACTGCAGAGAAATGTACAGACTGTTACATAACCTAGATGCAACTCTCTAATTAAAAATGACTCTCTAAGCTGTACTGGTACAGATGTCTGAGGTGTGCTCGAGTGTAGAATGAGGCCAGTGCAACACTGGGCTGTGATATGAGACTTTGAGCTGATGGAGTCACTGCTGTAATTCCCAGTCCACTTGGAACAAGTAGCAGACAAATGCCTTTACTACGTATTACACCTTTGCTTTATTGCCTAAGAGGGAAGGTGGATTTTAAAGGTGATTATATGACTAAAGGCGTTTCGCTTTCATCTTCATTTCAGCTCTGAGCTGTGAATTTATAGGGAAGTCCATAGCCGTAGGTTTCTGGTGCACAGAAATCCATCACAAATTGCTTTTACCCGAATAACATTTGTTCAAGTTCTTGAATTGAAAGTCTGATCTGGTACATCCAAAAATGTTTGCGGACTTTAATTTGTAATAGTGTATATTTACCTGTGGAAAAGCATTTTTGGGTGTAGTTTTAAACAGTGCTTTCTCTAGAACACATTTGGAGTTGGGCTTTGTTCCATCCGTGTGTTCTGCTGGCTGGAGCCGCTTCCTATGCACACTGGCTCCAGTGCAAACGTCTGTGGGTGTTTATGAGGGAAGCAGAGGAGGACATGCTGCTGGTACTCAGGCTGTCCTGGTTGTCTTGCTGATCCTTTGCTGAAATGAACAAGACGGGGAGCCCCGGATCAGTGCAAGTTGGAACAAAAGATTTCTGTATTTGTGCGTATTAAGGGTAAAAGCAGCTGGTGGAAGATGGAGTTTTCTTACTGTTTCCAAGTGACTGCAATTATGTTTCGTTTGTTTTGGAAACATGCTGCGTATTTCTGACTTAGCTGTATGTTTCTGTTGGTTTGTGTCAGAACCATAAGTCAGTTCAGCTGACCTTTCTGTTACTGAATGCAAAATGATCTCCAAGGATGAACGCTGCAAATTATTCCAAAGCAGTTTTCATCCATTAGAAGCTTCTTATAGAACATAGCAGCTGTGCTAAAGTTCGAGGCATGTGAATGTGCAGATCAGAGCACAAGATGCTCGTTTGCCCACTGCCCCTTGCACCCCCCCTGCACAACGCCTCCCGCTGCCCCTGTCCTGCTGGGAAGGGGGAAGGAGCAGCGACAGCTTGTGCTGGGTGCGTGCAGGGCAGTGGGTGCGCAGCTGTGGGCAGGCAGAGATCTGCAGGCAGGAGCTGGGCTCTGTGTCTCAGCACCCCCTGTGCTCAGTCCAGCACAATCTGCTGTTATTTATTAGTTCTCCATGGGAGATGTGGAACAGAGAGCATTTGGAGGCAGCTTGGCAGCCACTTAAGCGCTTTTCTATTTGTTCCTTGGCTGGCAGTCAGAAATCAAATGGCGATGCACGAAGATCTAAAGCTCTGTCTTATTGAGTCTTTAAGTAAATATACTTCAAAAACAAAAGAAAAACTTCATTATCACACTAAAAAGAAATAATGACTAGAAAGCTGGCTATACTTCACGCTGCATGTGAATCTGAACAATATAAATGTGTTTTTACTGGAAAAAACCCCCACATCTGTCATTCAGAGTGTAGCTAAACTTTATTTACTAAGCATTCGGATAATGATATAGCATGTCTTTACTCACCATACAGCCTGAAAACCAGTGGCTGGCTGGGCAGATACGCTTTCAGATGTTTCTGTCATGCACATAAGAATGCTGCAGCTCTGTGCCAGGCTTGCTGGCGGGGTGAGGGCGGGCAGGGGGTGGGCACAGCCTTGGGAACCAGCAGGCCATGGGCAGGCTGGGAACTGGTGGGGAGCCTCCTTCCTATCTGTCTTTCAGTGGGGTGTAGAAGCTTTTCTGACATGGGGAGGAATTGCTGAATTTTGGACTAAAGAGCTCTGAAGACGACAGGGTAAAGGAAGAAGCAGGCAAACTTGTGCCTTCAGGAATGGGAGTTGGAAGAAGAACAATTCATGAAGTGCAATAGCAGCTTGCTCAGCTGCTGATTCCACTTTCCCAGAAATGCTGAAGTGGATGTTCCCCAGCTCAGCTCCCCACGGCTGTGCTCACGCTGCTCTGCCCAAGGCCGGCTGCGTTCCAAGGCCCTCCTGCAGGCTGGGATGTTTGTTAACATGGCCGTGTAGCAGTGGTCAGCGTTGGCAGCATTCCCTCTGCAGGAGGCTCTGTTCCTCACTGCACAGCTTGGTGGGAACCTTGGGCTGCCACGGGCTGCTGGGCTGAGGGCTGTTGTGAATTGTGAGCATCCTGCAGGGCCATCTTCTGGTACTGCTGGGCCAACATGGGGCAAGTTACAGAGGCACCAGCTTCCTTTTCAGACATGGTAAAACACACTGCCACTCCGGATTAACCTTTTACTTAGGTCAGCAATAGCTCTTGGATAACTGGAGCAAGTAACTGTACACAGTTGGGCCAATAATGATTTAAATGTATTTTTTTTAGGAGAACTTCACTGGGCAGTGAGTGCTGGCTGACAGTTCTCTTAAAAGCTAGTAACTCTCCATTAAAAGCTAGCAAATGTGTTCGTTTTCCACAACAGTAAGCTGTGATTTCTTGTATGAAGAGAATTGTTGACTCAAGTGGAAAGGAATGTGCCCTTAATTCTTTCAGCAGTTCCTAGCCCACATACTCGACAGCTCTGCTCAGAAATCTGAGCACCGTTTCTCTTATTTCTACAACATTTGCCTCTAATTTTTGTGCTTTCCAACATTTTTCATACAAAGGGAAAACGTATTTTTTTCCCCTCTCCCCAATGCTGTCCTATTGCTGATGTTACATGAATAATGTAATTGAAAAAATTATTTCCAAAGCGAGCTTAGCTCTCTGTAACACGATACGTACAACGTGGTCTTGTACAGAGATTATCAACTGCAAGCTCACTGCAGTAAACTGGCCTTTGTCAAAAGGGCCATATGATGCTCCTTTGTCATGCTGAACTATTCCCCTGTCAACCCAATGTTAATTTATGAAATGAGGCATTTATTCTTGGCTGAAGTTTAAACACTTCCCAGTATATTTATAAAGTCTTGTTTCTGTTCAAAGCACTTGGAAAAAAAAGATCTGCATATTCCATCTTTACTTCTAGTAAATATTACATTTAGTCACAGAAGGCTTTCTTCTTAATGCAAGAGTGCTTTATACAGTTTTTGTTACTTTCATTGGGCAGAGGTCCTGATTACTCATTAGAAACAGCAAGTATGTAGACTTTCTTCTTTTTTTCTGCACTTTGCCTCCTGCGTGACCCAGCACAGCATACTTACAGCACCCTTGGGATAGTTCTTACCTGTTCTTCCTCAAGCAGAGGCTGCATCCCTTTGTGCTGCTGTGGAAAGCATCAGTTACTCATTTAAGGCTGAAAGCTGAGAACGGGTAGAATAACCAGACTGCACCCTGCCAGAGCCATCAGCTGTCCCGCATTTGAACTGATCTTTCACTGTCACAGAAGCCCAGGCTGGCTGGGACGGGAGGCATCTCCTCTCCCTGTGGCCCAGCAGTGCCCACTGGGTGCCTATGGATGTTTAGGTCCCCCCCAGCCGAGCAGCCCCTGCTCTCAGCCTCTCCTCCCCGCAGCGATGCTCCGGGCCCTGCAGCACCTCAGCAGCCCCTTGCTGGGCTCTGCCCAGAGTACCCACATCCCTCCTACACCGGGGGCCCAGCACCCAGGGCTGGCTTCAAAAGTGCTGAGCAGAGGGACAGGATCACCTTGAGCTGCTGGCAGCACTCTTAGCACAGCCTGAGACACCATCAGCCTTCCTGTGGCAAGGGCGCATCTTCCTTTTCTCAAAAATACTTTTTCAGACTTTTTTTTTCCCCAAAAGAAAAAGTCGATAACTTTGGGCAGCTTTTAAAACGAACCAGTGCTTCTGAATCGTGCAAAATAGAACTTGTTAGAAAATGAACCACTTTCTGACATAGAGATTAGGCAACACCAGAGTCATGGTCTGGAAGTACTTAGATGTAAATTCACATGTTTTTGGCTTTTAGCATGCTTTATCTGCTGTGTATTTAGCAGATAACCTCTGGCTTTGCTCTGTTTTTGTTTGTGATGTGAAATCCAAAGTGACTTCATGGAAACAATATTAGTCAGCTGTGCAAGCAAAACTGTGCATGTTAGACTGAACCAGAGACTTCTGTACTGTGCTCATCCACTGCGAGCATTGAGAACAGTCAAAAAAGAAATGTTTTTCTAATTTGGCTCCCATGTTGGCTCCAGAGCGGTGTCAAACCTCCAACTTCACCCAGAGCAGCAGCACTGAGGGCTGTGGTTTGGGTGCCAGCATGGAAAGCACAGCTGTTGTGTGCCGTGGGCAGCTGGGCACCTCGCTCTTGTGAGGGTTCATCCTACAGGGACAAATCGCCCCGGGAACACAGGTGAGTTCCCCTCAGAGCAGAGTCCTGAGGCAGTGGCCGTGCCCTCCTAAACCTCCTTCTGTTCTCGTGTGGCTGTGCGCATTTGTGGCAGCCTGATGTTTTGGTATCCAGCCAGATGATAGGGGAATGTTGCAGTTTTGGTGCTGCTTTTTAAGGAGGAAAATGCCTCTTGGGGAATGCAGTTGAGCAACAACAGCAGCAGCAGCTGTCCCCAGGGCTGAGTGGTTGTCTGCAGCACTGAGTTACATGCAACTGTTAATTGTGACAGAGCTGGGGTGGTGGTGGCAGTTTCTGATGGAAAGCTGAGGAGAATGAGTGCTCAGAGAAGCTGGCAATCAGTTAAATGTATGGAAATATCTCACAGGGAGCTGGGTGGCTGGGGAGCAGCAGGTGGAAAGGGTTTGGGCAGAGTTCACTGCAGGATGGAGCACTCTTTGTCTCCACGATTGCACGGATGCACAACTACATGCAGCCACAAACTATTTCTGGAGCTCATGGCTGAGTTTTGCTTACTTTGAAAGTCTCAAAGCTCACAGGATTGCCTGGCCTGGTGGTTTCAAATCTCAGTGACTTATGAAGGGTTCCATTCCATCACAAGGCACCCTGCTGTGGATCTACCTGGCTTTCCTTGTAGCCTGATCTTGCATGGCAGACCGGATTCCTGCTCGGTCTTAGGCATGAGGACTCCACTGCCCAGCATGGCACAGTTTGCTATCAAAACTTTCATTTTGTGGATTACTTGGATTTTGTGGCAAATATTTCTAAAATTGGAGCAGTCTTTTTCTGAACTCTTCGCTGAAAAATGGTTTGAAATTTGCTTTGTTTAAAACAAATATTTGGAGCTGAGCACAATTAGTTGCTCAATGTATACAAAACTTTTTTTACTCACACATTGAAAACTGTGCAGAACTGCACCAGCCAGTGCTTTGGCTCTGTTCTGCATCGAGCTCTGCAAAGCTGTCTGCCTTGGAGGCGGGGGGGGATACCATCATCCCTATGCAGGCTGCTCTGACCTAAGAGATGAGCTCTGCTTGTTCTCACCCACTTCTGCTACAAAAAGAACAAGGAACATCTGGCAGAGAGGCCAGACAGATCAGATCTTTTAAATGCAAATGCTTTGGAAAGTAACGTGAAAATATGGAGCTTTGTTTTCTGTATTATTGAACTATTGTGCTTCCCCTCAGCCCCTGCTCTGTGATCCTTTCTTTGGGGATGGGCTTTGCTAATGCTGGCTTTTCCCTTTCCCCCCATAATTTTGTTCAAGTTTTCTAAAACAGAGTAAGAATGCCTCACTGCCTGCTCCACTGTTCTTGAAGGGTTTCCCCTTGGCACTGTGTACTGAAAATGCCTGTTGGTTGTTTGTGGGCTGGACTGCATTTCTATCATCAGGGCAAGGCACTGAATTCTGATCCGGTGATGACAGTAGGTGAACTCCCACCAGTTTCCAAGCATTCTGAATTGGCCTCCAGGGCTGTAATTCTGCACATCCCAGCATCTCTCACAAGCGCATCTGGCTCTGTCTGCCAGCACTCAGTTTTGTCCTCCAAGATAAGATGTTTATATAAGTGCTCTGTGTGCTGAGAGAGTGAAAATATCTGGACGTACATGAGGACATACTCCCATGTAACTCTATCTGAGAACTGCAATCAGCCAGTCAGCTGGAGGAGCCTTGCGATGCCTCCTGGCCTTGGCATGGCCAGCTCTGCTCTCCTGGCTCCCCATCAAGACACAGGCAGGCTGTGCCAGTTCCCAAAGCCACCTTCTTTCATTCTGAGGTCTCTATATCTTTTCCATCTCCGGGGAAGGGCTCAGTGCCATTGAACTTGGGGCAAGTGGAGTCACGGGTGAATCCAGAATAGCATCTAGATATTCTTTTTCATGGCATTTAAGTTCATGGTGAGTAGAAATGTTCTGCCGGTGTTATTTAATATGAGCAAATGACTTTTGTAGCAGGAGGAAAAGCACCTGATCTTGGTGGAAGGTGTCTGTAACAGGCAGCGTGAAGCTGCAGGGATGCAGCGCTGCCCTGGGGGTCCTGCGGTGCGGGTGGTGGGCAGGATTCTTTGTTGCAACACTGCTTACAATTGTGCTCTCTGTCAGAAGGGCAGTGGGAGATCTCCTCGGGCTCCTAAGGGGAATGACTCTTGATTTTTCATGCTTAAGAATTCCTGGACTGCAGGATAGATCCAACTTGGTAATGCAAAATGTCATTGGCTTCTATCCCAATTAAACTTGGCCTTCTTGCCATTAGATTTGTGACATCCAGCCAGCACTCCGGGACTGTGGGGTATGTGACAGTGGTTTGTAAGGTAGAATCAGATTGTACTTCCAAAGGTGTGTTATCCAACATGTAGTGCTGCTCAGGCAGGAAAGCGCAGCTCACACGCAGCGAGCTGAGGGCTGGCTGGGGAGGAGCTGCATGAATGTGTAAACGCTGCACATCTGCGGCACTCACACAAGTCTTGCTCTTCTCATCTGGCTAAATCCCTCTCTGCTTCCCCCACACACGATGCTCTGCTTCTTCCGCACTCCCAATTCCGGTGCCTTCAGCCCCGTTCCCGTGCTTTCTCTCACACACGGCAGTCAGTGCTCACACTTGATGTGCAGGAGCTGTTGTGTGAAGCACATCACCCGATACTGTGCTGAATCTTGCACTGACTGCACACAGCTCAAGGCGCCCGTGTCACAGCCATGAGTTCCGGACTCCTGAACGTATCGATCTCTGAAAGCAGCTCTGCTGGTCTGGGGGGTGGCCTGAGGGTAGGAGCGATGCAATGTGAATGACCGGCGTGTGTCAGAATTCCTGCAGCTGTTCGGGTCGGTGTGCCTCAGGATTCAGCTGCTTTAATCAAAGCTCACATGGCAGCTGAGCCTCGTTGTTGGGTAAAACAGCAGTTGTACCTAAGAAACAACACTTCTTTGTGCACCAGATCCTGATTTCATCATCAGCTCTGTGACACTCGGATTGTGTGTGCACAGTACTTTTCTATTCCTCACATTTCTCACTGTGTTGGTGAATGTTTATTGGGTGGCTGAGGACCAACCCCCTCCCAGGTGCTTTCTGAATGACTCCTGGTATCTTGTGTAAAACAGCTCTCTGCATGAATGCAGGAAAAGTGCCCTAAGCATGCACCCAGGGCCAATGGTGCTCATAACGACAGGTGAACATCCCTGGTTGTTGCTGGCAGAAACAACACTTTGTGCCAGACTGAGTGCTAGGAGAGCAGAACAGAAAAATAGCATTCTACCCTCTTTCATAGCTCCTATGTCTTGGACCAGCCTCTTTTCCTTGCTTTAGTGGATTGTTCAT
Organism: Lagopus muta; assembly: GCF_023343835.1. Lineage (NCBI taxonomy): Eukaryota > Metazoa > Chordata > Aves > Galliformes > Phasianidae > Lagopus > Lagopus muta. The sequence continues at coordinate 532,055 of NC_064441.1, forward strand.
GTGGATAGATTCCCTTCCTTGCTGCTTCTTCTGTTGTGCCATCAGTCAGCACGACAGCTGACAGCTCTGTGTGAGGAAGCAGAACATTGCTATGAAATCTGACAACTTTCACATTTCTGCACTGGACTCATTACAGCAGTATACACCTTAGAAGCTACTGTGCACATTTCCTATTTCTGGAAAGCTTGGCTGTTAATGTCATACTGATTTCATAACGCTTCATACCATGAAATATGCTGCATATGTCTTTAATAAGTACCAGCTCTATTTCTCATCACGCTTTTTGATATGAATATCTAAGCTCAAGGAAACCCTCGCCTATTGAAATGGTGTTTCTTCTGCTGAATGCACATTGTTCAACCTTGCTGAGCCCTCATGTGCACTCACCTCCTGAATGGGACTGAAGGCTCCTGGCACGCGGGCTCAGCTTCAGCAGGCAGGATGGTTTTGGTCTTCATAGGAAGGTGTCTCTTTTGGAAATAAACAGTTGTGGGGTTGTGTGGTTTGGCTGTGAGGTCCTTTCCCTCCTCCTTGGGAGCAGTACTTCTGCTTGCTTCTGTGGGTTTGGATTGGATTATTGTTTTCTTTTTTTTTTTTTTTAGTGTGGGGAGAGGGGAAGTGGAAGAAATAACCCTTTTAAGCTGCAAGTGTCACAGAGCTCTGTGAAACTTTGAATGAGTTAATTTAGAATGTGCTTCATGTACTGTCTCTTGTTTTCTCCTCTTTTATCCACCACTGTACATTCTTTCATGCCTGTCTTTCGGATGCTAAATGTAGCAGTAATGCAGAAAAATGTTTGCTTTGGCTGTAGACTTGGCTGGCATTTTCTCTTCTTAAGTTAATAAGAAAACAGACATTGGGATCTTGCCAGGCCTGTGGCTTTCTGTTCTCAGCACAGACCCCTTGGAGGAGCTGCAAATATCACACGAAGGACAAAAGGTTCCTAAGGGCTGGAAGGGGCGGCCAGGCGCCTGCAGCAGCTGCTGCCCTCAGCAGGCACAGCAGTGCTGGGGTGCAGCTGCCGGCTCCCAGACACACATCTTGTGAGATCTGCATGGCTGCAGCTGGCACTGTGCGATGCTTGGTGTTGTCATTAGCCCGTGGAGGTGTCAGATAGGATAGTTAGGTGGTAGTGCTGTTCTTCATGCTCTTCCCAGCGTGCTGTCTTGACCACAGATGCTTTATATCCACAAATCCCTGCTGGCTGGGCTCATCCCGACTGCTTCTCAGTCAGTTCACTTTCCAGCAGAGCATTTCTGGGTCCATCAGGATTTTTACAGAGCTGAAATTACAAAAGCTTTGGTGTTTGTGAGCTCTGGCTGTGAATGTGCACTATTTGAGCAAAGCTGTCCCTATAGCAAACATAGCTGGTGATTTTTAAGGGAACAGAGGTTTGTCCGTAATGGAAGAAAAGACATGATCTGTAATCCAAGGCACTACGCCAGCAATGTTCTACTTTGTCAAGGAAAACATTGCTGCAGTACATCCAGTAGAACAGACTGGAACTTTTCACAGTAGAGTTTTGAAATCAGGTCAACTTTGAGTACCAAAGACAACGTTCCTTCTGCTGTGCCCTGCTCTCCTGGCTGCCTTGCTCTGTCGGCTGAGCGAGGCTGATGGAGTCTGCTCTGTGCTGCTGCCAAGGATACCCAAAGTCATGTGCTCTGTGCAGAGCTTGAATGGTTGGTAAGATCTGGGGGCTGATGAATGGCTCATAGTGGAAAACAGCTTCTCTCTATTCCTTATTAGCTGCTTCAAACAACATGAGTTTTAGCAAGTTTTCTGGACTGAAAAGTTTTTTTGTTGTCAGTTTATACTGAGAAGGTGCCCGGATGTTGTGCTTTAGAGAGAAAGTATGGCCCAGGGCAGCTGCTCAGTTAATACGAAGGAACTGAGGTGGTTGAGCCACTGGAGTAGCAGAGCTTGGAGCTGGGAGCACTTCACCTGGAACACGATCCTGGAGTTCTTCAAATAGCACTTATGGAATTGAACGGTCTCTGACCCATGAGGGGTGGAAAGGTCCCTCTTTGTTTAAATGTTGACTTTTTGGATGACTTCAAAACTCTTAAAATCTGAAATGACAGAGGATGTGACGTGGAGGTAAAATATGAAGTCCCTCAACTGTGACTACAAAATCATGGGGAACCCAGCACTGCAGTGAGCACCTGCCATGCACTGAGCTGGGACAGCAGCAGCACAGTGGGTTTTCCAGCCAGGGCTCCTGCAGGTTCTTCCCCATGGGCCTTCCTCCTCTTCCTTTGCAGGCAGACACTGCTGCTACAACTTCCTATGGAGATTTTCCTCTGGAGTTTGTGGAAATGTGCTAAAAGGAGAGAGAGTTTTCCACTCGCACAACCAAACTGCATTTGAATTGTCAGTAGGAGCCTGGCCTGGTGAGGAATCATCAGTAGGCTGTGTTACATTTCCAGACGTAGCTTTTCTAATTATTTCAAGACCAAGACAAGCCAAGGAAGCCGAATGACATTTCTCACATGTTAGCTCATTCCCAGAGATAGTAGCTTTCTTGGCCTCAACAGTTGACCGGGATCTAGTTCTCATACTGATTTCTTCTGAAAACCTGCCCGAAGGAAGCGCTGCTCTTGCTGAAGCACTGCAGTGGGCAATGGGTGTGTGGGGAGCACTGCCAGGAGGCCGGCTGGAAGGCAGGGGCTGGGGCAGCACTCTGGGCACATCCCAGCCTGGTATAATGCTGCTGGCTGGCAGGCTTTCCTGCTTGGTGTTGAAGTAGGGAAGGAAATGCACGTAGAAAATGCCTAATCTACAGGAAACCAGCACAGAAAAAATGTTAGGGGTAGTAAGATTCCCCTAAGGTTATTGGTTCTGCACAGTACCGTGCAGTAGATCTTGACAGGGCCGGTTCAGGATTCTCCATGGAGCTGCAGCCAGCAGCCTGGGCAGGATGGGGCTGTGCCATGTGTGGGTCAGGGTGAGATGCTGAGGGCCTGTCTGTTGAGCAGCAGAAGGAATGGACAATCCTACCTGCTTCCCTTTGGGATCTGTCTGGTTGAGGTGATGCTGCAGTTTCAGAGCAGCCATCAGAAATGAGCAAGGGGACAGCCTTTGTCCCTGCAATCCAGCTCAGCCCTGCGTAGGGCTTTTGCCACCTCCCAGGTGCAGTGTGAGAAGTCAGAGCTCTGGCATGTTGTAGGCAGCTGCAACTAATGGCTGGGCTGTTTCTGGAAGTGGCTGCCAGCAAACTACTCTGCAGTGCTCTCTGCTCTACAGTTGGCTCTGTGATTGCCTCCAGAATAAATCCGCTTGGGAAGCTGAAGCCAGAATTGATGTTTCTAGCCAGAAAGAATGCAGTCTATGGAAAAACAGTAAAAGTTTCTGGTTAAGGCAGGATTACAGTAGGGATGACAGTAAAAGATCCTGCTTATGTTAGGGTTATTGAAGGAATGAAGTTTCACAGGAACTCAGAGTTTCCACTTATGCAGACTGTGATAATTTTATATGTAGCTCGTTATGATTTGAAGAGAGACTCTTTCTGAGGCTGACTTCTATTCTCTTGTTTTATAGAAGCAAACTGTAACTCATTTTACAATTTGAAGAATACTGTTTTCTTGTAAAATAGGGTTTTACAAGAGTTAGCAAAGCTGTGGACAGGTCTTTTAAATTTAAGTGTATCAGAGTATCTGAACAACTGTGTTTAGTTCTGGCAGTGGCTGCGGTTCTCTTGCAGCTGGTTCACTTTTACACGGGGAAAAAAAAGTAGGGTGCACTCTGCAAAGTTCTTACAATGGACTGAGCTGAGAGCAGCCTGAAGCAGTGGGATGTGAGCTGCCTGGTGGCGCTCGGGCTGAGCAGGGAGGCAAATCTCTGCTCTGCTCTTCATTTTCCCATGGCAAAGTGCAGACTCCTGGAACCTACTTAGCTTTTACAGAAGCGGTTGGAGAATTATTTGCTTAGCTTGCACTGTTATTAGTCAGAAGTGCTTTTATAAAAGTCTTAGTGAATTATGGTTATAGAGAATTTCCACTTCCTAATGTTCAGTGAGAAGTATTGGAGCTGGCTCTGCTGCTGCTGAGAAACCAAAGCCACAGAGGTGATGGGGCTCACAGACTCGGTGCCATTACTGCAATTGCAAACACACTGAGGTCACTCCAGTCTGGGCTGGAGAACCTGGAGGCTCTTACAGAAGACCTCCCAGAAGTTCTGCTGCAGCACTGGCACCAGCTGGATGTGGAGATGCTTAGAGACATAAATTTCTGTTCAATGAACTTTCAAGTAATAAACACAGATATTGTAAATTCACGCCCCTAATTACTACCAGAAATATCTGATATGTTTCCCATTGAAAACAGGTGTGTTTCTGAGGCCTCTTGGTGCTTCCTGCACTGTTACCACGTTCTGCTCCTCGCACTGCTGGGATGGTTGCAGTGATGGAGCTGCTGTCAGCAGTCTCTGCTTTGCACTCGGCCCTCTCAGGTGCTGTGCTGGTGGGATGCTGAGGCTGTTCTGTGGGTTCCCCTGCCTGCACATGGGGCACAAAGTGCTGGTGCAGGCTTTGCCTGCTTCCTTCCCAGATGCTGACAGGAAATTTGTTTTTGTCCTTTGATCGTCTGTTGGTAAATACTGTAGGGGTGGAGCTGCAGATATTGTGAGGGTGTTTGTACATGTCCCTGGAGAACGTTAGAGTGCATTTTGTTTCAGCAGAACGTTGGCTGCGTTGTTAAAGCAGTGCAAGTTCAAACAGCTCCAGTAATCTGTGTGATGTCACTGATCTGCAGCCAGGACAACGGAAGCACTGCGAGTAGTGAGCACAGGTCAGATAGTCAGGTGTTGGGGAACTGGAGATTGAGAGGAGATAAAAACCCAAAGCCAGTGTGCAGAATAAGCTGCTTAGCTCAGTGTCAAACACTGAGAGTAATTATTCCCTGGGAGGTCAGCACTGTCATGAAGGCTCTGCACTCATTCAGTGTGAGTAATACAGTGAATTTTAGACTGAAAAATCCGTCTGGCAAAGCATCTTTTGGAATCTTTTGGAAGGTATCCTAAAAGCAGGTCATTCGTTGTCATTTTCAATGTAAGTTCGTGGGCTTGTGGTGCTTATTCCAAAAGCAGCTGGGTACAATCACGGCACAGGCAGAGCTCTGATGGAGCCCACGAAGGCTGAGGTGAGGCTCGAGGCAGAACATGTGCTGCCTGCAAACACTCCTGAAAGGATAAAATGGGGAACCAAAATGAGGTATTACTTTGGGAAAAATGAAATCTAGGCTGTCTGCCTCTGCCACAATACAGCTTCTGATTTGGGATTTGTAAGAGTGACCAAAGGATGTGGAGTGTCCTACAGCTGTGGTGGAATGCATGAGCTGCCCACAGGAGATGTTCACTCTGGGTTTGTGCATAATAAACAAAATACGGCCCATTATGAAAGTGCTGGGTTGTTACCTTAGAGAAGTTGTACTGCATTTTAAAGTATCTGTATTTCTGCAGATGCTTCCTGCAACACAGAGAGACAAGTCTAGGAGCTGAAATCTTCATTCCTTTGGCCCCATGGCTGTATGCTGTCCTTATTTTCACAAGTTCCAGGAAGGTATTAGTACCTCAGTTCAATCTGTGTTGACAGTCTTAGCTGTATTACAGCAAGGCTGTTTGCTTTGGGAAGTACTTGTGTTTGGATGCCCTATTTTTTCCACCCACTCCAAGTGTGGTTCAGCTCCCTCGATTAATCTTAGCTGTCAGATTTGAGCACAGCTGTGCAGAAGGATGTTCTGGCACCAGGTAGTGAGGCTGCATTTACATAGCAGGAAGAATATCGAAACCACAAGGATAATAATTTGCTCAGGTAGTGCTGTGGGGAATTTAGGATGACGAACTGCAGTGGTGCGCACACATGGATACGCTCAGATGACATCAACCTGTCCTCCTTCCCTGCTTTCCTTCTGAGCGCTGTTACCCAAAGCAGAGCTTTCAGGAATTTGGAGCAGTAGAAAAAAGATTTGTTTTCTCTGCTCGAGTATGGATTCCTTCAGAACAGATCAGAAAGAGCAGTGCTGACTTCAGAGAGCACTATGTTAGCAGGAATGTCAGTGCTAGTGTCGGATAGAATTTGGTTTCTCTCCATTCCCCTGGTCTGAAGGAGACACAATGCAGGGCCCCTGCAGTGCTGATGTGCTGTCCTGCAGGTGGATGATATTCTCAGCTCTGCTTGAACTGTAAGATGTTTGTGGAGCTGTGAGTTAAAGCTGTGACTGCTGCTTGTGCAGCCATGGCTCTTCCTCTTTCAATTTGCAGAGTCAAAACTGCAGATTTGCATCTGTGTTTTTTTGAACATATTTTAGCAGTTAGTTTATCTCAGGCTGTCCATCTCTTGCAGTCTGACAACCTACCTTGCAAGGGCTGACCAGTTCCTGGGAGGGGTGAGCATGCAGAAAATCCACTGGAGAAGCAAGTGGAATGGTTTCTGCTCAGGGTATCCTTGAGGGCCACCGACTGATGGGGCTGTGCAGGTTCAAGCAAAGTGCACCAGGTTTCATGGCATTGCTTGTTGTCTTGTCAGTGCACTTGCTGCTCATCTGCGTGTTGGTTCCAAGGAGTACAAGATCTGACACAAACTAGCTGTAGAGCAGCACCAGGTGCTGTGTGGTTCAGCCAGCAGCCGGATAACGGGGTGCCTCTGCTCTGAGCCTGCCCCCCACGTGCCTTTGGTGACATGGTGAAATGAAGAGCTGCTGGTGAGCTGCACAGAACATCAGATTTCCCCTTCTATTGTGGCTGTAGGAACTCAGCACTGTTTGCTTAAAAATATCTCCAAGTGTTCAACTGGAAGACAAACAGCAAAAGCAAGGAAATTCTGGTTTTCATTATGCCTCTGCCTCATCTGCTATTGGAATTACTGTTGGGAATGGCTCTGATTTCAGTTGCTTTAATCCCTCTCATGTTCCACAGCAGCTCAACAGGAACACGTACAGACCTCTGCTCTGAGCCACGTCTCCCATCCATCATCCCAGTGTGCCCATAGGCTCTCCGGCACCTGTGGCTTATTTGTGTCAGAAATTGCCCTACAGAATATTCGTGTGCCCATGCATGTGTATCCTCACATTTGTAAGAAGTAAAAAGTGATGTTTAAGTCCAATCTTTCACTTTGAAAACATCAGAACAAAATACCGATTTGCCTGAAAATGGCCTGCTTTCAAATTCTGATAATGAGCTCATTTCTGATAATGAGCTCTCAATACTTACCTGTTTCTGGAGTTGCTGCTTTGTTGTGCACTCAGAAGTACTGCAGGTGTTAAATGTTGGCTTCACTTTCTGTGAATTTGGGTTTGGTTTTTTTTTTGTTGTTGTTGTTTTAGTTTGGAGTGTGAATGCGTGCTCAATACTCACATTTGTTTCCATTTATACAACTTACAATTCAGTAATAAACAACAGATGGGAGAACAATATCCCAAAGAACAATGTCCAAATTGCCTTGTATTAAACATCAAGGGAGTGTCATCTCCTTTTATCAAAACAGGCCCAAATCCTTTGTATAGGCAGCACTAAAAAGTAGAGTTGATGACAAGCGCTGCTGCCCTTCTCAAGAGGTGTGTGGAGGCACACGTGGGCCTTGTTTGGGCAGGAAAAATGCATCAGGAAGGAGTGAGCCAGTTTGTTCTTGCTTCCCTTTATTGGTTTTCTTTTTCCTATTTTTTTCTCCTGCAGGGTTGCTTGTCCTGAAGCACCGATTTGCACCCGGTGCTGCTGCCCCTGCTCACCTCTTCACCACAAACACGTGCTGAGCTCTGGCACGCAGGGGATTTGTTCTCACCTTTGGGCAATGAAATCCTATTTGACTTCTGCTGCTAGCAAGTCTTAATCCCCTGCAGCGGAGGACAACAGCCGCGGCTGCTTTATTTACCGAGAGAAGATCAGAAGGCAATTTGCGCTGTGAGAAGCACCGTGGCAGCGGCAGCCCTGGCGCTCGGCGGGAGGAGCCGCCCCGTGCTTCCAGCTGCCCGGAGGCCCGGCGTGCGGCGGGGCTGTTTGAGGACTAAAATCTCGGCAGCCGGGTGGGATGGCTGCACAAGACACGGACATCTCCTGCGTGAGCTGTTGCTGCCAGCAGCTGCACGTCTGCCCGCGGCGTGGGGTTGTTTGGGCTGCTTTCACCTTTGCATCCTGGAGCAGGTTCGTAAGGAGCTCCCACCTGTCTGTGCGTTGGACGAGGGCTCACTCTGTGCAGAGCTGCTGCCTTCGTGTTCACTGCGCTCTCACGACGTTCATTGCTGAGTGGAGCTCAGTCAGATTAGGGAAAGACAGCAGAGGAAAGCTTTGCATTTTTACAACGATTCCTTGATTCGTCCTGCGCAAGGCGGCGCGGGCAATCCGTGCGTTCATTCCCTGTATCTCGGGAGGATGCTCGGGGCTCACGCGGGTGTTTCTCGCCACGCTTCGGAGCTCTCGGGCTGCGGCGGGCAGAAATCTTTTTGCAGTGCCACGCTGCCTCCCGGCGGCCTTGAAGTTTCCTACAACGCTGCCTCGGGGCGGAGCGGCGCTTCGGAGCGTGCTGTGGCCGCACCCTGCAGCGGGCCGCCCTGCCGGCCCCGGGCTGCGCAACGCCGCCGGGTCTGCGGGAGCGGACGAGGCAATAGAAGGACGCCTTTGTAGGTTAATACTTCACCAAACTTACTTCTTTTTTCTTCCTCTCCCACTGATACAGACTGTGCCGACAGCAGCGCGTGCGCGAGAGGATTACGCCGCGGCTTTGATCGTTTGTTTAGCAGTGTACTCTGGACTACATTGCTGCTGAGGCTCAAGTCACGTCTAGTTATTTCTCTCTGATGTTACACTGCCTTGTGAATACCGTTGTGCTTTGGAGAGTTCTGTTTTGCATTGTTTATTCCTCAAACGGGCTGCTTTGGAGCAGAAATCCCACCTGGGTGACTTTCTCACAGGCTTTGGCAGCAGGGATGCTGCACCCCCAGCGTTCACGTGTGTTTCTCCTGCAGTGTCCCCACGTGGAGGGCCCTGTGCTGCCTCAGCCGCTCTGTCCCATTACAAGGGCTCTGCTGACATGGGTGCGATGTAGGTGATTCAGTGCTGACATTGATGCTTCAAGATTGCCTTAGGTAAACAGTGAGTACAGTGCTGTTCTTTTCAGTGCTGTAAGGTGGGGCTGATAGCTGCTGCGGTTTGCTGGGGAGCTGCTTGTGGGAGATGAGGGCATCTAAAGGCTTGGTGCTGTGAGCGCTGATGTAAGCCAGAGGTGAACGGGGGTAAGGGCAGCACAAGGTGCCTCTGCCCTGAGCATGCATCCTGCCTGAGCTGTGGGAAGCTGCATGGGAGGCGTGTTCCTGAAACGTGACAGAACACTAAGAGCAGTTCTGTGGTGGCTCTGAGTCTGGCCGTATCTTTTCTCATGTTATTTGCCAATTCTTGGGCAGTGAGCCCCCTCTCCTGAGGGCTCATACTGCTCCTGGTGAGGCATATGATGGGGACGGGGCTTTCTCCCCCTGCTTTCTGCTCCACAGGATGAGTCTCCATCCTCAATTGCCTGAATTATGACCTGTTTTATTTCTTGCTTCATTCTGTGCAGAAGTGGCTGTCTCTGGAGATGGACAGAAGAAGAGAGGCAATTAAATCCAGGCTTTTAAATATTAACCAGAAGCCTAACTGCTTGCTGGCCCAGCTGCTATTGCGCAATGGATTTGGTGTGTTAGTACACAATAGTGGGTGTGCTTCTATCGGTGCGGGGAGTGGAGTTTGAAAATGACAGTGCACATATGCAGCTTTTATCTGATGTTTGGTTCTGCTGCAAGTTGGGATCTGTTTGAACGCATACAGATCCTGATAGCTCCTGAATGTTCAGAGCTCCTCTGCATTTTTGTTTGTCACTTTGCAGCAGGTTCTCAGGCCACATCCCGTTCCTTGTATTTTAACTGCCTCTCTCCCCTTCAGCCCTCCTGCTGGTTCTCATTGCAAATGCCAAAAAGCGGGCAACTGCAACATACAATGTGCAATGGGGAGCTGGAGTGCTGACTGTGTGCTCCAAGTGCCTGGACGACGTGGCAGGGTAACCTCTGTGCAGAGTGATCAGAGAAGAGCTCACCCCCTGGGCGGGATCCAAGCACAACATGGGATTAACTTTGCCCTATCTGTTTTGCTAGCCTCTAAAAGTCAGCAAGAGCACTTATGTGATCGGTCCTGAGCAAAACACTGGTGGCAAACATGGGAGCAAAACTGCTCTACCTCTGCGTCGCCTTCATCCTCGTGGCGTATTACATCTACAGCCCCTTCCCTGAGAATGTTGAGCAGCCCTGGAAGCTGATGCTGATTTCGGCGGTGTTGAGGACGGTTGGGCACATGGTGAGTTTGGTGCTGTGATGGTGTGGGCCTGGGTGGGTGTAGTGTTGTGGGGAGGGGGAGTAGTGGTGCTCTGTGGTGATAGATATATGGCAATATTTGTGTGTGATGCTTACAGGCAATACATGGCACCTTAGTGAAGGGCAGTAGTATCTGGAATTGAGTGCTGAACTTAGTGCGACCGTAACTATAGAGAAACTGGTAGAAAAGGTTTAATTGTGCTGTCATGGAAAAACGTGAGATTAATGTGAAGTGTGGTGTGTAGTGTGAACGTGGATAAGTGCAAACAGGTTTGTTTTGCTCTTTGATCTTTTGCAGCTGAAGCTCTGCTCCTCAAACTTTTCCTGGCTCACAGAGCCCCTGTACTGAGCAGCATTACATGGCATGCCAGCGAGAGGAAAACTGCACTGCTAAAGTGCTGTTACCTCTGTGGTTTTGTGGAAGTCTGCTGACAGCACAGGCCTAAAACAAACCGTGCTGGCTGTAGGGATAACAATGGTATGGGGTGAAGAACTCAAACCGTGTTTTCATACTGAACTACCTGCAATCTTGCCTACCGAAAATTGCTACCTGGCTGAGAAGCACAGAGCTGTAAACTGCAGTCTGGGGAGGAAATGGCATTGCAGCCTGTCCATGGTTATACAGCAAGAAGGACTGTGCTGTCAGTGTGTTGTTCCACGCTAGTTTTAACATGCCATGTTCTCAGCTTCTGCCTTGTTTCTGTCATGTAATGCAGCTATTTCATCTGAGTAACTCTTGAGCCCATGCAGCACACAGACATAGGTGCTGCAGTTCCCACCTGTAATGCATGTTGCAGTTGGTGCTGGTCTGAACCTGGCTGTGCTCAGCACCCAGCATGGCTGCAGACAGGTGAGCTTGGTTTGAAAACAAGGTCAGAGATGAAAGGCCTGGGGAGGAGGGGAGCTGCGTGTTGAGGGCATCTTTCTGCTTGCCTACAGCTGCCATAGAAACAAATAGGAGGGAGTCTTTGAGGAGCTGTGGGACAGGCTTCCAGTTCTGCTTGGCCAGTGTTTGTGAGAAGCCTGCATGCTACTGGCATGGGCACGGGGTTGGGCTTGGCAGGGTGGTTGTGAGCCCACAGCTGGGCTGGAGAGTTCTGTCCTGCTGCTGCCTCTTCCATGCCATAAGTTTCTGCACTTACCCCGTTTCTTGCTAGTACTGCAGGAATTCTTCATTACTCCCAAGGTGTGGGCTGGATTAAGTGGGTATTTGTACATAGAATGTCTGAAAGCTATTATCTCTTGTGTATGATTTTGTACCCTTTCAATATCATTTCCAAATATGAAGCTATTGGTTGCTGTAAGACTGCTCATATAGGGACAATCCGCATTTTTTTTTCTGACAGAAGCAAAAGAAACAGGGAAAAATCCATGCTCAATGCATTTAACACATCAGTTCTGTTGGTAATGAAGCGTGTTGGTGATGGGAACCCCTCTGAGCCAGCAGTGTTCTGCCCCGTGAGTTCAGCAGCAGCTTTGGAGCCTTGTGCGGCATCAGGCAGCTTTGTGGAGGTGTGAGCTCAGGGAGCCACTACAGCTGTGTGTGAAATGTCACTTCTGCTGCTCCTGGGCTTTAGGGTAAGGCTGCCGAGATGCTGGGGCTGGCGAACTACATGGATGTCATGAAGCTACCCTCGGTCACCCAGTACGTGCCACCGACCTCAGATGAGAACGTGGCTGTGACGGACACGGAGTTCAGCGGCGTTGCCGTCCGCCTCTTCCTGCCCAAGAAGCCAACAGAGGGGCTGCGGAGGGCAATGCTCTTCTTCCATGGCGGAGGATTTTGCCTTGGAGATGCAGGTGAGCTCTCCTGTCGGTGCCAGAGTTTGCATTGGAGGTTTCGATGTCCCATTGGGAGTCACAGCAGAGGATCAGGGGCTGCATTTCAGCAGGACTTCGTGAGGAAGCAGCGTGAAGGGCTGCTCCAATGGCCAGCCCTGTGTCATGGTGTGTTATCTGCAGCTGTGGGCACGGTTAGGGGGTCTTACAGAAGGAAGCAGAACTGAGGAGTGGCTCAGTAAAGGGGAAAAAATTCCACACAGGGACAGAAAGAAACAGAAACCAAACGGGGACGTGGTGAGTGAAGGTTTGTGGATGCTCCCCACGCCTCTTGCTCCAGGGAGAGTGTGGAATAGTTGTTAATCCCTGGCGTTGATTTTATGGAGTTTTGCAATATCAGAAGTCATTTATTACTGCATCCTTTATTCTTATGGATGTGTTTCTGGGAAGGTAAGCGTGTTTCTTTGATTTTGGCTACTGTTGTGCTGTCAGTGCTCATCTCACGCTTGGTGTTCTTCCTTGTTGATTTCAGCATGGCTTTCTAAAATGGTTTAATTGCTGCTATACTTTTGCTATTATTATTCTGTGGGAACTATTCATGTTTTCCTCTCAAGCCCAGTCACGCTCTCCCCTACAGCAAGTCCTTTGCTTTGCTTTGCTCAGTTTCAGAGCTTTACATCAAAGGTCGCAAACGATCGTTGTTGGCCATCACCCAGCCTGGCATCAAAGTCTTGTAGATGTGGCTGAAGTTCTCCCCAACCAACCCATAGCTCAGCTCACTGGTCGGCTGCTTGTTTCAGGGGAGGGTGAGCCAAGCTCTTTTTCTCAGGCAATCTCTTTCATTTCAGTGTGAATGCATGTGTGATGCTGAGAGCTTGAGCTGACCTTGCTGTGCTTCTTGCTTCCATTTCTCTCTGCCACAACAGCTGAGCCTCATGGATGTTGCTTGGAAAGTACTGTAATTTTTTATTGTGCTTAATTCTATTTGACAGCATTCAAGTGACAGCTGGATCTCTTGCCCAGGTTGTGCTTTGAGATAATCCTATGGGCACACAGCCTGATGGTGCTGCTGCAGTCACCTGAAAGCTTCTGCCATGAGGAACATGCAGCTGTAGATTAATTTGTTCTCAAATATGTATTGAAATGGATTTTCAGTGACTCCTTTCATTTCAGGCATGAAACCCTATGACTTTCTGGCAAGAAGGACTTCAAACCAATTAAATGCTGTTGTGGTATCAGTCAAGTAAGAGATTTTCCTTCTAGACTAATGAGCATTTGAAATAAATGAGAGGATTTCAGTTCAATTTTACAATGCATTTTATTTGGCTCATATACTTCTTTCTAGTTTGAAGTGTTCATAATCAAAAGCTGCCAAGGTGCAGCGGTGGGTGCTGAGTGGTGGTTATTTCAGGCTCTGCTTTGTGGTGCTGGGTGGGCAACCCCATGTCTGAGCCTCCCGGATGGACAGTCCTGCCACTGCTGCAGGCACAGAGAATCTGTAGAAGCAGGAAGGCAGATTGCTGATGTTCTTAGCAGATACGGTATTTTAAGGAGTAAACTGTGGGATAAGAACATCTTGGGCATTCTAGATAGAGAAAACGCAACACTGCGTATCCATGCGTGTATTTTCATGGAAGAGAGTGAGGATGGGGCGAAAGGCGCTCCTCAGCTCTGCGGCACTGAGTAACATGGCTCTGCTCCTCTCCAACAGTTACAGGCTGGCACCCAAATACCACTTTCCAGTTCAGTTTGAAGATGTGTTTTCAGCATCCAAGTTCTTCCTGCAGAGCAGGGTGCTCTCCCAGTACAGGGTTGACCCGGCGCGGGTCTGCGTCGCAGGAGACAGCGCCGGCGGCAACCTGGCAGCGGCTGTGGCTCAGAAGGTACGCGGGTGGCTTTGCAGCGCAGTGCTATAGCCTGTGATTTCATGGAGGCTTAGAAAAGGCTGCAAGGAGAACAAGGCACCTGTCTGTGTGGTTGGTGCGAGCAGGCTGTCGTGCAGGAGGTCCTTCATGTTCTGATTAAGCAAGTTTGCTTCAGCCTTTTAATCAAAAGGCATCGGAACACCCTGAAGCGAATTTTTACTGTTTTAGGGAAGGTGTTAGAAAAGGAAATTTCATCAATTTGACTCCAGTTGTTCTCAATGACAGCAAAATAAAAGCAACAAGACTAATTTTTAGCACCCTTTGATCAATCTTGAAGTGCCTCTTGTGCTTACTGCGGGTTATTTAATTAAGTCAGTAGGAAGTTGTTATCTCTGGGAAGCTGGTCAGGTTGTGCTCGGCTGGGGAGGTTGTGGATGCACCACAGACACTGAGGAGTGTGAGGAAGAAGTAGTTAGTTCTTTACTTTTAAGGTTTCCAGTTGGTGTGAGGAAACCAACACTTTTTGACTGGCTTTGCACTTCTTTCGTTTATCTACAGCTGCTGGAGGACTCTGAAGTCACAAACAAGCCGAAGGCCCAGGCTTTGATTTATCCTACTCTTCAAACTCTTGATATGAATCTGCCATCTTACGAACAAAATGCAAACATGCCCATTCTGTCCAAGTCGCTCATGATCAGGTTCTGGAGCGAATACTTTACTTCCGATCCATCTCTCAGGGAAGCGATGACCGCCAACCGCCACATCCCGGCCCAATGGGGCCACTTGTTTCAGTTTGTGAACTGGAGCACCTTGCTGCCCGACAGGCTGAAGAAGGACCACGTTTACACCGGCCCGGTGTTTGGGAGCCCCGCGCTGACAGAGAAGTACCCGGGGTTGCTGGACACGCGGGCAGCCCCACTGCTGGCAGCAGAGGCACAGCTGCGGGGGCTGCCCCCCACCTACATCCTCACCTGCCAGCACGATGTGCTGCGGGATGATGGATTCATGTATGCCGCGCGCCTCAGGGCGGTGGGCGTTCCTGTCACACACGAGCACGCTGAGGACGGCTTCCACGGGGCGCTGACGTTTGTCACCAGCCCGATTGAGACGGCCGTGGGGCACAGGCTGATGAGCAGCTACTTGCAGTGGCTGGAGGAGCATCTGTAGCCAGAGAGGGGTGCTGCAACACATCTGGCTCTTGGCTGGGTGCAGCTGAGCTGGGTGTGGGAGAATGGGGTCTGTTTGCTTTGGGTGTGATTGCTGTATTCTGTGCTGCCTTGAGGTGTCTGCATAGCATTTCTTGTCATCTCCATCAGGAAAACGAGCTTGATCCAACGTGTGCTTTTTTGGTGCTGCCTTCTGAGCTTAGGACCCAGCACTGCCTGGGGACCCCTTTCCTGGCCGACCACCATCAGGCTGTGCCTGGTCCCCACTGTGCAGCTGCCTGGGTTTGGTGGGCAGTGCTCCCATTGCAGCCTGCTTGGTGAAGCGTAGGGCTCAGCTGGGCAACTTTTAATCCCTTCCCACTGCTGTGTCACAGCAATGGGCTTGTGTCAGCATGTGCCATCACCATTTCACACAGCTGCTGCTTCTGTCTGCCCACCCCCTGCCCCTTGTGTCAGGTGCTCCACAAGCAGCAGAGGAGCAGTGGGCAGACCCAGCGTGAGTGGCAGCAGTGGAATCTGCCCACTGCATCCCTGCTGCCAGCCCTGCAGCACAGCTCCAGGTGAGCACCACAAGACCGAAGGGGATGGCTGTGAGACGATGCAAATGCTAAAAATCTGCACCCATCTTACTCAGTAATTGCCTCCATTAGGCTCTGTAATAGAAGGAAGTAGTGTAACTGAACAGCTCTGGGTGCCCATCAGATAAGGGAAGGGTGCAAAGGTCCTGCCCTTACAACAACACTGCTCTGCAATTATGTTCTGCTTACTAAATAAGTGTCATGTTCTTGTTATCCCTATCACTGTTATGCAGTTTTTAAGAATAAAATTAGGCAACATTATAGGTTTGAAGAAGACAGTTCAGCACAGTTCTGAATGAATATTCTATGTCGAAGTGCTCTCTGTATTAAATACGAGTCCCTAAACTTGAGTGGTGAGCACACATGTTGGTGGGCTGTTGGTCTGAAGGTGGTTGCAAAACACCACCAACGAACATGCAGCATCCTGTTTCTTTTGCACAAAAGCTACTGCACAAATGCTGTTTTTTCCATGTGTGTATGCAGGCGTTTAGATGGAATTATGTCAGGGTTGCTGTATTTTTGTCTTATGTTGAATACAAAAAACTTTTCTGATTCTAATGCAATGTTATTCTTTTCCAATAAACAGAATACGTGGGTGACAGAAAGGACAAGTGAACTTCATTATGCACAGTAACTGCCACAGAGAATCAGGGCTAAATTCAGGGTCATGAGAAATGTGCTGAGAAGGGATGAGTCTGTGCAGTACTCCTGGCACATTAAACTGAGATAAATGTTTGAAAGCATTAAGGTTATATTGTGAATATGTTAACTGCTTAACAATTTCAAAACGTCATTTTCTTTGAGACGTTTGTGCCTTCCTCCACGCTCACTGAACTGGGGAATGAAGCCAGGCAAAATGAATGGTGGTTCTTGAGGTGCTGGGAGCTGGCAGTGTCCATCCCAGCCCTGCTGAAGGCAGAAGGCAGTGGCTCTTGCCGCACTCCTGCAGCTGGGTGCTGCTCCGTGGAGGAGTGCTCATCTCTCCAGGGAAATAGCTTTTGCACATAGATCCAACCTTCCTGGATGGGCAGGTGGGAAAGAGGGGTTGTGCAGCTTGGCTGTGTCGGAGTTTCTGAAGCGTGCATTGTTAAGATCTATTCCTGCAGGGAACAAAGTCAAATGGAGCGGCTGAAACAATTTCACAACGTCCCTTATTTTTCGCACCCTGGACATAATTGGTGCAATTCCAAATAGCAGGTGGCAAAGTACTCGGGGGGCTGTTGTACATGACGGGCATTATCAAAACCTGTTATGCAAACGGCATTCCACAGGCAGTCATAACACTTCAGGCTTGTTCGAGTGCTCCTCTCATAAAAGCAGAATTGCACATAGGGAAACGTGGGAGTGGAGGGATTTGGGTTTTATCTGCACTTCTGTTCAGCTGAGCCCGGGGATCAGGGCAGAGAAGGAATGAGTCACATTTATCCTGGGACACAGGTAAACCTGGTGCTGAAAAAGGAAAGGTAAAGGTGTGTTTTTCAATCCTTTCTTTGCAGCAAAGGTAGGAGCAGGTGGGGCTGCTGTGCCTTACAGCAATGGGTGCTCTGTGCGTGTGCTGCTGTGTGTGCTGTGCCCAGCTGCTCTCTGCCATCCCTCTGCTCTCCCTTAAGAGCCCTGTGCCCACTGATCCTTCTCCTGGAATTTGTTACCTGAGGGCCCTGCTCCATGCTCCCACAGTGCATCTGGGGGGGGGGTCAACCCCCCTGCTTTGGGGGCTCTGCTCGCAGCCAGCCCCAGTGACTGAGCCACATGCAAATGTGTCACAATGAGCCCTCCAATATGCATGACTCATTTGATAGGCCTCAATATAATATACACCAATTAAAGGTCCTTAATGACAACAAATGTGCCTGACTGTCTTCATCAAAGCCTTCAGGATGCTGGAGAACCCCAGGAATTTAAAAGCACAGCCTTGACTAATGACTGAGCCTGCTCCAGCCAAAGGCACATCAGGCTTTGAAGATTTGCTTTGAATTGATGGGGAGCAGTATGGTGAAGCTTTTGGAAGCAACGCTCCAGCATCTTGCCTGCAGGACAGCACACGCCTGCATGCATCTGCATGCATCCATCTGCACAGATGAGCTCGCTGGGGCAGGTTGCTGTTTGAATTGCTGGTGGTGGCACTGGGTTGCTTCTCTATGACACGGTTTGTATTGAGGTTGCTGACTAGGAGACCAGCTGGTCTGAAAAAAAAAAGTCTGACCTCTGCCATGTATCAGCCTGCTCAGTTCAATGCGTTTTTCCCAAGAGGAAAGGAGAAGCTTACCAGTTGCCCAGATACCCCATGATTACGAGCCTTGTGGCAGTGCTGTGTCACTGAATTTCCTCACTGCCTATGTTGGAAGCTTTGTCAGAGAAATGTGGGTCTGTTTGAGCGCAATGGAAGCATGTCCTTACACACCTGGCACTCTGCCCCTCTGATGCTGTTTCCAGGTGCTAGAGATGCTGCTGATGTTTTCCTTGGATACTTTCTTGGTTGTTTCATGCAATGTTTTCCAAACAAAATAAGAGTATCCCACAACTTACAGCAGAGCACGGAATGAAGAGGCCTGTGGCTGTGTTTCGTAAGGACTAGAATGATGGAAAAGAGCATCAGAGACTTGTGACATCAGTTTCTAAATAAATGAACCATCCAAGACTTAGTCACTGTGGGTGCCCCCTCTCTGGAGGCATTCAAGAGCAGGCTGGGCAGGGCTGTGAGCAACCTGCTCTACTGGAAGGTGTCCCTGAACTGGATGATCTCTAAGGTCCCTTTCAGTACAAATCATTCTGTGACCTCACACAGAAGGTGGATGTGTGGATACTTGGAGGAAAAAAGAGCACTTCTGTCCTATCATTTCCCAATGTGTTTAGAGACTGCAGATCTCTTCAGGTGGTGGCTCAGCACAGGGGAGGCATTCAGCAGTGCCTTTAGGGGCTGCAGTGGCACTGCAGGTGAAGGCATTCTATGCATTCCGAATGTATTCATTTTTTCTGATGCTTTTTTTTTTATTTAACAGAAGTTGTCCTCGATGTTCTGAAGAGCTCTAAACCTCTTGTGGCCAATATATCAGCAGAGTTGGAGACAGATCCAGAAGGTAGTAGGTAAGGTTGCAGCTGGACTTGATCTTTAAGGCCTTTTCCAACCTGAGAAATTCTATGATTCTATGGGAAAAGCTCTGTCAAGTGTGTTGCTCCCCACTTCCCCCTTTCCTCTAAGCTGTCAATATTCTATACGTATTCATATTTTCCATAGGCTGAAAAAGCAATGGCCTTCTCCTGTCATCAAAATCTATGAGATCTGCTCCAGCGAGCAGCTGGGTGGGCACATCTGCCTGCTGGATTACTACTGCAGGGGTCTCATGTTGGCTGCTCCCTCACGGTCAGCTTCTGTGGCAAACCTCCACTCATCCCACAGCACCTCATCTGCTGCAGGCTGCCTCTATTGGCCACGAGCAATGACTGGTGAGTCGTCACTGATGGATTGACCCATCATGTGATAGGTTTCTTTGCTGCCCCTTCCATTCTCTTTTGAATTTTTTATGGCCCATATCATGATAGTGATGCAAAGAGGAAGATGTTGCTCCGGTGTTGGCAGCTGTCTCCCGACAGCTGGAGCCGGCACTCTGGGTATGGAGTGGATGTGGAGCATTGCTGCAGGCTGTGTGAGCGGACATGTGGCACTGCTGCACAGCTCAGGGTTGTTACTGCTGCCTGCGGCAGAGCCCCTGAGCTCCCCCACGAGCTGGTGTAGCAGATAAGCAGGCCCAGAAGAGGAATTCTGAGCGAAATGGAACCCCTATGCACTTTGTAGCTGGCTCCATCCATCCCATCCCATTTGTTGGTGGTGCTGGCTGCACAGCAGCACTTTTAATTCAGCAGGTGCTGCTTGTGCTGGAGCCATTCTGGCTGCATCACTGTGCTGTACCCAGGGTAGCCCACAGCACGGGGGGGAGCTTCTCCTCTGCCTCTTGCTGGTCCTGTACAAACTTGGGCCACCTTCCTGGTGCTGTGCAGCCACACAGATCGCGCCTCCGCATGACTCATCAACGTCTGCATCACATGCAAACGAGGATAAAGCATCCGTGGTGCGCTGAGCTCTGGCAATCGGAGAAGTTCCACTGAGGGATGGTTGGTGTGAACTCACCGAGGGAGCAGCCCCAGCATGGTAAGCTGCACGCTGTGCCCCTGCATGGGGAGCTGCGTGTGGAGCTGTGTGTTGTGCCCCTTCCTGCTCCACGAAGAGCTCCTGCATGGCCTCATCCACTGCAAGCCAGCAGCCCCTCTGCTTCTGCTGCTTGTATCAACGTGTCTGCTAATGCAGAAGCTTGCTAGTTGTTATTTGTACTTGAAGTGCTGGTGGCAGTGTGGTCACTTCTGCAGCTGCTCTGTAGGACCCCAGCAGGCAGGGCCCGGGTGCACCTGGTGCTGCTCTGGCCCCAACAGCTCCAGGTCCTGAGGGCTCTGAGGAGCTCTGGGGCACAGAGGGAAGAGTGGGTACTGCTGTGTGTGGCTGTGGGGAGCTATGTGTGCTGTGCCTGTTCTGTGTCATCAGCTGCCTGCAGAGCATAGCGTGTCACTTTGCTCCAAGGTCCCCATTCTCAGACTAACGTGCTTCAGGCACCAGAGCAGCTCTGAGAAGTTGTGGTGTCTGCAAATCAGGTCCTTATCCAGCCTGTTGCAGACTCTGTGGCAGTCACATTGATGTCCTTTCAGAGCTGAACCTTAACTTGATATCAGTTGTAACCCACATTTTACTTTCCTAACACTCAATCTTCCCCTGCACTCTGACCACTTTGTTGTCACTGGTGCTCAGTGCCCCTGGGGATTCTCAGCAGCAGGTGGATGTTTCCCTGAGGAAGAGGGCTGAGCGCCTGTGCCTCTGCTTGATTTCTTTGAAACAAAAGCATTTGCATATCCATACCCTCAGGTCAAAAGCAAGGTTTATCCCCAAGCAACCTCCTGTGAGGTGCAGCTCCCCAGGAGTTCTCGCTCCTCGCCACCACGCTGCAGAGCCCCAGGGCAGCCCTGTGCTCCCGTAGGAGCGGGGGGATGTGCTCCACCTGCACCACTTCTGTGCCATCCTGCTGCTGGGGTGCCGGCAGAAACTTGAACATGCCACGAATGGCTCCGTCCATTCAGTAAGCGCAGTCTGGTAAGTTCTTAAAGAATTCTGAGAAATGCCGTCAGTGCAGCCGTGCTGCTGAGCTCATCCTCCTGGAAAGGGAGCGATGCTGTGCTGAGAGGGCAGCGCGGGCGGAAGTTGTGTAAGGGAGCTGAGGGTTGCGAGCAGCCGCTGCCTGCGGGGTGTCAGCGCCCGGCCGCACTGCAGGGCCCTCCTGGCTGCGTGCTCTCCTGGGTGTTTGCTCCTCGCTCACCCTGCCAGCAGCTGAGAGCGGAAACCTTGTGCAAACAAGGTGTGATCTTCATGCACCTACTTGCTACCTGGGCTGGAAGGAAGCAGTGTGCCGTGTTGATCTATTACAGCAACAATACTACGACAGCAATATGATGGATTGTGCTGACTTGCTTTTTTCATTCTGCCTTTGCAGGCTGTGAATGGGACGGATGCCTGTCAGGATGTGGGAGGAGCCCTGCAGAAGGTTTACCTCTCCACCATGTATAGCCTGGAGTTCACTTTGGGTGCCATTGGGAACAGCGTTGTTGTGCTTGGTTATATCTTCTGCCTAAAGGAGTGGAAAAATGGCAATATTTACCTGTTCAACTTGTCACTGTCAGATTTGCTGTTCCTGTGCACTTTACCAGTCCTGGTGAGCAGCTACTCCCGAGGCCGATGGATAAGTTCGAGCATCCTGTGCTACAGCAACAGGTTCCTGCTGCACGTCAACCTGTACACCAGCATCCTCTTCCTTACCGTCATCAGCATTGACCGGTACATGCTCATGAGATACCCTTTCAGAGATCATGCACTGCAGAAGAGGAAGACAGCCTTCATTGTGTGCATTGCTGTTTGGGTCCTGGTGATACTGGAGCTGTTGCCGTTGACCTTCTTCCTGGAGACAGTGTCACCAGCCAATAACTTCACGTGCCTCGACTACGCGAGTTCTGGGGACCCAGAGAAAAGCCTCATCTACAGTCTGTTCCTAACGCTCTTTGGGTTCCTCATCCCCCTTGCCATAATGTGCTTCTTCTACGTGAAGATGCTGCTTTTTCTGAAGACCTGGAAGGAGAGGAGCAGCTCTGTCCTGGCTCTTGAGAGGCCGCTCACCCTGGTGGTGCTGGCTGTCACCACCTTCTCACTGCTCTTCACCCCATACCATGTGATGCGCAATGTCCGCCTCGCCTCCCGCATCCCAGCCCTCAACATGTCCATGTGCACCCAGAGCACCATCAACACTGCCTACATCATCACCCGGCCCATCGCCTTCCTCAACAGTGCCATCAACCCCGTGTTCTACTTCCTCATGGGGGACAACTTCCGAGAGATGCTGATGGCAAAAGTAGTGCAGGTTTTGGGCAGGCTGAAAAGCACGGACAAATGAACTGCTGGGGAGAGCTCTGGCAATGGAACTAGGGGAAAGCTGTGTGGGAGAACATCGGCAGCATGCACTGCTTTATTCTTTAGATAGCTTTGTTCAGGCAGCAGAACATACAGGAGCTGAGTTTGTCACTGAAAGTGCCTATTGCCGATTTGTTTCCAGCAGGACAGAGGCAGGTCAACTGGCAGCGGGCAGCCCGACACCAAACCCAGCATAGGGTATGCTGTGCTCTGTTGAGATTGCAAATAAAATATCATTGTGACATTTCTCAGCAGGAACTTTTGTTGTCAAACATCTTTTGTGATCAGTGATCTGCTAGTTGGTGCCAGGCCAGACCCGAGCCCAAGGGAAGCATGCTGGAGCTGGGTGCTGCAGGCTCCATGCAGAGCCGCCTTTGCATACGTGACTTCCTGGCCTGAACTGCAGCTCCTGGGGGTTTTCATTTTGGCATGAATAGCTGCGCCCATTTACATCTCCCACCTGTTTGGGCTGGCACCAAGGATGTGCACCAAAGGAGGTATGCAAAAAGGTGGACAGACTCAGCTGGTAGCAAGGCTGGGAAGGTGGCTGCTTCCCCCTGTGACCGAGGCCAGGAGGAGGGAGCAGGGCTGGGCGGTGGGCCAGGCAGGCCTTGCATGAGCTGCACTGTGTGCAGGCAGCTTTCTTTGTGCCGTCTGACCTGGCTGCAGAACACCAGTGATGCACTGAGGAAGTTTTCAAGTAAAAACAAAAATGATGCATTTCCTTATTCCTGCTGCTTCTTGTCAAATCTAACTTCAAGATGCAAGTAGAGGTTTGCTTTACTTCAGGAGATTATTTCTGAGAGCAGAACGTGCAGTTATGGGCCTCCTGGCCCTTGTGCTCACAGCACTGGAAGAGAAGAGCAACAAGGAGCTGGCTCTGCCTGATCAGCACCTGCAAACCACCACAGAGGGGAGGCATAAGGCAGCAGCTCTGCTCTGCAGCTCCCACAGAGCCGCAGGAACGGGGCGAGGTGCTGGCCAGGAGCATGGAGGCCACGGTAGGCTCAGAGGTAAAAACCATGGAGAGGATCTGGGTGCTGTGCTGCTGCTGTGCTGCGGAACGGACAGCCCTGTGCCTCTCGGTGAGGGGAGCAGCTCAGGGAAAGCAAAGCACCAAATCCCGACTCCCTGCACCAGCCCAGAGCCAGGCAGTCCCTTTGGCAGCGGTGTGGCCCTGCTGCTCTGATGCGACTGAGGCTGATAGGCGGCTTTAGCTTCCAAGCGTTTGAGTATTTAAACCGTGTTCCACTGCTGCTCTCTTTCCAGATAACTCAGAGCTGTGCCCACTTGCAGCTGTTGCCTGCCCTAAGCAGTGAGAGCCATGCTGCCAGGTCCCCGTGCCCCGCACAGCAGAGCTGGACGCAGCAGGGCAGGGGGCACTCTTGAGGCCTTGGGCCCTGCCCAGGTCTTTGTGTTTTATTTTGTTCCGTTTTCCTCCACTTTGGGTGGGGACAGAACTTGGCCACAGGAGCACAGCAGCTCCGCGGTGAGTCAGGCTGAAAGCAGTCCAAGCACGTCTCAATGGCGGTCAGCAGCCTAAAAATAAATGTTCCTTGCAGAGAGCAGCATGGGTGCCAATAAGGAGCCCTGTGCAGCACAGTGCAGGGACGGGAGCAGCACTCTGCTCTATGCCCATCTGTCAGGCGCAGCAGAGCCGGGGCAGTGAGTGTGGAAATTGTTGGTCAGAGTGAGGGACCCCAGCTTGGTGCACAGCTCCCGAGGCACCACCAGGGCTGCTCCTGAGAACTGTGCAGGTGCACACTGATCGCTCACAAGCAGAGCTCAGCTCCCCAGCTGCTCCTGTGCTGGGAGGAGATTTGCAGGGGGTGGCTGAGCGGTGATGGGGACATTGCAGCTGCATGGAGATGTGCTCCTGTGGGGGCATCTCACCTGTCCTTACTGGTACAATCTGGAAAAAATAAAATAAAATAAAATAAAATAAAATAAAATAAAATAAAATAAAATAAAATAAAATAAAATAAAATAAAATAAAATAGTTGTGGCAGCCAAATGCATTCCCTGTGTGTACCTGGGCACAGGCTTTGGAAAGGACATCTGTGGGCTGTTGCCTCACATCCCATAACACACAGAATGGAACAGGGCTGTATGCTGGCAGCTTTCTGCTGCTCAGCCATTAATGTTGGAGGTGGGGATGTTCCCTCATCTGACCACCGCTGCTCTGCATTTTGTTCCTGCTTTCTACCGCCATTTCATCTGAGTGCTGTTCCTGTGGCCCAGGAGGAACTCTGCTCCTTGCAAGCCTGTACACCACCAGCCCAGTGCTCTTCATGTTTTATCACCTCCATGGTACCCCAAGGCCCAGAGACAGCATGCGAAGTGTGCTGTAAAGCACAAAGCACACACAGGCTTACACACTGAAGGCAGCTGTTCAGGGCTGTGCCCACCCACGAGTGCTTCGCAGGAGCAGCCATGGGCTGTGAGCACAGCACTGCCCGGCTCTGCTCTGCCACCGCTCCGTGCTGGTCCTGGTTCATGGGAGCTGGTCATGGGAGCAGAGCTGGATTTCTATCTCTGCTCTTGTTTCAAGTTGCCCTCAGTGTATCCTTTTGGGAAGGAAAGAATGCATTGCTTGAATACTACTTGAAGAGCTGGAGCTTTTTTCCCTATGCAGAACACGGTGCTGAATGCTGCTGCTTCTTCCTCTGATGTTTAACACAGTGTTCAACAAAGGTAAGATTTTAGAGGCTTCTTCCCTGTGGAAGCTGTCAGAAGGGCTGTCCCTGCCCCCCGCTGGAACCTGCACTCCACCCACAGCAGCCCCACCAGCACCCAGTGCCCCGTTCCTGCTGGGACAACACGGGCCATGGTGGGAGGTGCTGGGAGGGCTGTGCCGTACCGGTGTGTGGTCAGTGCAAGGGAATGCATCCGGGAGTGAGGAAATCTGAGCTCAGAAGGATTTAGGCTGTAAATGCAAACGTGGGATCAAAACACACAAATCAGTACTAAGCACCGAGCCATCAGCGCAGTGCCTCTCGTGATTTGTCTGGAGTTGGATGAGAACACTGTTGTTTATTGACTGCTTTTCCTTTTTCTGCGAGGCCATGTTGATTTGCCCATCGGACGCTGGTTTTGCTTATTGCAGCACGTGGCAGGGCGTACATCTCAGCACTCACGCTGTGATGTTATCACATGGAGATGGTGCAGCCACGAGGAGCTCCACTGCAGGCGGTGAGGCTGGAAGTCACACTGTGTTGAGTGGGCATGTGGGCTCATGGAAGGGTGTTGGGAAATGGTGGGGAACTGCCCTGGAGCTCCGGCGGCCGTGGTGTCATGGCTCTGTGGGAGGATGCTGTGATGAATGGAGGCGGGGGGGATGGGGCCTTGGTTTCCACGGGTTTTCTTTCATTCTGAGTAATCTCCTTAAAAAAGAATCTGTCCTATGAAGCACGAGGGTACCCAGAGCACTGGGTATGGGCGATTCTCAGCCCGGCCCTGCACTGCTCAGCTCTGTAGGCAGAGGCCCAACGGGACAGAGCCCCTGAGCCACCGCTCTGCTGGCTGCCAGCAGTGCTGCCGTGCAGTGTCAGCAGGTGTCCATGGGGACGTGCAATCTGCACACTCCTTTGGTCAGTTTGCTGTGCTTGCAGTCCCACCCCATGACCTGTGTCAGATGGCTTGGCTGACACTGAGGTCAGAAGTGGGAAATTTTTCATGACCTCTGAGGAGCTAAGTTTGGGAATGGTGAAACTTAAACCCAATGCTGAATAACAGTGTGGGGCTACTGTGTGCCCACGGCCTCTTGGTGCGGAGCTGTGCGGGTGTGTGGCACCTCTCTGTGGTGCATGAAAGCCTTTGGTGGAAACCTCTGGGCTGTGCTGAGCTGCTGAGCTGTGCAGAGGGAATGAATGCTGTGTGTGTGTCCGGGCTCCCCAGCGGGGAGCAGCCCCAGTGGTCCGAATGTGTGCAGGTGCTCTGTGTGCCTCTATTTTGCTTCATCATTTCCCAGTGTGGGAAAGCCTGTGGGCTCCTCAGGAGCCAGAAATGAGCTCTGCAGGACTGTCATGGCCAGCATCTCCTCTGTGTTCCTCTGGATGTGATAGCCCTGGGCACAGTGCTGTCACGGCACACTGAGGGAAGAGAGAGCACCAGAGCTGCCTTCAGTGCTGAAATAAACAGAGGAGAATGCATTTGGTTGTAATTACCCTGCTCTTACAGCAGTTTCTCTGCTCCCTGTGAAACGTGGGGTCCTGAGGAGTTCTGTGTCACTGGCTCAGCAAAGTGCCCTCAGGCTCTGCCTGTGCAGCCAGGAGCAGCCCGGTGTGTGTGCTTCCTTTAGGAATGCTCAGAGAAAGCTTTCTTCAGTTGAGTGCTGCTGCATCTCATTGTAATGATTCGATGCATCACACCATATGCTGTTATAAGGGAAAATACTCGTTTTCTGAGCGGTGCTTCATAGCACGCAATAATTGTGCTTGATTCCTTGTGCTGGGCTCACATCTCACTCATGTTTTAAGGCAGGTTTTTGATTTCAGCAGCCATCTCTGCATCTGCTTTGATGCCCTGCTGTCTGGGTGTGCGCCTTGTCTTTCTGTCACTGGGTCCTTTTCTCTCCTGAGACAGAAGTGTACTTGTGCTCTGGTACCTCCTGCAATGTGTTCTGCAATGCTTCTGACCTACAGGGAGCAGAGGTAGCTTGGTCAAAAGCAAGCAGTACGGAACAGTGAAGGAAATGTGTTGTTGTGCAGCACAGCACTGTTCTGCCATCCTGCAGCCCTCCCCTGCCATCCCCTTTGCTGTGCACATCTCTCCTGCTCCTCAGCACCCTTCTCACTGACCCCAGATGTGTCCTTTCTTTCCCACATGCTGCTTTCAGTTACAGTGAAAGCGGTTGATCTTGACCTTCCTTTTTTTTGCTTCTCCTTTCTCTCTTCTTCTTTCCCCGCTGCCTCCCCAGCACTGTGCCCCAGTGCAGAGTGCTCCCTTCGCTAAGAAAATAAAACAAACAAAAAACCCACAAAATAACCAGTGATAATTTACCCAGAGTCAGGTTCCTGTAACGCTCTTCTGTGCTTGGCACTTACAAAGCTACTACTCCTTGTAGCACTGCTATAAGGAGCATAACTTTAAATATGGGGTTGGAAGTTCTAGCTTACGTTTAAGGAGTCAGATAATCATTAACCCAGGGCTGTGGATTTATCGCCCTATGCCTCATTATGCCCCAAGCTTGTGAGTGTGAGCTTTGCTGGGTGAGTTCTGCTCCTTATAGGCAGGGTGGGAACGTGGATTTGGATTTTGTGTTGAAGGACATGGTTTAATGAGTACTATTGGTGATAGGTGGATGGTTGGACTGGATGATCTTTTGAAGGTCTTTTCCAACCTCGGTGATTCTGTGGTTCTGTGTTGCCTGCTGCAGCCTGCACAGGGGCGTTTTTGGCAGCACCTCCCTCAGCAGCACCAGTACAGGGATATGGGACCAGTGGAACTCAGGCATGTTTCTGGAGGTGCTGGGCTGCCCCTCAACCCCTGAGAGGGAGTGTGCAGAAGTGGAAACTGGCCACATTTTTCCTTTCCTTGTAATAAATGATGTCATTGGTCAAATGCACATATAAGACAAATACCTTTTATGGACCTTACACTGCACTGTTCTTCCCTCATGTGTTTCCCCTGAAAAGCACCAAACCCAGAGCACCAACTAACATCCACTTCTGTTGGCGTGTTTATGGCTATGCTCTGACACCAGAGCTCCCCAAACCATAGCATTTTCTATAGCACGGATTGCAATTCACTTTTTAAACAAGTGCAGAAAACAGAAAAGGAGCACAGTGCCCTGCACGAGGCTACGCTCGACCACACCATGTCCCTGGCTGGCTCCATGCAGCTGTGCTCCTGTCTTCCTGCCTCCCACAGCCCTGCTGAATGCAGGCAGAGGCAGCCAGGCTGGCTGTTTGTTCCCAGGTTCACTAAACGCAGCTCCAGTGGCAGTCAGAGCCTTTGGAGGGCCCTGGGAGCCCGTGGTGTGCATGAGGAGCTCTGATCTGTGCATGCACGCACTGCGTGTGCGCATGCTGCTGTTTGTGCAGGTGCTGTGTGTGCACACAATTTGTGTGCATGTGCTGCTGTTTGTGCAGGTGCTGTGTGCAGCCCCGGCTGCTCTGCCTGCAGCTATTCCGAGATGGTCCAACAGAGATCCATCACCATCGCCAAAATGCTCCTGTTCTAGTCAGGCCAGAGCAGAAAGCCATAAAAGGAGAGGAACATCATTTCCTTGTTGGCTCCCAGTGTCGAAATGCTAAACTGGGAATGAACCAACATTTGTTTTCACCAGAGCTGACAGGAGGGTGTGAAACAAACCACCACAGAGTGGTGTGCAGGGCAGCATGCAGCTGGACGAGCTGTGAGAAAGGAGAAAGCAGCACTCTGCCTGTCTGCATGAGGTATTGTGGGGCACCAATTCCCGTACGCTATGCTCGTTGTAAGTGATTATTGCAGCACAGCTGGCTGCTGTGACTCCATGCTCACATCCGTGCGCAGTCGGACCCTGCGGGGCTGTTCCTGTCCCCACGGCAGGACAGGCACTGTGCCCCACCTCAGCTGCCATCCGCCGTGTCAGCACTGCAGCACAGCTATGTGCCATCACTGAGTTCTCCCAGTTCAGCTGCTGATGGCGCTGCACTCACCCGGCGCGTTCAGCAGCTGTCTGTATTTCAGCCGCAAAGCCAGACAGTATCGTTCCTGTTAATCAGCTGCTGCGTCTGCGGCAGGTCTGGGGAAAAGCGATGGTTGTGCTTTGGCTCGACAGCTGGGATCCCTTAAACCGTCCCATTCCTGAAATCGCTGTGTCCTTTGAGGAGGAGCAGCTGCCATGTACTTCCACTTGAGCAACTTGACAGTTTTGCAACAAAATACTTTTAAAATGTGATCCTTTGGATCACAGCTGTATCAAATGCTCTTGGGAAGCAAATACTTTGATTGAGTGCCAAAATGCCGGAGTTTGCAAACAGGCCGGCGCTCACAGCTTCTGTCAGCACAGCAGCTCAAGCCTTGCGCCCAGCGTTAAACAACCGCTCAGCACTTGGCTGCAGCATCTGCCCGGGCAGCACCTGGTGGCTGGTAGAGGGCATGCACCGTTTGCTCAGAGCTCCGGGCCCAGAACAGCGCCCACCAATTACCTGCCCATGGCCACCCATCTCCCACCCAACACCCCCCGCCCGTTTTGGGGCGATTTACCCCCATACTGGAGCTGCTGACAGGGTTCTGCTGGACTCAACCTCCTTCGTTCCAAATACACTCCAGACTGCTACAGTTCAAGTGTAACACTCCGGACAAGTGAGAACTGGAAGTTTTTGCACCATTATCATATTTTGGCAAAAAGAGTATTTTTCCTGGAAGAAAAAAAAAAAAAAAAAGAAGTGAAATAACTGTAGGCACAAGAGATCGGGAGAGCAAGAGATGCTCTTCTAAATACAGCCCATTGCTGCTGCTGTCTTGTGCAGCAAGGAGAAGAGACCAGGCAGTGAGCTGCACATCCACTGGGTAAAATGTATCACCTGGGCCTCCGGGCAGCTCTCTGTTAATGCAAGCTGTGTGTGGAACAGAGACACCTGGAGAGAGGAACGTCGCTCCAGCAGCAGTCAGGTATTAACTGGGGTGCAGAGTGGCGGCCAAGGCAGCGGGGTGGCTGTGGGCAGCACTGGGAGCTGCTGGCACTGCAGCACTGCACGCTGCCTGGGAGCCTTGTCTGAGAGGCAGATGGGAGAGATGGGAAACAAGTCCAGGGGTTCGTGCTCAGTTCGGTGCATGAAGATGTGCATTTCAGCTATACGGTCCTAATGGGAAACTGAAAACTTTACTGAGCAGTTCAAGAAGAGACAAGGGAGATTTCTGCAGCCCCAATTCATTATTATTAACGACTGCTATTTTTTACAAACAGACAAGGGCTTCTGGTACCTGTTCCCGTATCGGGAAAGAGAACGGTGTTCCCAAGTCTGGATCTGTTAGACAAGATATACGGCAGGAAGGCAGAGCTGTTATCTGCAAGCACTCAATAGAATGGACAGAGAGGAGACTTCTCTCCCAGCGGGGGGGAGCACAGATTGTCCATGTGTTTCCCACATTTCCTCCGATTCGGATAACGGCTTCCAAATTAATCCAAGTGTCCTTATTCAGTTCAAACAAAATGCTCCTGGCCCCTGTTAGAATCACCGCTTTTCTGCACAGAGCTGAAGCAAAGCTCAGGAAAACAATGAGAAATAATGAGAAATAAACAATGAAATAAGAAATATCAGCTCTAATAAGAGAGTGTTACGACTGCTAGTGATTGAGAACACGAAAACTTCCACACAGATAGAGAAAATGGCACAGGAAAGTACACTTTCCTCCCAGTCTACAGAAGCATGTACACAAGTGAGATCAGTTATGTTGATGTTATTACTGACTCAAAAATGAAGTGACGTAGGGTTGTTTGCACACCAGGAGCAGTGGAACGCCATGCTTTTGCCATCAGTCACCACTAAGCTGTTCCATGGGCACCTGCTGAATATCTACTTCCACAAAGTCAGGGCTTTAACCCAAAGCCTGCTGCTATCCCAATACTTTCTCTGTCTTTAACAGGAAAACTGCAGTTTGCCCATGGCATCTCTGGGTCGCTCAGCTCTGCTCCACTCTACAAAGTGACATCATCATGTGCTCCTTTAGTCCCAGTGGGCCGCTGTGCCACCTCAGATGCTCCTCAGAACTTCTTCAAATGAACTATGAGTAGAACATCTCAACGTGTTTGCATTTTGGAAAATGACTGGAAAAACCAAGTCACAGCCAACGGCCAGCACGTGGGTGCAGGGGGCCAAGCACGCGATGCAGAGCTTGCTGTGTGGTGCTGGCCATGCAGTGCATGGCTGTGCTGAGCACTGTGCTGCTGTGCTGTGCTGTGCATGGCTGTGCTGTGCATGGCTGTGCTGTGTGCACAGGCACCTGTCTGCCACACAGCTGTGCTCATGGCTGCAGGCACAGCCCTCGGCACACGATGCTCAGAGAGACGTTCACAGCTCTCTCTAAAAAGGGTTATTAGTTGCTAATGATATTTGTGCAGGAAAAAAAAAAGGCATTTTGTTCAGTTCTGCTTTTGCATACTGTTTTGCTGCCTGGAATAATATTTCCGTGTTGTGGTGCAGCCACCTCCATCTCCACAGCAACAACTCACAAACACAGGACTATGACTTCAGCTGAGGAACACGCAGCAAGCATTGATGAGCTGCCAAGCAATGAAGATTTGGTTTCAGGGTGGATGCAGAAGCCAGATAGTGACATTTTTCCTGGGTTTTTGTCTGCCCTCCTTCCGGCGAATTCCCTCTGAGGATAATTTGTGCTCTGAGAGAAGAAAGCCCCTCCCAGGCACTTCAGTATTTCAGTAACAGATGAACAAGGCCTGTGGAGGTCTTCAGGCTTTGGACAACACTTTGGAAGCAATAATAACGTCAAGGAAAGAAACAAGATTGAAAGCATGGCCTGTGGCCATCGATCTACCCAGTCAGTCTGCTGCTGATGGCACTTCAGATGGATAGAAAATGAAAGAAAGGCAAACCATGATCCAAGTACAAGGTGCCAACAAGTTCATCTTTAATTAGTAGTTAATTAGTTGTTTTGCTCATTCATCAGAACACGATTGTTTCCCAGCTGTGTATCTACACAGTATTTCTCAGCCTTTCAGCATCCCTCCATCTCTGAACAGCCCTGGAGCTCCGTCCATGACCCGATGGGTGCAGCCCTGAGCCGTGGGAGCTCTCAGCCAGGGCGATGCTCTGCTCAGCTCCAGCCCTGTGCCGTGCTCCCTGCCCAGGACTGCAGGGCTTTCCCAGTCTTCCTGCAAAGGAAAGCAATGCTTTCTCTGGAGCGTCCTTAGGCAGCATACCCGCCTAGTGAAGGATGACTATTCCTAAATGGCTTTGCAGTCTTTTAAAAGAACAGTCATGAAATAATTGAGTCGAGCTTTCAGGAAATAGATCTTAATTTTATACTGTGGATCTCATAGATCTGAAATTCTCAGAAACTGATGAACATCCATATGAATACTTTTGCTTAGAAACAGAATCATTTTGAAAGTTCCCAGTGCTTGCAGTGCAGTCCTGCAGCAGTGTGCTGTTGGCATAAGAACAAATGGGAGGAGAGCGTTAAGAGAATGTAAAGTAAAGATAACTGTAAACTCTGTAAACCCAGACAATAGCCAACCAATTATTTATCGTTCAAACTTTGCAGTTTGTGCAGAATTTATTATTGATCAGCAGCTGAATTTGGGGCACAAGATTTGGAACATTTGCCACATTCTGGTTCTGCCTTTAATTCTGAGTGCCCCATCTGGAAAGGCTGCTTACATCTGAAGGGAGAGCAGTACTTCTTGCATGAGCAGGTAACTGTGTTTTTCCTGCTATGTTTTTCCTGCATGCTGCCTGCCCAGGCTGCAGCTGCCCCCCATCAGCCCGGGAGCACAGCCCTGGCGGGATGCAGGCTGGCACAGACAGCACAGCCTGCAGCCGCTCACCCATCACACACCAAAGGGCCTCACGCAGCACAGTGGGAGCCACGCAACACTTCCTCCTCCCCACACATTGCCTGCTGCCCAGCCCAGCGCTGGCAGACAACCCTCCTACAGTCTCCACCCCAGGCTGAGCGCCGGGTGCTTCCAGAGGGTTCCACAGCCTCAGCCACAGCGGCCACGGTGCTGCTGGCCACCTCTATGGGCAGCCTCAACACTGTGGTGCTGTGGCAGGAGCGCCAGCCATTCTCCTCGTGCAGGGCTGCAGCCGTGGGCCGTGCAGCCCTTATCTGTGTCATGCAGGCCTGGTGCAGGAAGGGAGCGTGGGGCTGGGCACCACCCACAGCCCTCAGCCCCAGGCCTGGCCTCGTCACACCGGGTGCAGCACCCGATTAGCAGCCGGGCCCAGCGCTCACCATTGGGGAGTTTGAAGCACGCGGCTGTGCCCAGCGGGCAATGCAAAGCACTTCCCGTAGCGTGGCGGTTTTTTATTAGCTGTCAGTAATTTTGCTTCTGTAAGAAAATATATATGCAAACCGCAGCCTGTTGCTGTGGTAACTGCTCTATGCTACCCAGAATAGCTAATTCCACATTCTCAGACCCATAGAGTTCAGAAGGTGTGATCGCTGCATTTGCCCCCCCAGGCCAGGAGCATCCTGCTGCTGCAGAGCAGCGTGCAGTGAGCAGTGTGCAGTGAGCAGTGTGCAGTGAGCAGCAGGCAGTGAGCAGCACGCAGTGAGCAGCACACAGTGAACAGTGTGCAGTGAGCAGCAGGCAGTGAGCAGCAGGCAGTGAGCAGCATGCAGTGAACAGTGTGCAGTGAGCAGCGTGCAGTGAGCAGCAGGCAGTGAGCAGCAGGCAGTGCTGTGCAGCAGTGTGGGCCGGCAGTGGCACTGAAGCTGTGTGCAGGCGGAAGCCAGGCGGGCGTTCAGGCGGCGGGAGCTGCGTGCTGTCCTGGCTGCGCCCTTGCACGCTCACGGCAGAATGATGTGCAGTGCCCTGGGAGGTTATGGTAAGCTGTTTGGAATGCTGTTATACTGCATCTTACTGAATGTATTTTGTGAGATAAATTGGGAAGATTTAAGGAACATGGTAAAGAAACTTGGAAATTTTGCTTGGCAAACTTTATGTAAAACTCTCTGCGCTCACTGGGCACGGTGAAGGCAACAGCCATCTCTTGGGGCCAGACCAAGTCACAGCCATGCAGACCTTTCCCCGTGGGCTCTGTGGGACGTGGCACACATGACGGGGATGCGGGCAGTTCGCCTGGCCCCTCCAGGCAGACATGGAGCCTTCAGAGCCTCTCCAGTTTTTCTTGGGTTCTGTGGAGCGATGTTCTGTCAGTTTGGGCTCTTGCTCCTCTAGGAAAGCTGAGGCCATGTGCCTATGTCTCCCTGAGCCCACAGGCTGGGCGGCTGTGCCTCTCGCAGTGGGGGTTGCGGTGAGTGGAAATGGGCCCCTGCTGTTGGTTAAACGGCTGTAAAGTCACCGTTACTCAGAACACACGCCGTATGTTGCAATTATTTGATGTGAAATCGTTAGCGCAGATTTTGCTCATTTGTGTTCTTGAAGACTTGTAGACGTTTTTGCTGAACGTTTCGCTACTTTTCATAAAAGTAGTATTGCTGTGCATTCACACAAGGCTTTGGCTGGAAGTACCGTGCGGCAGAAATGCTGGACATGAAACGTGCCCGTTGCTTTACTGAAGCACACAGGTCGGTGTATCGCCACAGCAGACAAAACCCCTTCTAACACAGCAGCACGAGTTGGGTGCCTCCATGTTGCTGCAGAGCCGAAGCGGAAGTTCTTCACCGAAGAACTTACACTGTGCAAAAGGGATGTAAGAATCACTTTCTTTACTGCCAAGGCTGAAACTTAATGTCAGACCCTTTTGGAGAACATGTGCCTTATCAGTGCTGAACAAAAACAGCATAAGGAGCTGAAGAGCTTCCTGAGGGCTGTTATCGTGTTGGGTCTACAATTGAAGCTATGTATGATCTGCCTTTTATGAAAGCCAGCAAAAAGATGGAAAACTAGAACAGGAGGTTTGTTTTGTGATGGTGTAAATGGAGGCACCAGGCATGCCTTGAGTGTGCAGCATAGCACAGTGTTCTGGTTTGCAGAAGGAGAGGTGAGGGCTTGGTGCTGAGAGTCGTGTGCTGCAGCCATACTCTGTGCACTGTGCCTCGGGTGCAGCAGAACGCTGCTATGGCAGGCACAGCCCTGCTTCCAGCTGTGCAGCACAGAGTGTCTGTGGGCCTGAGCACAGCTTTCTGGGCTCCTTTCTCATCCACCAGTGCTGCTGCGTTGGGGAGCTCCTTTAGTACCAAGGTGTCGGAGCCCTGCTTCACTGCCAGAGTCACTGCCGGACCTGGTGCTGAGGGGTTCCTCTTTTGTGCTCCTGTTGTAACAAAGCGTGGTGACTCTACACCATGAAATGTCTTTTCTGTTTACACAATATGCTTCTCTTTCTTCCCTCATCATTTAATTTATAGCTTTTTCTTCTAATATGTGTGAAGCTGGAGCTTACGATGAAATATTTCTTTATCCATGTTTGCCTGTAAGGTAATTAGTTCATCGTGCTGTTTGGTATTCCAGATGATAACCTGAACCTGAGAATTCCTTACAATCTCCTCTTCCCAGTGCCCTGCCTGGACATCATGTTACTGCAGAGCTTGTACTTCATACTTTGGCTGGGACTTGAGAGTTTGGTCTGCTGTGACCTATAAAGCCTGTAGTAAATAGCATGAATGCATCATAGGATACAGTGAGAGAGCACATTGCTTAGGAATTAGGCATGAAACTAATGATAAAGCAAACTAGAGTTGTACTTTATCACAGAGGAGTGTGCTCTGAGCTCAGTCTCTAGCACAGGGAGGTGCCAGCAGCGGCAGGTTGCTTTGGGCAGGTTCCAGCGATGATGGATTCTGGTGGTGACAGGTTCCAGCAGCGCCACATCCCAGTGGTGGCAGGTCCCAGTGGTGGCTGGGGTGGGCCAGCTGAGGTGGCTGCAGGTCCCAGGCAGCCCGGAGCTGACCCAGCAGTCAGGTCAGTGCATCTTACATGAAAATGGGAAAATGACAGGAGTTGAAGTAAAACTGAAGTGTTGGTGCAACCAAGCGACGGCTTTGGGGCAAGGCCCTTGAAATGAGTGGAGTGGAGGTGGCTGCACTGCACGGGGACAGCAGGGCTTTGTGGTGGCCATGCCAGCTGCTGGCTGTGAGCACCCCACTGGCCATGCTCTGCCTCGTGCTGGGGCCATGTAAGGACGCACATCTTACACACAGGTTGTTTGTTAAAGCCAGCTCTGCATGAGGAAAATACGGTTTTTACAGGCACTGACCCACTGCAGCGAATGAAGAGAAATCTGGGCAACAAAGAGTTCATGCAGAAAACTCTGTGACCGGAACAAGGGCTTTGCAAATGCCCGGCGTACTGATGTAAGCACATAGAGCGGAAACAGGCTCACGTACTCCTTTGTGATAGAACAGAAACAGGAAGAGGGACAAACGGCCCATTACTGCGCTCATTCCCAGGGACTACCAAGGCTGTGCAATCAGTGCTGAAGTTATCTGCATGCTGCATCTGTGCCCTCGCTTTATGTGGTGACAGGCAGAGGGATGTAAGTCGGGGAAAGGTACAAATATCATGGGATAGCAATTGTCACCGAGTCCGCACTGATCCACATTGAGCTTCTTTGAAACACAAGTGCAAATTTCCTCAAAGGAAAATCATTGTTCCTTTACGTCCTTTCAGCATTCAGTTTTTATGAGAAAAACTCAAACAGGCAAACAGAAATGCCAGAGGGCCCCGTCAGCAAAGTGCCTCTGCTTCCTCGGGTGCCATATGTGGGCAGCTTCCAACCTGCCCTGCTCAGGGCGGCCGTCCTTCCCCGAGGGGCTGCAGTGCTGCAGTCTGTTGTGTGCTGTGATTGGAGCGCACAAAGTTAATTATATTAATGCCAGGCTGTGCAATAGAACATAAAACCTTAAGAAGGAAACAGCTGGAGTTCAGATCTCTGAGGAGGTATCGTTTGTCCCCCAAGTGAAGGAATTGTGCATGAAAGCCACAAAGCGTGTTATCACCTTTCACAAACCTGACTTTGCTTGTTCAGCTCCAGTGCAGCTGGGGAAAAGGCAAATTTACCTTCTTGTAGTCGCCAAGCCTAACAAATGTCAAAGCAAATAGCAAAGTGGTTTGTCTAATTCTGTTACAGATTAAAGGATGTAATTCTGAGGAATCACTTGAAACTTCAGAACTTGACAGGAGCTCAGTACCTATAAATGAATGAAAGAGAATTCAGTTGCAGTACTCCTCCTTTTTTTTTTCTTTTCCTTTTTCCCATTCATAAAGTAAAAAT
Source organism: Lagopus muta (assembly GCF_023343835.1). NCBI lineage: Eukaryota > Metazoa > Chordata > Aves > Galliformes > Phasianidae > Lagopus > Lagopus muta. The sequence continues at coordinate 569,119 of NC_064441.1, forward strand.
AAGCATTCTGAAACAACTAGGTTTAGATAGCAAGTGATGTTCAAAATTATAAATACAAATTACATGACTTAGGGGGGAAAGATAAGCATGAGAGGGGGAGAACAGGCAGTTCAGTCCAAGCCACAAACCTCAGTACGTTCAGCAGGAAGAAGATTGGAAGAAGGTGGTCTGCTGCTGGAGGGGTTGGGCAGGAAGAAGCCCCACTCCTGGTGCCTGAGAGAAACCTAATGATGAGGAAGCCAGAGCCCTCCATAGCTTTGGGGTGCTGGTTTCTGCAGTGCGTGGTACCCAGTGAGCAGCCAGCTCGTGCTGCAGACCCCATGGGCCACAGACCGGTGTGTAACAGGGATGGGACCTCAAAAATACACTTTTCCACAGGCATCACCGGGTTTTTGGCAGTGTGAAATACGCTGTCACAGAACAGGACTCTTACAGTGAACATTCACTTATTTGACAAAGTAATTTTGAAAAGAGAAGCTCTGTGGAGGTGGAGCTGTGGCCGCCTGTAATGCTCTCTGTTTCTAAAAGCAGTTGCAGCTTCTGTGGAAACTTCCTGCCAAAACCTTGGTTCCTGCTGGGGCTGGGGCCATGCTGGCAGCTGGGTGAGCTGCGCCTGCGCCCAACACTGAGCAGAACAGGGCTGGGAGAATGGCCCAGCATGGCCGCAGCACAGCACGGCCAGCAGCACGGCACGGCACAGCCCGGGGGGCGCAGATAGGGCTGGCTGCCCCACAGCTGCACTGCTGGGGGCTGGTGGGTCCCTCTGGGAGAAAACAGAAGTATGAGGTTTGAGGACAAATGCGTAACTGAAAGTGAGATTTTGGAAAGTGTATGCGTGCATCCATTAGAATGCAGTTCGTATTATCAGTATATCGGTGTGCCATAGGATACAAAACCTTAAAGCAAACAGCTGGAATCGGTACAGATAGTTGTGAGGTTTTGGAAATCAAAAGACAGAGAATTCTGCCACTGATTTTATTAAAAAAGCAAAATATAAAGTAAGCAACCAAAAACCATAATTTTCAAAGATGTGAATATTTTATGGAAAAGGACAAAAAAACCTCTGTGAATGAAAGCCATCAGAGGTACGCTGTAAGCCCCGGGGCTGGAGCAGGCTGCTCTTGTATGAGGACAGCTCTAAAAGCACAAACCCTGGTGGAGTCAGGGGTAAACGTGCAAAGAGGGGCCACAGGGGTCACTCGACTCCCCTGGCCCAGAGCAGACCCGGCGTACTGAGCTGCTTCTCGCCCCGGGCCTGGTATCCTTGGCTCTTTTGTCTCTAAGTCCAGCCTGATTCTCTCTTAGAGCAGTTTATGACTTTCGCCTTGTTTTCTGCACCACAGAGACAAGGTTCTTGCTCTTTGTGCTTTCTTTAAACCTTGGGAGATTGCTGCCACCCTTCCAGTCCTGGCTTTGCAGAACCACCCCAGCTCTCCCTGCACACTGCTCCTCCTGGGGCCGTGCTGGTGGCATCAGGCTGCTTGCTGCAGGCTGCTCCGTGCTCATGGGATGCCTCTGCCCTCCAGTTCCCCACATCATTTTGCAAGTGATGGTGATGGATTCTGGGGTGTGAAGATGAGCCTCGTGCAAAGGGACACGTTCACGTTGTGCCCGAGTGTGCGGTCCTGCAACTCGTTCTGGGGAATGTTATAACAGAATCGATAAGGTTGGAAAAAAGATCACCAGGTCCAACCCCAACCCATCCCACCGTGCCCACTGAGCCGCGTCCAACAGAGCCACCTCGCCACGGCTCTTGAACACCGTTTGGGTTCCGTGCGACCGGAGGCGATGTCTCCAGAGGAGCCCCGTTCCGCTCCTCGCAGGGCCGAGCACCGCTCAACGCGGAGCGGAACCCCGAGAGGAGCCCCGGGCCGGGATGGCGGGTCAGAGCGAAGGGCGCGCGGCGCTTCGTTCCCGCGGGCGGCGCACGGCGCGGAGCCGCTCCCGGTTCGCCGCCCGCTCGGCAGCGCGGGGCCCGGCCCGGCCCGGCCCGAGGCGGGCGCTGCGCGGAGCCGCTTCCACCGCCGCCGCCCCCCCCCACCCCCCGCCTCCTCCTTCCCCTCCCGAAGCCGGAGGCGGCCGCGCGGGGCCGCGCACGTGTGCTCGGCGGCTCCGGCACCGTGACTCATGAGGCACCGGGGCGCGCGGGCCCGCCGGGGATGAGGCAGGCCGCTCCGCGCCGCTCCGCCGCCAGCAGCGCCGCCACCTCCAGCCCGGTGCCCGGGGGCCGCCCGAGGCCCGAGGTGAGCGGGGCGGACGGGGGAGCGGAGCGGGGAGACTGCGGGGCCCGGGCCCCCTTCGGGCCGCGCTTCCGGGCGGGCGGGGGCGGCGGCGGAAGCCGGGCGCTGGGGCCGGGGCCTCGCGGGGAGCCCGTGCCGCCGCCGCCATGCAGCGGGCGCTCGGCCGCGCCGGGCCGCCGCGGGGACGAGCGAGAGGTGAGCGCCGTGCGGCTCGGCACGGCACTGCTCCTCGCCCGCGGCCTAGTGCGGGGCGGGCGCCGAGGGGCCGCGAGAGGAGGGCGGCGGGAGGCGGCGGAGGGCCGGAAGGGGGGGCAGCGCAGTGCCGGAGGCCGCCGGGCCGAGCCCTGCCCGGGCGCGGAGCCGCGGGGCGCTGCGGGGCTCCGAGCGGCCTCGGGTGGCTGCGCGGCTGTCGGCGCCGGGCACGTGGCGCGCTCGGTGCGCCCGCTCCGCGCTTCGGGGCGTTCAGTGTCAGCTGGGGCGGACGGAGCCTCTTGGCTGTTCCTTTGTTGTTGTTTTTTTTTCCCTTTTTTTCTTTCTCTGCGTGTGTTTGGGGTGGGGAGAGGGGGCTGAATTCGGAGCTCCGCTTTGCAGCTGGGGGCTGGCCGGGAGATGAAAGGCCAGTGTGCGGGAGGGGAAAGCGCAGGGGTGGGCAGCTCCGGGAGACGCGGGGCGGCGGCTTCGAGGGAGCGTTTGGCGGCAGCGGGACACAGGTGTCAAATAGAGAAGGAGACGAAATGGAACCGTGAGAGCGGCTTTAACGAGGAGCTGCGACGGGAAAGAGCGATGTAAAAATTAATAATGCATTAAGTGGCTGGACTGCTTATTGGGTACAGCATTTAAAAAGGGTCTCTGCCATCGCACTGCATCCCAGAGCGCTGAGGAGGAGGCTCTCTGTGTAACGCTACGCTAACGGCGGTGCTGGGCTGTTACTGCGGGGCCGGGGGACCCAGCGCTGGCAGAGCAGCGGCACCGGGCGTCCCGGATGCCTGCGCAGGGTGCAAGGCCGCGTGCTGCCAGGTGATGCTGGGCTCCCCGTGTGCCAGGGCCGGGCTGCTGGGCCCCAGGGCTGCCTTGCTAGGCTTAATGAAGACAAAAAGAGGTGGCAATTTGTAGCGTTATAACCAAGTCATCTCTAGACTTGAGAACATTTTGAAAACATGCCACCTTGTGCGTCGTATGTGTAGATTTATGGTAATTGTGACATGTACCTGGCTTACATGCCAACTAAAATACAGGGCTGTGCAACCACTGTTTCCTTGTTGAGGGAGGATGTGCAGGCAATGTGTTTTTTGGTCTGATGTATCAGAGAAAAAGCCACAGGCTTATTTACTGTGTTATTTGCTTAAAGCCATCGTTAGATTAAGTGTATTTTGAAGGGCAGGGTAGGGTCTGAGCCCAAAGGTACTGGTGTGGAGTGAGGCAGTGGGATGGATGGGCAAAGCAGAGTGGTGTGTGAGCACTTTGTAGCTCACCTGAGGCACAGAGCAGCACGGAAGCTGTCCTGTAAGAGCCACCATCAGCTGCCACAGGTGGAGTCGTGTCTGTATGCCACCCCACAGCACTGGCATTTCGCACTGTGCAGCAGTGCTGTCATTTCCTCTTTTCCCAGCAGATCCCCCTTTGAGTTTGCTCCCTGCGAAGCGCTGTGAGGTGCATCGGGCTGCGTGCTGGAGAGCCATGTGCTCAGTGTGGTGCCCTGGAAGCCTCCTGCAGGCACAGCAGGGCCAGACTGATTGCTGCCCTGTGCACAGAGCTCCTGGTGAGCGGCCGCGCTCCTCACCCTCACAGCAGCAAAGGGCACGGCTTTGGGTCCTGTGAGCAACGGGGCCACGGATAGGATCCCTCTTCAGGAGCACTAACAGGTCACTTTAGCTAGTGGAAGCAGAGAGTTTTAGTATTAAATTTCTCTGCTGTACGATTATCTAACTGCTGGAGGAGTCATAACAGTCACTCAGAACAGGCTGCGTGCAAAGGCTCTGTGGGTAAACGCGGCCAGAGGACGTTTCCTTCCCGTGTGGCGGCAGTCGGCGTGCGGTGCTGTGAGCGCGCGTTGGCCGGGCCAAGGAGACACAGTGCTGAGCTGAAGGTGTGAGTGGCTGTGCAGTGGGACGCGAGGCAGCCAGCAGCCTCTTCTGGCCCTGGGATTGCATGGGAAAGGCTCGGGGTTCGCTGCTGATGTTCGTCGGGCTGGGAGTGTCAGGCAGTTGGTTCACTGTGCTTTGGGAAAACTAAGTAAGGAAGGTAAAAATAAGTGGGTGTGAACTGAGCTGTTCCAGCCGAAGTTCAGAGTTTCATTTTCAGTTCTGGGGAAAGGTTAGCTCTGTTTTGTGGTGTTCCATCTCTCAAATTCTGGCACTCTGACACCTTGTTAAGACTACGATACTGTTCATCATTTGCTGGTGATGCTCAGCAACAATTAAGGAGTTCATCTTCATTCCACTTCCTATGAAGGGGCCAAGGGTTGAATTAGCTGACACCCTGGTGACAAATATCACACCCTGGCCAAGCGTTTGAGGGCAGTGAATGATTTTCTTGCCTTCCTTTAAGCCCTGCCCTGTCTGGAGGGCTGTACTGCTTGCTCGGTGTGCTGCCCAGGGAGCACTGCAGATGTGCTGCCCTGTGCTTTTGAAGCAGAGAAGATGGTACTGAGGTCAGTAATGCAATGCAAAGGACTGCAGTCCATCTTGCAAGAGATTTGCAGAGGGCTGATAAACCTCTTGTTCTGTGCCCTCTGTACAGTGTCCAAGCTGCGCTGTTTTGCATCACGGCATCCTCTCTATTTTTGTTTCCCTCAAGGACTCACTTTATTCTGCTTGCTCAGGTTTAATGCAGAGGTAGCAACCATGCAGGGATGCCTGTGAGGACAGTGAGCCCTGGCACCTCCTGCTGCAGTGCTGCATGCACAGCAGGGGCAGGAAGTGCTCCATGCTGCATGTTGTGTTCCCCACCACCCTTGGGGAGCAGCGTCCTCAGATTTTTATTAATAATTATCTATTGTAAACTTAGTTTCCCAACTAATGCAGCAAAGTAAACAACATTTCCTTCCTACTGGCCCATAATTATTTACCAAAAGAAAAACATCTGAGTGCTTTTTTATTGCTACCCGCTCTGCAGCGAGCGTGTACCGCTGTAATTCCCATCGGTGTCAGTGAGAGCTTGGAGCACTTAGCAGGGCAGGAGAAGGGCACTCAGAAGCTCACCACAGTCGTGAGGCCTGAGCAGCTTGTGAGACAGTGCAGTGCACTTCTGGTGCCTGAAGCTGGGAGCATCCTGGCAGGGCTCAGCTGGGCTCCCAGCAGCCGGCTGCACTCCATGAGGTTCGGTGTGGGCCGGCTCCGGGTGAGCCCAGCCCCAGGGCAGAGCTGCCATCCCTTTGGGTGCATGTCTGGTTTGTGCATGTCTGCGTGCTGTCAGCTGCTATGTGCTGAAATTGCTCATGGTTTGAGTTATGTGTGCATGTTGCATTGTTACAAAAGAGTATCTTCATCTGAAATATCCTTATTTATATAGCACTGGAAACTCTTTTTAATGTACTGTAAAAGCAAAACGTCTGCTGTGGATCTCATCTGTTTCTTCTCACTGGGTCTAAGCATCCACTAATGCGGCTTGAATTGCTGTTTGTTACCAATTAGAAGCAGGAGCAGCTTATAAGATAGAACCATACTGATGGCCCTGGGATGCTGAGTGCACTCAGAGTGAATTTGCATTAGAATCTGCAGATTGCACAGAAAACGGGAAGCTGGGATGGGGTAACCCTGAGCTGTGTGTGCTTTCTGCAGCCTCAGACAGCCTAAAATCAGAATTTTATGTCATTTGACATTTGGAAAAGTGAGGCTTCAGGTAGCACTGGGTTGCCAGCCCAGCTGCATGTGCCTCGCCTGTCAGTTCTGTCTGAGCTTACAGGTGGCGGCTGGAATCTCAGTACGTGCAGGGTGTTTCTGCTGGAGGTACAGCTCACTGCCTGCCTGGGTGGGGGCTTTTGTTGGAAGGGGGAATTTCTCACTTATATACTTGCCATAAAACAAACATTTTTTCACTTACATACTTGTCATCAGTGTTGTGTTTAGAGTTGGTTTGTACAGAGAGCTTTGCTTGCAGTCACGTGGAGAAAACGGAGGAGTGCACACTGCATTTCCCCTTATCTCACTGTGCCACATTTTGTGTATCTCATGGTAAGATGTTTTGTTTCTACAGTTGCGGACCGGTTGTGTTTCAGAAGATTAATAGACTTATCCTCCCTGTTTGTTAAGCTCAGTGATGATAACACTGTCATAAGTCATGAGGCAGCCGTGGAGCATCAGGCAAAGCACAACGCGCCTTGGGCTGAACTTAAAGCAGGTATTTCTTGGAAGGAGAAGTGAAATGTTGCAAACGTAACTAACAGTCCCCAGCTCGGGTGGCCTTTTGGGAGTTCGTGTTTGCCAGAGGAGCCCGGTGGTGCCCACGGGTCAGGCAGCCCCCAAGCAGCATGCACACGGTCAGGAGCAGGGCACGGCACCGCTGCCCACGTGCTGCACCGGGGGAGGGCGTGGGGCTGTGCCGGGTGAGTAAGGGCTCAGGAAGCCAGGCCGTGTCTGGGCTCCAGGCCCAGCCTGCTTCCAGAGAACTTAGTGGGAATTCACTCTGCTAAAAAAGGCAGCGCAGGCACAGAGCGCCAGCACGGCCACAGCACGCTGCACGGCCACAGGCTCCTGTGCTCGTGTCCTGGGGCTGTGTGGGCTGCGTGTGCCCGGTGGCACGGGGTCACTGCTGCTGCGTGGCCTTGCTGCGGAGGAGCGCTCCTCTCAGTACCTGGCTGCTGTAGGGGAAGTGAGCTCAGTGCATTTGTGGGTCTGGGCAAACCCCTGGCCCGCAAGCTCCTACATCCCCTTCCCGTGGAGGTTTCAGGCTTTGAGGGCTCAATGACACAGGCAGATCTGTCAGGTTTTCCAAGCAGGTTGAGAGGCTGAAGTGTTAGGCCTGGATTCACCGCAGAAAAAGAAAGGGCGAAGCCCCATCCCCAGACAGCCCCTTATCTGCACGCGCTCCGAGGGCCGGTGCCCAGCTCCCGCCTGCTGAGCCTGGCAGCCCCGGCCCTGCGGCTGCAGCACGGCATGCCAGCTGGTTTCCATGGCAGAGCTCCTGCCAGCCACGCAGGCTGATAAACACGGCGCAGCTTCCTTCGCACAAATAAACCATAGTATTTTTTCTGTGACTCTCAGAAGCTGGAGAAAAAAAGGAAAAAAAAGAAAAAGAAAAAAAAAAAGAAAAAAATAGCTTCTTCCCATGTTTGGAAGCTTTATTAGTGCCTAGACAGCGTTCCTGTCTGTGGGTAATTCCTGTCTGTAGGGTTCTGTATGGGAGCCCTTCGGTGCCCAATAAGGAGGCAGAACCAAAGTTGACTTTGGGATCCCTTTCCCAAGCAGTGACAACAGAAGGCAGCAGTGCAGGCAGAGTGGGACCACGGCCCTGTGCTGCTTTGTGTGCGGTGTTCTCCAGGTGTGGGGGCTCTGCTGCCTGGGTCTGTGTGGAGGAGGTCCCTGGAAAATCTCTGGCTGCCCAGCACTGCTTTGTTATCTGCAGATGTCTTCCTTAAAGGACTTTTTGCCAGTCTGCTTTTTGTGAAAGCACATGCAGCCCTGTTCCTTCTTTCAATGGTGGCAGCTCACGTACAGTGACTTGAACTTTTTTCACTCATTTTTTGCCTGAGTGACAGAATTATTGCTGTGAGTTTTTTGTGTTCTTGTTCTCTATGACTTGTAAGCATTGTCTTTTGTCATGGTAAGTGTCAAAACTACTTTGTTTTCCTTCAAGCTGTGCAGAAGCTGTTTGCAGGTACCGTGTTGGTGTAAAGGCAGCGCTGCAGTGTGCTGTGCAGAGCTGTTGGTGAGCTGTTGGTGTTGGTGATGCCAGTGAAGGAATGTCATCCTTTAGGGTGAGCAAACGTAACAATAATTCTAGCAAATTGATTTTAAGAAGGTCTCAAAGGTGTTTCGCTTCTTTCCCAGAATAAAGCATAGCCATTTCTTGATGTTGTTGACTGATCAGAGCTTCTGCTATCCAAAGGCATGGCTCTGAGCTGGTGTGAGGCTGTTCAGAGGGAACCACATCAGGGTGTGTGCCCCAAGCACTGTCTGTAGGCATCTCTGTGGAGTCAAGGAAGGCTCCCCTACACCTGGCTCTGCCTCCTGCCCGCACCGCTCCGCTCTTGCGTGGTTCACAAGAGCTGCCACAGGCACCTCAGGTGGGGACAAACCATACGGTTTGGATTTTTGTCACAGAATGATTTGAGTTGGAAGGGACCTTTATTTTTACGTATGTAATGCAAGTATGTCATTTTAGGTTCAGCGTATGGGTTGTACGAGTTTTTACAACACCAGCAGGATGTGCCTGACATAAATCAAATGTAAGGTCGCAATGTGATAAAAAATAGAAACTACTCTATTTTGGACGTGAGATCCTTTGGGAAAGAGAGCTGGTTGGCTTTCTGGGCCTGGCAGCAGACATGGGAGCAGCTCGCAGTGCTTTCTCGTGCTTTGGCAGAGGCGTGCGATGGCCGCAGTGTCACCGCTGCTCCCCGCAGCTCTGCACGAGTGGCCGGGCTGTCCGGGTGGAAGCTGTGCTGAAAGCAGAAGTACCCACAGCTCCTTCCTCACCACCTGCACCCACAGCCCTGCGTCCCACAGCTGCGGGCACAGGGGCGGCCGGGCCGCACGCCTCCTCCAGACAGAGCCACCGCCGTGCCCTCAGCTGCTCCCTTAAGAATTGTGCTCCAGAGCCTTCATGGCCAACGCGCCCATCCCTGCTTCCCGAATGCAGTCGGCCTTTTGGTCTGCAGCTGGTCAGATAGAATGTCTTAATGTGCAAGAGCCTGGTTGTAAGTAGCATTTTGCCTTTCAGAAGTGCATGGTTGAATAGTTGATACAGTTGATCACTTTCGGTTTTGGAGTAGAGCTTCTGGTTATTACAGTTTCTGGTTGTTTCAATTTGTGGTGTAGCTCTCAGCATTTTAAGGTAGATCACTGGGTTTTTTTTTAGTATAAAGCTTGCTTTTAGACTTGTTTGGGAAGTGTCATGCTTATTGCATGGCTTAAATTCCCCCATAAATCCCAGGAAAGTGCAGGACTTCCTATTTGTAACATACAGTGTAAATGCTGTGGTGAAGGAATAATCACGTCAGTAAGCTTTTACTACCAGGAACAACTTCTGCAATTTTAATGTTGGACATGTGAGTGCTTTGTAATACATCAATCGATAGCGATGGATTGAACGCACAGCAGTCCTTCCTGCTGGACAAGAGGCAGCCTGACCTTTTCTTGTTTTCATTTATGAGTACGCATCCATCTAATGCTTTCAGATAATGAGAACTATTACCAGTTTTGTAAAGGAGATTGAAACGTAACAACAAATACAAAAAAAATGTTCATCAGTCATATTTCTTTATCCTGATGTATTTTATTTAGAGTTGCTCCTTGAGGAAAAGGGGCTTTTTAAACTTTTTTCAAAGTTTATGGACTTTGCAGTACAATTCCCTGGCTGGAAAATAGCATTAGTGTAAATTAAGACAAGACTAGCTATGAGCTTTGTACGTTGGTACAGGAATGGCCCTGACTGCTGGTAGGAATCAGGTTGCAGTTTGATGAGGGATATACATCTTGGAGAACTGATGTCAGAAAAAACACCTTATTTCTGCACGAGGCAGTGATGGACGCACTCCTGGGGGCACTTTCCTTGTGATATTACCTCTTCATTATTTATCCAGGCTTCTCGCACCAAGCTGGACGCATTCAGTTCAGGTGTAATGCTGCTTTGAGGTGGCTGTGCTGAAACTGTACATGGGACAAAGGCATCAGAGGGGGGCTGCCTGGAAGCCCCCTGAGCTCTGGGGTTGTGCTGCCTTCCCACTACTGCCACAGCAAGACCCTCACGGAAATAGCCTTTAAAACACCGCTCCCAGCACTACAACCAGCAAAACATGTATCTTATGCAGAATATCTGGGTTGTCAGTGACCTTACAGTAATGCTGGCTGGTATCTCACAATCTCGGTGTGGGACTTGCTGTGCAGTTTAGTGCTGATGTGTCTGCAGTTGACAGGGCTGTAAGTCGCTGCCGGGTGAGGGGCTCCGAGATGCATCTCGAGGGGCTGCGTGTGGCTGGTTCCCTCGCTGCAGCTGTAATGGGTGGACACAGAAGCAATGGGGAGCAGCATCCCTTTGGCTGTGCCTGCTGCCCTGATGTCACGGAGAGTGGTTTTGTGGGTGCAATACAGGGCGGTTGTTCAGCAGTGGAGTTGACTAGAGGATGTTTCTCTTTAACCGATCCTTCGCTGTTAGGTGGCCAAGATGTTAATTAGCTCATTGTTTCGGCTTAATTTTATGATGGTGCTGTAATTGCAGCAATTGCAGCCCTCAGTTGTGCCATGAATAACTGCCGCATCTTTTCCAAATGTTATGCTGAGATATGTTATTGGTAAACTTTGCATTTGGCAGAGGAGTTTTGAAAATACTCTAAGGCAGTTGGTAATTTTTGTATTTCTTTATTTAAAAGGCAGCTATTTGGCAGTTTCAGGCTTTGAACTGTACCGACAGTGTAAATAGGATATTGATTTTATCCCATTTCCTATCTCATTAGAGTCATTGTCATGAGGATGGATCCATGTTGTGTAATTATCTGCTCTCACTGACAGTTCCCGTGTCACTGAGACTCCTTTTGCAGCTTCCACTTTCTGTGAGCACAAAAATAGCGCCCGTCACTGCCGTGCTGTTATCGTTGCTCGTTCTGATCGTGCAGCCTTGCACCTCTTTCTTTAAGAGACATGTGTGAGTTGAGATAGAGAAGACAGGAATGTCCAGCCATCCCCTTACAGGAAGAGTGAAAACAATGGCTCCTGCAGAGCCACTTCCAGCGCCTTGCTGCTGTGTCAAGGACTATAACGAGGAGGAAGAGAGCATCGTTAACCCCACTGCACAACATGTCCTTATAGAAACAACGGGAAGTAATAAAAATCGGACCCATTTAAGCAGAACACTGTAACCATGTGCTCCTTTTTCTGTTAGGCATTTTCAGATTGCAATTTCATTGATTTTTTGAAGCTGTTTCTTAATAATTTTCATCGACCCAGCTCAGCAGACAACTGAATCATCTCCATTACCCCCTTAAGGAATGACTGCTCAGTGTTACTTAGCCTACTTCTGCTTCTGCCCTTTCTGAGAATAGCCTCTTTATTTACTTTTGATGTTTCAAACTTTGTTTTCACCACTTGTATTTATTTTTATCAGTGAATACAAAGTTATACCTTGGCAGTCCCAGGACAAGTGGCAAAACATCTGGGGAAAAAAAAAAAAAAAAGGCAGTTCCACGTGGCCTGTGTGTGTGTGAAGTTCTCCTGCGGTAGGGACAGCCCGTAGGTAAATCACAAAGATGTGCATCCATTCTGCCCCGTGCTCCCTCACAGCCACTTCTGCCCTCTGGACTTGTTGCAGCGTTTCCCAGCTGAGTGCAGACACCTCCAAAGCGACATCTTACGGGCCTGCTGGTTTCTAAGAGAAGATGGTATCCTTTAGGATTTGAGGCTCGCCAGGTGACTGCTTTGTTGGCTTGGAATATCACAGGAGAATTTCAAAGTGATAGGAGCGCAGTTTATGCGAATCAAAAGTTGTAATTGTGTGCCGAGGGTTTCCTCCAGTTTGTTTAGTGGAGAACTGAGCACGTGCCGCCGGCCCGGAGCGGTTTTTGTTCCTGCCAGAGGATTGCTTTAAAGGCTGTCGTTTCTGGCTGCTTTCGGGTAGATAACAAAGTCCAACAAAGCGTCTTTTCTTCAAGAAACTGCGCAGACAGAATTTCTTCTCATTCAGACGATTTCCCTGTGGGGCGGCACAGCTCCTCGGAACTGCCCTGCTCGGGGCCGGCAGAGCGCAGGGCGAAGCTCAGCGCCGTGCGTGCAGCCCCACTTGGTCCCGGCCCGGCCTGCAGCCGTTTCCCTGCGGGCGGCGGCCGCTCCGGCCGCTAAGAGAGCGCGTGCCGCAGCTCTGGGGGCGAATCGCGCCGCTTCCTGAGCGTCACCGGATTTGCTGCCGCCGCAGAGCGGGGCTCTCATCTGCTTTCGCTCTGTAATCCGCCGCCTTGCCTTCGTGCGTAGCTTTCTTTCCTGGCCGGGGCGAGCTCGGCACGGCGTGGCTTTGACCTGGCTTCGGCTTTGGCGCATAGAGGACGCGCGGCGCTTCTCCCCGTGCACATGAGCGTTTGGCGCGGATCGGGGGCAGGACGTCCCACGTCGCTCCCCGCCGTTGCCGGGGAGCCGGCTCGGGGCTCCTCGTGGATTCGCTCTCGCGTCGGAGCGCACCGTGCGGAAGGCGCTGCACGGCGGCGCTTGAAGGCCGCGGGGACCGCGCGCCGCCGCCCCGGACGGGCGCCGCTTAAGCGCCGGGTGCGAGCCCAGCGGTACGGACGGGGGAACCCGGCCCGGAGCCCCGGCGGGAGGGGGCGAAGGCGGCGGCGTTCGGCGTGTCCCGCGCTGCTGTGCCCGGCGCGGCGGCGGCGGCGAGCGTCTGACAGGCGCGACCTTTCATAAGACGGCCCACGCCATTGGCTCGCCGCCCGGAGCGCCGCTGCAACGCAGCGCGCGATTGGCCGCCTCTCCGTCGCGCGGCGGGTCACGTGGCGCGGCGGGCGCACTCACCGCTGTCCTCTCTCTCCGCAGGTCGGCCCTGAGGGCCCGCCCGACGCCGCGCCGCTTCGCCCCGCTCGTGCCGCCCGCAGCGGCACCCGGAGCCGTCGCCACCCGTAACCGAGAGACGCTGCCGGGCCGCCTCCGCGTCCCAGTAAAAGTTTGCCGGGAAAGCCGGAGCCTTCCGGCGGAGCGCAGCCGGCCGCCCCCGCCCGCTCCGAGTCGCCCGTGCCCCCCAGCGGCCGCCCCGAACGGCCCCGGCCCCGCCATGGGGTGCTGAGCCCGGCCGCCTCCCCTCCTCCCCCCGCGCGGTGACCGCTCGGCGCCCCCGGCCCCATGTGCCCCTAGCGGAGCGGGAACCGCCTGGAGCCGCTCTGCTCGGCCCCGCTGCTGTGTTGGACGTTGACCCCGTAGGACCTAACGATGGCCGTCAGCGTCACGCCCATCCGCGACACCAAGTGGCTCACGCTGGAGGTGTGCCGGGAGTTCCAGAGAGGGACGTGCTCGCGGCCGGACACGGAATGTAAATTTGCACACCCGTCGAAAAGCTGCCAGGTGGAAAACGGACGTGTCATCGCCTGCTTCGATTCATTGAAAGTGAGTAAGCGTTATGTTGTTTCCAAGGGCGTGTGGTAAGGAGAAGCAGGCACGGTGGTGGAGACCCCGGAGCCCGAGGGAGTGCGGCTGCCTGCCGGCTCGGGATGTGCTGCTGCTGCTGGCGTTGAGGGCTGCTGTCGTTCTCCAGGCCCAGGAAACGATGGACTGGCACAGAATGAGCTCCGTGGGGCTGGGGTCAGCTGGTGTGGCTGCAGCCGGGAGTCCTCTGGCCCCAGATTGCTCTGTGTGTAGATGGAGTAGAGGGCATTTCGTTCAGAAACAGCTAAGTCACTGTGGGGACTTGCTGTTCTTAATAGCACAGACGCGTAAGCAATATGGTGATTGGTTCCCACCATGGCTGCAGGCAGGCTGGTGCTGTCCCCAGCAGCGGCATGCACATCTTGGAGCAGTGCTTTCCCACCGTATTCCTTTGGTGCCCTGAATGCTGTGCTTATGCTGGTGCTCAGGACACACGGTTAGTTTCTGTTTCCCACTGAGGCCCAGGTGTGGGGAGGGCTGATTCCCAGCAGTGCGTGGTGCCCCTGGGTGCAGGGAGGTGACAATGTGGTGCTGGGGCTGGGGCTGGGCCTGAGCTGGGCTCTGTGTGTCTTGGCTGTAGCAGTCAGTGCTGAGAACGTGTATTTGCAGCTCCTTCTCTTGTTTTTTGGTAACTTCAATTATCTTAGCACATAAAGTGCCGTTTGCAGGATGGGCATTTTAGTTCAACGTAAACATAAAAATCAAAAGTTGGGAAGCAGAAATATTGGTCTCTTCCTTCTGCGTAATTTTCTCCCAGTCATCCCCAGCCCCAGGAGCAGTGGGCAGCTGCAGCAGCAGGGCCTGTGGTGGGCTTGTACAAAGTGACAGATCTGAACTTCAAACCTGGCTCAGGTGGGGAGATGTGAGCCTTCAGGATGTCCCCAGGTCCAAAATGCCCAGCCTCGCCGCGCCAGCCTGCTCTGTGTATGGGAACTGAAACGTGTTTGTGTTGCTTCTTCAATGGTAAAACAGCAATAATTATAGCACATGGTGTCCTCACTTTGTCGCTGACGGCAGAAGCCCATGCTGGGTGCTGTTGCGCTTGGTGCGGCCCATGCGCCTGACTGGGTGCTCTGAGTGGCACTGCACTGCTGCTGCTCTGCCCCTCGGCAGAGTTCCTCTGTGCCTTAATGAAGGAGATAATTATCATCTCTGTCAGGAGCTGCGAGCCCTGGATAATGGCTGTAGGTGATGTTATGGTGCTGTGCTGCTTCAGGGTGTTCTGTTGAGGAAGGCTGCTCTGTTGCCCACATCAAGTCAGTGTGGTTAATTGAGTTGTAAGCCAGGGAGGATTCCCAGCCAGATATGTAAGAAATACACTGCTTCACAGGAGTGCTTACTTGTGCTCATGGTAAAGACGTGCTGCTGGCTTGGGGCTGGGCCACAGTAATGGCTCTGTATTGTTTTATTCTTTTTATTTAGTTAGGTAGCTTGTCTAATGTGGGAGAGTGTCTTTATCAAAGAGAAAACAGAATATATCTCAGCACTGAATTCCCCGTCCAGTCCCAGCAGTTACTCCTTGTGTTTGTGTTTCAGATTTTTGCAGATTTCTGCACACGCTAAGCTAAACAAGCTCTGGTCACTGTGTTATGTTTGCTGCAGTATCACAAACATAAGATGTTATGCAAAAACAACTCAGAAAAGTGTTTTGCCAAGTTGGTCTGGCTCTGGAAGCTCAGTGAGTAGGTTACAAAAAAAGAGGTTTTTCATTTGGGACATTGTAACTTTTACTGCCTCACTCATTCAATGTGGATCATGGGTGTCCAACCTTTGGGCTTGCTCTGGGCCACATCAGGGGAAGGGGAATTGTCTCGGGCCATGTATAAAGTATATAATATAAATCATGTATGTGAGTAACAAAACTTCTTATATTTACTTAAGTTTTTTAATAAAACGTAAAAAAAGATGGCAACAAAAATATAAAACCTGCACATAAGATGGCAGGCTGGGCAAGGGGTGTGTGTGGGGGCCAGCCCTTGGGTGGCTTTGGGGTCACTTTAAGACAGAAAGGTTGAGGCTGAGCGTTCTGGTTGGGTGCTGGAGTGGCTGATTCAGCTCCAGCTCTGGCTCTGCATTGTTCAAATTCCATCAGATTTTCTTCCTAAATTTGGACGCCTCAAAGCCTGTTGAACTATCCACAACAAAAATATGCTCTTGAGGTCCCAAGTCAGGAAACTGGTTTGCAGCAGAAGTCTGATTTTATGCATTATATTACAACACTTTTTTTTTTAATATTTTCCTGGAAAAATCTGCCCAAGTAGGATTCACTGCTGAAGTTCTGGTCGCTTCCCGAGAGCCGCACTGGGGATGCTGTGCAGAGGGACGGCTGCGTGCCGCAGGACCTGCCTGCAGCCGCGTGCCACCTCCTGTGCTGCTCTGCTGCCTTTCCTACCATGCAGTTCAGAAATTTAAAAGCACAGAGGAAGGCAATGGGAAAAGGAGTGACCTGGATTCAGAGCGTGTTTGCTGTGGCCGCTGCCTTCGGCACTGCTGTCAACAGATGCTTCTCCGCTCCTGATGGCCGTTCTGTGGAGTACGAGCTGCCTCCATCCAAACCGCTTTGGTTCTCGCTAATGTGAGCCCCATTGGTGTAAGGATGTGGTGTGATTCATTTGCTGCTTTACAGCTGGTGCACGCTGTGGGCACGGCTGCTTTCAGTTCTCCTAAGTTCTTTGCCACTAGGGCTGCTGCTTCGTGTTTGTTGGATGTCCCAGTGCGGTGTGAGAGCTCGGCCGTGCTCTTCCTGCAGCAGAGGACAAGTCTCAAACATCCTCGTTCCTCTGTTTTTTCCAAGTTGTCAGAACAGTTCCAGGCTGTCCTGTCGTGGCAGCGGGCAGCTCCCTTGCCCTGTGTCTGGCTGCTGCTGTGCCAGGTGTCACTGTTTGGTTGGGGAACGGCTCACGTCTCAGAAGCCAAACTCCTGAACTCCTTAGTAATGACATTTCACTTCTTGTAGAGAGGCCTTAAAAATGGCTAACAATATTGTTATCGCAGATGACACTGTGACCGCCCTATTGCTGCCACCTCACAGATGTTGTTAGCATCTCCCTCCTTTGGCACTGCTTCAGAAAGCAAGAGTACATTTTTGACTTTTCCTTGCCTATTGCATTAGAGTGCAGAAGAGTGCAGGGTCCAAACCCTACTTATTCACATAGAAAGAAAAGAAAATTGCAGTAAGTTGATTGCACCAAAGATGTGAGAATGGCGGATCATTTTGTCTTCATTAAGGCAGGAAAAAGATGCAGACACCTTGTTGAAGAGCGTGGCAGCAGGCCTCAGTGCCTGTGTGTGCAATGCTGTGCTGTGCGGGTAAGGCACAGGCAGCACCCAGCAGCGTGCCGGGCTCGGGGCACAGCTCACAGAGTAACCTTGGAGAGAAGTCTGAATGCGTGAACGCTGCTCAGATTCCTCAGTCAGCTCCGCTTTGCCGTACCGACCATAGCCGGGCAGATTTGTCTCCTCTTCAGCCTGAGTGTGCCTGCCAGCAGGACAGCTCCAGCACAGGGGGCAAAGGGGGGCGGCAGGCTGCTCAGCACCGGCACCGCCGCTCGGCTGCGGGCTGCTGATGTGTATGGCGAGGAGCTCTGCTATGCATGGCCAAAATAAGGAGGAAATTTCTGAAGTAATTTGTGGGAAAAAACGTAAGGAGGCCTACAATCAGAATACCTCATGTGAAAGGAACTCTGCCATTTGTCCTGAGCCTGCAAATGAGCCATCAGAAAGGCTGAGGGAGCAGGGTTTGTTCAGTGTGGGGAAGAGAAGGCTGCAGGGAGATCTCATCGCAGCCTTCCAGTTCTTTAAGGCAGCTGGCAGGCAGGAGGGGACCGGCTTTTTACACAGTGTGACAGGACGAGGGGAATGGCTTTACAGTACAAGAGAGAAGTTGGGTTGGATGTTGGGAAGAAATGTTTTATCAGAGGGCGGCGAGGCGCTGGCACAGCTGCCCAGAGAGCTGTGGGTGCCCCATCCCTGGAGGCGTTCAGGCCGGGTTGGATGGGGCCATGGGTGCTGATGGAGTGGTTGGCAGCCTGCCCATGGCAGGGCTTGGCACGGGAGGATCTTTGAGGGCTCCTCCAGCCTGAGCCGTCCTGTGATTGGCAGCAGCCTGCCAGGCCTCTGTCCTTCGAGGCTCACCCCAAGTCAGAGTTCCTCAGTTCTCCCGAATACAGAAGCCCTGTTGCCAGGGCTCACTCCTGAGTTTGCTGGAAGCAACAAATAAATCACATCCAGGACCGAAGGATCACATCTGGTTTCTGACTTTGGAGCAGTGGAGGTGTATTTGCTGGGACTGCGTGGTGCTGTGAGCCCAGCAGCATCCCATGTGGTTCTTGGAAATCCAGCTGGTGTTGGGCAGGGCTGTGCAGGGTGGAACCGAGCGCATGAGCCTTCCTTTGTGACAGCACTGAACAGGAAAGGAAAAGGGGCTTTGCAGAACAGGTGCACGTGGGTAAGTGCTTGGCTGTACTGAAGTGGTTACGGGCACAGCTTAACGGAGCCTCCAGGCTCCAAAGCGAGCTCAACTCTTCAGTGCATTGCAGGACACCTGTATCTGCCCCTTCCTGTTGGCATTATCAAGGTAATATCAGTGCAGGCTCAGCTGATAGCTTAAAATATTGCTGGAAAAAGCATGTGCCGGCATTCCCCAGCAGCCTTGTGCCTTCAGCCAGCCCCTGCCCATCATTCTGGGCTTGGTGCGGCACCACTGCTTCCCGGGAAGGCCCTGCTCTGCCTGCCAGTGCCGGTGTCAAAGTAAACAGTCAGAGGGAGCTCTGGCTGCAGAGCGCTGTTCTGGCACATCTCGGGATGGTATGACTTTAGAAAAATAAATCCTGCCGGCTGTGTTTGCCACTGATTCGTACCCAGTGACCTCCATTCAGCAGCTCGAGCAGAGCAGCAAGGACAGCTCCATCCTCGCATCCTTACTCCGTCGGAGCCCCAGCGTGCTCTAAGAGCTTCCAGCTGCCGAGCAGTGCTTTCTGCTGTTTGTCTCCTTCGAGCAGTGCTTTCTGCTGTTTGTCTCCTTCCTGCCCATGTGGTTCCCAAGCTTTTTTGGGCTCCTGGCTCCCACATTCCCTGCTCTGGGCTCAGTGTTTACAGGCTGCACCAAGTGCTCGCTGCTGGGCCTACCCACATGCACTGCAGGTCCCCCGTGGGTCTCTGCGGAGTGCTGCGCACAGCCAGTGCTGTCCAGGACTGCTTCTGTGTTTGGGAAGCTGTGCTGTGCCGTAGCACTGCCCTGCTGGTCCAAGCAGCCCGGCTATGTCTGCCTTCATTCCCCACCTCCCTTCATTTGCTCAAACTCTTTCTTCTTTTAAAGGCTTCTGACTCCCCTTTCCCTGGCATTATCAAACATACCAAGGTTACTGGTTCTCTGCTTGCCACCGAAATCCAAACTACACAGAGACGTTCACTGCAGTAGCTTTTAAATCATAAAGTTTATGGTCAAGTCCTTTCACTTCTTGCTGTGTAACCATTTGCTCATTATGTCCTTTTCTTCCCTTGTTTGCCTATGCCATAAAAAACGATTAACCTATCTTGTCTTTGTTTTGGCTTGCTGTGATTGCTTTCCCTCTCAATCTATTATTATTTAAACTTGCCTTTCCTTCCTGCTGTGTATGCATGCCCCGCAGGCTATGCAGTCAAATACTGAACAGGTTTTCTGGCATTGCCCGTTTACCAACATCTGATGCTGCTGTCCCTTCACTGGTGAGTGCTGCAATGTGGTAGCAGTGTTTTCCGTGCAGAAGATCATCACTGGGGCAATCTGATCCTCCTTTCAACTTTCCCCCCACTTCTGAAGCTTCCACAAAATGCCAGTACAGCATGGGAAGCACGTAGCTCTAGAGCCTCCAGCACTGCTCCGTACGGCAGCAGGATGCTCGGTGGGCCGGGTGGTGTCCTGTGGTGTGGGATGTGAGCAGCTGGGGGCTGCTGCCCTGAGCCGCTCTGAGGCTGCATGTGAGCCACATGCCTTGCACTGCTGGGGCTGCTGCGGGGGTGCAGGGAGCACCAGGGTGCTGTTGTGTGGGTGCTCCTGCAGCACACATTGCCCAGCGGAACTGCTTCTGCCATGAGTGCCCAGGGTGGGTGGTGGTTCTCTGGGTGTTCGGTGCACCTGGCAGGAGCAGCGGGCTGCAAGCAAGCTTCAGATGGCACTAAAGCTGATTTTGGTAGGTAAGCACTTAGAGCAGCGATGCAGTTCAGAAGCAGTCTCTGAGTAACAGGTGATCAGTGTGACGCTCCTTGGGGCAGCTGTATGCAGTGTAAGGGTGCAGCCACACTGCTCTGCACCCACACTCAGGACTGAGCCACTGTGAGCACATGTGTAAAAACGGCAGCAGGAGCCATAAAGGTGCACTGGAGGCAATGGTGCGTGACTGCCAGCCCTGCTTGGCTCTGCCCGTTGGGCTCACTGTGTCACCTGGACTTGGTGACAGCATGGGGCATTCCTCCTGGTGCTGGGCCAGGTGCGGTGCATTGCTGTGTGCTGCGGTGTCTGAAGCACTCCGTGCTGCTGGAGGTCGGCCTGGATTAGCTGATGTGACACCGATCCCTGGTTCTGTAAGTGGCAGTGTTGGTTCTGCTGGCCTCAGAGCTGGAAAGGGGAGCAGGTGCTGCAGGGCTGTGGCTGCTGCAGGGTGCTCAGCAGGGTGTGCTCTGTAGGCAGGACTACAGCTTGGCTTTCCTTCAGAGAACCTTTTTCTAAAAGTTAAGAGACATAAAGCTGGTAGATAACAGTAGTGCCCAGCTGGTCTGGAATGATATGGAATGTAAAGCAATTTCTCACAGAATTGCAAGTCCTGGTGATCTGCAGCATGCAGGCCTGGCTGAGCATGGGCAGGAGCCCGTGCTTTTTTTTTTTTTTTTTCCTTTTGACTGCACCATAGCACTATAAAAAGTACTAATTGCAATTGTTTTAATTTTTGCCTGCTGAATTCTGCACGTTAATAAATTACACAGTAAAGAACACATCCCCAGTTAAGTTCCATAGTTCTTGTGGTGATGAGCGATGACCATAAAGCAAAGCATTCCTCTGTGCCTGCTGTCCAGATCATGGCTTTGTCAGCACAGCTGCACTCCTGCCTGTTTGTATTGGAGTGCTACAGGAGCTGCTGCTATCCCTGCCTCACACCACATCCAGCAGCCCTCGGCCCTTCTGCATTCCTGTGCCCTGCTTTGCCCCACACCCCAGGCAGTGACATGGCCCCTGCTGGCGCTTTGCAGCATCTGGGTGGCTGCGCTGTAAGCAGCTGTGCTCACATTCTGCATCCCAGCTGTATGGCACGTTGCACCTCGCTGGGTGCTGCCAGCCCGTGGGTCTATCTTCAGGTTTTGAATTAGTCCTAAGTGCACTGCAGTTCTGTGCCTTGAGAAACAAGCACACATTTCAGCAGTTGTGGCGAGGCATAATGCATGGTAGCTCCAGGTACTGTTTTATTGCTCAGAATTCAATGGCTTCTGCTCAGTTTCCTGCATTATTTCTGCATGTTAGAAATGCTATTACATGTTTCACTCCTTGAGTGCTCTAAGGTTTTGCATTTAGTAGCTGATTTTCCCCCACTGCAAAGAGCACCAAAGCTGGGTGCTGCTCGGAGTGCAGGAGGGCTGGGGCTGCCAGGGCTGGGAAGGGACGTCCGTAGGAACATCATCAGGGCAGCCAGCCTAGTCTAGTGGTTGGTGACCCTGTCCACAGGAGAGGTTTGGAACCAGATGATCTTTGAGGTCCTTTTCAACCCTGGCCATTCTATGACCTGACCTGCAGCAGAGCTGCACTGCAGCAGGGAGTGGCCTCAGCATTTTGCAGTGCTGGGAAATGAGAACGTGGGCAGCTGCGTGGTGTTTCCTGAAGGACTGCCCTCGGGTGGCTGTGGGTAAAGCAGGTGGGTGCAGCACGGCGTGCTGGGATGAGATGCAACGCTTGAAGAGGGCCATTGGTCGCTTGTGTAATAAGAAGCACTCTGAAAATACTTCGTATATTTGCAAAGGATGATTTGGTTGAGCAGTGGGTATATGGGGCTGCTCTTGGATGCCCCTGTGCAGAGGGAAGCACAGTGCTTTGCAGCTGCAGCCCTGCAGTGTTGCTCACAGCACAAGTGCTGCAGAGCCGTGCGCCGGGTCCTGCTGTGCACTGTCTCTGCCCGCTCCTAAATCATAAAAGCAAGGTTTTATTTTTGTATAATAGCAATTCAGTTTTAAATATAGTGTCCATAATGGTGAGTGCCAGCGTGTTTACCCATGGTGGGATCACCAATTACCACTCTGCCTGCCCTCTGCCTCCCGCAGGTAGCACAGCCACACACCGCACCAGCGCTCTGCTAAAACACATGCAAGCAGTTGCATCTCCTTTTTCAGACCTAGGAGTGCATGCAGCCTGCTTCAAAGTGGAGAAAGAAAGCAGTGCAGGCCCAAGGGGAGGCAGGAGGCCATCCTGCTGGGGCTGCAGGGCAGCAGCCCCACACAGAGCAGCAGGCTCATGGCCTGCAGGGGCTGCTCTCCTTCCTCCCAGGGCAGAGAGCAGTTTTTAGATCTGCTGGCTATTTAACAAGTGTATGATGCTATCCATTATGCCATCCCTCTTATGGTGCTCCCTTTCCATTAACTAGGAGTTAGGTAATGCAGAACTGTTTCCAGGCTCCTCAAAGCAAGGTCCCTGATATTGGGTGCAGGGTGTGCCAACCTGCCTGCGTTCTGTCCTGTGGCACCAGGAGGTTGAGGCCCTGAACATCACACTCAACGTTGATGCTGCTGCAGTGCAGCCGTTGGGCAGCTTCAGCAGAACCCAGCAGACCTGCAGCTGGTGGCAGTTGAAATAGGGGAACTAAGCAGGAGAGAGAGCGACTTGTTATCACACTGTGCTGAGCTGTGCTCCATGCCTGCAGCTGGCAGCCAGGTGCAGTGTGTGGGTCTGCAGTGCTAAATAACTGTAAATCCATGACACCTTGCATCTGCTTCTCTATCCAGACACAAAGATGCCCCTTTTACTCTCAGAATGTTGTGCATTACGTGCCTGAGTGCGGACCATGAGGTCACAGGGACAGCTTCTGAAGCACTGCCCATGAGCATCCAGCAGCTGACCTGGCCAGGACAGCTGGAAAACGGGGCTGTTCCTGCTCATCCTGTGCCTGGGAGGTGGGACCAGCACCCCAGTGGAGCGGCTGTGGGGCACAGGGGGCAGAGCAGCACTGTCCATTCCCGGGGGGAAGCTGGGGGCTGGGCCAGGGGCAGCCTGCAGTGTCTCAGTGCACATCCTCATTTGCTGCTGTTGCGCTCAGTTTCAGGGTGGCTTGAATTTGCAGAGGTGAGTGGTTTGATTAGACCACCACAGTGACTGCTGAGTGTCAGTAAGCACCCCTGTAGGCCCCACTGTGGGAAGGGGAGATGTGACATTCAGCACTGTGCTGTGCTGACACAAATCTGCCTTCCCAGAAACACAGTGTGCATCCTCACTGCTGGGAGCCAGCATCAGGGCTGCCGCCCTGTGCATCAGCTGCGTCTTCTGCGCAGGACTCGGGCAGAGCCAGCGGGCAAGCCATGAGATTGTGTTGTAGGAGCCTGGGCCTGCAGGGCAGCGCTGAGCTGGGTGCCTGGGCTGCAGGGCAGAGAGCAGTGCAGGCTGCTGGCAGCTGCTGCAACGAGAGCGCAGTCAGTGTTCTGAGCTGAATTGCAGGATAAGGTCAAACTGCACTGAATTGATTTGGTTCCTGATAAAAATGTCTTTTTTACTGAACGTAAGGCTCTCTTTTGCCTTGTCACTGTTCCTGCTTGGATTTGTTTCAAAGAGGAATGAGTAAAGGAGAAGAACTGTAATTTGAAGGATCTGTTTTTCCAGAAGAGGATTCAATTCTCTTCTCCCTTTTAACTTTTTTTTTATTACTGCATTATCTCCTCATCAGTGAAAGCTGAAGCTGCTCTGTCACCCTGCAAGCAGTGCATGAAATGTATCTGCTCAGTGCATGCAGGTGACCCCTCTGTCCTGGCTCTGAGATGGCTGCAGTGGCCTCAGTGCCACCCGGTGACCCTGGTGCTGTACAGTGGCTCAGAGCTGCTCAGTGTGGGGCCAGCACCAGGTGAGCCTTTTCCAGCCCCACTATGTGCTGCTGTCATGGGGCAAAATGCATCCCTGTAAGGAATGTGCATGGTTTACTTTACAACCATTGCTGCTGGTTTCCAGCAGCAGCAGCATTTTATTAGCATTGCTCTGCAGAAATGTGTGGTTTAGAAAGGCGAAGCAGGCAGCTGGTAGCAGAGCCGTGCGGTCGCTTCTGTCCACACCTGGCTGCCCTGGAAGGGGCTGGGGCTGCAGGGTTGGCTGGGTTGGGCTGACGGGGGCTCCCCAGGAGATGTGCCTCTGCCTACCTAAGTCTCTTGTGCTCCTTCTCTTCCTCAGGGGCGATGTTCGAGGGAGAACTGCAAGTACCTTCACCCGCCGCCGCACTTAAAAACGCAGCTGGAGATCAATGGCCGCAATAACCTGATCCAGCAGAAGAACATGGCCATGCTGGCCCAGCAGATGCAGCTTGCCAATGCCATGATGCCCGGAGCCCCGCTGCAGCCTGTGGTATGTGCCTGGGGCCAGGGCAGTGAGTGCTGGGGGGTGGGAGCCTGTAGGAGCCCATAGATGTCAGGAACCAATGGGGAAATCCAGTGCTGGGCTGCATGTCTTTGTGCTACTTAATTCCTCCTTGCTTGAGACTACACTGTTTCACTTGTTAATTTAATTCTCTTTTTTATAATATATTTCTTAATTTTAGGAATGTGAGTGATGTGTGTGTGATTTTAGAAGACAGCTATTTCCTTTGCAATTTCATATGCTTTGAGAAATTGTGGGGAAGATTCCTGCTGGCTGTATTCCACCCATTTGGGGGAGCCCTCCGGGTGCTCTGTGTGGGCTTTGGTTTGGCTGCATGCTGCGGGGCAGAGCTCAGCGTGTGAGTCATGCATGGAGCTCAGCCTGCAGCCATGGGGCTGGCAGCAGGGGGACAGATGCAGAGAATGGCTCTCTTGCACTCTGTGGCCTGTTCTGTTAATACAACTTCTCCCATAGAACTTTATACCTCACCTATTTCAAGAAAAAGTGTATGTAGCTGGGAAGATCAGAAAGCACTGTGGAGGGATCTTCACAGTGAATTGCCTTTGGTTGCAGTTACCACAGTGTGGGAAGATAGGGCGTTCTCCGTGCTCTTTTGAGCATCCTTCAATACAGCTGCACACCGAAGTGAGGGAGTGAGCTGAGGCCGTGCTGCCGTGTGAGCACCAGTGAGGCCGCACTGTGCTGCTGCACGGGTGTTAACTCCAGAGCTGCCTTCCCGTACGTTTTCAACTGCACAGTATGCCACAGTTTTGTTTTTCTTTCCTGACTGGAGTACAGTGATGCCACACTGGTGCCAACACAGTCTTACTATGAAGGGGGCTATGAAGAAGCTGAAAGTCAATGTGCAGCAGATGGTGAAAGCCATTGCTTAAAAGATTCTTCTCTATCATCCTACTAATAGGTTCATTATTGCATAGATGATAACACAGTAATGAAAAGTATGGTTAATTAATAGCAAATTTAATATTATTTTGTTTCTTGTGAAATTTACGTATTTCTTCCTTGTTCACGTGGATGAAAAAGCAAATACATCGAAGAGAGCCCTCTGGTTTATGCAAATATCAGGCTTTCTTTCTCCAGTAACCTTTGCATATATTTTTGTGCAGTGTTTCACACAGACTTGCTCCTTGCTTGCAAACAATTGGGTCATTTCCTCAGGAACTCAAAGCCATGTGGTGCTCTGTGCTGGCTGGCCTACATAGATAGGAAACAGAGAAAAAAGTTGCATTAACTCCGTTGTTTTTCCTTCTAAAAATTTATGTGGAAGAAAAATGGAAACGCCTTGAGCAACTGCTTTATTTGGATCTGGAGACAAAGGGCTGGGCAGAGTCCGACGGGCCGTGCCAGCACCGTGCCCTGCAGTCCGTGGGGCAGCAGGTCCCGATCCGCGCTGCAGCGCTTGATCCTGCAGCTTGCTGCCGCGTGCCGCAGCCCTCGTGCCGGTCCTTTCTCACCAGCACCAGACACCTGCACGTGCTTTGGCTGCGTTCCTCCAAGACCCGCAGACCAGTCCCGTGCCCACGAGCGCCGGGTGGCAGCGCGGCAGGTGCCCATACTTACGCGTGTGTCTCTGTTCTGCTTGCAGCCCATGTTCTCCGTCGCGCCCAGCCTAGCCACCAATGCCTCGGCTGCCTTCAACCCCTACCTGGGGCCTGTGTCCCCAGGGCTGGTGCCGGCGGAGATCCTGCCCACCGCGCCCATGCTGGTGGCGGGCAACCCTGGTGTCCCGGTGCCTGCTGCCGCCGCTGCTGCTGCGCAGAAGCTGATGAGGACGGACAGGCTGGAGGTAGGAGCCCAATGGTAGCTGCTCCCGCAGTGCCAGCCACTGCGTGTGCCAGGGAGAATGTAGTTCTCTGGCAAAAGCAAACCGCAAGCGTCACTTCAGCTGATGGTGTCCTGCCTTGGCTGAGGTCAGGGAGAGCGCGCAGCCCCATGCCGTGCTTGTGGCTCTGCTCCTGGCCCTGCAGCCCAGAGGGAAGCGGAGCACTGAGAGTGTCCTGAGGCCGCATTAATGTGTGCGCAGCAGCTGCTAATGGGCACGGGCGCAGGGCCTGCTGCAGCTGCCGGCTGGGAGCCGCTTCCAGCTCTGCCGTGTTCTTGCTCTGGGCACGTGCTGCTGGCATTGCCCGGCGCCTCTGTGTGCTCCTTTGCTGTGGCCCTGGCAAGCGCTGGTCCTCGCTGGCTCTCGCTCCCCCTTGCCCTGAATCTCTCTGATCTGAAAGTCTTGGCCGTGTCCTCGGTACCATATTGGCGTCGTGCTCGGAGGCAGCGCCGTGCCATGCAGTCGTTGTACTGGGTGGTGCAGGTGGGTGACGTCCCAGCAGGCAGTGTGATGCTGTGTGATGCTGTGTGTGGTGCCCTTGGTGCCAGCACAGATGTGAAGCAGCACCCAGCAGCTCCCAGGGTACCCACCGGCTCCCTGCACCACAGGTGTCTGGGGGCACAGGGTGAGCTGATGTTGTAGAGGTCATCCCTGCGTGTGGTGGGAGCAGTGGCAGGGATCTGTTTTAGAGTGCAGCCAGCTGTAATGGTAGTGCCTTTCTACCTGCCTAGGCATCTGCGGTGATGGGGCATGCGTCTGCTGATGGGGGCCATGAGGGCCTTCTCCTCAGTGGTGTCACCTCAGAAGCAGCATGCTGTGAGCGTGTGGTGCGAGGCACAGAAGGCAGCAAGCTGCCCGGCACTGCTGTTCCCGGGCCACATCCACACAGGTGCCCTCCTGCAGGGCCACAGCGCTTCCCCATGGAGTTGGTGTATCAAAGGAAGGAGCTCCTTGGAGCACATTGAGGTTGCAGGAGGGGCAGCTTTCCCGGGCAGGCATGTCCTCCACTGTAAGAGATTTCTCCTTTGCCTGCTCTTTATTTCACAGAAGAGATTTACCGGAAAGGGATTAAAATAAAATGCTGTCAGATAAACTCCTAAATAAACCACATTGGGCTCAGAAATAAAACTTGGAGATGGGTATTTCCAAGCACCCTGCCTGCAGCCAAGGGTGCAGGGGAAGGGGCTGCAGCAGGTGAGCCACTGCCTGTAGGCCCAGCCCTCAGCTGGCAGCGTATTCTGTCAGAGGTTCTGAGCTGCTGGGTCACACTTTTCCATGCAACAGGGAGCTGTGAGAGTGTTACTCTCACAGTTAGAAAAAGGTCTGCAAAAATACCTGAAATCAAACAAGTCCCCTCTCATTTCCTGACATCCCAGCCTGCCAGCATCTGGCAGCTTCTCTGGTGTGATTGCATGTACCTCAGCTGGCTGTGCATCTCAGCGATGCCTTTGTCCTTGAAGGAGAGCCATCCCACCTCCTGTCCCCCCAGCCCATGCCTCCCTAGCAGGCCTTCCCACGGCCCTGCCTTCACCCTGCAGCTCCCTGAGCCTCCTGCTCTCCTCAAGCTGTGTGTTCTGCTGTGACAAGAAGCCTGCCTCAGTGCAGCCGTTCTGCAGCTCCACGCCTCTCCCACACACGTGCAGTGCCTGCTGTGGGCAGGGGCTGCTCCTCCTCCTTTTTTCCCCTTGGCAAATGCAGTTTCAGTAGTTTAATATGTAGGGAATGTGGCATTGCTGTCCAGTGTAGTGGCTGTTTAATCTGAGCTGTCAAGATTTAGTGTACAAATGATGAATCAACGCATATTTTTTATGAACAGTAAGTCACTGTTATGTATTTTATTGATTAGAAGAATGCAGAGCAGATTGGGAAGATTTTACCTCCCAGCAGCTGGCACACCGCAAGCAGCGCGTGGCTTCTGCTCCCTGCACTGCCACCGTGCTGCCGTTTGTTCTTCCTGACTGCAGAGCTTTATATGGTTGGCTCTCTCTCGGAATGAGCTGTCCCATGAAAAAATAACCATGTGATGTTAGCATCTAATCTTGGAATATGATTTGTTCTGGTTAGAATTTTAAATACTTATTTTCAAGGCTGATGTACTCGGTTGTTAATTCAGCTGGCACACGTGTTCCAGGCTACTGAATCACACTGTCCCACAGCGGAGAGCTCTTTGCACGCGTGCCCAGGGCTCAGGAAGGCAGCAGGGCTCAGTGTTGTCCTGGGCAGCTGTGGGTGCTGGTGGGGCTGGGCTGGTGCCTGCTCCTGCAGTACGGCTCCTTCCAAAGCTTTTGGGGTGCACTGCCCATGCTGATGGTGAGCAGATGTGCAGGTGGTCAGCAGCCACTCACTGAAGGCATTGAGCTCAGGGTGGAGATTTCCTGGGTTCAGAATTTCCTTCAGCTCCCCTCATCTTCCTGCCCAGCCGTAGAGATCCTGAACAGAAGTTGGCTCTTCTGGTAAGCAAGAAGAGAGCCCTCAAAGGAGGGGAGGTGGAGGAGGAAGAAGCCACTCACCGCCCTGTTTGTTCCTTTTGAGTGCTATCTTTTTATATTCAAAGTATTTGAAAATCAGAACAGCCACATGTTTCCTGCATGCTTCACAGATGCCACTTTTTTCTGGATAAAAACAGCTTACAAGTTCTCAGAGACTTGCAGATACTCACAACGTGCTGGATGACAGTGCAGCCCTTCTGATAAGTTCGGTGCAGGGAAGGAGGTGAAAGCACAGGCTGCTGGGGGTGGGCTCGCACCGCGCCGTCCAAGTGAGATGCGGTTCCCTTGGCTGGCAGCTGGAGTCCTGCGGCTCCCTGCCAGCGTCTTAGGTTCTGTTTGTGCTTCTTAGCTTACCAAGTGGAAAATGATGATGCTAATTACGGAGCTACTAATAAACAAACAGATAAACACTCTCCAGATCTGAAAGGCTAGACCACATCTCGTGCTTCCATGCTTCTCTGTGCTCCAGCAAATGAGTGATATATTACTGTGTGCCTATGGCAAGAAGTAAGACCGTTTTCATTGTTTGCTTGTAAGTAAACAAGAATTGGAACCACTTGGCTAGCATCACAGTGGCTCCAAAGCCAATGCAGGTCATCCTGGTTAGAAGGCACAGTGCCTTCATGGCTTGTGTCTGGTGCTGTGAGTTGTGCTCAAAGATGCGCAAGCAGCGCTGTGAGCCGGGCATTGCCCTGTTGGCCACCATGTGACAGCTCTGTGAAAGCTGGCACTGTGTATGCCAAGGCCTTTGCCCAGCTATTCCAGGCTTCTGGTCATTTTCCTTTGGCTTTTAACTGGTTTAAGTTTCCTTACCTCTATGTGTGTTTTCTTTTTCTCTCTTTTTCTGTGTATTTTGTGTGTCATCCTTGGGTTATTTGTTGAGCAGTTCCTGCTTACATGCAGAGTTGTTCTGAGACCTTGGTTCTGTGCATTACCAGCGCAGAAGATGAGCAGAGGCAGCCAGCTCTTGTTTGTTGCATCTTTTATCTTCAGAGCAAAAGGCTTTTCTAGACTTCTAGCAAATAATCAAAAGAAATTGTCCACTCCTGTCTACTTAGGAGGCCTGTGTTTGGGTAACAGACACTGATTTACAGCCCAGAAGGGAACTAGGGCCTGGTTAGGAACCAATCAGCCCAAAAGTCATCCGGCAAGCAAGTGGTTGTTTGCTAGCTGAGGAATGTGCCCAGCCTGTTCCATGTGTGCTACAACAACAGCCTGTGAGCATTGAGCTGCAAGCAGCCGGGCGGTGGGGATGGAAGAGGAAGGGAGGTGCCCTGGCTGGCTTTCATGGGTCAGTGTGTTTACTGCCAAACATACATCCACAGCCTTTGTCACCGTATGGAAAAAAGACTATAAATAGGGATGACTGTGGAGAAAGGGTGCTCCCTGCAAGCAGGTCTGTGCGTGGCAGGGTGCCTGTCCTTGGGGTGTTGTTCCCGAGCTGTGGATGATGGGCAGCTGGGCCTGAAGCAGCACAGCGGCTAGAAAGCAGCCAGCATGCTGGCAGGGATGGAGAGGCAGTAATCAGCTGAGTCTGGTTTGTTGTGTGGATCGGAGCCAAGGGTCTCGAGGAAGTGCTGCTGATCCAGGCTCGTGGCACCCACTTTTAAAAGGAAATCCCACCTACTAAAGCAGTTTTATTTTTTGGGAACTTGCTTGCTTTTGTTTCTTTCTGTTTCCTACAACTTTTGAAACCTGAAATGACAGATGTGTTTTTGTCTGTGGTTTCTGAAGAGCTGGCCATAGAACCCATGCCATTGTCTTAAGGAGAATGTTTCCAAGGTGTCTGAGGTGGGGCCACCACTGTTGGCACCGGGATGCAGCCAGTGGTGGTGCCAGCTGGTACCATGTGGTGGTGGCAGTGACACGGCTGCACTCTGCAGCCTCACTGGTCCCCCGGCACGGTTCTGCTGCTCTGCTCATGGCGTGGCTGTGCCAGGCTGGTGGCTGCTCTGCTGCTCCATGGGCTGAGCCCCATGTGCAGGTGCCGCTCCAGGTTGCTCCCTGATGACAGCCGTGGGGAGCCAGCAGTGCTGTGCACGCTCAGCACAGCACAGGGGCCTGCCCAGCACGGCCCTGCTGACTTGTGGATGGCCGGGTGGCGGCAGAGAGCCGCGCTGCTGGGCGCTGCCCTGAGTGGGGCTCAGTGGGGCCGAAGTAAGGCCTGCTGTGTGTGTGGCTATTGGCACCGCCGCTCCTGGTGTTCCCTGGCACCACAAGCGCTCCTGTTGGTGCTCGGTGCTGTGCTGGCAGGGTGGGATGGCCGCCGGGCTGAGCTCTCCTCCCGGTGTTGCAGGTGTGTCGGGAGTACCAGCGCGGGAACTGCAACCGGGGCGAGAACGACTGCCGGTTCGCTCACCCCGCCGACAGCGCCATGATCGACACCAACGATAACACCGTTACGGTCTGCATGGATTACATCAAAGGGAGATGCTCACGGGAAAAGTGCAAATACTTCCACCCTCCAGCACATCTGCAAGCCAAGATCAAGGCTGCCCAGTACCAGGTTAACCAGGCTGCAGCTGCCCAGGCAGCAGCGACGGCGGCTGCCATGGTGAGTTGGGAAGCCGCATCCGACGGTATGAGTGCGCCGAGAGGGAGTGAGCAGTGTTAGCTACTGTTACTGGGATGTGCTTGGGGTCCTGGCTGGTATGGGGCACAGCGAGCTGCCCCAGCACGTGGTGCCAGACCGGCTCTTGCAGAGTTTCAGACCGTTACAGTATGTCACTAATTCTGCCTGCTGGTGTATGGAGTACATGTACATATACATGTGCATATGTGTGTGTGTGTGCTTATGTGTATCTGGAGTCTGTTGTATGTCAGTGTGCGGGTAGATGCATACCTGTGTGGAGGCACAGACAGACCCATGGTGGTGAGCAGCCACCAGGCTGCGTGCACGGCAGAGTATCTTGAGGCCACAGCCACCCTGCACCCGCGGCGGGCAGCATGGGCAGGCTGCTGGAGCCCACAGCGCAGGGCCCGGCTCTGACAAGCGGCCGATGCGGTGTGGGGTCCCCGGCCACATGCAGACCCTGGTGACACTGAGGCCCTGGCCGCATGCAGGCCCCGGCCCTGGCCATAGAGGCCGTGACAGCACTGAGGCCCTGGCCACCCAGGCCCTGGCCGCGCCATCCATGTGTGTGAGTGCAGGGAGGGTGCAGGGAGCCGGGCTGTGGTGCGGGGCACGTGGGGGCTGGCTCTGAGAGCCCCCGTCCCACCGCCCCCCGCTGCCCCGGGCCCGATGTGCATGCCTAGTCTTGTTACCGTTGTACACGGCATCCGGTGATTTGTTTTTATTTGTTTTTTCTCACCTACCCAAATGCACTGCTGCCCCCATGATGCACCTCTGCTTGCTGTTTATGTTAATGCGCTTGACCCCACTGGCCATTGCCATCATGTGCTCGCTGCCTGCTAATTAAGACTCAGTCGGCTGTCAAATCACTGAAGCGACCCCTCGAGGCAACCTTTGACCTGGTACTATGACCTTTCACCTTTTAGCTTGGCATGTAGCTATATTGTAGAGTCGAGTTGGGGGTTAACGTGCAGAATCCAAAAGCTCCCGGATCCCTCCCTCCCTGCCTGATGGGCGTGGGGGCAGTGGGACCAGGCCCCACGGCAACCTTAGCCTGCGCAGGCCCTGCCGCCCCCCGCCCTGCCCTCCCATCCCCATCCCCATTTCTATGCCATCCCATCCTTCTCATCCCATCCCCTCCCCTCCAGTCCCCGTCCCATCCCCTCCCATCCCCATCCTGTCCTTCCTGTTGCTGTCCCATCCCAGTCCCATCCCTGTCCCTTCTCTGGGAGCCGCGAGGGCTGGGCCCGGTGCAGGGTGCGTTGGCATGGCTTGGCGGCGCTGCGGCGTGGAGGCGGCCGGGGGAGCCGGCATGCGGCAAGCTCTGCATGCCAGGCAGGCGCTGGGGCCGGGAGTGGGGTAATGCCGGCAGCGCCGCGCCGTGCCGATTAACATCGCTTCTACGTGTTGATCCTCATGGAGCTCTCAGCGCTGCTTCCCCCTGCCCGATAGCCTTGCTCCTCGCCCAAGCCCTGAAGCTTTACCGTAGTGTAATGGTTACTCCAGTTCTTACAACGCGCGGCTCCGACACGTCTCCCTGTACTGCTGCCATGGTAGGCCGAAGTAGTGCTCCCTTGTGAAGCTTTGACCTCGCCTTTTATTTGGTAGTTAAAAGTCTGCTGCGCTGCTTGCTTGCTCATGGATAAACATGGTGCTGCCCGTGTTTTTTTGCCTTCTACTGATTTTTCTTTTCTCCTTTCTCTCTTCTCTTTTTGTCTCCCTCCCATCTTCCACATCCCACACCCTCACCCTTTTTTTTTTTTTTACTGGACTTTATTTTTATGCCCATCCACCATTCAGGGAATTCCTCAAGCTGTACTTCCCCCCTTACCAAAGAGGCCTGCGCTTGAAAAAACCAATGGTGCCACCGCAGTGTTCAATACTGGTATTTTCCAATACCAGCAAGCTCTTGCCAACATGCAGCTGCAGCAGCACACAGCCTTTCTCCCACCAGGTAAGTGCCAGCGCGTGCCTGGCGGGGTGGGAGGGCGGGAGCTGTGGGGCAGCACCAGCCGCCGTGCGGTGCCGCAGTGCGGTGCGGCCGTGCTGAGCGGAGGATGCTGGCAAGGAGGCTGCTTCCCTCCGGTGCTTTTCAGAGGCTGGGTGGGTGTTTTCCTCTCTAACATAAAAATCAGCACTGTGCTCTGTCCTCCCAAATCAGAACTGGAAATCTTTTCTCTTGTTCCTCTTTCCCTCAATTAATTTTTCCTTATGACACATCTCTTCAGCTCCTGTGTTTGTTTCTGTTTGCTGTGAGACCCCTTAGCCTTGCTGTGCTTAGAGGCAGGTGTGAGTCAAAACTGGAGGGCTTTGTTTCAGTTTCAGTGCAGCGGTCGTAAGGCCCAGCCAGGCAGTCTTGCAGGTAGCTGACCGTGAGCACACGCAAGCAGGATCCACGCTTCTGCTGCCAGAGCGTCGGGGCTGAGTTCAGCTAAGCAGAAGTGAGGTGTGCTTGGTTTTAATCCAGCACAACCACAGTTACACTCATCCTAGTGCAGCTGCTGAAGCATTGATGTCTGTGCTACACACATAAGCAGAAATCCCTTTGAAGTAAACAAGACGCAAAGCTTGAATATGGCTGTGGTTCTGCCAGCAGCACTTCACGCAGAAGCGTATTTTAGCCCACTCTGTGAGCTTCTGCCTGTATTAATGCAGGCGAGTCAGGTTTTTCCACATGAGCCCATGGTAGAGCAGCACCGTCAGTCTAGGAGGTAAGTGATGGAAAGCTGGGGACATCTGACAGGTACATACTCAAAACTGGAAGGAGGCTGAGGACAGCCCTTTGTAACTTAGGCTAGCTAGGGGAAGGGAGAAAGAAGAATGCAGCTATTGAGTCTTTACCCAAGCATGTTCAGCATGTGCATTCCTGGGAATTTGGTGCAATGCCTTTTACCATTCTTTCTTACTGGTAGAATTTTGGCATACAGTGATTCAAATGGCACAAAAATTATTTGTTTGATGTAGTGAATGGTAATAACTTACTTGGATTCCAAAATTTAATTGCATCCTCTAGTGTGTATTAGCAGAAGCTTCGTGGGGTCAATGGAAAGGCTTTGACTGAGCAGACATTAGGCCAGGACTCAGACCACATTGTAAAATACAGACCAAATGCATAAGCAATCACTGCCCATCCTGCTGATGTTAACAATTTCACAAGCTTTGTAACGAGTGGCTAATGTAGTTATCTGCAGAGGTTTCCCACTTCCATTAAGTCAAGGGGGGTTGGCTGGTTTCTGGAAGTACTCAAACTGCTCTAAATTATGCCCTTTAAACTTAGAAACACAGGTTATAGTTTTTGTACACCAGACCTTATCAACACAGCCTACCTTCTTACTTAGCCAACCTGCTGTGGAACCTGTAGGAGTTTGGTGCTTCACTTGAACTGTCTTGGCCGCTCAAGTGCAGTGGATGCCCAGCAACAGGGGTAGGGTCAGGGCAGTGAGGGGCCGACAGAGCCGTGCTGCCCCGAGGGAGCCGATGTCACAGGGCCTGCTCTCTGGGCTGCTGGGGCTCCCCATCCTGGCCAGTGGCTGGAGGTGTTCAGCACGGAAAGCAGCGCTGATGGCGCTGGCTTGCTGAGCTGAGCTGAGCTGAGCTGGCTGTACGGCTGATCCTGGCCTGCGCACGCCCACAGCACACAGGAGGGCTCTGAGAGTAGATATCCCAGCAGGAAGGCACCTTCGTGTGGGCTGCCAGGGGCTCAGCCACTGCACTGCTGCTGCCTGTGGGAGCTGCTGGGCGCTGCCCTGTGGGGCTCCCAGGGGCTGTGGAAGCACAGAGTTCCGTGTGTGACAAGGGAAAGCACCGGGTGTCTGCAGTCCTTGCCCAGACAGGAGTGCTGGTGCTGTGAGGTGACACATCCCATTGGGATTTTCTAAACTGGACTGAATATAATGGGCTGAAAGAAACAACGTGAAGGGGAGAAGAGAAGTAACTGCTTAAACCACAGGTGAACGTAGAATATTCAAGTTAGCTCAACTCCTCTGCTGAAATGGTCGGGAAGTGAGGCGGCCATCAGTTACTGGCACATCCTTGCGTTAACGCTCTGCCTTGTGCTGAGCAGCTCGGGAATGTCTGCGACTGGGCATCTATTATTCATGTGTTCTCATTAGTCAGAGCTTCTGAAGTCAAGATGAATATTAAGGTCACAGCAAAAATGGTTTTTATTGCTGGTAAGAGGGCCATACAGCATTGTGTCTTCATATTTGCACATCATTGCACCCTAGTTAGGATTTTCGTCTCTGCCTTAAGTTCATCTGCTGCGATTCATCCAGAGCTTTGTGCACTGGTTATAACGCTAATGATGATAACTCAGACTGCAGTTTTGAGCTGAAATCTTCACAGGGACGTTGTAGAGAGTCATTACAAAAGTCTAACCTGTTTTTAGCATGTAGGCCTAATTATCCGTGGAATGATCTAATGTTCCAGATATAATGAAGACTGCACTACCTTATAAATAGGGCTGTTCTTTGGAGAGGCGGGACTCGAAGGTTCTTCTATAAATCCCCATTAACACCTGAGTGTCAGGAACATGACTGAGAAAACAGTTCTACTCATGTTTGTACTTCATGGCCAAATGTTGTTCCATTCCTTAATCTCATAAGCGGTCCCACTGACATCAGCAATGATTCACACAGGGAGAAATCGGGAAAGATACCCTTCTTTTAACCTTTCCGTGTATTTTTCATCTCCTCCATTACACAGAAATAGATCAGTAACAAGGAAACAGAATCATTCCCTTTTCTTTGTAGCCCTACAGACACAGTGTTGACAGGGAATCGCCTTGTCCTTGGCAGCAGTGCTGATGACTGACTCTTTTCCTGCTTACTTCAATGCTTCTGAAGCCGTGTGTGCCCCAACACAGCACTGGGTCCCCTGCAGAGCAGTGCTCTGTGCCACAGCTCTGCAGAACACCAAAGCAGCACTGCACCACCAACAGCTCCATCTCCATTGCAATTCCTGGACTTCAGGACTTACTGTCTGCTGCATCAAGCTTAATTAGATATTTATTAATGGATTAATGGATATTCTGAAACATCAGTATTCACATCAAAACAGAATCAAAAATAGAGAAGCCTGAGTTGAGTGGTGGAAGGTGTTTTGCTGTGTAACATAAGCAGTTAGCAGCTTACTGTCATTTTAAAGCTGATACCTTCATGTTCATGAAGTTCCTTGTGGCTCTGTAGCTGAAGGGAAGGATCCAGCAGGTGGTGTCACCTGGCGTTTCTGCACAGCCCAAGGAAAGCTGCAGGGCTGCAGAGTGCCCACACAGCACGGACCTGGGCTGCTGCGGGCAGGTGCAGTTGAGTCTTTGCTGTGTCTGAGGAATTCCAGTTAGAGAGCAGTGCACACTTGTGTCAGCAGGCAGAGAGATGCGGGACAGCAGTGAGGTTCAGCTGCAGGATCCCCACGTAGCAGTGCTGGTGCTCCGGTCGCAGAGGCGAGCACAGCCCCACAGCCAGCTCAGCCCCATTTCCCAGCTTAGCCTCAGCCCCCAGTTCAGCCCCACATCCGGCTCAGCCCGCTTGTCCCTTTCTGAAGGCCAGTTCTGATGGATCACTGTGCTGTGTGTGGTTTGATTGTGCTGACGGTTACGTGCCACTGTTCCCATAATAACAATTTTTCTTCTTTGTTCAAATGGAATTTTCTAATGACACGTGTGATGGGTTGTTTTAATTCTTTTCCCTTTCCAAATCCACCTTCCTGTTGCAATGCATGATGGGCAGGCTCAATATTGTGCATGACACCCGCTACAAGTGTTGGTAGGTGCCAGCTTTGTTTCTTGATTATCTTAAACCTGTGGTGCAGCTCACGGACCCTCAAAATCCACTGCTAGATCGTAACTTGTAGCTCCTGTGCCAATCCATCCCCTCAGCCTCCCGCACTAACACCTGTCAATTAAATGCAGTCGTTTTATTTAATTGACACAGACACGTAGATGTTGTCAGTCCCGTATAGCACTCGTTTGAATTGCACAATGTTCCTTGGTGGATTTTGATTGGACTATGAGTTCCAGTGTTCAGAGACTATCTCGTTTTAAATAAAGACTGTGTCTTGCTATAGCGACGTGCGAGTATACTGTCCTTCGACAAGAGTAATTTCTGTTTTGAGTAAATATTTGGGTTGAAATTTTTAAAGACAAAAACATGTAAGTGTAAGGGCATTTTAAAATTCTTCTGTTGATTTTTGTACTGAAATGATGAAGCTTGTTTGTGTCGATTTCTCAATTTGATGGTAACAAGCATTTCCCCTTTTTTTCTCTTTCGTTTCCCTCCCCTCTCTCTCCGGCATGTTGTCCTGCTTTGCACTGTGGTTGCATGTCACGCGCTGCCAATGACGTCTCGGGCTTTTTGCTGTGATAAATACCATGCTCAATGATCCTACCACATGTCGCTCTGGTTCCCATACTGCTACACTCTTCTGTATGTTTGCTTATATGATTTTCCTTCCGAAAGTTCCCATGGTGCACGGTGCTACGCCAGCCACTGTGTCTGCAGCAACAACATCTGCCACAAGTGTTCCCTTCGCTGCAACAGCCACAGCCAACCAGGTTTGCTAATTTACAGCTTTGTTCCTTACAGACATCTTGAAATCAGTGCTTTAATGAGCATGGGGGTTTTGATTATGCCTCTTGTTGGCCTACACATTCTCTGTAAGATCTGCGGCACAGCTTAATAAGCCTTTATCCATGCTCCAAAGGTGCTGCAGTTCCATTTCTGATGCTAAAAATAATCGATAATGGAGTTTCTGACTCAGTCTCGACATTTATGGGCCGTGCTGCTTATTTCTGCTCTCAGAGATGCAAAGAGAAAGGGATAATACAAGGAACCCATTACTTATTTCTATTTCTGTGAAGCCTACAGTTCCTCTTTGTGCAGAACTCCACTCAGATCAGCACAACTTTTGTGCGTGGGGATGGCAGGATCAGGACTGTAACTCTGAGCTTAGCAGCCTGACCGTGTTCTGATTCTCCTCAGCTCTTCCAAAAGCAAAGCGAAGACATTTGGGGCTGGGCCATGCAGAAGCAGGATTTAAGCCTTTTTTTCTACTTACGATTCTGCTAGGCAAAGGCCGATTACTTTCTGCACTAGACAAACTTTTGCTAATAAAATGCCCAGTAAGATCTGACTTTCTTTCCAGCCAGTTACCCCACTTGTTCCCATGTTTGGATATATTTTGGAAAAAAAGAATAGTGTTTTAATGAATGAGCAATCGGAAACCCTGCCAGGAGCCCCAGAGAGAGCCTGCGGTGGGGACAAGCACCAGGGCTGGGGAGCAGAGTGGCCCCAAGGGCTGCACCTGCATGGCTGGGCTGTGGGCAGGCAGTCCCACACAATATGTGGGTGAAGGTGCACCAGCAGAAGCTTTTAAATGACAGTCTTGTTTCTCTTAGAAAAACAAAAGATTTTGTGAGTTGTACTAGCAAATGAGAATTGCCATATGTCCTTAGGCCGTCGGTTCTGCTCTGAGTGAGGGATCACTACGTGCCTTTTAGAAGAGGAGAGGAAACATTGCCCGTACCGTCTTGCAAGTGTGCTACTGTATGGGTGTTGATCCCGGTGGGGGAGGTCAGTTTGTGAGGGAGGCTCCCCATCTCCTGCAGTGCCCTGCCTGTGCCGTGGTGCTGGGGCCACTTAGCAAGGGCTCAGAGATGCCTTTCCAGAGGTGATTCTACTGCAGGATGCACAGGGCTGGCAGCCAGGCCTTAGTGTTGTGCATCCCCAACAGAGCTCCTGTGACTCTGCCTTGCAAGGGGAGATGTTTGCCCAGTGCCCATGTCCCGGGTGCAAACCAGTATGAGAACTGCTGGGTGTTTGGCAGGGCCAGCCTAGAGCTACAGCTGCCTCTGTTACGTGTCACCAAAGCATCTCAGTGCCACAATGGACTGCACTGCACGGTTCATTTCAGGATTTGTCCTTAGGTTCTCCATTAGAACAAAGGGAACAAGTCAAGAAGCCGCAGAGAGTCATCATCAGTTCTAAAGTTTTCTTTGTCCAAATTGCCATGCGTTTTCCCAGACAGATCACAGGGAAGCTCTCCGTTGTAGAAATGGATCATTTCACGCATCTCCTCCCTGGAGCCTCATAACACACTTAGTAAAGTACCGCAGCCAAACCTCAATATATACATATATTATGGATATATGTATATACCATGTGAGCAATGCTAAAGTTATTTACTGCCACACGATGCAATGTGCATGCATGCCAAAGTCTTCAGATCTGGCCCTTCATCTTCACTGACTGGTTGGAGGTCCCTGCCATGTCCCGCCAGCACCGCCCCGATGCTCTCCGCAGCTGGGTGCGCCAGCCCGCCTGCAGCAGTAGGAGAATGGTACGAGACAATTCCTTACCCTCGAGGCATTTCCGTGCAAGTTAGCAGTGCGGTGGAGCTGTGTGACACTGCTAGGGGAGGAGAGGGAAGAGGGGTGGAGAAAACAGCACCGAGACCTAGCGCCGGTTTGGTTAGGAGAAGTCCTCTTCATTGCCTTTCGTGCTTGGGTTAATAGGCCAATGTTAGTGCCATTAGGAGAGAGTCTCTTCAAGTGCAGCAGCTGTGTGTGGCTGTACGGAGCTGTTCTGTGTGCTGTGCCACGTCCTCCTGCACGCGAACAAATCTATTTGCTCCATCCAGCAGGACGTCCTTTTCCTCTGGTAACCACAGTTCCTGGTCCTGTGTGCATCAGTGTCTCCTCACAGGCCGGAGCTGTGCTGGGGCGCTGCGGTGCGTGGCTGCGCCCAGCGCGGGGGGCAGGGCGTGCGTTCCACAGCCGTACTGCTGGTAGCCCGCTGGCATCTTCACTTCGTTTTGAAGAAGAGAGGAAAATGAGTTGATGGGACACTTAAGAAGCCGTGCAGTGAATTCTGTCTGTGCACATGGAGATTTTGGGAAGCGTTCTGCTGCTTGGGGCAGTCCCAGCTCGGGAGCCAGGCCCGCGGTGCCCAGCGGTGCCAGGCAGCCCCAGCTGTGCCCCATGCTGCGCTCTTCTCCAGCCCGGGGTGCTGCAGGGCTGGGCCCAGGGACACGGAAAGCAGGAGCACTTCACAAAATCGGGCTGAAGCAAAGCCAGGGTGGGATTTGTCGTTTTAAATGACTTGAAATGATACACTGAAAGCACCAAATTTTGTGTAGGCCAACAAAAAGGGCTATTTTCAATTACCGCACTGCATGACTTTTGTAGATTTTAACTTCTGTTATTTCCTCAATGACCAATAATACTTATTTGTATTTGTCAGTAGTACTTAGCACAATATTTTCTCATTTTAAGTTGCTATTGTAGCACTTCAGTTGACTTTAACTTATAGTTACAATGTAAAATCCACCAACTCACAGCTGATGCTTACTTTTCCAGACTGTTGTGTTCTGTAGCAAAATACTGCGTCTCTGGGTTGGCTTGTGGCACGTTACTCATTGTTTACATTTTTTTACCTATAGATACCCATAATATCTGCCGAACATCTGACTAGCCACAAGTATGTTACACAGATGTAGACATTTTGTCATCAAACAGTAAGTTTCCAATGTGTTTCTGCTTGCAGTTTTCTTACGCATGCTTAATTTGTCATTTGCAGGGGGATAATGTTTTTATTTCCTTTCAAAGAAAACTACTGAGATATGAGGGAGGAGGCTGAGCTCCCACTGCTGCCATTCTGTGAAGGAAGAGCCTATAGTTGGCAGTGCCCTGCCAGCCTGTGTGCTGGCCTGGTGTCAGGACAGGCATGCATGGGGAGCACTCTGCATGCGGATGTACTTTTGCATAGCAAAATAGAGTCTCTCTGATTGGGGTTTTGCTTCCTATATATAAAGGATGATGATGCCAGCTCTAGGTGAAGGAATCATGCCAAGCTCTCGGTAGAAAGAAGCAGTTTTAACTCTCCACATTTGGAAAGGCAGGGTTAGTCACCATGTGCAGGGTTAGTCACCGAGCTGCAGTCCTATTGCTGTCTGCAGGGCCTGTTGCAGCAGTGTGCTGCACAGCGCCGCTCTGGCCAGGCAGTGCAGCAGGGGTGTCGCTGCGGGTGCTGCTCATGTGTTGCTGGAGCTGTGCCCACAGACAGTGTGTGGCAGCACATTTTTCCTCCTGCACAGCCTGAGGTCAGTGCCTGAGCCGGAGAGGTTCTCCCCTCCTGTGTCTTCCTCTGAGCCAGACGTAGTTTTCAAACTGTTGCTAATTTGCATGCTGAATTCAGACTATCAGCAGCACATCACCTCTGGGTACCATGCTGTTTGTGTTATCCTTCTCCCTCCCGTGTTCTGTTTCTGCAGTGTTTGCCACTGCAGGGCCTGGTCCCAGCAGGGCACTGTTTTGGGTGATGGCTGGCCAGTGCCATGCTGTGCTTATGGCCATGAGTGCAGCAGGGGTGCCTTACAGTGCCGTGTTTATGGCCATGAGTGCAGCAGGCAGGGCGCCCGGCAGACAGCCCCGCTGTGCTGTGTGCTCTCTGGCTGCTCCCTCGTCTGGCCGCAGGGATAACAGCACTCTTCTTTCCTTTCCAGATCATCACTGAGGAGAAAAGGACAGTGTGTTTGGGTTGAGGAAGGACAAGTTCATTAGCCATAATGTATATACCGTCAAGCCACACTCAGAACCCCCTCAGCAGTAAGACATCCACACATTGCATGTTATGGAGACGAACGAGAACTTGGAAATCCACTGCACACTGTTGCCTATATACTTTGTACATTTAATTGATATTTGTGCTGAGGTGATCTTCTTGTCTAAGAACTACAACATTGTCTATCTTTTCTAGCACAGCAGTGTGCGTACGCGCTCGCATTCGCGTATGCGGCCTGTTTGCCACATAATCATGTGCGTCACCTTGAAAAGACAGACTATGATGTAACCATAAATCTATTATGTATTGGTACGTCTGTAGACCAAGATATAATTTTTTAAAGTAAGTTTATTTCTTTCAAGGTTTACAAATAACAAAGGTGCACCTTGTATTTAAAATTGCCATTATAGATGAGAGCGTGCATGCACAGTAATTTTTGTTTTAAGAGTAATATTTTTAATGTAATAGATTGTAAGAAGCGGTAAGAGAGGTATCTGACAGAGATGAATGTGCCAAGCAAAACCACAACCGTGTCTATTTTAAAGCGCGTCGATGGCTTTAAGTACCACGTTGTTAAGGATTCTCATGAAGTGCCATAGACTGTACATCAGACCAGAGTGTTATTTTGCAGTGTTATTTTCAGAACCACGTTTTCGCTTTCCTTGCTCGTACCGATCAGGCAAAGGGCACCGTTCTGTTTCCAAACCAAAGCCGTCTCAGAAATGGCGCTCGCTGTGCTGCCGGAAAGGGAAAAGCCATTTCTGAGACGCGGTGACAAGTGTGTGAGGAACTTCTCCTGCTTCTCTGTATAGCCTCTGTCAGAAGTCAAAGGACTCTAAACGCTCTGCAGACGGGCTGCGCCTTCCCTTCGCACAGTCACGCCTTAACTGGTGACTCTAAACTAAGGCGGCGGAAGCACTGGGTCAGATGCACGACAAACCAAAACGTGGCGAAACGGAGATGTTGATTAGCGTAGGAATCGGGTGGGGTAAATGCTCGGGTGAGTTTTATATGTGATTTTTCTGTTCAGATTAACTGCTTATAGCCTTAGAAAGCCTTTACAAAATAATAATAAAGAACAGATAGATGTGCATTCAAGTTTTAAGAACGGATTCATCCAAAGGAATTCCTCTTTGTGGTTTGGATGTTGCAGCTCGTAAAGGGTATTTTTGCTCTGTTCAGCAAAGTGCTGACGTGGGGGCCAGGGCACTGGCAGCACAGCGGGTGGAAGAAGCGCGGGTTCGGTTCTAGAACCCTCCATACTTCCGAGTTTACGGCGAGTTTTTATGCTTGAGAGAGATGCTTTATAGTCTAAGAATGACGTGTTGATTTTACTGATTGTACTGTACATCTATTAAAGCCTTAGATTATTACATTACGGGTTACAACCCATACCAATGTAATTTCAATCGTGTTAAGAAAGTATAGGTGACTTCACATGTTATCGTAGTTACTCGACATTATAGAATATTGCTTATTTTCTTCTCGTCGGAAGTGTAGTTTTCATTTCTTACATTTATGAGGTCGTTTCGTTTCCTATTACCAGCTGAGTGCCGTTTCAGCTCCTGGGGTCGTGTTTTGTCAGAGCTGAGCGATGAGTTTTCTGAGATAGAGAGCAGTTTTCTTCATCACGTAACTCAGTTTTGGATCTCTGTAGCGTCATCCGAATATTCGTATTCTTGTTGACAAAATGACTTCTATTTTGCCAATTTAATATGACAATGTAAGAATGTCAGTCATCGTTAGTTCTTGTCTAGTTCTCATTAAAAGAACAAAGATCTTTTATATGGATATCTTATAATTATATAATCATTGCTAAGTAAGGAGTTAA
Organism: Lagopus muta; assembly: GCF_023343835.1. Classification (NCBI taxonomy): domain Eukaryota; kingdom Metazoa; phylum Chordata; class Aves; order Galliformes; family Phasianidae; genus Lagopus; species Lagopus muta. The sequence goes on from NC_064441.1 coordinate 612,502, forward strand.
GTTGTTGCTATGGCAACGATCCTGGCAGACAATTGAGTAATATTTTGATGATTTATTTTGTTTGTAATTAGTTATTATGAGAAAATCTAGTTCCTAGATATTAGAATAAAATTTATTTTCTACTGTATCCATTTCAAATGTTAAAATATTGTTTAACTATTTTTTGAGATCCCTGGATATCAGGCCTTGTTATAAATAAGCTGCATAATCGATAGATCAAGGGACTTTTTGTTGATAATCCAAATACTCAAAGTTTACGTAATGAGAATTATAGCGTGTGTGTGCAAACTCGTGAGGGTTGATTATGCTGCAGTTGAGCATGTGGGAACGGACCGGGAGAAGGTTGACTTTTTGCACTTCTGTATATAGTCAAAAAAGAGAGAAACCTGTATAATAGTAAGATCTTATTTTGAATAAAAATGTCTATAATTACAAGGAGTTTTGTTAAGGCTAATAAAATGACAGGCTGAACAAAATTGCTTGCAAAAGTGGCACAGAGTTAGCACTCCATACCCCTTCGAAAAAGTTGCTTTGCTTTATGTGGACAGCTTGTAGTTTGCCAGGATTTTTTCAGCTGGAAAGATATGCCATCCTTCCGAGATCTCATGACTGACAAAAGCTCCACTGGTTCAAATCTGCCTGAAAACCATTACGAAAAAAGGAAAAAAAAGAAAAAAAAAAAAAGGAAAAAGAACAAAAAAAAGCCGGTACTTCAAAGCATCAAGGTGAACCCATGGATCCAGTATTGCGTACATTACTCAGAAACTACTGCATGTTTAAAGTATCAAAGCTATATTAAAGGTATATACTACTCCGACCAGTTTCTGACCATTTCAGTGGTTTATTGTTCACAAAAAAGATTCTTCAAAACCGATACTGACTTTCACAAAAGAGTTGAATCATGAACAGGCAAACCGAACAGCACACCGTAGCTGTAGTTGTTACGTGATTATTTTTTATTGCTGTAGTGGTCCTGTTCTTTTAGCAGGTGAAAAAAAAGAAAAAAAAACAGACGAAATTTTACAGTTTTAATGGGAAGCACTCAATAAACCTCGTGGTTGTCAATGCCAAAGCTGGAAAGAAAAGGCGGTGGGGCCGTTCCTTACCTCCCTCCGGTGCTCAGACGCAACGAGGGGTAAGCTGCACTTATTTGCAACCCCGCAACTTTCATCTGCTGAAAGGACAGATGTGCTTGGTTTTACTATTATGTAATCACAAACTTACTTTTGCTTGTAGTTGCTCCGAATTATGTACTCTGTCCTGGGCTGCAATTTGTTTTTATGCTTATTTTATTCTTACTGCTATAGTTGACCTTGCTGTATGGAAAAATAAAGTGAAATTGCCCTAATAAAAGTTCTCTTTCTTAATTACGTTTTTTGATAGCAGGTTAAAAATCGCACCGTTCTCTTTCACACAGCTGTGTCCGTGTGTTCGTGCGTCTGAAGGAACATCCTTTACCTGCGGGGGAAGAAGCCTGAGGTGCCCCTGGGCTTTGGTTTCCTTCACCAGCACACAGCAGCCGTGGGCTCTGCAGGGCTGAGCTCCTGCAGTGGCAGTGGGGCGGAGATGGCAGCTTTGGACACATAGCTGAGCCCCACGCACCGCAGGCTGCACTGCTGCAGGCGCTGGGCTGGGACACAACTGGGGTTCCCAACCTGGAGTCCCACGGGAGCTGCAGGCCCCAAAGCCCCCTGTGAGCACTGCTGCCCACAGCCCCGTCCACCCGCTGCTCGATTTCGTCTTCTAAAAGCACGTCTCTGGTCCAGGAATGGCTCAGCAGTGGGCCGTACCTCTTCCCACCTGCCCCTCCAGTACTGCTGTCTTTCAGGGCTTCGAGCAAAATGAGCTGTGTGCCTCACTGCGTTAATAGTGTGCGGTGCCAGGGGAGAGCACTGCAGCGAGCCGACCTGTTCCGGGGGGAGTGCCTTGCTCAGGTCAGCACCGGGCTTTGTGCCCTGCAGCAGCGTGCCCAGCGTGCACCAGGAACCATTGGCTTCCGTCTGTGCAGAGGAAAATCTCCTGGTCGCTCACCTGATGAGTCCCTCCTGGAATCTCACGGTCCCACCAGAGCTGCCCAAGGGGTCCTGCTTTGTGCAGTGCGGCGCTGCAGAGCGCAGACGCCTCCGCAGGGCTCTGCCTGTCCCTGCTCCATCGGGGACAGCTCACAGAGGCACGCTGCTGCAGCCTGGTATTATGGGTGCTGTGTCCTGTGCAGTGGGGTTCCAATGCTGCAGCGCCCCAGCACAGCACCTCTGTGGAGAAGGAGTGCAGAGCTGTGCCAGCCCCGGCCCTGCAGGCTGCCTCCCGCTCCCAATACGCACTGCTGCTGAGTGCTGCTGTGGCAGCGTGAGCTGTGCTGCTGCATTCACAAGGGCCTGGCTCAGAACGGAGCTCTCAGACGCTGAGCTCTCAGTGCTGGATAAAAACCCGCATCAGCCACTGAGAGCCGCTGCGTCCCCGAGATGTGAGCAGCCCCGCGCTGAGCAGGCACTGCTGCTGTGCTCACTGCGGGGAGCTGCGGGCCTGGCCTCAGGAGGCTGTGCTGCAAGGGGAGTGCTGTGTGCCTGCAGATGGGGCTCCTTTGCAGCTCCCCGTGTGGCTCAATTGCTGCATTCCTGCTGCCCTCACTCCTCCCGGTTGCAGCACATCCTACAGCAGAGCTGCTGGGAGCCGCGCAGTGCCTGCACTCACGGTGCTGCCCCCACAGTGGGCGCGTGCACTGCCCTGCTCTGGGGTGCTCCTCCTCGGGGTGCTCTCTGGGTGCAGCCCCAGAGCTGAGAGCTGGGCTGGGCACCGAGCGCTGCCAACCCCAGGAGCATTGGCACGTTATATACTGAGCAGCTCTGGCTCATAATGAAACATGGGGAGTTTTTGTTTTTGGAGTGCAGTTGGTCCATAAGTGCCAAACTCAAAGTGCCACCTTTGTATCCCATCCCACGGGTGCCGGGTGGGAGATGCTGCTGTCCCAGAGCCCCCACCACCCCATGCAGACCCCTGCTGGGCGCACTGAGCACGGGGTGCTTGGAGGGGAGCGGCCCCGATCCTGTCTGCTTCTCAAGAAAATCCTGGAACTTGGCTTTAACACTGACTTACCCTGCTTGGAAGGAGGCCACAGTGCGGTGCTGCGCTGCTTCAGCAGGGAGGCCGTGCATTAGGGACAGTGCCAACACCACCAAAGAGACACTTCTTGTCTGCACCATTGCCTGCATGCTGCGGTGCGTGGCTCCTGGGGCTCTGGGCACAGCTATGTGGGAGGGGGTTTTAATTGCACTCCCAGCTCTGGTGCAGGTTCAGAGATGGGCTCAGGCTTTCCAGGTCCCAGCTCTGCCATTTCTCTGTAGGTGGCACCAGGCTGCCCCTCTTGGCTGCCGCTCGTGGTCTCTTGGCCAACCCTTTGATTTTTTGGTGTTCACTTCTTTTCTCAGCCCCCACTTCTGTTCCAGTTTCCCACTCCTTTTCAGCCTCTCCGTCTTTTTTTTGACCCCTGTTTTTTTTTCAGCCTTCCACTTTCTGGCTTTAGGATTTTGGGCCCCTGCCCCCTGCCCTGGCTCCCTGCTCCCCAGCCCCGGCCTCCCACGCCTCAGTGGCCTCATTTCCAGGGAAGAAGTCCGATGCACTCTGAGCTGTAAATAAAACCCTTTCACAATTGCGCTGAAGTTATTTTCTAGGCTTCCATCCCTCCCCCTCTGCCCCCCCTCGGGTCAGCGCTGCTCTCCCGGCGGCTGACCTTCGCACCCAGCACTCAGGACCCGGTTGTTGTCCTTTGGAGGGGCCGCGGCAGATGGAGGCGGGCGGTTGGCAAACAGGACGTTGGCCTCCAGCGCTCGGTGATAAACGCAGCGGCAGCGTTGGCGTCTTAGGGCGGGTGCTCGGCACGGGGCAGCGCCGCTTCGTCCCGCTCCCATTGCCCGCACCCAGAGCTCTGCTGCCCCACAGCCTGCCCGCAGCCCGGCGCTGCGCGGGGCCACGTGTGTAGGGCGGGCTTTGGGCCCGGCTGCCGGCCATGGGCAGCGGTGCCCCTCGAGCAGCGCGTGTGGCTTCGAGCTCCGTGAGTCACCGGTGGGCGCGTTGGGCAATCCTGTGTTTCCCAATCTGTTTTCCTTTGCAGGAATCAGCCCCCGCTCTGCTTTCAGCACGGCCAAACCCAGCCCCGCTGCCGCTCTCTGCCCGCGCGCTTCCCCTGCCTGCAGACACGGGCACGGCGGCGCCCCGGGCGCAGAGGTGAAGCCTCTCGGCAGCCCCCGCCGGCCCGGGGCGCGGAGCGGCTCTCTCCTCTCTGTCCCAGCGCTGCAGCCTGCGGTCCCTCCAAGTGAACGGCCGCCGTGCTGCGGTTTCTCTGTCAGTCCTCCCCCGGCAGCACGGACATCCACGGCTGTGTGAGCTGCGCTGAGGTCTCCTGCTTTCCGAGGGGCACCGACTCACCGCGCTGACGGGCAGGACTCGATGAAAAATTTGGCAGCTGGTTCAGGCGTGCTGTGACAGCCTCTCACCAATCAGAGTATTTACTAATTTCAGTCCGCGATGCTTTGCCCTTCCGAGGCGAGCGCTCGCTCTGCAGAGAAATCTGTGCAATGAGGCACATGATTTTCCAGCAGCACCACTCGCAGTTCGGTTTGAGATGGGAACAGGAAGAAATGTGTCAACACTTTCGTGTCTCTGCGTGTCGGAGCGGCGTGCCTGGCCCGGCTGCGTGCTGCGGGCACACGTGTCACGGGCAGCACCAGGGCTGTGCGGGGCTGTGCTCCGCCTGCAGGGCGGTGAGCCCGAGCCCCACGGCACCGCAGGGCCCCTCAGCACCGCTGTGTGCAGGCGCTGCCGTGTCCCAGCAAGGCAGGCCGTGCTCTGAGCCTCTGTGTGAACATGACAGCATGCCCCACGCACTGTGGGGCTGGGATTAAAAACAGACTGTGTGCAAACCGTGTGGGGCTTTGTGTTAATTACGTGCTGCCTCGTAAGGTGCGTGATGGGATACGGAGGCTGCAGGAGTGGGGCTGATGGCAAAATCAGCTGCTGACCAGGAGGACCACGTTGGGGGGGCCCTCACTGGGGGGCCAGGTCCCCACTGCAGCCCCACTGCCAAAGCACAGAAGCCACAGCCCTGCTCTGTTTCTCAGCCCCATCCCCGCAGCACTGCCGCTGCCAACATGGATCTCTTGTTAAGTCAGGACAGTTCTGGAGACAGTTCTGAGGCACACGATGCACTGCTCAGCTCTGGGTGCTGGGGCTGCCAGGTCCTGCTGGCTTCACCCACAGCTTCGGGTTGCATCCATGTGGGACATCCATACTTCCTGCCCCATGCACATGAGCGTTTTACAGAGAAATGCTGTCAGCATCCTGAGGAGCTGCCACATTCCGGCATCTCAGTTTTAACACCACTCAGTGTGAAAACATGAACATTTTGACTCCAACTACGGAATGACAAATTGAGCACCAGACATCTGCCACTCATTTCAGAATGTCGCCGTTCCCCACAGCACAGCAGTGCTGGCACAGGGCTGTGTGGGGCCCCAGGCGGTGCTGCTCCTTTGCCCCATCCCTGCCCACAGCAGACGATCCCAGCAGGAAAGCACCATTCACACTGCAGGGTCAGGAGCTCAACTCACCCAGCAGCCACAGTGCTGTTTGCAGAGCTCTTTGTGCACAACAGCTGCATCTGCTGAGCAGCAAACTGCATGGGAAGAACATCAATAAATTAAAAGTTATTAAATGTAAACAAAGGCATTACAGGAGCAGCTGAAGTTTCAAAAGCTGGGACCATCGTAGACTCCTTTCGTCATCCCTTGGGAACCAACTGGGACTTCTCAAGAGGAAGAATTGCTTTCCTTCCCTGCAGGCCCACCTGAGCTCACTCCCCCTTGCTGCAGCCAAGTGCAGACAGAGCTGTGCACAACTGAGGGCTCCGTGGGGACACGGGGCTGCCTGGAAGGACCTCCTCCTGCAGCACTCCTCCATTTGGGAGAGGAGGAGGTGAGCAGCACTGCAGCGGGGTGGCAGCACCCAGCACAACGTGCACTGCTGTCTGCTCTGCTCAGTGGTGGTGGTTCCCGCTGGCTGTGGTCAGGATGGGGCCCACCCTGCCCTGCACTGCTGCAGGAAGGAGCTGGCAGCAGAGGCCCCAGCGTGGTTTGCAGGAAGGAAACCAAAGCTGCACAGCTCGTAGCACAGCGTGGGCCAACATGCATGAGCAGCAGGCCAATAGCCATGGCCGCAGTGCATGGAGGACCATTGCATTCCTTCCCCCATGTCACACTCTGCATTTGCTCTGCAGTGAGTCATGGACAAGAACGCTCAGCCATCCAATGCAAGTCACTGAGAGCGGCCGTGTGCTGCAGGGAATGCCACCAGTGCTGCCCCATCACTGCACTCTGCATCCAGCGCTGCTCTGTGAAAACGGGAGCCTCCAGCACAGCCCGGTCCCACTCAGCCCACTGCTCACCCCAAACCCGTGTGTCCCCCAGTGGGACCGTGGGATGGGAGAGCCCATCTTTCCCAGGCAGCGATGGGATCAGGAGGGGTTGTGGTGGGAGCCTGCTGGAGAGCAGCCGGCCCCTCTGCCTCCACTGTGTGCAGCCCTGTGAGTGTAGTGCTTTTTCTGCAGCTGCAGGAGATGCAGTGGGGTTCAAATCCGCTGCCTGCTCGCTGTTTTTTTTCAGCTGGCTCCGAGAAGTGTGGGTAATTAGGAAAAATCTATAACAAGAAGTACAAACAAGTCACGGTCTGCCATTAGCCAGAAAGTCTGCCCTCTGCCTCAGCTACAGCTTGATTCAATCAGAATAATGAAGCAGAAGCTGTGCAGAGGGAAACAGCACTTGGAGAAGGTCTGAAAACACAGACACACTGCACAGAGAGCACGTATTGCAATGGAACCTGAAGTGGGGGGGAAGGGGGGTGGGCTGACACTGGGCCAACATCTCTGTGAGCACAGTGCAGGGGGGCACTGGGGAAAGGCACTGCGCGCTCACTGAGGGAGCAGAGCCCTTCCCCTGTCCCACTGCCCTTCCCCTGTCTGGCTGCCCAGCTGCTGTCCCACCCGCACCCCTCAGGGCCCTGACTGCGTGCACTGTGGGGCTCTGCCCCTCGCTGCATGTCCCCCTGTGACCCCTGAGGGCCGCAGCAGCTGCAGAGCTGTGTGAGGAACACCCTCCTGCCCTCCCACGCCGGCCACATGGAAACCCCCACACAGGGAACTGAGCATTCATCTCTTGTGCATTCTATAATTCCAGGCTTGTTGTTCTGAGGAGCACAGTAGTTGCCAAACACCAGTTTCAAGCACAGAGTAACTAATGGTGAATGTGGTTCCGTGCATTCGCTGCAGCCCTGAGGATCAGCGGCCGTCTTGTCTTCACTGCCCACCTTTGGACACCGCACCCAGCCCCAGAGCCATGGAACCAAACCTGCTGTGTTTGTTCTGACCCTGCTCAGTGCCCGCACGGCTCTCCTAGCAGTGCCCATGCAAACGTGGGGACACAGCATGGGGACCCCATAAAGGGCTCGTGTGGGGATGGGCGAGGGGTGGCACTACGGCCACATGCGGCTGCACTCACAGCTCAGCTGCATCCCCCCGGCACCACCAGCACATCACAGCCGCTCTCCTGAAGCTGTGCACTGGGATGGGATTGCACTAAGAGCGTGGCACGAGATGAAAGCAATTTGTATTTACTGCTCAGCCACATCCCGGTCACTTCCTGTAAACCATGTGGCCATGAGGAACCGACCTCTTGTGTTTAGCTGACCTGGAGTCTGTGAAGATGGGCGGCATCGTGCGGTGACACAACTGCTGGGGGTCCCAGAATGGGGTGGGGGCTCTGGGGCCAGGGGAGCCCCTCTGCACACCCCACAGAACTGGATGGGGAACCCATGGCCGAGGCAGCGTGCCCCTCCCACCAGCGCTGTGCGCTGAGCCAGATCTGCCCCCATTAAGTACAAGACATTAAAATCAATCATTAATAACTTTAAGAGGTTTGTGTAACAGCAAACATACCCGCTCATGTCTGAACATTAACAGAGGTAATTTGCCTTCTTTAACTTCTCATAGATAAATTCTAGAGATTACAAAAGATTTTGATAATTCCAACTGTTCTCCACTGTATTTTCAGAGTAGACTCTGCACCAGGCTGCTGGGGCTCCAGCCCTGGGATCAAAGATTGATCCCCAAGAGACCCCCAGCCCAAGCAGCTCAGGCTCTGCCTGGCACAGCCCTCACCCCCAGTCCTGGCTCTGCCCACCCATGTCACAGCAGGGCACTTAGGGTGTGTGAGGCATCTGGTCCCAAGGCTCGGCTCCCTCCCTACGCAGTGCCTACTCTTCTGCCTTCCTCTGCCAGAAGCTGAACCAAATACCTTATCTATGGAGAACAGTAATTCCATTTAAAATGGCAGTATGGGAAGGAGGCAGAGTGCCCCATGCTGAAATGAGAGCAGTTCTCCAGTACTCCTGTTATCTTTAGAACCCAAAGCGCGGCTGCTCGACTGGGACCATGAAGCCACTTCCACTGTGCAGCAGCGCGGAGCGGGAGCCATTCGCATGCTCTGAAATTCAGAAGGCACTCCAAACTGTGGCTCAGATACCCTTTGGATTATGGTATGAGGAAGTTTTCATCAGAGAGGGAGAGGAAAAGACGCAGTTTGTATAGGAATGCGTGACAGTCGTGCTGGGTATTGTGCAGTATGGACTATGACTCCGAGTTCACAGGTTACCCATTGCTGACCATAAAATTGTAATCTATAGATTATGGGACTGTACTCTATACCCTAACTGCCACTACCAGACCCAGCCCACCAATGGCTTGTGTTGCTGAGAGCCAAATGTCAGCTCGGGTACAACACAGCAGCACTGCTCCCACCAGATGGGACTGGGCAGTACAGTGCACAGTGCCCCAGGCTGGGGGCACCGGCCCACCAAGTATGGCCAGACACAGCAGCCAACCCTGGGGACACTGCTGGGCTCTGCTCTGCTGCAACGTGTGGGTAGGCAGCAGGCAGGCTGCTTCCTGGCAGCAGCTCAGACCCTATCTGCTGCAGACACCCCACAGCCCTTATCAGCCCCACACTGATATCCCTGGCTTCCTTCTCAGCCCTGTCCCACAGGCTGCGCACAGCAGGCAGAACTCGCTCACTGCCTGTCCTTTGCACACCTGTCTGCTCTCACTCATGCTTCCCAAATGCATCACTCCCGAGTCAGGGCAGAGCTTGGGCATTCTCAAGCAAACCAAAGCTGGCAGATAATGAGAACTGCGATGAGCAGCCATTGCTAACAGCCTGTTGTTAAGCATTTTTAAATGGACACAAGTGAGCCTTGCTTCTCTTGCACGGAGTTTGCCCACATCCGTTAAGCCAGACTTTCCTGAGCCTGCACATATCTGCACACACTCTCCTATACACAGAGATGTGCCCACACCTTCACCACCAGCAGCTGCTGCTGTGCTCACAGAGCCCAGGCACGAGCTCAGGCCCACTCGTCACCCTGGCTCCCCAACACACAGAGCTCTGCACACCCCGCAGGCTGCACCCCGCAGCGATCCCAGTCCGTCCCCACACACAGCGCTGCAGTGCAGCACTCATCAGCCTGGCTGGGAATTTCCATGTGCTCTCTGGTGGGCACTCATTTCTCATTAGGGATGTATCATCCCTCGGAGTTTAATCAGCTGTTAAAAGAACAAAACATTCGTTTTAATGGAAGTCGGCGTCATAAAGCCCAGCGTGTGCAGGAGGGGAGCTGGGAGGCAGAGCTGCAAGGGGCTCAGCCTCACCGCAGCGGTGGGAAGCAGCTCCCAGCAGCACATGGCAGAGCACGGAGGAAAGGTGCAAATGGAACATGTTGGATGGTTGCGCTCCAAAATAAGAACAGATCAGTGGCACAAGCAGGAAGACGCTAATTCGCTGCCTGCAGATGAAGTCATGTAACAGCATGGCTGCTAAAAAACATGCCTCGTTCTTCTCTGGGGGAAGCGCCGGGCCTTTAACTGTTGCAGTACTGCAGCTGGAATGGGCAAACTTTAAAGCAAAGCGTGGGACCACCGGAGGAAGGAGGCAAGAACGCCGGGGACTTGAACACTGCATGAAAAGGACCTAAACTCTGCACGAAAGGGACATAAACACTGTGTGTAAGGGGCTTAAATGCTGTGTGAAAGAGAATGTCTCAGTGGCAGCTGCTGTCTTGCAGTGCTTTGCGTTCCTCCTGGGGCAGCGGGGCGAGGTGGGCGCGGAGCACCCGAGGGCGCTGTGCAGGCAGCAGCATCGCAGCGCCGCGTCCGCTCTACAAAAAGCAACAGGCAGAGACACCTTGAGAATCCCGCCCAGCACGCGGCGGCGGAGCTCCTCGGAGCCCTCGGGGCCGTCGGCGGCGGCCCAGCGGCACCTCGCCCGATTCGTCCGGCCGCACTGCCGCTCTCCTCTTATTTACGTCTTCACATCCATCCCCGACTGTGCACGCGGGCCCCACCGGAGCGTCGCACCGAGGGCCACCTCTCCGCGCTGCCGGGACGCGGTGGGGAGCGGGCGGTGCCCGGAGCGCGGCTTATGTGCCGACAGCGGTGCTTCGCGTTTCGGTGTCCTTCCACGAGCCCCGTCTGCCTCCAGCACAGACCCTGGTTGCCCGCGGCAGGACGCGGCTCGCACAGCGCGGGGCCGGGGCTCTCCGTCTGAGGCTGCGGCTGAGGGCACCGCCCCGCACCGCCGCCCAACGCCCCGCGCCGCGCCTGGTCTTTCTCTTCCTTTGGTATTAAACTTAAGCAGTCTTCAAAGCAGCAAACGTGCAGTTACAGAAAAATGGGTATACGAGACGGAAAGCTCTCATTAGGACAGAACTCCAGACGTTGCTTCAAAGTGGCAGAGCCGGGCGGACGGCCCCCCCGCATAGCGCAGGGCGCAGGGGGTGGCCCGGTTCGGCTCGACGGAGCGCTCCTGTAATTGAGCCAGACTCCGAAGTTTGAGGGATGAATCCATATGCATGAGGCACTAATAACGCTCCGTCTGAGACGCAGCTTTCAGCCCACAGCCGCTCCGACCGGCTCGCGTCTCGCCCGGCGCGCGTCCGACACCGACGCGAACGAGGAGAGGCGGCACGGAGCGGCGGAACGAGCGTCGCCACGACGAGGAGCACCGCCGAGCCGGGCGCGCACCGCGGGGCGCGTGGGGGGGCTCGGGGCGGCCGGACCCAGCGGGGGGGAGCGATCCCGCGGGGCGGGCACGCGGCGGGGCCGGGGGCCGCGGGCGGGGCGGCGCGGGGCCGGGAGCACCTCCCGACGGGGCGGTGCGGGGCGGTGCGGGGCGGCGCGCCCCTGGGCCGAGCGCTGCCCGGGGCCGCCCCCAGCGCCGCTCCCCGCCCGGCTCGGGCGCTGCCTCCCTCCCGCGGCGCGGGGCCGTGAGGCGGCGGATGGAGCCGCGGCCCCGCCATGGGCACAGCTGCGGGCTGGACGCCGCTTCGCGCCGCCGGGGAGCGGAGGAGAGAGAGCGGAGCGGAGCGCGGCGAGGGAGGCAGGTGGGGCGGCGCGGGGCGGGTGGGGGGAAGAGCGCGGCGCGGGCGGAGCGGCCATCCGCCGCCGGGTGCCCCGCACCGCTCCCACCCCGCGCTGCGCTCCGCGGAGGACGGCCGGCCGCGGCGCGGTGTGTCGGGCTGCGCGGCTCCGCTCACCTTCCCGCCCGGCGCGCCGTGCTCCCCTGCTTCGTTCTCCTTTTCCAGATGCGTTGCTGTTCCCGTAGAGCCTTCGCCGCTTCGCCCCAGGCCGTCGTGAGCGCGCCGGGAGGATCATGACCGAAGCCCTCATCTCTGCTGCTCTGAACGGGACGCAGCCCGAGCTGCTGGCCGGCGGATGGGCCGCGGGGAACGCCACCACCAAGTGCTCCCTGACCAAAACGGGCTTCCAGTTCTACTACCTGCCCACCGTCTACATCCTCGTCTTCATCACCGGGTTCTTGGGCAACAGCGTGGCCATCTGGATGTTCGTCTTCCACATGCGGCCGTGGAGTGGCATCTCGGTGTACATGTTCAACCTGGCGCTGGCTGACTTCCTGTATGTCCTCACGCTGCCCGCCCTCATCTTTTACTACTTCAACAAAACCGACTGGATCTTCGGGGATGTCATGTGCAAACTGCAGAGGTTCATTTTCCATGTGAACCTCTACGGCAGCATTCTGTTCCTCACGTGCATAAGCGTGCACAGGTACACGGGCGTCGTGCACCCGCTGAAGTCACTGGGGAGGCTGAAGAAGAAGAACGCTGTGTACGTCAGCTCACTGGTGTGGGCCCTGGTGGTGGCCGTCATCGCGCCCATCCTCTTCTATTCGGGGACGGGGGTGAGGAGGAACAAAACCATCACGTGCTACGACACCACGGCCGACGAGTACCTGCGGAGCTACTTCGTGTACAGCATGTGCACCACGGTGTTCATGTTCTGCATCCCCTTCATCGTCATTCTCGGCTGCTACGGGCTGATCGTGAAAGCTCTGATCTACAAGGACCTGGACAACTCTCCTCTGCGGAGGAAGTCCATCTACCTGGTCATCATCGTGCTGACGGTCTTCGCCGTCTCCTACCTCCCCTTCCACGTGATGAAGACCCTGAACCTGAGGGCCAGGCTGGATTTCCAGACGCCGCAGATGTGTGCCTTCAATGACAAGGTGTACGCCACCTACCAGGTGACACGGGGGCTGGCCAGCCTCAACAGCTGCGTCGACCCCATCCTCTACTTCCTGGCCGGGGACACCTTCCGCCGGCGGCTCTCCAGGGCCACCCGCAAGTCGTCCCGGAGGAGCGAGCCCAACGTGCAGTCCAAGAGCGAGGAGATGACGCTCAATATTTTGACAGAGTACAAGCAGAACGGGGACACCAGTTTGTGAGCGGATGTGAAAGGTGTGGGGACTCCTTTTTGCAGTAACGCTGCATCCTGACACCGCCGGACAGCCCTGCGCACGCGTGTGTCGGGATGGTCTGCCATCCCCATTCATTTTAGATAAAGGCTCTTTTTCTAAGATTAGAAAAAGCTTAACACAGTAAGTGGAAGAATTTTAATCTTAGTGGAGAATAACATGTCAGAATTCAGCTCTCCTGCTCCTTGCAGAGTTCTCATTTCTTTCTGACTTGTGTCAGATGAAGTAAAATGAAGCAAATCCCCTGAAGGAAGAGAGCAATCAAAGTGCTTCTGTTTTAATGGCTCAGACTCCCACACTCCAAAAGGATCTTCGCCCGCCTCCCTTGCAAACAGGAAATGCAGACGAGGAGCTCAGCACGGCCCCCGGAGCTGCCCCTTTGGTAGCTGCCCACGGCCCCCGCGCGGCTGCCGGCTCTGCGCGCCGAGCGCTGCCGCTCCTTCCCGGCCTCGGCGATCGCCCGGCGCTTTGGCAGCACCGGCGCCGAACGCGGGCGCCGCAGAGCCGTGCCCACCGCCGCGCACGTCGGACGATCCGGGGGCACGGGCTCGGCGGAGGGGCAGCGGGCACGGGTCGCTCTGCAGGCGGGGCGGCAGCGCCTGGCACACGCAGTGCTGTGCGGCCGTCGGTGCCGGGCCGGGCCGCGCTGCCGGGCTCTTCGTGCGGTTCGTACGGGGCAGCGCCAGGAGCGCGTGCTGGAAACAGCTCCCAGACGAGCGGGGCTGCGGTGCTTGAGCTGCCTGCGTCCCGCTGGGTGCGGGAACACCGCTGTGCTGCAGCCCTTCGGCAGCGCCTGTCGCTTCCCAAGAAAACAGTCGTCAAAATGAAAACGTATACACGGACTGTGTTCTACACTGAAGTAGTTGAGAGGGAACTGATTTCTCGGTTTTGTGACACATCACTGCGTTAAGAGGACGTTGCGATATTCCGCAGACTAAACCCACTGCTCGGTGTATCTTCTCCCAACATGGAATAGGTCATCTAAAATTAGCCAGGTGTTGTGTAACGCGAGAGCGGTCGGAGCGCGGCTGAGCTCCTCCATGGGCGGTCTGAGTGCTTTCTCATATTTTTAAGAAACGTGTTTGAAAATATTGTGCTCAAACAGTATGAAAGCATGCTTTACGTTATAGATTCGGTGTGCAGAATCGGGTTCTGTGTGATGCTGGGGGTGACTTCAGCAGATCCTCGTTCCTCCGGTCTTCACGGTGAGTGAGACGGCTCTACGTTGCTCACGGACTCGAGCGGTCAGTAAGGAGCAGGAGCAGCTCTGCTCACAGCCGTGCTCAGCAGCTTCTGCTCGGACACACAGCTCAGCCTGCAGAATCCCTATTTATTGAACTTATTTATTAGAAGACTAAATGTCAAGTTTGTAAAGTGTGGTTCTGTGTTCATATCAGAATTGGGCATTAGTGGGAAATTTGGCAGCATGTTTAAGTCACTGTAATACCGTGTCTTCTGACAGAACGTCTTTATAATAAACTCAATTCCACCCTGATTTTCACTCTTCTATGTAACCCAGAGATAAATTAAGCTCATGGATTACCCCTTGATAAATTAAACACTGCTCAAGAAGCACAGCTTCTTGAAGCAACATTACGATCTCATTTAGCACCGTAAGGTGAAGAACACAGAGGGGAAAAGAACCCCAACCAGGGGTCAATTGCTAATTAATCCCTGCTGACAAACAGTGCCGAACAGCGCAGCCTGTTCACACCAACAGGGAAGGGCTGCGGTTCACAAGGAGCAGAGCTGCAGCGTGGGGCTGGGATGACGCTCCGAACCGCTGCTCTGGGTGGGAACCGGGTCTGCAGCTCTGAGTTCCCGGGGCTGTTTCTCTCTTTTCTGTCAGTTGGAAACACAACGTTCTGCTAAGTCACACCTGTGAGTGGATCCTGAGTGGACGGGCAGGGCAGCACACGGAGCCTCGTGCCGGCACTCTGCTGAGCCGGGACCGCCGCTCCCGATGGCAGTGAGGGCACACCCGGCCCCTGCAGGACCTCGGGCGTTTCACACGGCTCGTTTTCCTCCTTTTTGCTCCCATAGTCCACAACACAGCGCTCTCAGCACACGTCCTGCCCCGCTGCGTCCCCGTGGGCACAGCCCCCGCCGTCAACTGCATGGCAACGACCCAGGGCGGACAGGTCATGGAGCCGGTAATTAGCAAGCGCTTTTGGCAGCGGGCAGTGCTGCCTTTATCCCTCATCTCACTGCAGTGCCAGCTGAGAGCCCATCTCCCCTCACTGCTCTGTGTCCACCTTCGGCTACAAACGGGGTTCCATGCACCAGGATTCCAGGTCACACCTCTGTGTGGGAACTGCTGAGTCCTGGCCTGAGCCACTGATGGAGAACCCGGGGAAAGGACCCATGAGCCTTGGGAGCTCAGGTGAAGGCAGTTCAGTGGTGTGAGTGGAAGGGGTGAAGCCTGGCTGCACAGCTCTTAGACCCCATTTAAGGCCTGATTGCCACTGGGGAAAGATCTCTGGTTGGAGATTCCTGTCCTATGGAGCTTTCCCTGCAAGCCTATCTTCAGAGATGGGTGAGCACTTTCCTTTTTTCATTGCAGCAGCTTTCTATCACGCTTGTCCCTTAGTCATTATCCCTCCCATATCACCATTTCATTGCATTGGTCCTTCTGATTTTTTACATGCCTCTAACTTTTTTTCCTCTATCTGGGAATCTTTTAATGAATGCAGAAGATGCCAATACCAGCCTGAGGTAAGAATCTCTCTGTGAGCCTAGGACTGCCATTGCTGAGCATGCAGGGATCCATGCAGGAAGGTGTTGCTGTCAGCGGCTGCACTGTGCTGCTGCTCATGGGGCTGCTTTTCTTCTCATTTATGCCCATTAACTCCCACACATAGCAAACTTTAATACAAAATGAAGTCGGGATGAAACATACACAGGCTCTGCTGTCAGTTCAGGCACCTTCATAGAACAGCGCTGAGGATCAGCAGGTCCCTTCCAGCTGAACCATCCTGTTTTTTCATACCCACTCTGTAGAACAGAGTGCTAGGCTCTGTAGAACACAAAGGCTATGAGATGCTGGCCAAGGACTGTGAGCAGGCAGCACCGAGCACCTCAGGCCCCATCCCAGTCCACATGGCAGCAACAGTCTGAGCCCCACGCCATCAGAGTTCACGGTATTTGTGAAAGCATTTGTTTTCTACTGCTCTGTGATTTAACATTGGTGAGCTCCATTTATGAGGAGCTCCAGTGAGATCTGGCTTTGCAGCACCCACAGAGACGCGTTACCTCTCAATACTCCAGCTTTGAAGCTTCTTGGCTTACTCACCTGCTTTCATTAAATAGTAGTGAAAAAAGTCCCGATTTGCATAATTATAGTGACCAGGAACTGTTCTTTCAGCCCAGCCCAGCCATGCTCACTGCCAGGTACAGCTTTGCAGCCGGGACTATTTTTAGTGGCCCAGCACTGCAGCACGCAGCTCTGCACCTAGCAACCTGCATGGGAAGGGCTCAGCAGCAGCCTCCTCCTGCCTTTGTGCTCCTGCCATTAGCTCACACTCCCGGGCAAATCCTCAGACAGCAATACACGCTTAAAAATAGATAATAGAAGGTTTGCAAAGGATGTGTGCTGCGAGATGCTCTAAGGAGACTGACGGACCTCTCCCGACTCCAGCACACAGCCCAGGCAGCTCCAGCCCAGATCCCTGTCGGCACTCTCCCAGCTGCTCCTCTTAGTGCTGATTGTCCTAATGAGGACCAGGTGAGCACAGCCCTCCCCCCGTCGTGCACAGCTGGGAGCTGCTGCTGTGTGGGGCGGTGCCTGGGGCCCAGACTCTGCTTTGGGGGGGATGGCTTCTGGTTTATGAGAAGTGTTTGACTCTGAAGCTGCTGGTGTTGATGTGGGGCTCTGACTGTGATCCTGCAGTCCAAACTGCAGGTGTGTGGCACATAGTGCTGCCGTATTTCACTTGTACCTGCTTTACTTTGAAGCCCCTTGGTGTAAGTGTGCTATGGGCACTGAGCTCACCGAGCAGCATGGGCAGCAGCCCTGTTCTAGAGCATGGTTGGCAGCTCCCAGCGCACTGCTGGCTGTTGGCCGGGCAGCCTCTATGCACCTCCGCTGTGGAGAAGCATCATGGCTTTGCCTCCTTCCCCAAGGTGTGTGCTGAACCACACTGCTCCCCTTTGTGCACAGTGGTTGGTCACAGATGAGTGGTGTCAGCAAGCAGATTCCCCCTGTGCTGTGAAGGAGATGTCACTCATTTGTCCTACATTGCTGGCGCTTTGCTATGGGAGACTCACTGAATGGCAGTGGCCTTACGAGATGTGGTTTTGCTCCTTCTAAGCCTCCTGACAGCCATCCTGTGGGCACCTGATGCTGGTGCTGTGGTGGCCACAAATGCCATGTGCAGGGCCACTCTGCTGTCACTGCTCTGACACAAATGTCCCCGCCACGCTGTGCAGTGTGGGCTCAGAGAGCCCAGAGCTCATTCCTGCTGAAGGGAACCTAGATCTTCTTTCTGCCCCACAGCTATGTGTGCCACATGGCACAGTGTGGCCCCATGCAGGCAGTGCTGGTGGTGCTGCAGATTACCATGGTTTGGGTCACCTGCAGAGAAATGCTCTTGTGCACTGACAAAAGCCTCACTAGTGCAGAGGCCCCTTCTGGAACAGCATGGCCCTCAAAACTGTGAATTAATTCTAAGCAAAGCAATGCAGGTTTTGTCACAGCCCGGGGACAGCCCAGGACACTCCACAGCACCAGTAGCAGCAGGAAATGCTGTGGTTTTATTCCTGCTCTGAGTTGGTGACCCTGCCTTTGTGCTGCCAGGCACCCACAGCGTGCTGCAGGAAGCCAGCACTGGCAGAGATTGAAACATCCACAGCAGAAATAATCAACCCCTTTGCTAGTAGGAGGAGACTGCTGATGCAGTTCATCTGACAGAGTTAAAAAGAAACGTCAAATCCCCTTCAGACATCCTGTGTGTGAGCCCTGCAGGTGCTGGGATCAGGGGGTGCTGGGGGCAGCAGAAGCCCATTGAGATGTCCTGGGCTGTGCCAGGAAGGGGCACAGCGGGGCTGGGTGCGCACACAGTAGGTACTTCCCTGCCACCAACACCTCTTGTTTTTTATTTTACTAATTCCATCACCAGAGTGCTTACCTCCATGGAGCTGCTCAGGGCGGCAGCACAAGGCAGGGACCATCCCCATTTCAATCCTACCCCATCCTCACTGCTGCTCCATGAAGGACACAGCTCTGCCAGGCGCAGGATGGGCTTCACCGCTCCCTGGCACACCCAGGACAGGCACTGTTCTCAGGGGAGGAAGCTCTGCAGTTGTGCAAATACCTGAACAAAGGCCTGGGAGACTCCTGTACCAACCCCTGTGAGCGGCAGCCACCGGGCAGACAGCAGCACGGCACAGCTCTGCCTGCACTCCCTCCCAGCTGCAGCTCCCCTCCACCCCAGATGTGCTGGGACACGTTGGGCACAGGGAGAAGCAAGCTGTTTGATATTCTGCATGTCCCAGGGCTGTGGCATCGAAGCTTCCTGCAGAAAACGCCCACGAGTGTGTGTGCTGCTCCAGGCCTTGCTGACACCAGTGCTGGGCAGGGAAAGCAGCCCCATTCCCCCCTGCACGCGGCCGGCTGCCCATTAGCATCCTGCTCACGCTCTCACACAAGGACTAATTTTGGCAGGAGCCACTCCTGCCCTACATTTCTGGAGGCTGCTTGCTTAAAACAAAATCACTTTGGGGAGGTGAGAGCTCGGGGGCTGCCCCCTGGGCCCGCACCAGGACCCCTCCATGGCACAGTGGGAGCTGGGGGCGTCAGCCCCCATCAGAGCTCAGCGTGAGCTGGGACTCGGCAGCGGGAATGAGAGCGATCCAACACTGCTGCTGACATTTACACACTAAAAATAAAGCTGCCGGTGTTAAACGCTTTCAGAAAACGATGCCAATATTCATATATTACTTAGGGGACTCAATTGAGAGCAGAAGCTCCTGTTCTGTGATCCTGCTCCTCCTGCAGGCAGAGAATCACCAGAACGACCTACTGTTCCCAAGCCCTCTTTTGCTGGGCAGAAAGCTACCGCCAGCAGCACTGAGCCCAGCGAGGATCAGAGGAAGGGGCCGGGGCTGCCCGGAGCAGCACGATGGTGATACAAGAGTGGGGAGCAGCGCAGCGCAGCCCTCACTGCGAGCAGATGGGAGAGGCTGACGGAGCGCTTGGACGGCGTTCAATGAACATGTTCTGCAGCCTTCCATTCTGCACAGGGAATGAATCTGCAAGGAAGAACGCTTCTCGGTGCGGTTGGGCCGGTATCGTCCCGCTGATATCTGCACTGCTCGGCCAGCAGCACGTGCGTTCCTCAACGAGACCCGGGCGGGTTCCTCCGGCCGCCGCGGGCTGCTCAGCCACTGCCCAGAGCTGAAGGATGCAAAATGCCGCTCAGCCGCCGCGCCCAGGCGGTGCTGTGTCAGCAGCTGCCTTAGAGCACACACAGGGAGGCGCACCTGAAGGGCTGGTGGGCAGCGTCCCAGCTGCGGTGTCCCAGCTGCAATTCTGGCCGCACTGCCCCAGCCCACAGCCCTGCGCCAGGGCCAGGCTGCCCCGAGCTTTGCTGCTTGGAGCTCTGCTACAGCCGATGCTGGGAGGGATGACTCACCCCTAAGTATAGTGCCCTGCACCCAGAATAGAGCACAGGGCGAGCTGGGCTGTGTGTGGTACCAGCAGCGAGCTGAGGTGTGCAGGGGAAGGTGGTGGGAGCTGGCTCCAAAACCAGCTACTGGCCCAGGCTGCAGGAGTGTGCCTGCTGCAACAAGTCCTGCCACGTGCATCCTGCTGCAACCAGTCCTGCTGTGTCAATTCCTGCTGCTCTTCTGGACCAGCGCAGCTCTTTGTGGTGTTACAGGGACAGAAGACTTCAGCTGCCATTTTTCTCAATCTCACCAGTGAGCTTATGGACAGGATCAGTTTGCACTGTACCTAAAAATATACCATGAGCTACACGGACACACATATATCCATGCGTATAAATCTGTGCATGTGCACATATGTGGAACGCCAGGAATCAGTGATGATTTATGCTCCTTTTCCACTTTCAATGCCCCATTGGTCTTTGCTCACTGTGACACGGGGAGAAATGTTGTGCACTTTTGATCTCAGTTCCCATCACCACTGCTTGGAAATGGTCAAAGAGACAATGCCAACACCACTCTGTGGCCATGAGCACTGAGCCCAGAGTGCCACAGTGCTGTTCCAGGCAGCCCTCTGCTCTTACATGGCCCTGCAGCCACTGCTGTGAGTTCTTCAGGATTTCTCTGCTGGAGACTGCTGCATCTCTGCGGCTCAGTTTGGGGGGGAGGCACACAGCACGGGGCTGAGCACAGTGCAGATGGGATCCTGCTGTGCTCCAGGTGCAGCACCAGGTCCAGGAGCCACATCCATCCATGCACCGTTGTGCTCCAGCAGCCACACTTGCCCTCCAGTATGAACTGTTGAGGACACCAGGTCATATTCTGCCCCTCCAAATAAGATAAAGCAATTACACCTGGACACAGTCTGCAGCAAGTGCCAGAAGTCACTCTGCAGCTTGGCGGTGCAGGGAAGCCCCGGGGCGCGAGGTGAGGAGCCAGGTGTGCCCATCTGTGCCTTTCTCCATGGCCTCCTTATGCCCAACGGCAGCGACCGAATGCAGACCAGGGTCCAGTCCTGCATGATGGCCCATGCGGCATCACTGCTCCCTGTAACCACGGACCTGATGCTGCGGCTGCAGGAATGTCCACACTGTGTCACAGCACCACATCACAGCACCACATCACAGCAAATCACAGCACAGCACCATGTCACAGCACCATGTCACAGCACCATAGCACAGCGCTGTGCCCGGGGCCCTCACCCAGGGGCAGGCACAGAGCTGGTGCACCTCTACCCGCCCCAACCTGTGAGTTTCCAGGGGCAGAAATATGCATGAGACCACTCCAAGTGAGTCACCCCTCAGTGTCATCTAATTATTAGCTATATTACATGATATTTGCCAGCTCATGTTGTAAACAGAGCTGCTCTATAGAGCATATGGGGAAGGGTGTTGGGCTGCTGGGGCTTTTCACATTCTCTGCTTTGGAAGTGGTTCGCATGTGACGCTGTGTTCATAGGCTCCAAACCCAGGAAGCTGTTACTGTGCCTCATCCCTCCAACAAGTGTGGCAAAGAAAAAGAAGTGGAATGCCTGTGCTGGCACTGATGTCACTGCTGGGATTTAAGGAAATGTCAGCTGCAGCAAAAGAAAAACAGAAAGGTTCCATGCACCCCTGTTCCCTGCTGCACAGCAACCATACATCGGGGCTGGCACCACTTCCTTCCCTCATACATACATGCTTTCATCATCAGATTGTAAACTGTCAGCTGATCTCCAGCCTGCTGCTTTCCTCGTGGGCTGCAATTTGCCATTTGCAGATGTTAATGCAAAAAGAAGTAGATGCAACCTTGTGATAGGCAGCTCTGGTGCGAGAAGGGTCAGGGTTGCAGCAGCAGGCAGGCAGCTGCAGGACAGGGCATGGCTGGGAGCTGCCTGCCTTGCACCACGCACTCATGCAGAGCAGAGGGGCGCTCCCAGCAAAGCAAAGCTGCTGAGCTCTGGGAGAGGCAACCAGGCTGGGGCTGGCAAGCAGCACAGCAGCAGGCTCTGTGCAGGGACATGGCCCTGGGAGTGGCAGCGCTTGAGTGCTTGCAGGGTTTATCCATGCCCCCGGAGCAAAAAGCCACCCTGTTCGAAGGGGAGCAGCGCATGGGATGCAGCTCATTCCCTTTCACGTCTCTCTTGGCACTGGCTGTGGTTCTGACCTCCTGACCCAGCCATGGGGTCAGTGATGCTGCAGTGACATCAGTGGTACGGCTGTGGCATTCAGCCTGGTGTCCCACTGCTGGAGGCAGGAGGTGAAGCGAGCTGCACGCAGAGCCTTCATCCCTGCTGCACCTCCAGCCCCGGCTGCAGCCATGCGGGGAGCTGTGGGGTGGCCCATGGTCACAGAGAGCCCCAGCACGTGGCTGGAGAGCATCTGTCCACCTCGGCTGCATGCACAGCCTGAGCACTGCACCCACAGTGTGCAGCACCCACATCGTGCAGCACCCTCCACATGCGCAGTGAGCACAGCACATGCAGAAAGCAGCAGCCGGTGGCAGCCCTGGACATCAATGGTGCAGACAGACCAACACCACCGGCCACACCTGGGTGGCAACTCATTGCTGAGCAGCGCCCGGAGCACTTCCAGCATGCAGCACGGCCCTGCTGCTCCATCCCACACAAAGCATTCCCCCCAGGCTCCGTGGAACCCCCAGGCAGTGTGTGCCCTGTGCCCTGCACTGCCCAAACAGCCATGGGTTAGCAATAATCGGAGCTAAAACTGAGGGTATTTCTTTAGCAAGGCCTTATGTGAAGCTGAGGTGATGAAGTGCAGCCCACCACATTTCCAACCACTTAATTAGAAGCGGGACACTGTAGGAAATTATCATACCACATCATTTCAACGAAAAGCTTTTCAACACAAAGATTAAACAACACTGCAGCACATGAAGGTAGGAGCAGGTTGTAATTACCACTGACCTCACCTCATCAGCAGCATTTAATTGATGTCAGGGTCTTTGTCTGCCTGTTCAAATTAATCAGCATCTTCGTCCCCTAAACACCACATTGCACACCCCCTCGGGAGGCAGAAAGCTTTGTGTTATTTTCTCTCTCTCTCCACCACTCCCACCCACATCGCTGCTGGTGTGGGCACACACTGCTGTGCTGTGAGCCCCAGCATGGACTGAGCACTGGGCACTGCCTGCTGCTGTGCTCACCTGGCACTCAGAGCGTTTTGGCTGCTTGCTGGAAATGCGGTTCCACACCTCCAGAAGCAAGCTGGCTGTCTTGGACTGCGGTATCCCCTGTTGGTCCCCATGCAGCCCGCAGGTCTGCTGTGTGCTGAAGGCACCAGAGAACTGATGGCACCTGATGGGACTGAACTGAGCCATGTGCTGGGCACAGTGCGGGCGGTGTGGGCACCCAGCCCACCATGGGGCACAGCGCAGGGATGGGGTTCCCTGCATCACCTCACATCTCACTGCGCCTGTCACTGCGCTAAGCTGATTAGTGCCATTAAAACTGAAAGAGGTTTAATTCTATACGGTAGCAAATCTTCTCTACCAAATGCATTCAGGAGTAAAATGCTTCTTCTCAGCAGCCCAGAATCATTAGGAAAGATTTGCTGCAGGAGTCCGCTCTCTGACTGCTCCACACGGTCTCCCAGCGTGCTGAGCTTCATTCAGACTCCATTTGTTAAATGCACAGAAAAATAAGTCACAGCAGCACTGGGCTGAAGTTAGAGCGTGTCACAGACAGACACACTGTGTGTCACCTCTGTGAGCACAGCGCGGTGTCACCTGGAGCTCCTCAGTCCCCCTCTGAGTGCAGCTCTGCACCGCAGCACTCCACCGCAGCTGGTCCCTGAGGGCAGCTGTGCCACCCCTGAGCACGGTGGACCATGCCCGGAGCACACCAGCAGCCCCGCGCCCTCTGCCCGTGAGCTGCCACATCACAGGGAGCAAAGCCCCGCTCCGGAGCACTCGTCCTATGGGTGCGATTGTGTGAGCTGTGCTTTCAGCCCAGAGCTTCCAAAGCTGGAAACAACAGAAGGAGCCAGTGCAGGAGAGTGATCACTGGCACCCAGGTCAGGAGCAGCTCCTGCTGCCCAGCGCTTCCACCCCAGCCGGATCCTGCACACCACACCAAGCCCTTGCTCTGCCCTGGCCCAGCCAGTGCTTTGCGTGTCCCCCAAGCACAGCACCCACACTCGGGGCTCAGCCTGCACTTCAGATAACATTTAGTATTGCATAGCAGACAGGAACAGAAATGTTATACAAGGGATACCGCGCACCCACGTTTGCTTTTTCCTGCAATAGCACAGCATTTTGGGCTCCACCAGCCCACACACTGCTGCAGCTTCAGCTCCGTCCCCCACCAGTGCCTGCAGAAGAAGCCAGGGGGGGGAACAAAATCTAAACTTCTGTTGGGGAAGGGAACAAACCTTAAACTGCTTTTGTGGGGAGAACAAAGCTGTAGCTGTGTGTGCTCCCCTTGGCTGCAGGGAGATGCTGCAGAGGCCCGGCTGCCCACTGCACACAGCGCTGCACACAGCCCCAGGCCTGCAGAGGGGCTGCAGGATGGCCCCTCTGGCTCCAGCAGTGTGGAGGCAATGCTGGCAGCATTGGGCCTGATGTCACCCGTGCTCCACTGGCTGTGCCCACGATGCGGGCAGGGGGAGCGGTTCCATTTCATATGTTGTTTACAGCAGGCTGAGCAATTCAGAAGGCTTCTCAATGTAAATGAGGGGGAAAACTGCTGCTTATTTAGAAAGTCATTTTGTGCTTGGAACCAGCAAGCAGCTGTTTGCTGCCCATCACCCTTCCAGCAGAAGCCTGCCCTTCCTTTCAGCACCCTGTGCCTTGGAGGGGTGCCAAGGAGCCAGGTGCATCTCTGTGTGCCCAGGTCCTGCAGCAGGCAGCCCCAGCCCTGCCAGCACAGCACTGAGCACAGCATGTGGTGCCACAACAGTGAGGAAGGCAGGAAGAGGCCCAGAGTAGAGCCATGGTGTTTTGGTGAAATGCAAAATGTCCTGGCAGCATCCTCAGAAAACAGCAACCTGAGTATGGAGGTGTGGTAGCGTGGAACCAAAGCAAAGGATGTCTGCTCACCCTGGCAGCTTACAGAGTGCTCTGGCACCGAGGCCTGTTCAAATGGGTCAGTAGCAAGAAGTTGCATTAAAATCAGGAAGGGTTTTATTTCTGGAGAGATGATATATTGCTCTTGAGCTCTATAGTGTCCCAACCCCACTAAAAGAGAGAAGAGGTTCTAATGTGAGCTCCTAAATAATGTATCATGGGTCAATTTAGAAGTGTGCCAGACTGTTGAGCTCTGAAGGTTCTCTATTCCCTTTAGGTATGGTAATGCACTTGCTGGATCCCAATATCTCAGTGTCTCAGAGATTCTTCCCATCACACATGCGCTGCTTGGCACGGGCCGGGGTTGGTGCTTTCTAATGGGCCTCTTTCCTCTATTGAAAAGCTTCAGGATCTGCCTTCAGACAGGGGCAGTGCAGGCAGGACCAGCCCCAACAACACCCTCAGCTGCTAAGAGGGCTGCAGGGAGACCCACTGCCACCCACCCGCAGCCATGCACACAGCAAGGCTCTCTCTGCAAAGCTCCCGGCTGCAGCACAGCCACATCCTGCAGGGATCCCACACCGGTTTGCTGCTCCATGGAAAGCATGAAGAGGGGGCAGAACAAACTGATGCACCCCCCCCAGCGAATGGCCTTTCTGCTGCCTTGCAAGCCACAAGGCAAAGAGCCACAGCCAGGCACTGTAGAATGTTCAGCTGAGGTGACAGCAACAGCGGTCATCTCTGCTGGCATGGATTTTGACAAGTGTGGCATGCAGCTCTTATTCATCGCTAGTGAAAATGCACAGCTAATGGTGGTGACTGTGTTGAAAAATAATGTTTTGTAGCTGAGAACGTGCTCTCTCAAATTTAGCCAGAGCTAAAACAACAGAATGGGGATGAGCTGGTGTATGGCACCACTGCAACTCAGAGCGCAGTGGAAAGAGCGGAGGCGGAGGGCCGTCTGCTTCCCTTCGTTCTGCACACGGCAGGTTCTGCTGCTCTGCCCACAGCCCTGCAGAGACAGAGCACACGTCGGGCTGAGCAGCACCGGGCAGCAGTGCGAGGATCACGGCGTGCTTCTCACCGGCACCCGGACGGAGCTGCGGCCCAGGGCAGCGGTCACGGCCCCACAGCGCCAGGGCTCGGGGAGCACTGGGACACCGCTCTCATCCGCGGGGATTGGCTTCGGGTGATCCCTGTGGGTCCCTTCCATCCGGGGAGGGACGTTAGGCGGCTCTGCGACCTGCTGCTTGAAGGAGTTAAAGGACCGCAGCTTTGCGGTAACTGCTGTGACTGAGGAGATCCACCGCTACCGCCCGGTCAGGGCCGCCCCGCGCTGCGGAACTCCCGCAGTGTCCGAGCGCAGAGCTGTCCCGCTACCGTGCGCGTCCCGCTGCGCTGCGCTGCGCGTCCGATGCACCAGGGGGCGGGCGTGGGGCTGCGGTACGGCCCGGGGGAGGGAAAAGAAAGGAGAAGGTCAAGGAGGAGGAGGAGAAAGAGAAGGAGAAGGTAAATGGAAAAGGAAAGGGAAAAGGAAAAGGAAAAGGAAAAGGAAAAGGAAAAGGAAAAGGAAAAGGGAAAGGAAAAGGAAAAGGAAAAGGAAAAGAGGTGCAGGCAGGTGGGCACTCATGGCTGATCTGATGTCAGCACCCCATGCTCCCTGCCTGGGGGAGCCCTCAGCTCACCTGCAAGATGTCCCAGCCACTGCCCACTCCCCAGACATGATGCTTCTCCCCATGCAGAGCAGAGCTGCTCCTGGCCAGGAGTACAATTTATTGTGTTTGGATAAAGCAGTGCTACTTGGAGCCATGTGCGAAGTGGTCAGTGCTTTATCCCTCCTCGCAGCATTCAGAGGCTATAACCAAACCACAGTAATTCTCTGTTGGACCAGAGAGCTCTTAGTGCTGGGCTTTGCTTGGAATCGGAACTTCAGTTTCAATCCATATCTGAGCGAGGGGCAGAGGCTGTTCTGAGGGGGGTTCTGTTGTCTTCATTCTTAAATCAGAGTGACCAAACCACAGTGAGAGGAAGGCAGAAAGGTATAACTCAGCCCCAGGTGCGCTCATGATGCTGAGGGCACCCCGTGGGCTCAGGGCAAGCTGCCGGCTGAGCATTGCAGGCTGTGCTGCGTTGCCTTGGAGACATTTGTCATGCAGCACGTGCAAAGCTCCAATCCCACAGCTCCTTGGCACAGTGCTGGGTCGGGGTGCTGGGGGCTGCCACAGAACAGGCGGTGGCTGCTCCCTTTGTGCCCTGAAGGAAAAGTGCAGCTGCACACCTGGCCCTTGTGGGCACAGCAGGAGGCAGGTGTTATGGCCACGGGCTGCCTGGTGTGGCTGCACTGCCTCCAGATGAAGCCTGCCCAGTGCTCTCCACTCTCATCCCAGCTCCCAGCTCCCTGTGTGCACACAAACCCTGCAGCTCACACCCTGGAGCAGGAGCATGCTGCATAATGGTTGTGGCCAACAGCCAGAGCTGCTGGAGGGATTCTGGGCACCAGGAACAGAGCTGAGCACAGAGCCTTGGTCTGGGGCTGCAATCTACCTGGTGCTGCCTACCTCCTGCAAACCAGCACGAGAGGTAGCAGTAAGGTGGCACCAGGCCACAGTCCTCGTAAGCTCCCCAGGACTCAGCGTTTATACACTGGGGCAGCTCAGTGGAAGCCAGTGGAAGTGCAGCAGCCTCCCCACGCTGCTCCTTAGATCCATGAAGTCTTTGTGCTCTCTCATCATTGGGCTGTTCCCAGCCTGGCCAAGCAGGTGCTCCTGCTGACCCCACTGGCTTCCACAGCACAGCCCAAGGCACTCACAGTACGATGGAGCTGCATGTCCTGCACTGCAGCACACTGGCTGCATGGTTCCATGTAGCTGCTCTAAATACACAGCCCGGCCCACATCCAAACCTAAATTTCCCCACCATGCCCACTAGCCAAGTTCCCATGCTCCTGGAAGTTCCCCATTTAAACATCAAACGCCTCCTTTGTGTGTGGCTGCTCACACACCCAGCACAGAATTTGCCCCAGTGCGAGCAAACAGCAGTAAGCCTGGACTGGATTTGTAGACCATTGTACAGTAACTGCTGAATCACGGCCTGAGCCTCTGATTGACCAGCTGAGGTGAGCAATGAGTCAACCTGGGAGCACAGGTGAAGGTGAAGGCAATTCTCCTGTGCTACCAGAAGGGGTGGAGCCTGGCTTCGCCTCTCTTAGACCCACATAAGAGCTGACTGCCATCGAGGAAGGGTCTCTTGGAGATCGCTCCTCTTGGAGTCTTCTCAGCAAGACCAGGACAAGGGTAAGCTTTGCATCTGTTCTTTAGTGTGGAAACCTGTTTTGCCTAACTTTCCTGTATATATTTCTTAATTGTAACATCTGTATATTCACTGATTATACAACCATTCGCTGAAGCTAATGAGGCTCCTCCACTAAAACAAAGTCTAGGTCCAGATGATTGAGCAATGCCAGAAGTGCAACGACAAGACAGCATGAAAGGAAGCGCTTTTCAAGGGCAGAAGATTGCTAATATATGGGCTCTGGTACTAAGGCCAGAAATCTGAAAGTAAGTACAGCCTGCACTCCCAGCCCCTTGCCATGCCCAGCTCAGGCTGGTGCTTATGGCCACCCCCAGCTGCAGGCTGATGATATTGCAGCCCAGTGTGCAGCCTGCAGGAACTGGGCTCTGAGAGCAAACCCCCCAGCAGACTCCTTCCTTGGATGAGTGAAGGCTTTCCAGACCTTCTGCCTGCACAGAGATGAAATACAAAGGGCAAGTGATGAGTGAACATCTATGCAGGAGGAGTTTGGCAAATGCTGGGAGAGGCAAAGCTCTCCGGAGCCCTTATCCCTTCATTGCCCTGAGTTCAGACACAACCTCAGAGCCCGCTGCTCTGCCGCAGCACACACAGTGTGAGCCCCTCGGTGCCACGTTAGGGGAGACTGCGACTTTGTGCATTTGGAGGAAACCAGCTGCATTTATTATCTGCTCAAGAAAATAATATTACCTCTAGTTTATTTCCTGATATGCTTTTTCAATTTGCTTCTTTAATAATGAATCAAACTGTTGCTTTCTTAATGGAGGGCAGGGCCCACACCACGTTTATCTGTCCTGCATCAGCAGATTGTCATTTGCTGTATTAAATGGGAAGTTAACAGCTACAAGGCAGGAGGAGGCTATTTTTTTTTTCCTTTCTCCTCTGAAATAATAATTGTCAGGGAGCGTTATGCTGTGTGTGTCAATTATTTGGAAGATTGGCTGTGGGGATGAATAGTCCTTAAACACAATGGCAGTAGATGTGGCCATTATGACTTGTAAAACCACATCAGCTTTTCAAAACGTGTTCGTGGTGTGAAACCACTGAGACTGCCCCACAGCCGGCTCCTGGCCACCAGTGCTGTTGTTCCTGCTGAGGTGATGTGTCTGCAGCCCTCCCCTCTGTGTCTCCTCACCATCAGTGTGCCCTTCGCTCAGCTGGAACCACAGCAACTTGAGGAGGAGCAGCCCATCTAACAGGATGATCCACCGTAAAAAGGGCTACATGGTTTGAAACTGTCACTGATTTCTGCAAGTCATTTAGGAAGACCTGGAAGCTAGAATAGCAATTTTATCAGATACATGAAGCCTAAGAAAGGGAGAAAAGGGCTTCTGGGAGGGGACAGCTGCCCATGCTGGGCTGAAGCAGTGCTGTCAGCAGGATGGCAAGGCAGGAGGTGGTGACATGAACGTGGTGACAACCTGTGACATCTTGCATTGTCCTTCCATAAGCTCTTTGAAAGAGAGATGTGGTGACACAACGATGCTCTCACAAAACACAATTAAAATGCTTTTTATCCCAGCCTGCACAGATGTGAACCTCAATCTTCTGAGATGTCTGAGCTCAAGCCACTTGGAAGCTTAGCCTCTTACCCACAGCAGGACTTCTGTGCACTACCCCACTCTTCTGATACAGAAGACCCCACTCTTCTGTATCAGAAGTAATAAAATCCTGCTAAATAATGAGATAGAATGGCTACACCGACCATTCAGAGACAGGAAATACAAAGAGGGCTCCTCTTGCTGCAGATATTCCTAGGTCAGAATTAAGGAACACCATGGACAAGCTCTACAAAACCTCTGCTTGGACCAAGTGCTGCCATGGCAGAGTGTCCATGATATCAAGACCTGGGCTTGCAAGAGCTCTCTTTGCTTTCTGAGGAAAGCACTGGCATTGCTACCTTTTGTTAGTTATTCGTTGGCTGAATAGTTGAGTGCCTAATTCCAAATCATTCAAAGCCAATGGTGGCTGACATGGTAGTTAGTCCCAACCCTGCACTACTGCTGGAGATTTACAGAGCAGACAGCTGGAGCTTATTACAAATTATTTTTAACATGCAAGTTAAATGCTTTATATCTGTCTCTTCTGTTTGGATCCAGTCATTGTCCCTGTAGTCTTCTTGGGAGTTGTCCATGTCATGTGTGTTTCCAATTTAATTTGGTTCCTCAGCTATCTGCGTGTTAAAAATAACATTAATATTGTATTTGGTCGGTCACGTTCTGCCCAGCTCAGACTAGCTGTGGTTTCACGTGATGCAGGCACTCCCCTCGCCCTGCACCATTGCACAGCCTTGGTGTCATCTGACTGAGGTGTCCCCTCACCCCCACCCCAGGGACTCTCTGTTTCCACCAGCAGCTCCAGATGGTGCTGACCACAGCGGGACCCCGAGGGGCTCTCAGACCCCAATATGGGCTGGGGCCGGGGGCTCTGCAGAGCTGGGCGCTCCTCCTCTGTGCAGGGGTTCCAGTGATGTTATGCAACTCAGCAGTGAGAACGTGAGCTGAGAACAGAAAGGAGAATGTGAGCAAGAACCAACGATTTAGTGGCAGTGCTTATCAGTCTGGCAGTGCTTATCAGTCTGTGTCCTTCTGCCTCCTGCACGGAGATCTGCAGGAACGAACCAGTGTGCCTCCCAAAGCCCCGAAGCAAACAGAGCTCAGTGCCGTGTATCAGGTTACAGGATA
Organism: Lagopus muta; assembly: GCF_023343835.1. Taxonomy (NCBI): domain Eukaryota; kingdom Metazoa; phylum Chordata; class Aves; order Galliformes; family Phasianidae; genus Lagopus; species Lagopus muta. The sequence continues at coordinate 643,028 of NC_064441.1, forward strand.
TGGGCCCTGAACTGGTTCTGAACCAATGACCTAATCCTGTTCCCAACCCTGTGAGTCATTCATGTCCACTAGGAGCTGGTAAAGTAGTTTGTGTTTCATGAAACTTGCTGGAAAGACCCAGCATGCTGGACTGCCCTCGCCGTGCTGCTGCTGTGCTGTGGGCACAAAGCGCTCTCACAGCCCCGGGCAGCTTTTGCTCACAGTGAGGATGTCAGAGGAGCAAAAGCAGCTCCGGCCTGGTCCTCCAGCAGACTGAGCCCTGACCGAGCTGCCCCCAGGCAGATCCCTGCCTTCAAGTCCCTGAAGCAGCACAGCTACCCAACACAGCTTCTCTGTAGCCTTTAGCGGCCGTCGCTGGATCCACCTCAAGCAAGCAAAAAACAGGAAAGCAAGGGAGCAAGCACATCAGGATGTAACTAGTGCCATCAATCACGGGCTCTGATTTCACAGCTCTGAGTGTAGTCTGTGGATTTTGGCCAAAACAATGAACAAGGAGCGCCCGTTCTGTTACTCCATGTCTGGATGAGTCAGTTTCAGACAATATTAGACAATTCTTTTATCAGAATTCAGGTTTATTTTCTCCGAAAATGTTGGCAATCCCTGCGCTCAGCTGCACTCCGCAGTCACCCTGCACAGCAGTGTCACCTCTCCTCCCCTCCAGGCACCACCAACACGTTTCTCCAGGCCCTGTGCCCTGCTGCTGCTCCAGGCCATCCTCATGCCGCCGTGCCAGAGCTGTGCTCGGCTCCGCTTTGCACTGAGCTGGAAGTGGTCACTATGACTCTGTGCTCTGCGCTGAGCCGAGCGGACAGCACGCCCTCTGTTTTCTGAAACGGTTCCTTTGTCATTAATCGAATTCTAATGTATGCCTCAGCTGCTCTCTTAAATTCTAATCCACGAGCTACGGAGCAGCAGCGGTTATCTGCTGAATTAAGTAGTCTGAGTAGAAGAATCACATATATTGTTTCCAGTCAGTGGACGCCATGAATAGAGCTTATGTAAAATTACTGGGAATGCATAAGCCATTTTGCAAAATGTTATGGAATTTCTTATCCCAAAGTCTGTGTGAAGCATAAGTTACGTTCAGCTACTGGCAGCTGAATCGCACTCAGCATTTATATAGCACTTCATCTATTCCAACAGCCACAACACTTTAATTAAGCAATAGATGTCCTAATTCTGAGACCGTGCACTTAACGAAGCTCCGCGTGCCGAACAGTTGGAGTCTGTGGGCCAGGCATGGCCAGGACCAGCGCCGAGCTGCCCCTCCACATCCCCACAGGAGGACTGAGCCCTGCTGTGCCCAGCAGTGCCCAGTGCAGGCCAGAGACTTCAGACAAAAAGAGTGACTCTGTGATTCTATCTCAGTGTTACCAGTTTGTCCAGAAAACCGTAAGGCTCAGCTGCAGCCAGGCTGGGTCAGCTCAGCACCTTTCCCACCAGCCGTGGATCTGGCAGAGAGCAAGCAAACTTGACACACACTTCTTAAATGCCAGGGACCACGCTCCCAGGCACCCCAGCACTGTCACCGGGCCCTGCTGCTCAGTCCCTGCTGTGGTGGGATCCAAAGCCCTGCCCCCAATGCTGCTGCTGCCCATCAGCCCCACGGTCCTCCTGCTTCAGGTGCTAAGCCCTGCAATGCTGAGTGCTCCTGTCAGAAAAAATGAAACTCTGAAAGGCTTCTAATTGATTTGTCAGTGCAGCCACGAAGGTTCCACAGAGTTTACTCTCCTGTTCTCACAAGAGCAGTTACTTATATTTCTTTGCAGAAGGAATCAATCCCATCTAAACTGTGATGTTTGTTGTTTGCTGTACAAAGACAGATACTGAGAGATTAGTCCACAGTGAAACCAAAACTGACTCTTATGCATATGTTTGCATTAGTCAGTCACCCCAGCATCAGCACACAGCGCTTCATTAAACAGTCTGTGAAAGGATCAGGAAGAGAACAACCTGATAAGAAATGGACGTGAATCCAGATCTAGCTATGAACAAACCACACCACGGTGTACTCAGTCTTCCTTTTGTTAGAAGAAATGGAAATCAGTGGCTGTGATGTGTTCTGGACTGTGGAAAAGCTTTTCCCACATCCTCTGCTTCTAGGAAGAAAACCATGATGACGTTCCTTTATTGCATTCAGAGTAGTTATCCATTGTCTGCCATAAAACCGGAAGAGATATAAAAAAATTGTAATGTAGTTTTAACACTAAAAGTCCAAATGCAAAATCTGCTGCTGCTATCACAATGGTTATGAGCACGCTGGAGAAGAGAATCAGAATTTTAAGTGGCTTTGATGAATTGGATAGCTGTCCAACATTTGTGCCTTGCATGTCAAACTTAATGATGCATTTAGTTGTAAGTTTTAATTTGCCCTTACACAAAAAGAATCTTCTCACACGGTGCAGCAGCCTTCTGGCTTCACTAGTAGGGTGATGCCGAAGCAAAAGTGGAGGGCGGTTGAAAACTGAACCTCTCTGACCATTTTTACATTATGTTATGCTTGAGGGATAACATCTCATCTGCTCCATTCATCCTGAGAGATCCTCAAAGTTCACCCCTTCCTGAACAGTCAGAACCCACCCAGATGAGCAGAAGCATGAGTAAACCTGATAGGGGTAGATGCTGGGAGCAGATGTTGTGTTTGCTGTTTATGAGTGGGACAAACAAGCAGAGCTCAGTTCTATCCTGGGGATACACATCCCGTACATAAAGTAACTCATGTACATTTCCTGTTTACTATGGATCAGCTCCTGCTATGTTACTGTACTTTCATCCACACATTCCTCAGGTAAGCCCTGTGCTCTTTCCCATGTGAGCAGTTTGGCCCAGGGCGTGTTTTACTGGCACAGGTTGAACAGCAGTTCCTTCATACTGAACCCGCTGATGACAAAGTGTCCATGGATATAAATACGTCCTGATTCAGCGAGTGATGATATTTTGTCCTGACTGCTGCAGTTACAGCCAGAAACACACAGGGTGTCCTGCAGCACCAGGAGCACGGCGCTGGGGCTCAGCGCCCACAGGAGCAGCCCATGGCTGGCGGTGGTGACCATCACCGCTTCCACATGCGTTCTCTAAAGCGTGTGGTCACATCAGCATTCCTGCTGCCTGGACAGACAGCATCGAGCATGGCTTACAGATCAAGCAGAATCAACATCCCATCTTATCTCTTCGTTCTCATGAGGTCATCCGTCAGTAGAGCAGAGGCTGCTGATGTGCGGCGGCTCGGCCTGGAGTCAGGCTGGGTGGGGTTATCTGCAGAGGCCAGGTGTCGCAAGACTTGGTTTGCTCCCACATTTGTGGTAATCTGGCCCGGCAGCCACAGGCCTGGGAAGATGAAGGAGTGTTTGGTGAGTGCACTGATGGCACGGCCAGCAACCAGCCCTCTGACCCTGACCAGACAGAAACAACCCAGCGGGAGCTGTGAGCAGCTGGCCTCTTACAACGTGCAGGAAAAGTCATGTTTTGTTCCTGTGGAGGACTTTGGGAGATTTGAAGTTTATTGAGGCTGAAATAGATAGTCTGAGCCTGTCACGTGCCTTGGTTTTCTTAAAAAAATGCTCCATTGTTGATATGTTTACCTAAGATGTACATAGAAAAACTCAAACACAGGGCTGCAAATAATAGCAACTAACACCTACACTTAAATGTTATCAATCACCTAAGATGCAGCAAAGAACTTTGCTGGTTACAGAGGAAGTGTGTGCACTTTACAAAGAACAGCGTTGGTTTCCGTGCTGAAACAAATGCCATCCTCTCTAAGATCTTGCCTTATGTATTCTTCTCGGGTGACTGAAGAGCGAAATTATGCAACTGGCACTGAAATGGTTCTCACTGACCTGCCATGTGGCCATTAGAAACACTGCCAAATTTGGCACAGTTGTTTCATAAACTGCCATTGCCCATATGGCCACATAGCTTGCAGAGATTCGCTGAGCTTGCAGTCTGCCTGTGCACTGCAAAATGAGCTCAATGGAGCAGGCAGGTCCCTTCGTCTAGCTTAATTTCTTTCCTCTTGCAGTCTCCAGGACTCAGTCAGAGTAAGGCTGAGGGTGCAAGGTTTCCCTGCCTTCATGAGAGCTAGAGACGCTCAGCTTCCCAAAGGGCTGTACTGTAAAGCTGTAAATATTTTACGTGTTTGTATAAGTGCCTTAAAATGGGTGCAATTTTTTGTGAGCTTCTGCAAGTCTAGCAATGTTGTTCTTGATAAAATTGTGTGCAGACAGATTCAGAGAGAAAAACACGCTCTGTGTCAGCGTTCCATCCTGCACAGCTCTTACCACTGATTCTCCCAACCATGAATAAGAATTAAAAATATATTTTTTAGGAAAGCAGGCAAATGTGCTCTGTGCATTTATATGGCTTTAAAGCTTTGACAGCTCACTGACTATTGTACAATCCTTGTTAAACCTGGAGAGACAAACTGCAGCTTGTCTTCAGCAGCCATCAGAGAAATGCTATTTTAAGCCTTTTTCAGTACTATCTGATTTGGCTCAGGAGCCTAAAGGATGGGGTATGCTAACACAGGGCTGAGAACAATGAGTCAGTTGGCAGATCCACATTGATCTACTGGGTCAGATGTGAATTTATGTCAATGTTCCTGCAGGTAGAATACGTGAAATTCTTCCACATCTCCATCCAGTTTGTCACAATCAGTGTTCCTAACTTGGCATTTTATTTTTCCAACCAACAATAAACAATGAACACCCCCAAAATGAAAACCTTTTTATGTGCTGTTGCTACACCTCCATCCACAGACACACTCATTCTTTCAGATGATTGTGTGCTCTTCTCACCGTTACCGAGGTAAGAAATCCCCAGACTTTAGTGGCTCCCAGTAATTACAGCCATAATTTCACATCACCGGTCTGAGGCAGCAGATAAGCCGTGACGACAGTTCTCGACAGCCTGCCTCCTGCTTCCTCAGGACTTCTGGAAATTCCCACCTCTCTTACGAAACAGGGCTCGTGCCTCCCTGCCATGTGACCACAAGTGTCTGCTAGGAGAAGCTCCTTCTTCCTGGTCAGGTGAGGGAAGAAGAAACAAATTCAACTAATTAAAGGGGGAAAACTCTCCACATTTTGACTCGCTGCTGTTTGTTGCCAGCAGAGTTTGTTCTGCAGCGTGACACCAGGCCAGAGGTCGAGGAAAATGCATTTTTCAACAAAAAGGGCAGTTGCTGCAGACAGGAAGTTTATTTTCGAAATTAGTCATCAGTTTCGGTTCATGCTGATGATACCATTTCCATTAACATACAATAGCTCCATTTCCATACAGGTGCTATCAAGATTACATTCGTGGCTCCACAGGCCGTTTCAGCACACCTCCTGCAGCCTGCCTGCTGCACGCACTGACAGATAAGCCTTCTGTCTTGGTTTCACATGGTAAAACCCCAGTCCTCACCACCTCATATTTAAGATGCTTCAGAGGCAAATGCCCTAAAAGAGGACTGATATTTGATGAAGAACTGTAGAAATAGACCTGAGCTTTGATGTGTTATGCATGCTTTTACTAGAAACATCGTATCTATGAGTGGGATACAAACAAGAAACGGAAGGCAGGAAGCTAAGCCAGCATCATTGCATCAGTTCTAATGAGGCCCTGTGCAGAGAGCTGCGGCAGCATGGGCTGTATTTACAGCACTGATCTCTGGCAGGACTTCTGTTGGAGAAAACTACCTTTCTTTTCTACAGATTAACTTCAATTACTATTTCCTCACGTTCATTGGTAGCTGTTACTATCTCACGAAACCGAGATGCGGCTATTCCATCTGTACGAGTTCCTTTTGCAGCAGGTAGCGCCAGCCAGGCCTCGTTTCCCAAAGCTGCGTCTGGCCCTGCTCACACAGGCAGGCAGCAGGACAGGGCACAGAGCCCCTCCTGCTCAGCAAGGAGCGGGTGGAAGGGTGAGCGGGTTCTGCTGGGTGAGTCAGGGCAGAAAGCAGCTGGCGCCGCTGCACTGCCTGGCGCTGCAGCATCAGGCAGAACCTTTGCCCAGAGTCACCATGCGATCCGTCTGATCGGATTCTTTCTGATTATCTGGGTGGAACTGGTGGAACGGTTTCACTTACAATAAAACGACTCTACCCGTGGAATTACCCTAATTGACTACTTCATTTAGCTCCATGTGTGGGCATCTTGATTTAGAATAAGAGTAGTTTATACCACAGGATAAAGATAAACAGAAATCAGGCAGCCTTGTTTTAGATATCTGTTCACACTCAGAATTACTGGGAGTAACTCAAGGTGTAGACAAGTTAACTATTGCTAATTTGAATTCTCTTGGAATGCCAGTTTATTTTTTGTGAAGAATTTGAAAGTTCTTTTCTGTTCTTTTCTTTCTTAAATATGAACCTTCTGTGGGAAAACAAGTGCAATGTTACTGACAATCCCATAACTAGGACACCAACATGTCCACTGTTTGCACATTTTTGGGGGAGAGCAGGAGAGCAGCATGTATTATTACAGCAATCTGTTGCACTGCCTTCTGATCAGCACTCTGACTTCCTGTTATTGGAAAGAGGAAGGATGAAAGTGGAGAAGTAGAGATAGGATGAAAGAGATCTTCAATCACCCATTGCCAGGATGTGGTCACACGCTCAGAAGCAGTCAGCAGCTTCCACTGCTATTCCTAAAACAAATTCATACCCGCCGCGTAAATCTTTCTTGCTGACTTGTGGTTAAAGTTTGGCAGCAGGTTTTAAGGGCCGAGCATCTCTGCTGCACAGTGCTGAGTGCAGGACCACCGTTCAAGGGGAGCAATCCAGTTTGGATAAGGAGAATTGAAGACGTTGTTCCAGAGCAAAAGAGGCGCATTGAATGTCAGTATTAATAGTATTAGACATTACTGTGACAGGCATAACTGAATACCAACCAAAGCCACTCACAGCTAACAGAGAGGTGAGGGGAGGTATTACTGAGCACACAGAATCTTAAAAATTGTACCATTTTTCAATAATTATTAAAAATGGCAAATGCTTTAAAGTGTGAACACTTACACATCCGTGCTCAGAAGGTCATCTTCTCCTTCCTCCGCTCCCTAAGCAATGTGCAGTCAAACAGCCGGTGAATCCGCAATGAAGACTTCTGTATGCCACTGAATTGAAAACTAGTTCAGGCCCACAGATCATTCACATTCATATATTCAAAATGAATAAACATTGAACATTTTCTCCAGATTTGTCCAATGCCAGAAAACACTTAGTGTAATTCTGTGCTTTGAACTTTTGGAGATTATTTCATCTTCTTAGCTTCCCTCAATCAGTATTCTTCCTTTACTTACAGTACACTGCTAATACTCGTGTTACATATTGGCTGTATGGGAGTGGGAGAATAGCAGCTCTTCCCAAATGATTCCAAATCCTCTCAGTTCGACTGTTCTATATTGGATTATGAGCCTTTTAAGTCACAACCTAAGTGAAAAGAAACAGATCTCTGATATGTCCAGGGAACGGTTCAGCTGTCGGGCGGTGAAATGGCTCTGCGCAGTGCTCTTCAACCAGGACTGCTGTGGGGTTTTACCAACAGCAGAGCTGAATTCAGGCATCCTCAGCCCCAGCGGTACCGGTTCCCTCTTCAGTTCTTTGTATTCGGCCCCAGTGGCCCATAAGCATTTAACAAAACCCACATCAGAAGGGTTTATTCCTGCCACAGATCAGTTGGTGGTTGTTGCAGGGCCTGTTTACACCATGGATCTAAAAACTATTACTGTGTAACTGAGGGCAAAAAAGGGCATGAAGTCATTTTGTCACATTGCCATGGAGGAAAGGAGGAAAAATGTGTACGGAGCTGCCTCTTCTCTGGAAAATCATTGCTTAAAAATGTGTTACAGAATTGTCACTAAAATCACTACTACCTCATTAAGCTTGAATATCAAAATGTGTTCAGTATTGTTTGTAGTTTACAGTTCAGTTCCACCACCCAGTCAGTGGCAGAGCACTGTGATCTCAGATGAACTCATTCAGTCAGAAGCGTTTCCTGTGTATTAATAAAAATGTTTTAAATGAGCAGCCGCTGTCAGAAGCCAAAGAAAGCCTAAACGAAGGCTCTCATCTCTTGCCGCTTGAGCTTTAAGGAGTTTCAGATACAACCACATTTACACACCCCGAATTCTGAGCGCATTTTCGGAGGGTCTGTTTTAACCAACCGGGGCATTTCCCGCAGGTTCTGGCTCTGGTTCATTCACAGAGCTCAGGCCTTCTGACGTTCAGAAGCACACCAACTCCAGCTCAGCAGAGCACATCTCGCTCGTCCCAGACGAGCTCAGTTGTACTTAATTAGCTGTCAGGTTATGCATCCCGTTGTTGACATTGACCCTGGTGGGGGCAATGCTGTGTGTGTGAGCGGTTTGGCTACGTCTCCTCCAAGAGGAGCACAGGGGAGCTGGCTGGATGGTTGTACCAGAACACCTGCACCTTGCTCAGACAGCTTGATGTCATCAGGCGCTGATGAACTTTCATGGCACTGCAGTTCACAGCTTGATATGAGTTGTTGATTTAGTCTTTACCTATAATTAAATAGATTTGGGGGAAATTTAAAAAGAGCAACCAGCTTTGGAGCCATGTGATGCTGATACTCATATGGACAAACAGAAAAGCTAACGGCTTGATCTTCTACATCATGCAGAGAAATAAGCATTACCTGTCTGCTGGCTTACTGAGCGAGCAGGGTTACTCCACACAGCAAAAGCCAGCTGTAGATGTAAATACTGTATGGTAAACTGCCTACCGATCACGTCTGTGCTTTTTATGCTGATTTATACGTGACATTTCTGAGATGCTGACAGCATAAAGAACAGGTTTTGCTCTGAACACAGTGCATTTTCTTCTTCAGAAGTAACAACAATCAGTAGTATTGCGTAGAATGAAAAAACAGATACTGAAATTCTATTGTCACTAAAAACAAACAAACAAAAAGACAATAACAACCACAACTCAATAGTGAATTGGGATTTGATGGGCTGATTCAATCCAGCATCATAATTATCTGGTCTTTATAAAAGCTGTTCCTGCCATGTTAGAAAATGTAGTATAGGTAACTTATGTGTGGGTTTGTTATAGAGAAGGTGGAAGTCAACAAACACATTTGTTCCCAAAACTTCATAGCACTGCAAGCGAAATGAGTCAGCAGAACATGATTTGGTCTTTGCATTGCAGCCTGCAGTCACCCTGCAGACTGGACGGGCTGTGAAACCTGAAGGAGCTCTGGGTGTCCCCATATTGCATTGGACTGACGGCCCTCAGAGGTCCCTTCCAACTCAAACCATTCTGTGATTCTATGACTCTAAAATATTCCATCCATCTCCAGTTGCTCTGTACAGCTCTGCAGGTGTAGCCTAGGACCAACCTGCAGCCAATGCTTGCAGGTGAGCGCGCACCTGGGGAACCAGGCAGCGGCCTGGCAGAGCTGGGGGATCCCAGCAGACAGACATGAGACACGACCTGCTCCCACAGACCGAGCAGGAGAGCGCTGGGTTTCAGGTGCGTGACCTCCTGAAGCAGGCTGCAGCCCGACACTTTGCTTCTATCCTGGGTGAATGCGGCAACCCTTATCTGCAGCCGCAGCACAGCACTGGGCGGTGCTGGCAGCAGGAGCGGTTTGAGCAGCCACCGATGGCACAGCAGGGCTGGGGGAATGCAGCTCTGTGCTCATGGTTGGCAAACACGCACATGAACAACAGCAGAGGGGTTTGGTGTGAGCTCCTGGCTGGAGGTATGGCACTGACCCACAGATGGACGCAGCACTGTTCAGTGACAACAGCGTGCAGCTGATGATTTATTTGGGGTACTTTGCCTCCCATGGCCTGTATCACCCACTGGCGTGCTCCAGTGGCATCAGCTATCAGGCTGCAATCAGAAAGAGCCACACGCTGCAAACACTTGAATAAAGGCTGAGAACCGTAAGGAACCGGGTGGGATGTAAATGCAAAAGCTTGCCGTGCCAAAATAACCAGCGGGATTTCCTTGAAAGGAACTTCCTCCGGACAGAAAGTGCAAGGAAGCCCCGTACGAACAGAGGCGAGCAGGCAGCGCCCGCCACTCAACGCGCCCGGCCGGGGCGTGCGGGGCTGCAGGGCAGCGCGGCGGGCGCACAGGAGGGGCACACGGTGGGGGGGGGGGGGCACAAGGCTCGCCGTGAGCGGCGTTCAGCCCTCAGGACGCGCACAGTGCGGCACGACGCTCCGGCACCGGGGAGCGACCGCCCACAGCCAGCGCCGCTCCAGGCCTGGGCGGATCTAACGGGGCTCGGGACACCGCAAGCCGCCCTGAGGAGCGCCGGTGCCCGAGGAGCCGCCCCCCGGCACGAGCAACGGGAGCACGCGGCCCCGCGCAGGGCCGATAGCGGCGGCGGGCTGGCGGGGCGGTAGCCGGGCAGCGCCGCCCACAAGGGGCGGGCGGGCAGGAGCCGCCATTCCCGCACTCGGAGCGGAGCGGCGGCGGGGCGGAGCCGTGCTCCGAAGCCGCCAATGACGGACGGCCGCGGGCGGAGGGCCGCTCAGCGGGGCGCTCTCCGCCCCTTCCCCTCCTCTCCGCGCAGGCCCCGCTGCCCGCCCCTCCCCGGGGCGCGGCGCTGCCCGGCGGGGCTCGCCCGGCGCGGCTCCGCGAGGCGCGGCCGCCCCTTCTCCGCCCCGGCGCCGGAGAGCGGCCGGCGGGAGCGGCCCTCCTTCCCTCCGCGAGGGCGGGCGGAGAGCGGCGGCGCCGCGCGGGAGGCGCTCCGGAGCCATGCGGGAGTACAAGGTGGTGGTGCTGGGCTCGGGCGGCGTGGGCAAGTCCGCCCTCACCGTGCAGTTCGTCACCGGCTCGTTCATCGAGAAGTACGACCCCACCATCGAGGACTTCTACCGCAAGGAGATCGAGGTGGACTCCTCGCCGTCCGTGCTGGAGATCCTGGACACGGCGGGCACCGAGCAGTTCGCCTCCATGCGGGACCTCTACATCAAGAACGGGCAGGGCTTCATCCTGGTGTACAGCCTGGTGAACCAGCAGAGCTTCCAGGACATAAAGCCCATGCGGGACCAGATCATCCGCGTCAAGCGGTACGAGCGGGTGCCCATGATCCTGGTGGGCAACAAGGTGGACCTGGAGGGCGAGCGGGAGGTGTCCTTCGGGGAGGGCAAGGCGCTGGCCGAGGAGTGGAGCTGCCCCTTCATGGAGACCTCGGCCAAGCACAAAGCCTCGGTGGACGAGCTGTTCGCCGAGATCGTCCGCCAGATGAACTACGCCGCGCAGCCCGGCGGGGACGAGCCCTGCTGCGCCGCCTGCGCCATCCTCTGAGCGCCCGCGGGGACGGACGCGGCCCCGCACCGCCCGGGCCGGGCACGGGGCGCCGCCTCCCGCCCGCCCCGCCGCGCTGCTCCGCTCCGGGCCGCGGCCGTAACGGGGTCGGCCGGGCGCCCCGACACGCTATGCAAGGTGGAGCGCGGCGCGGGGAGCGGCGCGTCCACCCGGACCGGGACCGGACGGAGCGCGGGGCGGCGCGACCGCCTGTGAAAGGATTCCCTATTTTGTTGACCTGCTGTATCCCGGGGGGTCCGCAGGAGATTGGCAGGGCGTTATTTTTTAATGGTTCTTTTTTTTGCGATCAGCTGTGAAAACGTTACAAGTCTGCACAATGTTTAGGTGTGCGTGCGTGTGTGATTTCGTTATTTTATCCCCCCCTCCGGTGGGTGAGAGGGGCGTTCCTTCCTTCCCGGGCTCTGTCTGGGTCGGCGCTGCCCGCAGTGCCCCGCTCCGAGCGGCACGGCCCCCCCGCACCCCGTGCCCGCAGTGCCTTCCCCGCACCCCGTGCCGGCCGGTGCCAACCTGTGGGCGCCGCAGAATCCCCTTCTCTGCCACTCGGAACCCACACGCAGTTCCCTCTCAGTAATCGTGCCGAACAGGCCAGGACAAAAGGGCCCATTGTTGGTGGGATTTATTTCTTGTTTCCACCCGAGCCTTTTAGCTGTAATTTCCACGTCTTGCAAGTTTGGCCTTCATTTACTTCAAATTTGTGAGAATTCAGCATTTTGGGACTTGGTGGGCTTTTTTTTCCGCCTCCTTCTTTGTGTTTTATGATGATTGTTGTGTGGGGTGAACCTCCAGCCAGCAGCGGAAGAAATCTCAACATTGCGACGTACCAAGAAAATTCTAACACCTGTCCTTTTGATTCCAGACTTGCAGTTAAGAGATGTCTATCCATTTTAAGAATTTTAATACAAATGCTGTTTTTTAGAAAACAACTTTGTGCGCTTCTGTGTACTACGTGGAACAAACGTTAATTGTTAAAGGTTAATTACATCGGCTGTTAATCCTGGTTCATAGCATAGTCACAGTAAGAAGGGTGTGAGGGGCTTCATTTAGCTGAGGATGGTGTTTAAACAAAACGGCCAAATGCCGAAGCCCAAGATGACTGAATTGCCAGTGGAACAGTAAGACAGAATTTCACTTGCGTTTGGGTCCCAGTGAAGGCAGCAGGCGCGGAGCGCTGCGCTCAGCGGGCAGCTGTAGGAAGCCCTGTGCTGTAACAGCAGTGTCTCAGAAGGTTAGCACCCTGTTCTTCGCTATGGGCGGCCTGGTTTGGTAGAGCAAGAGTCTGAAAGTCAGTTATTTGTGACATCTCCGCTTTTCATCTCTTTGCATTTTAATGCCTGGAAATTGTGGTTTCCTGATTTGAAGAGGGAGCGGGGTGGGAGGACGCTGTACCTTCAGTGAGCTGGGGCACCTGGGCTTTGCTGATCTCTTTTACCTTTCTCTCTTAGCTCCTCTTCAAAGACTAGCACACAAAAAGTGCAGCTTTCTCTCCCTGCCGAGAAAACTTGAAATTGTCTTACTGGATGAAAGCAGAAATTGAGCAGTGCTGCATGAAGGGTTTTTAGTTAGGCCGGCGCGATCTGGCTGCCTCGATGCCCAACATTGATCTGATCATTTCTTCTTTTAAGTAGGAAAGCTTTCTGCTTCAGCGCTGGCAGAAGTGGCTTTTGTTAAATTCACCCCAATGATTGACATTAAAATTACAATATTATGTTTTAGTTGAAGATCGGGTATTGATTTTAGCAGCATCCAATACCTACTAAAAAATTGGATGCCGAGTATTAGGGGCTTCTTTTAACAGGAATGATGCATTGGAAAGAAAGCTTGACTGCAGGCATATCTTGCACTGAAGTTTACAGAAGAAAATTTGCCATAAATTCACATCTCAGCTATTGCGATGGTCAACGTTTGCCTTAAATTCAGTGAGACTGTGTAGTGTTCAGCACCTAACCGGCCTCGTGCCAGATCGATGTATTGAAAGCAAGTCGTTCAGCTTGGTAAAAGCAGTTCTCTGCAGCAGACAGCAGATCTGTCATGTTTCGTAGTGCCTCCTGTTTTCCTGTTGCCCGTGTTGTGATTGAGGAATGATGTACAAATGGATGTTAGCAGCATACGGTGGGACGCAGAGTCCCGTGTTCCTTAGCCTGGCAGAGCAGCTGAAGGCAACTAAGGAAACTCTGGACCGTGCTGGCTTTTTTTGTAGCTCTACTCTTAATTCTTGCCAAAAAGGGGTGTTCGTCAAACGGCGAAGGATTAGAGAAACCATGGCGTGGGTCTGACGGAGTTCTGAATGTATTGAGGTGTTCAGTGTTCTCTATGCCTTGGTGAGGACAGCACAAAAGTAGAACTCAGTGTTTGATCTTCCAAATCCTCTGAAGTGTTCTGGTGCTTGTTAAACATAGGCCTTGTCTATCAAGTAGAAACAAAATCACACTGCTTTAACTTGACTGAATAATGAAAGCTATATTTGCTTCTACACTAGAAAAAAAATGTTGTATCAATATGAAGGTACTCTTTTATTCCTTTTCCCTGTGGGAATATGTTATACCAGTGTCAATACAAAGGTGGTATATAGTTCTTTTCACAGTGAGAATTGCAAAAATGTAATCGATTTGGAAGAAAAATTACATTCCCAGCCAGAATACTTCCTGACAGTGCAGAAATTGTATAAACAAGGCCTTGGTTTAAGGCTGGTCTTATGACCACATATTTTGCTGTACATAATGATGGTATTTTTAAAAATCCAAGCTTGTTCTATCGCCAGAAAGCATGCCTTTGAAATCCCAGTCTCTGTGATTGTAACCATGCCGTATTCCGGACTTCGTTGCAAATACAAGTGTGGTTCTTCCCAACCCCGTGCTCAGGCTCTGTTGATGTGTGCAGTTCTGAGGGCGGTGCTCAGTGCTCTGGCTGCGGGACTCCTGGAGGTTCTGCTGCTCTCAAAAGAATGTGTGGCAGGCTTTTGTCAAAGAGCATTTATTTTCAATAAAGGGCAGCTGGCTCTTTGTGACTTCTTCATCTGGATCCTCCTCGCGTGCAGGTGTTGCTGAGTTTCGCGTTTCCTCGAGGAGTGACAAAATGCAAGAGCTTCCATTTTCTCCAAGAGCTTTGTGTGAAAAGGAGCGGCGTCCTTGAATCCTCTGCCGTTCAGAGTAATGGCAGCTCCCCTGGACGGCCATGGGAAGCGTTTGGAGCAGCGTGCCATTAGGAGCCCTGTGACTCACATGAGTAGAGCAGGCAGCCTGGGAGCCTTCGTGGCAGAGCTTTGCTGTACCCTGGAGGAGTGCTGCCATCAGCGCCTGTCCGTGGGCTGAAGAGAGACTGCTTTGGAAGCAAGGATGTGTGTGCGCTGTGTCAAAGGTGGGATGGTCTTCAGTAATGGCCTTCACAGCCCAGAGCCTCGTCAGCAGCATTTATAGCTTCGTACAGAACGTCTACGTCAAAAAGGCTCTTCTGTCATATTGCTGTAACATCGTGGTCTGAAATCTCATTTTTTAGGAATTCAGCATCTGCCTGACTCCTAAAATCTTTTATTTGGAAGTGAGGAACTCTGACAAACATATGCACACATATGAGAGTGATGAAATAGCAATGGTTCAAACGGTTAAAGGTGCCTGAGTGAGCTGAGCCCAGACACCTGGGGTGCAGCACTGGGCCGCCTTGGTTTGGCTTTAACTACTCCTCACACTGTGCCAGTCTGTAATGGAGAAACTCTCTGTGTTTCCCAAGGAAGAGTGGTTGTGTGTGGTGTGTGCTTGTGTGTTTCTTCTGACATGGCTGGAGTCAAAACTCTCATCCTTAGCACCAGCAACCTCAGCCTCTGTGGTCTCCGTGCTGCACACTGTCACTACTGCACGGAGAAAACACGCAGTGAAACCTGAACTGCTCGAGAGATGCTGCCATTAAAATTTCTCTGTAGCAGTCTTATTTTTGGGGGGTATGAGTACTCTAACCAAAACATTGGGTGCTGATATAATATTGTTGATGCCAAGCGTGGTGATTCAAGTAGATGACATACTGTGCAAAAACCAAACACTATAGATAAATACTTAATCTGCAAAATCTAACGTGTCTTAGATCCTATCTAAAAGACTGTAAAATTAGAAGTGAATTAACTAGAACTTGTAAGCTGTTCAAGTAAGTCTTAAAAGATTGGAAGCAGCTGTTGTGCAGTAACTTTAATATCTCCACAGCATCTGGGTCTTTGGGAAGTTTGGGCTCAGACCAGGCTAAGTGGTCCGGAGTCCAAAGCTTTGTTTTGACAATCTGGGCAGAGGGAGGTTTTTAGAGAGTGTCAGACATGTAACTTCAGCTTTAGTGATTTAAGAAAACATTTTACTTCTACAGAATTCTTTGGTTTTGAGGGAACATTATAAAAAGTGCCTAATGAATAGATCTAAAGTCCAGGTAATGAATTTCAGATGTTTCTGCTGCAAGAAATCCCTTGGCAAACAGTCTGATCAGTGACGCTGATTTTGGTGGTGTATGGGAGCTGCTGAATCACGGCCTGAGCCTCTGATTGACCACCTGAGGTGAGCCGTGAGTCAGTCCTGGGAGCACAGGTGAAGGCAATTCTCCTGTGCTGGGCTGCGCCTCTCCTAGAGCCCATTTAAGAGCTGACTGCCACTGGGGAAGGGTCTCTCTTGGAGATTGCTCCTCCTGGAGTCTTCTCAGCGAGCCCAGGACGAGGGTAAGCTTTTCATCCATTCTTCTGTGGTGTGATAATCTGTTTATCCAAACTTTTCTGTTAATTTCTTAATTATAACATCTGTATATTCATTGTTTATACAGGTGGGTTGTTGCCTTTTTATGTTATGGCACTAGGATGCAATGGGATGCTTGAGGTTATTTGTGAGGATGGTCGTTAATCAGCTTTCAGGGAAAAACAACCCACCAAAGAAGTGTTTTCCCTTTGAGTTGGGAATTGAGAAAGGTGCAGGCCAGCATTTGTATCGGTATTCCTTTGCCAGTTTCTCTCTGGTATGTCAGTGTTATACTTTGTTTCTACCATGCTACTGTGAAACCAATTAAATAATTAGTGTGAATACCTACAGATTCATGTTATTTTGCTAGAGTTACAGGTAAGACCGTAAGCACTGAGCTGCAGGTGTATGCCTGCATTTGACCTGCTGTTATTAATAGGCAGGATTAGCAGATATGGGCACCAGTGTGGGTGTTTGGAAAGAAGTCTCAGTTTTGCCATTAAAAGTTCTGCACTGCAGGTGTTCCTGAGGCACACGGCTGTCGGTGAGCTGCGTGCCCACTTGTGTTCTGCAGAGTGAGGGCAGGCAGCAGGAGGTGCATGTCCAGGGGCAGGAGCACGGTGCATCCTTACTTGCAGCCAGCATTTCAGTTCCTCGCCTTCTTGCTGTCTCCAGGCAGCTTACAGCACCTGTGCCGTGAGGAGGGGTGAGGCCTGGCCTGCTGGCTGTCAGGTGCCCCCTCGCCCTGTGGAGTGCCATGCCCTGCTTCTGGCTCCCTGCTTCAGTGTGCAATTCCTGTATACTTGTAGCACTCCTGTTCTGCTTTCCACACCTCCATTTTTGCACTGCGTGTTTTGTCAAAGCATCACCTCTGGTCTGGGTGCGCTGATTTCTCCTGAGGTTTTCAGACTGGAGTTGCAGTACCAAATGAAATAAAGGAAGAAGATGGAGAGAGTGTAAGGATGCTGCAGAAATGTTTCTTGCAAGAGGATGTGACCTTTTTCCTATAAGACAGAGGCAAACATTGGAAGCCAATTTTTCAATGAATGTCTAGCAGAGATCTTAGTTTAATTAAGCCTTATGCTTAATTCAGAAGACACACTTAAGAGCACTTTGAGTTGGAGGCAGAGCACTTGGATGATTTCAGAGAATTATCTTTGCCACTTTCACCACCTGGTACACGTGCTCTGTATTTGCTTTTGTGTGTCCAGAGAGCTGGCATGCAAGAGAGGTCTTGCATAGGTATCCTGACAGTGCTTTTCATATGTGCATTCTATGGATGGATTCTGGGGGTGAAAGCAGAATCTTTCTGTTTTTTTTTTTTGTTTTTTTTTTTTTTGTGTATTGTTTTTAAGAAACTGATGTGACTTCTGTTAAATTCCTCAGCTGCGTTGTGTTTCTGCCCCTGCACGTCACGGCCGGCGTGCTGGAGAGGCCTATTTCTTTAGAAATCTGGAGGTGATCAGAAGTCGCACGTGTGCTTTTTTTCAGGCCCGTAACAAAAGTCAGTTTGAGGATTGTTGTATGTGTGTGTCCATGATGACCTGTGCGCTGAACAGTCTCCTCCTGTGCGTTCCTGTGAGGCAGGTGTACGTGACCAAGGGCTAGCAGTGTTGGGCCTGTAGAACACGGCCTGGGGAGGACAGGGATCTCAGGTTTGTGGTGTGAGACAGGAGCATGCCTGCAGGCACAGGGTGCTCTGGGAGAGAACTGCTTGAAATTTTCTGTTTCATGGGTAAAATAATAGCCTTCTGTTAGTGTCTGCCATGGGCACAGTGGCTCCTAACCTTCAGATTTATTTCTCTTTTTCCTCCCTGCCTCCTGGGCGAGTCTGTACTTCCCTGCTCTGGGCTGCATGCAGCCATACCCGCGCAGCTTGGGCTGACCTCTGATTTCATGTCTTGTAACCTATTGGGCACAAAACACACATTTGTAAAGGCTGAAATTCTGGATTAAATGTGCACGGTCTTTGGAAGGCCATCTGATGTCCCTGTGTGTTGTTACCGAGCAGTAGCAGCATCTGTTGCACTACACAAGTTCATGAAAGCATCCATTTTAAAGCGAGTAGATGTCAAATTGGTGATGTGCTAAACAGTTATTTTTCTAAATCATATGTTTTCCCAGCCCAAATCTCAAAGAGGTGCTGAGGGGCTGTTGGGCTGTTCTAAGAGCTGATATGTATGTCATGCAGTTCATAAGACCTTGTGAACATCTGCTGTGGATTTCATTGGTTCTGAGTGGATTCAAAACTGTGAAGAAAGTTTGTGCAGCTGGTTTTATGCACCAGGGGTGATGTGGCACCAGGTCTTCCTAGCTTCTGCACGCTATAGCTCACCAAAATCTCTGCTAACCTGGGTGGCACTTGGCGATGGTCGCAGTGTGACTCAGCTGGGAGCCGTGTGTATTTAAGTATTACATTTGTGATAGTTTTATTCCGTGGATGAACTGTGGTGATGCTACATACCTCAATTCGGTATTGGGAGTTTCCTGCCAAGTTTACTTGATGATTAACGGAGTTAAGATGAAAGCATGCTAATGAAGTACTTGAGTAATTAAGTTTCTAATACTTGAGATCTTGATTTCCAGTCTCTTTTGAATACTCACCTGCATTCCAGACTGGCTGTTCTTCTGTTGGGTTCCTTGTTTCAAATACTGTGTTTCCCTTAGTATGGGTTCTGATTTTTCTTTAGCTGTTGGATCTTTTGCGTTTTTCTTAAACCACAGGAAAAAACAGGGAGAAGATTTGCATTAGAATTACTGTACATCATGAGCTGCCTAGATTCCAGCAATACGTGCCCTACGTTTTATGCATTTTTGCCATGAAAACAAGGAGAATACTGTATATGTAAGGTATTTCCAAGGCTGGGACTTTCAGCAGAGAAACAGCTTGAAAAAATTGATTTACCAAAGAATCAGGTCAGTCTGGTGGAGTGAACTAGAATGCTCATAGGTGCTTTGGTATTCATTTACTTACAGAATTACTCTGCTAAAACCCTTGAGCAAAAGTCACAGATTTCTAAGCATAAATATTTATGTATGCATACGAAGTTGTATCTGGTATCCACAATTTGGGAAATGTCCAGATTTTTCTACTCTGGGCATAGAAAACCAGGAATAAGGTGCCTACAAGCACTGAATGTTAGAGTAGTAGCATAGAAATATAGGCATGTATTTATACAGCCAGTTAGGAGCAACAAAACAGAGTCCTCTTGTTCCTTTTCAGGCATTTTTGGCCTGGCACAAATTAATTTTCAGCATTCCTAAGCCAGAAAATCACAGCGGTTGTTCGGTGTGTGCAGCCTTGCACCAGCTGCAGGGGTGGCAACCAGTTAAACTAGTTGGAAGTGTCTGTGGTCAGTGCTGTCTGTGGATGAACCTTCTAGCTCGTGTCTCACTGCTGCATTGCTCGTGATAAGTAAATTGAAACCAAACCTGCCTTGACAGAAACACTAAGAGTTCGAGGATGGGCATTCTTGCATTCCCTGGAGACTTTGTGATTAATTGGAATTGCTCAATGTGCAACTGGTCATAGCTTGTTTCAGGTGTTGGTGAGATGCTGACTTCCTGTATCAGTCACTCAGGGGTTTTCAGCACTTATTTAACAGAAATTAATTGATGGGTAACCGGAGTTCACTTGGCAAGTGTGTTTGTGCATACTGATACAAAGACATAATTGTAATATTCCAGGATGTAAACAGACCAAAGTGACACGTTCAGTGCCCTGGCTGTCTACAGCGGATACAGTGGAACTTCTAATGTAACTTCAGTGATGTGTTGGTGGACACTGTTAGGAATCCTAAGTAATTCTGCAGGGTTTTGAAGCCCAGTTTGTTCTAAATTGTGTGGTCAGTTTGAGAAAGAGCATGTAAAAAACAAACAAACAAAAAAAAAGCCCACTGAAATATACTTTAAAAATAACATTGTTCTCTAATCATAGAATGGCCTAGGTTGAAAAGGACCACAATGATCCGTCTAGTTTCAACCCCCTGCTATGTGCAGGGTTGCCAATCACCAGACTGGGCCGCCCAGAGCATCCAGCCTGGCCTTGGATGTCTCCAGGGATGGGGCATCCACAACCTGAGCAGTAACCCTTTAAAAGAGTTCTGGGTTCTTACTGCACATGAAGTCCCTCTGACAGTAAATGAGCTAGACGTTTTGACCACACAGCTTTCAGAAGATGTCGCAGATCCCCAGCAGAGCAGTGGTGCAGGGGCACAGGCTGCCCGCGGTGCTGGGCTCCTCGCACCTGGGTGTGCTCAGGAGGGCAGGGATGGGCGCTGAGGGAGGTGGGCACAGGGTGCTGGGCTGGGGATCTTATGGGTCTTTTCCAATTGTAAGTATTCTGTGATTCTTTGATCTGACTGAGGCTCTTCGTCCCTGAGAGCGGCGCTCACCTGCTCAGTGAGGGCACTGGCAGCGCCTTCAGCCACACCATGGGGAGTGGGGAGGACGCGGCTGTGCCTCCTGCCTGCGCTGCCCCCACTCAAATGAGTCTGTTTCTTTTTTGTCTCGCTGCTCCTGAATATCTGCTTCAAAGAGGATTTCTTTATTGCTCTCCTTTACTCTTGGGAAGGAAGAAGGGAGTGAAAAGAGCCTCGTGTGGGGCGCAGGGAGCTCATAGTAAGCATTACTATGAGCATTAAATGCATTATTGAGGAGGCTTAATTGAATGCCTTCCCCTGTGACTTTAGCTGGATTTTCAGATGTCTGAAATGCAGCTTTCTATAAACCTTTGTGGGTTTTTCTCAAATTGAAGTCATACTGGGGTAGTATAAATTGTGAAATGCCAACTTAAAATGGCAAAAGGTTGATAGAAAGTAAATTTGATGCATTTGTTTCTTTCCATTCTATTGGGATTTATAGTAATTGTTCAGTGAGGTTTGTTCATGCCTGTTGTTCACGTTCATTAGGCAACCTTTTATCCTTGCAGTGTTATCTAATCCAATGTGCTGTGCAGAGGTGCTGTGTGCTGGCAGGCTGGGGGCTGAGCTGTGCACAGGGTGAGGCCTCTCCTCCATCCTGGTTGTTTGTTGCAAAACTTCGAGACATCAGTTCTGAATAGGATACCGACTACCAAATCCTGCTTCTTTTTACTATGTTTAATGGCATTTTTCTTGTGGGAAAAATAATGGAAGAACCCTTTACCCTGTATGGCCCAAAGCATGTTGAGGTAGGCTTACAAGCACAAAGGTTTATTTTCAGAGTCCACAGCTGATGGTACATATATATATATGCATATATGCAGTAAAAATTGCTTTTGTCAAAAACTTATTTGAAAAAGAGAAAAAAGAGGCAGAGATAAGAGGGAAAGCTTGCACTAGCAGTCAGAAGTGCTTGGGTCTTTGCAGATAGGGGTCCTGCTGGAGGTGCGCTCTCCAGAGCAAACAGCAGCCTCCCACTGTGCTCTTTTTGTGTTCTCTGTATGTGTTTCCAGGACTTGCTCAGACTCTGCAGGTTGCTCCTGTCCCTGGTGTTTGCAGTGCTGCTCAGGGCGTGCCTGGGCCAGGTGCAGGCATTGCATGCTGGCTGTGCATTGAGCTTCATGCACAGTTGTTGCTCAGCACCGTGCATTATCTACATAAAGGATAACGATCCTGCCAGGTGAGTTCTGTGTGGTAGTTCATCGGACTGAAATCTGCAGCGGTTCTGAACTGATGCATAAACTAATCCTTGTCCCAGCAGTGCGGTCCATGACGCCTGCTGCAACTGCAGCAGCCGGCAGCCAAGAGAGCAGCAACGCCTGATGGCTCCAAAGCCCCGAGGCTGCTGTGCTGTGACTGCTGGGCTGTGCCCCCAGCACACTGCGCCGCAGCTGCTCTGTGCTCTAGCCAAAGAGCAAAGTTAAGCAAAGCTGTTGCTTTTTTTTCCTTTAAAGGCCGATGCCAGGAGCAACATAAACCCCTGAACTATGTCAGCATTGGAGGGAGAACAAAGGTGCCCTCAACTTTCCTTTTCCTCCTACCCTTTTGCCTTTTCTGCATTCAGAAAAAGATGAACTCTGAGTGTTGGAGTCCATGGGTCACTGCAGAGGCGTATGTTCCACGTGTATAGAAACATATATTCTGTAATAAAAAGCCTTGCTGTTCTGCACCTCGGGAAGTAAGACTTCTGTGCTGCTTTGGCGTAAGTACTGTGCTGTGCTGCAGAACCTTCGGGAAGAGAATCGTTTGTTCCTTAGATTGCCTCCCTCACCCTGGGCTCTTTGGAGAAAGCTGGAGATGTTTGTGTCTGAAATCCAGGGGCTGCTTGTGAACAGTGCTGTGTGAGGGTGTGCAAGTGGGGTTCATTTGTAAATGTTATGCTTTTCATTTGCTTGAAATTGGGTCAATTTCCAATCAATCCTTTTGAAGGATAAAGCATGCTTGCTTCAAAAGGGCTTTTGTGATGACCCCTTACGCTGCTCATTGAATCAACAGAAAGAGTTGATCCCGTGGTGTGCTGAAAAAAGGAGTGCTTTCCCATGTTTGGGAGGGTTGTAGCAGGTAGCAAGGCCAATCTCAGCAGCGGCTGCTGCTTTCTGTCAAGGAAAAACGTTAATTTTTAAGTTTAATAATTACCCTCAAGGAAGAGGAAAGAGTTATTTACTACTCTTGAGAAAGGTTCAGCCAGAAAAGTGGTGACTGCAGGGCTCTGGACAGAGCATGATAATTTCTTTCAATTACCACTGCAGAATAGGGGATGTGTATCTCCGTGTTTCACCATCCTGTGGAAATTTTAGCATGAGCAGCGGCGTTTGGATGCAGTGTGCTCAGTTTGATCTCCACAGGCTGTGGCTGGAAGGCAACACGCCGGCCCCTTGTTCGGCAGCCTTGGCCTCGGCCTGCCCAGAGCAGTGTGTGGGGCTGAGGGCAGCCCTGCAGAGGTCCGTCCTGCTGCACAGCCCTGCCAGGCCGCACGTGAGGAGCAGGCCCAGCTTGCTGCTGGCAGAAGTAGAGCGGTGGTTACTTCTGCAGCTGTGGTGCCTCCTCCTTCCTCTCTTCCATGTGACGGATACCCATCCCTGCAAGCAGGCAGCACGGCGGGTGAGGAGCAGTGGGCTGCCATGGTGCAGGGCGGCACCGCTGGTGACGTACAACCGATGAGCGCCTGTTTGCCTGGAAATACCTCAACTTGTGGGGGCTGGGCCGTCTTGAATCCCGAGGGCTGTGTGTGGGCTGGCAGCTGCTGGTGGTCGGCAGAGCCTCTGTGGGCTGAGGCGGGGGGGGGGGGGGGGGGGGGTTGGAGGTGACCTGGTTACCTGGTGCCTTTCCTGCCTGCTTGGAAGAAGGGCTGCAGAGCAGTGTGGCCCTTCAGCCTGGTCATGGCTGCATGGCATGAAACCCCACACAGAAGCCCAGCGGCTGGAGCTCAGCAGGGATCTGATGATGGCTCCTCTTCCAAAGTGGTGCAGGTAGGTGAACGTGTGTGGGAAGGAATTCCATTGCGTGAGGCCTTCAGGGCTGGGTGACTTTGCAGGAGGTGCCCTGGAGCAGCAGTGGTGCTCTGACTCCGTGCTTGGATTTTGTTTCTCTGTGGGAGTGTATCTCCAGAAGGGGTTTCTCGTGGCACCTCCCGGATCTGTGTTTGCATCAGGTCCTCAAAGGATGTGCCTTGATACCACAGTGCTCCTTGTTCAGCTTTTTAAACTGACAGTGGCAGGAGCTGCTGCCAGTCAGTAGTTCTGTATGGCAACTATAAAGAGGAGCGCAGCCATGCTCTGAGCAAGTCCAGTGAGACTGTGATGCAGGAAGTGTGGAGCCAGCATCTCCTTCCTCTCCCCCATGCCCTCAGCTTGCCTGGTACTTCACAAAACCTAGTGGATGGGATGGGAGCTGTGCAGCCTGAGGTGACTGCACGGAGTCGGGAGAGAGGAGAGCAGGCTTTGGTTCCTGCTCTGAGCTGTGGCTGTGAGTTCTGGCCGAGCACCTGGATGCTGCATGCAGGCAGGCTGTGCAGAGCACGGTGTGCACGTGGCACCGCTGCTTTCAGAGGTCTGCAGCTGCTTAATTCACGCTTGGAAACCAGGGCAATTTACTTTGTAAGAGAAAATTGTTGTGTGTGTTATACTCTTTTTCTCAGCCATACTAATTTCCTAATATGTGTTAGGACTTAGCATTTATGTTCTCCATAACAGGATAAAGCAAAAATGGCTGGCATTTCAAAGCCTATTAGTGTGGAAATCTGGGAATAAACATCCACTTTGAACTAGTTCCCCTTAGCCTTGCATCACTGTCTACTCTGGGCACTGCTGGAACTGACAGATTCTGGGTCGGGCTCCTGGAATGCGCTGCATGAGGTGCCTGAGTGCCTCCTGTCAGTGAGTCCCCTTCCAAGGCGGTGCTGGCAGGAGGGCATGGGGAAAGTGCTCCAGAGAAGGGTGGGTGAGGCTTCCTCAGCTGAGAAGTGCCAGCCAGGCATTTACTTGGCTCTGCTTACCAAGGCCTGCCTTCCTGCCAGTGCTCACTTTAACATTTACCCTTCTCTTTTGGCAATGTCCAAAATAAATGGAGCCAGTTAGTGCTCTGCAAAAAGGATGTGGCAGTCGGGATTCAAGATTTTTTCAGCATCGTACAGGTCTGGGAGGAACTGACGTTTCTATAAAGGTGAGGCTTCGTGCCACTATTCACAGGGATGGTGAACGTGCAGTCAGATGCCTTCTACGTAGATTACACAATTAGATAATTACAAAGTACAGTAATTTCGTTAATTTCTAGCATTTCTTGCTTGCACTATTATTATATGAGTGCAGCTGATACTTGCTGTTGGATGTCAGCTATTACGCACGTAGATGTTTCAGTAGCAATCATGCTACTTTTAAGGGAAAATGTCTTTGCTTCAACTTTTTTTCAGTTCTTTTCAATGGGTGTTCATTCACAGGAGTGTGTATGAATTGATTTTTCTGATTCTTTTAAAAAATTTTTGTATTTAATTTATATTTTGTGGAAAGCATACAAGAATTGCTAATTATGCCTTCCATGGCTGCTGCTGACAGATGTGGCTTCCAGCCATGCTGGTGCACCCTGCCCCATCAGCCTTGCTTGGTGTGGGGGGAGCAGGGCAGGGCAGTTTGCAATGGAAAAGGACATGTGGCATCAGAAATGGTGCCGTCTGAAATGTGAGAATGGGTGCTTTTCACTTAGCTTCCTCGTAGTGTAGTGGAAAATGCTGTGTGCTCAGGAAGTATCCGGACAGTATTGCTGTATTTCATGCCATGTAAGCAGGAATAGTGTGTGTGTTGCTCCACTGGTATTCCGACGTATTAGAAAAAACACATAAGATGTATTCATCTGAAAGCATCGTTTACTCTGCCAAATGTGTTTATTCCAAAGTGCTTTCCTGTGAGTCTGATGGCAGTGCAGGCGCTCTGCACAGAGCAGCACTGTTACCCGCTGTTCCCTGCTGGATCCGGGCTGCGGCGCCCACCTGCCACGGGGCAGCCCTGCTCTCTGCCCACAACAGGGCTGCGTTCGTGGGCCACAGCTGTTTTCTCTGCTGGTACCAAACTGGCTATTTCAGCAGGAAAACGAGGCGTGGAGTCCTTTCTATCCACTTGTAAAAACACTTCTATGGGTTCCAGGGTAGATCATAAAAGCTTTCTGTACAGCATTTGGATGCTTTGAGTGCTATGAATAAAATGCCCATCCTGAGGTCTTACATTGATTTTTGATGGAACTGTTAATCTGCTGACTGCCTGGTGAGGAGCCAGCGGAGGGACTCGCCGTGTGGATGATTTGAGCTCTGAAAGAAGTTCCTATTTATGGCGTATTGTTAGTGTTTATGCTGATCATATATATTTGACCGTAACTTACTTTTGTTGAACATATTTGTTCTGGGATTAATGCCAGGACAAAAACTGAAGGAAATGAATAAACCAGCATAAACCAGCCCTTTCTGCTCCACTCCAACTGTTCTCTTTATTTTTAGGGCGTTTATTTAATTAAAGAGATTGGCAGAATCTCAGACCCATGTTCTTTGTGAAGTTAAAGAAAGCACAAGCTTCAGTACAGGAATTTCAGCATGTCTCCAGGGCACCTTTCATTGGCTTCAGATTCCTTAACACCATTTTCTGTCCTGTGTTTCCTTCTCTTAACAGTGATAATAATCTCTCATCTCAGCAGAATTTTGAAGTCCTTTTAAAACTTCCCTATCATATGTTGTAGTACAAGGTCCTCCTTTGCCACTTACTTACTGCTCTGAAAAATTCTCCTAGGAAATGTGAAAAATGCTCCCAGTGCAGCATGGCAAGGGGCAGCACCGTCTCTTCTGGCTCTGTGGAGCTTTGTTTTGTGTTGTGGTAGACGGTGAATATTTTCCAGGCACCATCTTCAAGAAAAGCACAAAGCAGGAATCCGAGTTCCCGTCGCATTTCCTACTTCCAAGCTTCCTCCAAAATCCCAGTGACAGCCCTGCTGTTTCTGCAAGGGCTTCCCCTGAGCTGCCCAGCGCTCAGTGCTTCCCATAGGCACGTCAGGTCCCCCAGCTGTGCCCAGCGGCTGTGCTGTAACGCTGACCTTGAGCTCTCTGTGGAGTTTCCAGGTGTAGCTAAATCGGAATTTCAGATATTTACAGGTCTCTTCTATTGTGTTTCTGTGTATAGGTGTTGAGAAATGAGGCTTTGCAGTGTAATTCTGTAGGGGTAGTTAGTATGGCTTTGTACAGTTATTTATCCTTTCCCACGTTATGGCTAGCTGCACGTCCCATGGTTCTGCAGCACTCTGCTGGGCTGCTTGCTGCTCCTGCTGCCCGCCGCTCTGAGCTGTTTCCAAAATGAATGGCTCCTTTTGCACGCGGCTGGGCAGGCAATTTATGTGCTGATCACCATAGAAACCTGCAGATCCATCGCTTGGTCAAACTGTTCCATATTGTATCAGCGAGCTGGCATCGGGAAATGCAAATGAGGGAGGTGAGAGGGGGCTGGCGAGCGTGGAGATTCTCTCCTTTATCACAGTGGCGCTAAGAGCATTCCAAGCCACCTCTGCCCTTTCCAGCCCTAGGCTCTCCCCTCAGCAGTGTTCTTCCATGGGGTGGCTGTGCTGGCTGGGCCCTGTGGCTGCCCGATGCCTCAGTGGGGCTGTGTCCCTCCAGCACTGCCGTCCCTGGGTGTGGGGCCTGCCAGGCACCCGGCTCTCATGGCCAAAAGCAGTGCTCAGCTCCTTGCAGGGCAGAGGGGCGGCTGAGCGGGGTGGGGGCCCATCGCTGGTGGGTCAGTGCAGGTCCCAAGGAGTCTGGCTGCCCTCTGGCCCCGCAGCCCTTGCTGTGGGCACCTGTTTGCCGTCATCTTGCCTGTCGCCATCTCACTGCTGCGTTTGGAGAATTTTCCCCTAATTAGAAAGGTGGTGCTTGGAGCTGGCTGTAAGGGAGCGAAACGAGATGTAGGAAGGAAATGAGTTTTCACCGGAGAAGGGTGATTGCTGTGTGAGTGGGGCAGTGTGCCAGGTGAGAGGATGTGTGGGTGAAGGCCTCCAGTTCTGACACAGCACAGCCTGGGGGCTTTGTAACCTGCTGCTCAGGGCTTCTGGCAGCCAGTGGTGCCACTGTTGGTTCCCACGCAGTGTCCCAGCTGTGCAGTGCCTTGGCCCCTCGTTGGCACGGCAGCTCCATTCAAAGCCAAAACCCGGTGCAGCACACAGGTGGGCAATGCTGGGGTCAGTGGGCCGGGCGTGGGGCAGCAGCAGGCTGTGGTGCCACAGGTTCTTCTGACTTCTCTTTCAAAGTGGCGGTCGGACGGCGCCTGTCCCTGCAGAGCTGGTGGCAGCCTGTGGCGTGTGGGGCGAGCAGGGCGCGGGGGAAGCGGTGGGAAGCATTCTGTTCCATATCTTCAAAACCCAGCTTCATTTGGGAAGCGCTAAAAACATATATTTTTTGCTTTAAGATGTCTAATTTTCAGTTTAAGAACTGGTCTAAATTGGATCTGAATGTGCTAGAACAAAACTCAAAATATTTCTGCTGTTTTTTTCTAATGGAGTTTCTTTATTTGCTGAACAGCTTTAGATTGGAACTGATTCTGCTTCAATGTAGCTTGAATTTTTGATGTTATTTCTTGATTTAGGTACCAGTAATGAAGCAGAAAGCTTCATCCAACGGAACATTGCGATTGTTTTAGGATGTCTGAATCTTTTCCCATGAACTCAGCAACAGCAAAGGTGGTAACTGTTCCCATGGTTTCCATGCTGGGCCATTGTATTTTCCCTCCTTGTTCACTAACTGACAGCCCAGCATCCTAGTTTGATGGCACCCATCAGATGCTGTCGCTGGGTCCTCAGGTCTTCCTTCCACTGTGGGATTCATTTCCTCAGGAATAGTTCGCCCTTTGTGCATTTGATTTTTAGAAATGTATTTGCACAGCGTCTGAATGCTTGACGTGATAATCAGTTTTTTCCACTATAAAATACAAACTAAAATCAAAATCACACTTATTGCACCTTATCAAAGCCTTGCTTTTTGTTGCTTTTGAGGTGTTAAAATCAGCTTACGTTATTATGTTTGCTAATCAGCCAGGATTTGACTTTGGAAGTGACTCAAGAGGTCGTGTGATGAAGGAAGCCTTCTCAGCAGCCATGGCAGCCCGCAGAGGTTTCGTCTGCACGAGGCAGCAGTGTGATTTATTGTTTCTGCTGGCGCTGTCTTCCTTGGATAGAAAAAAGGAAGGGGTTTGATTTTTTTTTTTTTAGAAGGCATGCTGCATGGATGAATAAGGTTTGCATAATGTGAATGTTTATAGGTTCTTTGTTCAGATTGCACCCATATAATATATACTATGTTTCTGGTGACTTGGCAGCCATCTAGGAGCTCTGCATAATAAATCAGAAATCGCTGCTCCATATGCATAACTAGATAGATGCACATTCTGTCTAGTTTGCGTGCCATGCAGCACAAACTTAATTCATATGCATCCCCTATCACGCAGTGCTAGGTGATCCAGAATATGGCAGCCAATAAATTAATAACACCATTGTAGTATTTTTGCCTCGCTGGGTTTTACGTTGGAGTATTAATCGGAAGTGCAGCTTTTCTGAAGGTTCTCCTTGCTGCTTGTTTCTTTTTGGTTGCTTAACGCATTTTGTGCAGAACAGCCTCAAATGAAAGGTGGGAGGCCGTATCTGGAGCGCCCTGCTGCATTGTGTCTGCAGGCACACGAGGCCTTGGGGCTGGGCCTGGCTCAGCACACAGATGGGTTTCTGCTGTGACAGTGCTGAAGTTGGCTCGAGGTTTTGCTTCTCAAGTTTAGACCAGAGAGCTGTGCCTCTGTCACAGCATCAGTGCAGTTTGCATATGGGGGACATGAGGCAAAGCTAGCAGTTCCTGGCAATGCTTTTTTTCCTCTTTGTTTGCAGAGGGGTGCGTGGCCACTGCTATTTGTTCCAAAACAGAGCACTCCCATTAATGAGTTTCACGTGTCTTCCAAACTTTGAGTGATCAAAATATTACAAGATACATATTTTTGTCATTACCAGCCCTCTCCTCGTTTCTCTATTCGATTTGAAGCCTAAACTTGTAGATCTGTGTGTAGGAATCTCAGTCCTACTGTAATTGAAGAGACAGCTGCTGATGTCTCTCGATATGCGACCGTTTGCGATGTTTTTAATCAGGCTGGCAGTTTACGAAGGCTAAATCATTTAAACCAGTGCTATTTCCTTTAAGAATACATGAGACAGAGCAGAAATACAAACTGCATGTGCCAAAATAGCTTTTGATTTTAATGCAGTATCTGTCGTCAGGGATCCTGTTTCATGATCCCGGAGTCCTGCAGCGTGTGTTTGGGCCACTGCATCGGTTTTGTTCTCAGAAAAACCAGAAACCAGAGGTGACACCGGGACACGGACAGGCATCCTGTGAGGCCCCAGCACCTCCTCCTCGGCTGGCCCCGTGCAGGAAGGCGCACTCCTCTGCCCCTCTCCACTCTGGAAGGGCGCTGCGCTTCCCTGCAATGCTGGCTCCGCGTGCTGGGTCCTGGCATCTCTGGTCAGATCATCTGCTTCAATACTTCCTCCTTCTCCTGGGATGGATGTCCATGTCCCATGGATGTAGGTTGTAAACTTTGACCCCTGCCCATCTCCCTCCTTCCGAAGCTTTTTTCCATGGCGTTGTTTTTCTTTCCTTAAAAATTCAGGTGTGACTGTCTGTAGCCTTCTCAGCACGGCTTTCTGGGGGATCTTGGCTCTGTGGCACTGCATCGGTTTCTTGAAGGCTGTCAAACGTCTGCAAGTGGCAACTTGGAGATGTGCTTTCTGCATTAGGTAGTGGATCAGCCTGGAGAAAGCTGTTAGAGGAAAAAGATGTGGCTTCCCAGCCTGCCTGTAAATACTGACAGCAGCAGAGAACGTGGCCAAGAAACACACACCCTCACAGCCTGTTTTCTCCTGCCTGTGACGCTCCTGCTGAGCTACAGAATTTCAAATCAGTCTTTATAGACCTGCATCGGCTCATCGGGGATTTGAGTAAAAATAGATCTGTAACAATACCAGTGTACAGCAGTGAGAAGAGATAAGGAGAGGGGGTGACAGCCCTGTCGGGTGGCAGCGCCCGCAGAGCAGCGCCCTGTGCTGCACTGGGTGTGGGCTCAGCTGCTGGCACAGGGAGGCAGCTCGACTTGGGCATGGTGTGCCACAGCTCTGTGCTGCGGGGGGAGACGTGGCAGCAAGCACAGTGCTGGGCTGATGGGGGGAGTGGAGCTGTGTTGGGTGCATGGGCACTCGGCCACGACAGCAGTTCTGTGCTGTCTGGGCTCTGTACAAGCCTGGGCACAGCAGTCTGAAAGTCCATTTTCCTAACTAACCTTATCTGAAATTGAAGAGAGCTACTGGCAAGGCGATTTCTGAGTGTGAGCAGGAGGTGGGGCGGGCAATTCCTGCTCCGGGCAGTGGGGCTGTGCAGAGACCTTGGAGAAGAAGAGCAGGTGGGTGGGTTCTGCTGGACCCGCTGCCATCCCAGCTCCTCTCCCCTGATTTCACCATCTCCTCGGATCTGGTCGTGTAATTCTGCCCCAGCCACTACTTGGGTTCTGCCTGGCATTGCTGTGAGATCACTGTGGCTTCTATTACTCTCAGTCCAGCCCTAAAGGTAATTGCTAGATATTTTCCTGGTGTTTGTGTTCTTTATCTAGTTATGATGTGCAAGAGAATATTCAGTGGTCAGTTTTCACTTTATAGCTTCAAAATCGGCACTACAAAATTTGACTCTTGTGTTTTCCTCCAGATGCCTTCTTGAATGCCTCTACTACTTTTCACCTGTATTAAGAG
Source organism: Lagopus muta (assembly GCF_023343835.1). Lineage (NCBI taxonomy): Eukaryota > Metazoa > Chordata > Aves > Galliformes > Phasianidae > Lagopus > Lagopus muta. Next base: position 674,236 of record NC_064441.1, read on the forward strand.
ATCTCTTGGTTTAAATACATTATTTAAAAAATAACCAGCATCCACTCCTGGAAGCATGATTTGGCTGGGGGAGACCAGAACAAAGGCTTTGAATCCAAAAGCTTGTCCAAGCATCTCCTCTAGTTCCAGCTTCTCCTGCCTTATTTTGTCACAGGCAGCCCAATCCTGATGGCTACCCTATCCAGACCATTCTTTGGTGAGTGTAACTTTTTTATTTTCTTCCTGCTGACCAGCTGCTCAATAGAAGGTGAAGATGGGACAGCAGTTCTGCTGCCAGCATCTGTTGACAGGTATGTGGTAGGGTAGAGCTAAGGGCTCCAGGCAGCCTGTTTGCTGCTGCCGTGCTGCACTGCTGCAGGGTAAGTTTGGTTTTCTGCTGCAGCTCCTCCTGTAGGGCATCCTGTGCTCTGGCCAGGATAGACCTGGATGGTTCCAAGTAGTTAGCTCAGCTCTCTATTAATTTTTTGTATCCTCTCTTTTGGGCCTGATCTCAGGAGCACCAGTTACTCTCAGCCCCCATTAATCGCTTCTGTTTGATAGCTCGAAGTTTATCGGCTTTTCAGCAGGTTTACTTAACTAACAGTGCTGATCAGAACAGAATGTAAAGCTACAGATGTGTACTCAAGCATTTTCAGATCTCAATTAATTTCTGAGGCTTAACGGGGTCAGCCAGGCCAAGTCATTTTCACCAGGATGAGCGACAGTTGCTGAGGAAATAGAGAAGGGCTCATTAGAGCAGCAAATTCAGAATTATGCATAAAGAGGCAATAACTGGTCCCACTGAATTCCTCCAGCACTTTGACACCAAATAGCTCTCGCTGTTGAATGTTGGAAGGGAACGTTGTTTTGATCAAATATCCACACGCCAGGACCGGGCAATTGTTGTCCAGGCCCCGCTGCCACCTAACGCAGAAGTGCTCCCAAAAACTGCAGCAGAGCACACATTTCTCTGGCAGGCTTCCCCAGGGCTGGGCAGGAGAGCACAGGTTTGTATTTTCCTCGTCATCCTGAGCGAAGGGTCAGGAAGGCTGTTATTGAAACAAAGGATTTATGGTTATGTTCCTGACTCTTAGAATTCGTCGGCAGCGCTGGACGGCTCCAGGACGAAAGCTGTGATGCACCATTCCGGCCTCATCGCATGAGGAATGGAATCTGCCTATTTGCTTCCCCTTCTGATCTTTTGGGGCTTTGGTTAAGCGCTGTGATATATTCATGTAGAAGTGAAATAGAGATTTCAGTTCAAGCTGAGGTTTGTTTTGGAGAAGTTCCTGTGCAAAAACGTGTGGTACATGTAAATAGAACTGGGCAGCACGGCTGCAGCTATGCTTGCTGACCTACGAGCTGTTCTCTGTTCAGAGAGAGCTGCAGTTACTGTGATGTGTGCTGGAAGTCGTCACAATTTTTGAATCATTTGGCACTCACCTATATTGCAACAAATCTGCAGCGCAAAAAATTCTTGCTGTTGAGAGTTTTTCCTTTCTGTTCTGAGAAAGAAACCTTTATCTACTACAGAACAGAACCCAAGGGAGGGGGTGTTGTGGGTGCTCTGTCCTGGTGCTCTGGGCTGGGTGGGCACTGGGCAGCCTGCAGTGGGGAAGCTGGGGTCATTAGACACACTTCTTCACTTTTATTCCTTGGAAAGAGTTTTCAAAGAATAAGGATCAGGACTTATCACCTTTTGCATTTAAAAACAAAAGCAGGAGCAATGTGTTAAACAGCAGAATACAGTGTTTAGTATCTCCTATTATTTTATAAACTGCTTTACCAAAGCTGGCAAGGAGAGAAAGAGAAGAGACGGATGGTTTGGTGTTGTGTGTGAAGGTGTGCAGTGGCTGTTGGTGCCCAGCCTGGTGGCTCGGGGGCACAGGGCTGGCATGGCAATGGCAGGCTGCTGCTGCTGCCCAGTTCTGGTTTCGGCCCACAGCCCATAATTGCCAGGCAATGCAAGCAGTGAGCACAGAAAGGCGATAATGAACGGCGTGGTTTGGAGACTCATTTAGGTTGCAGCTCTGACAGCACTGAGCCCCTCGATGCCAGCTGCTCGCTTCTCAGCCCCTCGGCTCTGCGCCTTGTGGTAACACGGCTCTGCAAGGGACTTCTCCTCACTCGGAGCTGGGAGCCGGCTCTCTGACCCGTTCTGTGTAGGCAGACATCTGTAAACCAAAGGGGAAGGTAAAGCCGAATCCCAAAAGAAGCCTCACTTGCTGCATTGTTCTGTAGCTGCTGAGCAGCTCCAAACTGCTGTGCAGTGTGGGCAGCCTGCAGCCCTCGCAGGGCGCCCATCCCAGCTCTGAATGTCGGTGTATGGAGGCCGTGGGCTGGGTGCTGGTGTGCAGATCTGCCTGCCAGCCCTGTGGCAGCGCCGGCAGCTTACAGGAGCCATCGCAATCTGGCCCTTTTCATGAGGCCCAATTCTTGTCCTCCTTTGCTGCTCACCGTTTGTGTCCCACAGCCCAGCAGGTGAGTGCCCCGCTCCTGGAGCAGCCCCTGCTGCGGGGTGGGGGGGAGCAGATCTGCCTTGGGGATAAGGAATCTGTGCTTCCGAAAAATAGCAAATGCATTCTGATGCATCTAATTCAAATGTTCTAACAATTTCACCCCCCACCCCCCCTTTTTAGCACTGGTTTGCTTAGCTTGTAGCACTTCTAATTTTTCATAATTTTCTACAAATTGGAATAGGAAGCATACCATCTGTCACCTCCTTTACATTAGACTTGTGCTGCATTTTGGCTGAAAACTCCCTCCAAGCTCCATGTGTCAGCTTCTATCACAGCTGGAGGTGTGCCTATAGGGTACCCAATGCCTAGAGCCATTGGTGAGGTCTTTTCTGTCACTTTGACTGTAGTTTGTTGGTTCTGAGAATTAATAAACAGATAAAAATTATTCACTGTGATGTCATTGGCTGAAACAAGAAGGGCGGGAACTGTCGATTAAAAGGCAAAGCGGAGAAACGCTTGGGGTTGAAGCACCAACAGCCGGGATGCAGTTACTTTATAGCACAGATCCTTGCCTGACCCACTTGTTTGTGGCAGGAGAAGCAATGGGCGATGCATCTTTGTAACTCTTAAACTCGCTCGAAAGCAAATGAACTCCATATGCAAGTCCTATCATTTCTTTTAGGCAGCTCTTTTGTTCTCCCAGCGCTGTTAAAATCCGTCTTCCTAAAAGCTCACAGTAACACAGACTGTCTGAAACGCTGCTGCTTTTTCATTTGGGGAGAAAGCTGCTAATTAGTCTGAATGTGCTTGTCCCAGCTATAAATATGTGCTTGCTGATACACACTGTCAATGGAAAGTCATTTAGGTGACATAAATTGGTTTCATGTCATTGCACATCATGCAATGTGGCACCTGAAGTGCTAGGATGCCAGCTGCTCTCTGGAGATAGAAAGGACATGAGTGTTCCTCTTTTTTTCCTCTTTTTTTTTCTTTACTGTAGAAAAGCAGGTAGAATGGCTTGACAATTCAATATGATTTTCCTCTTTGTTCCAGCATTGCAGGGCAGCATTGCTAGATTTTCTTTTTTGTTTTTGTTGAAGGGAGTATTGGAAGCCAAATGACTGCTTGCTAATTAGAGACCCCGTTTGGCGGCGTGCTTTGTTTTATTAGGCTGTTTGGAGAATGTAATTAGCCATCAAACCAGGATAAGGCTGCCTGTCTCAAACCGCACTGAATCGGAAATGTGATTTGGTGGTTGTTCAGTTTTTGGTTTAATACGTGGTTGTCTGCATTTAACAGTTCGAATATCTGCAGGAATTCCCCTTTTTAAAACCTCTGATCTTCTTGCACTTGCACTGAGCGTTCCATGGGAAATGGTGGTGACAAAGCAGCGGGGCTGTGCTCCCAGGCAGGGCAGAGGGGCTGCTTTCAGGAGGTGGAGGGGTTCCGGAGCTCTCCTCTGAGTTCATGGAAGCAGAACTGGGGAAAGCTGTGTCCTTTGGCAAATTCTGTCTTCTATTTCCAGCCATATTAATTCAGAATCTCGTAAACTAGGCGGTATTGAAGAAGTACTGGAAGAAGTGACAGCGTGCAGTGATTGTGTTTATGGATCTTATCAAACCAAGGCAGAGAGTCCTGTGTTTGCAGTGCAATTCTAGACACACAAGTGAAACAGCAGATGCAATAAATGCTGTTTTCTATTGCATTTCATGGCCCAATTCTCCTTTAGCTGTAGCTATAGTGGAGGGCAACAAACCAGGGCTGGGGAGGAATGTTGATTTCTCCTTTTTTTCCCTGCACCTTCTGCTTCTCAGACAAATCGCCGCCGTTGTTTGTAGCTGCAGACACCAGGAAAGCACAGGGCGACCTGGGTTGGATTTAATGCAGCGCTTTGCCCTGAGCAGCGCACTGCCCATTTCAGCTGTTGGTGAAGCAGCTCAGAGCAGCACCTTGGCTGTGCCCACTTTGCCTTTGGAAGCTGCGGGCAGCCCGGCAGCAGCAAGGGAGAGAGATGGCACAGGTTTGGGTTGTTGTGGCCTTTGTTTGGAGATAATGGCTGCTGTTCCATAATCAGTATGCTTTCTGGCAGTGCATATTTTTGTTATGTTAAAACAGATGCGTCTGCCAGTGGAAATAAAAGGAATGCACCCAAACTACACTGCTGCAATGCTAAGGACCCAGCAGCACGATTGTCACTGGCTGCAGCGGGGTTTGGCCCCAGCTCCACACCAGTGAATCTTCTGGAAGGAAACATAGCAGAAATATTGATTTATGAGGGTTATGTAAAGAACAGTTCACTGGAAGATATCTTCCTGGCATTAAACACAACGCAGGATGTTAGGTAAGCCACGGGTTCTTTGCTACTTTTACTACAAAAGTTGTATTCTGCATACAGTAGTACAACATGCCTGGTAGTTGCACGTTGTGTCTGTGCAGAGGTGAGGCACCCTGCCAGCTGCTGGGAGGGCCGAGGCCCATTGGTGGGGAAGAGCAGCTGCTCCATGTGCTGATGGGTCAGACAGCGTGTTTTATACAGCTCCTCTTCAGTCTGTTTCCTGAACAGAAGGTAACTTTCCTGGAAAGCCTTACTGCAGCACAGCGTCTGTTCCAGGGAGCAAGTTTCTTATCCGTGCATGACCACGTGGATGCCCCACTTGCCTCTTCCCAGCGTGGCACATAAAGCACCGTGCGGCTGCTGCTCATCAGCACTGATGTGGGACTGAGACTGCTATGGAAATGGACACTCTGTAAGCAAAATTCCAGAGCTGCAGCTCTGGGATCACAGCCGGTAGCCATTTGGTTTTAAGAACGCTGTTATGGCAGTGAAGTTGGTGGAGCTATTTGAATAAGGCGCCTTCATGCAGTCACCATTCAGGAGTAAAATCCTTGGTTTGCTTGTGAACCCGTGCCATGTGGCTGCAGAGAGCATCTCCTGTAAACCATGGGTTCCTCTTTGCAGTCAGATGAGTCTTGCTATGAGCACTGCTGAATTCTAGAGTTTCAGTCTAGAATGTGAAGAAAACATGCAGAAATCCATAGGCTGCCCACTGGTAGGTTGTGCTGGGCTCAGTGCTGTGCAGCAGCCTGCACGCTGTGCTGGCTCTTGCTGCAGGCTCCCTGAAGCAGTAGTTACATTTCTGTACCTCTTCATCTCATGGGGCTAATGAGGCTCTCTGTTTTATGGTCATCCTTGCTGTTTTTCGATGGATCTATTCCAGCTGGAGTCTTTGGAGGAGAAGCTGTAAGGCCAGCATGCTGTGCTCCTGCTAACAGCATCCTTGTGCCTTGGCCAGCACTGCTGGCATTCCTCTCTCTCCAAGAACACCTGAGAAATGCGGTGGATGCATTGAGAAGTGCCCTCGAGCCCCCCTGCTTATGGAGGTCTGGAGATGTTATTTACACACCAGCTCTGCAGGCATTCTGAACGGGGATGTGCGCAGCCTCCTGGCCCTGCACGTGCCTTCTGATTCTCACTTGTCTAAATGCAGTCTATTTTATTGCTGCTGTTCCTCTGCCCTTGCTCCTACATTCAGGATGATTGTCCTCTTTGGTGCAATTGTCATCGGTTTTGAGACAATCTGTGGCATTTTGTAACTTCTCTCCCATCAGCTCAGTGCTACGGCCACCTTTCCCTCTTTCCCCCAGCAACATGAAGAGGCTCCCCCAGCACTGTTCTTCCCAAGTTAACTCAGCTTGCTGCTTTGCTGTCCTCAGTGCATCCTCTCACTTCACAACACTTCCAGCACTTCTGTTGCCATCGCTCACTGCTTGTTTCTTCTCTTTCCTGCATGGCTCATTCCTGTCTCCTAAGCACCCATCTCCCTGCTGGCCAGCCTGGAGCTCTCTTCAGAAGCTCTCTCTCCATTTTTGTTAGAAGAACAGCTGGATTTTTTTGATGCCAAGACTGGAATATAAACAGTGGAGTTTCCTCAACATGCAGCCACTTTACCTGCCCAGTTCTCTCACTGCTCCCATTGAATACCTGAAAATTTTACGTTCTTGAAGTATGTCATTATAGGCATTTGGTTGTAGTAAGTGTTTGCTTATTTCTTTTCTCTTAATTTTTCATTGAAATACCCAGTGTGTTCATGACCAGGATTAGCTGTTTTTTTTCCTATGTTTCTGTAGTTGTCTCTTGCTTGGCTGCACCTGCAGTTCCTGAGCTTTCAGTGCAGCACCTTCATGTATTCCTCTGGCACATATGAATTCTTCTATCATTTATTTTCTAGATGCGTTTTTATTACCCTAGTTTTCTCCCTTGTGAGTTCTGTCAAAGCTCATTTCACACATACATAACTTTGAGGTATCTTCTCATGACTAATGCATGTCCCACATCTTCTACACTTAGTTGGCTGTGTTTTCTCCTCCATTTATAGAGCTATATTCCATCATGACTTCAGTAAATATGGTGATTTCTTCCCATCGTCTTCTGTTTTTCCATTGAAAAGAAAATGCCCAATAAACTCAGCTTTGTTTGCTGCTGACTCCTTCCCTGCCCCTCCAGTCCCTGCTCCCCACCCAGCTCCACATTCTCTGCCAGCTCCATGGCTCCAGCTTTGCTCAGAGCCCCCTCACCACCCAGCCCTGTGCAGCTCTGCAAGTTGAGTTCCAGCAGAGCCAGGATGCTGTACACTGCCACCAAGCAAGGACTGCAGTTCCAATCAGATCCACTTACTGGCATCTCTCTGTTGTGGTCGCAGATCGCTCCATAGGAGCAAGTTCTTGCCTTTTCCACTGGTGTGACTGTGTCAGAAGCTCCACAACCCCGTGCTCAAGCATATGCTGCAGGAGCACGGTGCTGCAGCAGGCTCTGGTTCACATGGGTTTCCTCCAGGCCAACTTCCCTGCAGCACATCTAGATAATTGTTCCGTTCACAAATGGTGATGTTTCCGGTGCGCTTCAGACACAAACAGGAAAACCTTCCTTCCTGAAGTGCTAAATACATTACCTCATCTCCAGCAGTGCTCATTACAATGGTGTTTCCCTCTAAAGGGTGAAGGGCCCCGGAGTGAGGGCTGTGAGCTCAGCAGGACGGGCACCATGGCTGCCTGTGGGTGGTGAACAGCTGGGAGCTGCCAGAGTGATGCGCTGGGCCTACAGGGAGAGGTGATCCCTTCTGAGGCAGTGATGAGGAGGATTGATGCTTTCCACTATGCAGATCTAAGTGATGTGCCTCGTTATCTGGCTTGGAATGTGTCTGGGTTTTGGCAGCTTCAATACCTAGATTTTTGTAGTTCATGTAGACTTCCTCTGAGGGGATTGCTAGGTGTCCTGTCATCATGTAAATGAAAAACATACAGTTTAAATTCTTATTCATAGGCAGTGTATCAGCTCAGGAGCTAAGCTGGCAGGACATTAAAATGCCTTATGGAAAGAAGAGGTTGGTGGGTGCTCAGACCTCAGCAATGCCCTGCAGCCCCTGGTGACTGCTCGTTGCACTGCTGCTGGTTCTCCTTAGTCAGATCCCTTCAGGACAAACGTTGCCCACTCTTGCCGCTTCCTGTAGGAGGATCTCGCCTGAGCTGAATCCACTGATTAATTCTGAACAGCCGACCAAAGGGGTTCTCACAGCCCGTGCCTCGCAGTGGGAGCTGCTGGGCCTGCAGCCGGGATCCTCCTGTGCCGGGGCTGCGGCTGCCCACCAGCTCAAGGCTGGCTCAGATCGTCCCAGAGCACCGCCAGTGAAGAAGGAAGTTTTACACCTAGGTGTCCTTCAGGGCAGAATCGTAGTCACGCAGTATTTCGTACTGATAAGCCTTGATGTTTGTCACAACTGATATTGCACTGAATCTCACCCTCAGGTTCGGGTCTGAATTCAAAGAATACATTTTAATCTTGCTTTTGTAGCATGTTACCATGTGCAGATGTAGCTGAAGTGCTGGGGGGATGCAGGGAGGCACACTCCTACACCTGCTCCCATGCAGGTCTCTCTGGGACACCTTCTCAGTGACACGGGTGGATCACGCCGTGCTGCTACAGATCAACTGCACCCATTGCTGCAATGTCACCTTCGACCACAGAAGAAACAGAAAGGGAACAAATGAGGTAAAGGCAGCCGTCAGCGAGCACAGGTTCCTTTATGTTGTTTTAGTTTTAATTATTGCTTAAAGCAAAACTTGTGGTCTTGAAATTGAGACCTCAGCAGTCACGGAGCTGAATGGAGCAAAAAAGACTTCATTTTAAGGAAGGCAAGCTTAATTGTTTCTACAGTGTTTTAAAGGTTATAGAAGTCTCTAGACAATAATGCTATTTCAAAGCGCACAGTGAGTGCCAAAAAAAGCTCATTGAGGTTGGTTTATTATGCTTAAAGCTTTATGGAAAAATCACTTTAATAAAAACTAAGCACACCGTAAAATAAATAAACGGCGTTCTACAAAAACCAAGTGCAGAAGGCAGGAGGCTGCTCGAGCCCACTGATGTCACAGCCTGCTGCGATGCATCTTCCTTTGCTCACATTCCTGCTTCAGTGTAATGGGTCTGATGGAGGAGAATATGAGAGAATAGCACACAGCATTGTTCTATATTACAGATAACAGGTCATGAAAGGTTGCTAGACTTTTTGTATGAAGACTGACAGTATTTGTGGAATTTCTTTTTCAAGTCAAAGTATGTTTTTGTTAAAGAGTATCTAAATAGAGATTTGATCTGCTTGGGGTTAACGGAGTCCCAAACCACAGTGCTTCCAATGGGCCACTTCTGAACAGGACTTTTTCCCCACTGAAGCTTAAACATTCCAAAGGAGAAAGTTTGTGTTATTGGTTCTCATAGAGCTAAAAGGTCTCTTCAAGTTGTAAGGATGTCAAACTATAACTCGGAGAAAACTGTCCTGATTTTTTTTCTTAAATTTAACTTAAATGATGCTGAGTTATTCTAATATCCTGATTTGTGTCTCTTTTACAGGAGTATCAATAATCCTTAAAAATGTGAGCAGGAGGGACAGTGATTTTACGTGAGGTGGTTCTGAGGGGGTGTTCCTTCACATGCAAAGGAAAATCCTCTTCAGCTTATTGTGAACATTGCTGTAAGTATTTGTAGTGTTGCTGGGGATAATCCGTGTAGAAACAAACTCTGGCTATTTTTTTCTTCTTCAAGCAAATGATGAACAAAAAGCAGGACCATAAGGCTGACATGGCTCCTGCAGTGACATGCATAGTGATTTATGTGTGCTTCTCCATGAAATACTGGCTCGTGGGTCAACCTGAGTTCAAAATCACTTAGAAATAGGAAAATAGAAATAGTTAAAGAAATGCAGACACTTTCCACAACTCAGGAACTTAATACTGACAGGCAAAGTAATACAGAGACAGAAACATATCAGGAATCAGCTGCAACTTGAGTTCTTTCAAGAAAAAAGTCATTCTTATCAGCTCAGCAGTGATGGTTTAGAGGAATACTGAATCCATGTTTTCTCCAAAGCTGAGCTTGCTGAAATCCTTCCAGGCACAGCAGTGCAGGGCAGAAGGTTGGGCTGGCTGTAGGGCTGCAGGGCTGGGCAGTGGCAGCGCTGTGCTCGTCCTGCTGCTGCTCCTCTGCCTGTGAGCTGTGCTGAAGCAATGCTGTCATCTGTGTGTCCCCAGCCAAAAACGTTGTTGTACACGATGATGTTCAGGGACGTTTGCTTTTCAGATGTAATGGCAACCATGTGTGCTTACAGATGTATGGGCAGTGATTAAGCATATCAGCAAAATGATTTTCTTTGCCTCTTGGAAGTTTAATGGAGCAATTGCTGAAGTACACTTGCCTTGTAAAGCAGGGAGCAGGGAAAAGCATATTTTACATCAATCTTCCAGGGGTCAAAATATTTTATTTTTCCCATTGAGACTCATGTAATTAAAAAGTGAAAGCATTTATCATTCTAGTGTTCATAAGGCACGATATAGGAGTAGCTAGTAGTATAAATTAACAGCTTCAGGCTGGAGATGTAATAAAATGCTGTTGGGAAGCTTCTGTGCCGCAGAAGATAAAAGTGAGAGTTGCACAGAGCTTTATAAAGGACTGCCCACTGCAAGTTGTTCTCGGCTTCCAGAAATGTCAGAGAACTGCAAAAAGGAAGCAGCCTTCCACTCAATGGCAACCACACGGAATAGCTGGGAAACATCCAAAAAGCTCCAGTTGCTGTTGGTGCATCTGGTTAGGGCAAACACAAAGATGGCTTATCAGGAAGAATGCAGAGCAGACTAAAATAGTCCTTGAGTCAAATATGAAAAAAAGAAAAGCATTTCTTTCATGCATAGGCTTTATTTAGGTGTTACGTTAAGCTTAGGAAGGTTGACGTGCCTCCCTAGACAGCCCAGGGCTGAAGATAAAACTTGAGGAGTGGTGCAGTGTTTGGAAGGCTAAATATGGTTGACATGAACGAAAAAAACTCTAAAACTGATTTCAGTGTATGAGAGCCTCTTCCAGACAGCTTCATTCTTCTAAAATTAGGGGGAAGACAGCTACATGACAGGCAAAGGCTGCATCTGGGGGTGCGTGTGGCCTCACAATTACCAGGCAATGGCTCTGTGGGATTCTTCCTTTTGCAGCTTCCAGCATGGCTGAGCAGCAGCAGCAGAGGCTGAGTGGCAGGAGATGGAATCAGCAGGTGCTGCCAAGTGCCCCGCAGCCAAACCAGCACCTGGAGGTGCCCATGGTTACTGCAGGCTGTGCAGTAACAGAACGCCTCCGCTGACCGATACGTAAACACAGACAGGCAGCCGCTGTAATAATACATGCTAAACGGCATGAAAAGTGGAAGAGGAACTGCAAATTAGTTTAAAATCAACAGTTCCTTGGGGAAGAACCACAAGAGGATCTGCTGTAGTTGCTCCCCTTGATCAAACACTTAAGAAACAGTTATTATAGCTGCTCCTAATAGCCCAGCAGTGAGGAGACCTGAACACCGTACCTCTTTCTTCTCCAGTCAACCTCCCATTGCAAGTGAAATTTGAATGCCTTAAGATGAGAATTCAGTGTGCTCTCATCTGTGCCTGACTCCCATAGGTTCTCACGTGAGTGCATTCAGGGCAAAAACCACAGCAGCCATCCTCATAGAGTCGGTTTCTGGATGGATGTTCTTGGATGTCAACACTTTGCTCAACAATCAGAGTTGTGTTCGGGTTAAGCTCAATTAAATAAACAGTTTGGCTGAGGAATATTTTTAAAAGCTAACATTTAATTTCAGTGTTCATTCATAATTTCATTCCATTACGTATTTTTGTATTTTCTTTCAGAAACTGGGCTGAGTTTAATTAAAAAAAGATTTTTAAAATGAAGTGAAACGCCCATTTCATAGAAAGAGTTTTCCTTCTGTTTTCCTGAAGAAACTCCGAGAGCTTCTCGTGGCTTTTCCTTTCCTTTTCCAGCTCTCCCCCAGAGCCGTGCTGGAACATGCAGCCCTGTGAGGCTGGTGGTCGGACTGCCCGGACAGCAGGGATTCTGCAGCTGCATTTCAGATGCTCTGAAGGAGGAGAGATGGTGTGGACAAGGTTCACACTGGGAGAGAGTTGCATGAAATGGGGCAAAAGAAATAGTGCAAGTGTGGATGATTTTGGCAATACAGTTCAGGAGGAAAAATTTTTGAGAGATGATGTCAAAGAACAGGGTGTGAATTAGCTAGTGGCTGTAAGTGGAGAAAGCAGTCATAGCTGATTGAGGCTACGAGCTCGGGTCAGTAAAAGGACAGGGGGTGTTAACCAACAGCCAGCCAGGATGAGCAAAGCCTAAGGGTCAGGTGAGGGGCAGTGAATGGGTTTGGGTAGCAGCTGTATCAGGCATGAATAATTTGAAGGAGGAAGTAGGAAAGGTGATCAGAAAATATCCAAATCGGAATCCTTTGGAGATCTGAGCAGGAAGAAATAAAACAAAGAGAAGCTGATTCAAAGCGATAAAGAAATGTGAGAGGCACAGAAGCAGTGTGCAGAGCTGGGCTGCGAGCAGTGCTGTGTGCTCAGAGGTACCCCAGAGCTCCAGCTTTGCACCCCTCCCTGCAGACTTGGCATTAGGGTAACAGAAGGCCAAAACGAAAGCACAAACTGAATCATTAACTTTATTTCATCCGTTGTGCATTTTGAAAAAGGTGTTTGTTTTTTTTTTTCTTTTTTTTCCCCCCAGGAATATAAAGCAATGGTGGACAGAAAGGGGAAACAGCTGCTAGAAACACCCCGCAGTTAGGGAAAACCTGCTGGTGTGCAGGGTAAGTCCGAATCTTTGTATTCCTCTGGAATATCTCTAAATTATCAGTATCGTTTTTAGCCTTAAAGCATATGAGGTCACCGTAGCAGTGTGTACAGAAAACCAGGTTGGAAGCAAACAAGTCTACCTCCTGGGAAAATGGATTTCCTACGGTGTCAGTTAATTACTTAAAAACTAATCACAGCTCCTTTATGAGCTGCCGCACGTGTTTTCGTGCTCCCTGGCAGCGCTGAGGCGGCGCACCGCTAACGGTGCCCTCGTGGGGCAGCGCGAGCCGGGACAGAGAGCCGCTGTGCGCCGCTGCTGCTCGCTTGGGATCCGTGTCAGCAGCAGCGAAGGTCAGCGAAGGCTTCAGAGAGCAAAACAGGCACGGCCTGACGGTGTACGTGCGGGTCACAGCACGAACCTGCTTTGCTGTCAGTCTGTAATCCAGGGGTGGGGGGCAGTTGTGCCACTAATGTAAACCAGCAGCAAACAAATGAATGATCCCGCGGCAGCGTCGTGAGGAAAAGCGGGAGAAGATCTCACTATGGAAACTGGAACGGCATCCTCTGAAAAAGCAGCGACCAACGCCAGGCATCCCGAGGCACGACGAGCACACGGTCCGCCTCGCGCCGTGCAGCTCATGCAGCTCCTGCAGCGCTCTCCGCGCTCTCCTGGTGCGCAACCTGCGCCCCGCGCCCAGCACCGCCAACACTGCGCAGCTGCAGCGCCCCGCCAAGCAGAGCCGCGCGCCGGGCCGGCGCTCCCATTGGCCCGGCCTCCCGCGGCGCGCGGTGATTGGTGCTCGCGGGGCTCGGGGCGGTGCCAGGCCGAGGTGCGAAAGCCGCCGGCCTTCTCGAGAGTTCGGCGCGGGGCGCGCAGCGTGGCTGGGCGGAGCCGTGAGCCCAGCGCTGGCTGTGGGTGCGAGCGGGAGCTCCGTCCCAGCGCGGCTGTCGGACGGCGGAGGCGGCGCTCGGGCGGCTGCGTGGGCGAGGAGGCGAGGAGGCGAGGAGGCGAGGAGGCGAGGAGGCGAGGAGGCGAGGAGGCGTCTGTGCTGCGGCGGCGAGGAGCGGAATCACAGAACTGGGGGGCTGGGAGGAGCCGCGGGTATCGCTGTATCGCGGTGTCGCCCCTGCCGCACGGCTGGCTGTCCGCGCGGGTTGCGGGCTCTCCGGAGGAAGGCGCACGCCTCAAGTGCGGCCCATCCCGGCGCGCCGTCACCTCACTGAAGTTCTCACACGCCTTTATGCTTCGGCTTGTGGCCGTTTCCCCTCGTCCCGTTGCCTGCACTGCTGGAAGGAGTCTGGCCTCGTCCCTTTGCCTCCGGCACCTTAGGTGTTGATGGACGCTGATCTTATTTCCCTCTGAGTCATCTTTTCTTGAGGCCGAACAGACCCAGGTCGCTCAGCCTTTCCTTATAAGAGAGCGGCTCCAGGCCCTTCGGCCTCTTCGTGGCCCTCACTGGGCTCTTCCCAGACCCTGCAGGGCGCTGTGCCAGCCGGGCAGCAGGCGTTGGGTGCTGGGGAGGGGGGCGGTGGGCGGCTGTGGGGAGCCGGGTCTGCACAGGGCTCGGGTTGTGCTGCTCGCCTGCTGTCCTGCCACCAGTGTGTGTCTGTGCGGCGGAGCTCCCCCACCTCTGCGGCTGTAGCTGGGTTCTTGTGGGAAGTGCTTGGCGTGAATAACTCCAGGTGGTGTAAGAGCTCCCCTAAAAGACGGAGCTTTGCTGCTTGTGGATTCTGATTTGGGAATGGGAACTGTGGTTTGTGTGTGTGGTGTGTGTGTCTGGCATGTGGCCTTGGGCGTGTTGGCATCGTGCACCTCTTCTCCTTTGTTGTTCTCTGATGTTGATCTGGAATGCTCTGCAGTGCTCTCTGTGAAATCAGGCTGCTGGCCGGGTGTCACAGCAAATGTTGGAATTATTTCTCTTTTTTAATATCACAACTCTTAATGGAGGCAAGTGAGGGTTGTGCTTATGCAGCCAGGAGATCCAAAAAAGTGCAGTGTGTGATCTGTGCTGCATCTAAACGTGAATTGTAAACACCTTGAAAAGGGGGATGATTGCTTGGGAACATCTAATCAAGATAACTGCTCTTAGATGTTTGCTGTAGTCGTTCCAGATAAATGAATGAAGAGGCTCTGCCATTTACTGCGAGTTGTTTGCTTCCATCAACAACAGCACGTGTGTGGAGGGCTGCATGCTATTGCCCAGTGTGAAGATAAGCATTTTGGAAGAGGCTGATCAGCAATTAGCTCTGTGTTGTGTATCTGTGTGTTCTGCTCACAGCTTAAACAAGCAAATGAAGAGACAGAGAAGGCATTGTAAAAACGTTTAAAAAAACCAAAAACCCGTTGTAAAGCAGTGCCGGCTCTGTTTGCCAGTACTCCCCAGAGCTGTCAGTACTGTTGCTGTGCAGTTCTTGCTTCAGTTCCTTAGGCTTGCTGTACTAACAGAGCATTCCAGCCGTCCCGCTGTGCTGGGCGCAGCGCTGCTGCAGGGCAGCGACTCGGTCCGGCTCAGCTGTGTGCTGTTACTAACTGTTGTACCAGAGGGCAGCTTTATTATGGCTGGGAGAAACGTCCGTGTGACTCCTCTGTGCGGGTGGGAAGCGCTGCTGTTACGACTGCTGCTGGATGCCTTGGAGCCTTGTAGGTGCAGGTATGGGTAGTTTTTAATCAGGCTGTTTTCCAGGTTCTTGTAGACCCAGCTTTCTGATCTAAAGCTTTGTTCTAAGAATCCCCGATCTGAGCTTTTGTTGTGCAGGCTCAGAATTCCTGATAGCTGTCTCTTCCTGGCCGGGCATTGGTAGCAGTGGGCTTTGTGCTGTGCCTGCCCTATGGCAGTCATACCATGGGTGGCACTGGCCCCGTTCCTCTCTTCTCAAAACTTATGCCCATCCCTTGCAGGGATTGTAATGCTTTGTTTAGCAAAGAATAAAACTCACATTTTTTTCTAACAAGGGTGGTATTTTTCTCTTGGAGGCTTTGCAGATCTCCGTGTACTTTGAGAGGTGTTTTGCAGGAGTTGCTGAGGTGGGATGGAAATGAGGCAGTAATTTGTTGTTGTTTATAGAAGGGTATGAATGAAGTTTGACTGCCCACAGCACGGCAGCACTGCTGGCAGCTCTGGAGCAGTTCCATAGAGAAGAGCAGTGCAGAGCACTGTGCTCAGCCCCCCAGGGATGATGAGGCATCATCAGATGTTGCATCTTGTCATCATTTTAACCAAAATGAGAAGTTGTTCACATTTTTCATCTTTTTGCTCTGTCTTTCGGATTTTTTTTGTCTGTGAATGATTTGACAGCTGCTTGCTGAGAATGCTAAATGTCCACAATTGGCACAAGCAGCCCTGATGCTCCCAGGAAGCTTTCCTGGTGCTTGAGCAGGTGGAGGGCTGAGGGCAGGCGTGGGCCTGGTGCCTGCAGGAGCTCATGGCACTGTCGGTGTTGTGGGATTGCTTCCTTGTGAA
Source organism: Lagopus muta (assembly GCF_023343835.1). Classification (NCBI taxonomy): domain Eukaryota; kingdom Metazoa; phylum Chordata; class Aves; order Galliformes; family Phasianidae; genus Lagopus; species Lagopus muta. Next base: position 690,296 of record NC_064441.1, read on the forward strand.
TGTTTATGATCATACATACTACTACTTTATTTTTTTTTCTTTCCCAACTGTTGATTTGTTTTTTAACTGACCAGGCAGGCCTGACTCCCCAGTAGAAATCCTCAGAATGAACAGCATGAAATATTCACTGCCTGCTGTACAGGAGCAGGCTGAGGTGCCTGAAAGCCTGTTGGAATTCTGGAGTGCCTGAATCTTTTGACTTTACCCTGAGTTGTCACTTTCACTCTTAACTCACAGACTCTGCAATCAAACTAATTTTCCAAGTCTTGTGAGTTGTTCTCTTCCATTTCCTTTTCAGTTCTCTTACTTTGTCTTTCTGCATACTTACTTTCTGTGTAATGCTCAGAGATGGAAGTGTTCTCAGGTTTAAGCCTTGACTTTTCAGAGCCCAGGTCTGGCTTTTATTTTATTTTTCCTCCTCCTTAATGATGTTCTGGGCATCGCAGCGTTGTTCAGAGATGTTAAAAAGAAGTGATGGAATGGAAATACCCAGTGCTGTGCTGTAAGAGGCGTGGGATCTGGCACCCTGCAGGTAGGGTGCTGGTCGGCCATTCTGGGCTCCTGGTTCAGGTAAATCACTGCTCCTCGTCCGTGTGAATCCTCGCCAAGGTGGGCTGTGCTTTCCAAACACTTGAATGTCTGTGCTCCGTATTTGTGTTAGCAGAGAGCTGGGACTTGCCTTCTGCGTGTAAGGGGGGGTCGAGCTGTAGGTGGCTGAGCCTTTTGCTCACACCACGACTCAGGAGCAGTTGCTTCTGCTTTTTCCAGAAGAGACAAGGTGAACGGGATTGCGGAGGCCCCAGAATGCGGCTGGTTGGTGCTCCCTGCTTGGTTCTGTTTCACCTCTGCCCCTTGTGCTCCCTTCTGAGAGGTGGCCAGGAATGTTTTGGTCTTTGTTTCGTGGTGGTCTTTTCCCTTCAGTAGAATCCCATGTTGCATGTCTTGCTTCCACAGACATGTCTGCCATTTTCTGGCACTGCAGCTTGGTTTGAATTATAAAAGGCAGCACAGAAATGAAAGTAAGGAAAATGAGTTCTTGAAGAACAGTGTCTTATCTGCTGTGTTGTTTGGTTTCTGTTTGTTTTGACCCCAATTAACCTGCTGTCTTCATTTTATAGAGAGGTTCTGTCCTGCAGAGCTTACAGCCATGCTATGGAGTAACAAATGCTGTTGGCAAAGTGCGTAAAGCAGAAACCACCGCTGTGTGCCTCGGAGGGGTTTGCTGTAAGGTGAGGAGTGCAGGGAGCTTTTCCTTCTCTAATGCACCTCCCAGCTGAAGCAGGCCTGACTAATGGAGCAGATACTGCAGTGCTCTCAGTTCTGTTGGTGTCTTACGTGGAGCGCAAAGCGCAGTAAGTGCATAGCTGCATATTAGAATTTCTGAAGGATGGAAGTTTCCATGGAGACACTCAAGCAGCTGAAGAGCTGTCAGTGAGAGCCCTGCTCCCGTGGCTGCTGGAGGTGTGTCTGACACCAGCTGTGCTGCCTCTGCCTTCCGCTTCTTGGGCTCTGATGCTGTGGGGCTCCTGGCTGCTGTGCACGGCAGCCCGTGCTGCTCTGTGGCCAGCTGGATTTTCTGAATTGGCAATACGATGCACAACTTTGCTGTAATTTGTGATTTCTATAGGTGTGTAGATTATAGATCAGAAATTCCACGAGTGATAGGAATTCCTGCTGTGAGACTCCCAGTGCTGATGGGCTGTGTGAGCCCATCCTGGTGGCTGGTGGGATTTCTGGGCTTCATGTGCTTAATGTCATGGCTGTGCAAAGGGAGGATCACAGCAAGGAAGGGAACACCGCAGCCTTCCCACGTTAACTGTGTGCTGTATGAGAAATCCAAGAAGTCAGCAGAATGTGGTGGTTGTGCAGTAGGAAATGACTGAAGAATCTACCAGAGTACTGAGTAGAACTGAAAGCACCGAAGGGCTGTGTTATTTTTAGTGGCTGTGGAGTCAGGGAAGCAGTGGGACGCTTCCTTTGGCAGTGTGATGTTATGGAAAGGTGTGAGCATCCTGCGGAAACGAGGAGGAAATCCGTAGTGCTGAGGTGCAGTTGGCTGCTGGGAAGGTCAATGGCAGTTTGGCCTGGGCTCTGAGAAAGCAGGCAGTGAGATTGGAGGGAGATTTTCCAGTAGATTTATGAATGAAGAACCCGGTGTGAATGACAGGAAGGTGGAAGCTCCCGGCATGAGCCTCGTGTGGCACAGGCTGTGTCTGCTAAGGTGGGATCAGCAGCTACAATAGCAGCGCCTCTGGTGTGTGGAGCAGGGTGCTTTCCTGCAGGCCATCATAGAACTGATCAGGTTGGAATGCAGCGTGTGGGCAGAGCTCTCATCCCGGGCCTGGGAAGCTGGCTGGGCTGTAATTCCTCACCATGATGTGCCTTTAGTTTTTGTCTTTGGTGCATCTTAAATGCATTTTTTAAAGCACTGTGCCGTGTTCTGTGTCCCATTTACCCCATCTCTGTGTGTCAGAGACCCGTTGTGCTGTTGGACTGCTGTGCACAGCCTGGAGGCACGCAGTGGTGGAGCTCTGTGGTGTGCTCAGCTCCTGCGTGCCCCAGCTGCAGGTTTCCCCACGTACCTTCTACTGACACAAGATTTGTGCACGTCCCAGAAATGTTCTTTATGTAACTGTTATTTCAAGCTTCTGCTGTGTGATGAAACTATGTCCTAGATAAGGGGGGATAAATTGTTCCTGGAAAAGCTCGTGTCATACGGTTAGTGGCATTCTGAGAACGACTAGAGAACTAGTTAGGCAAATGTCTTGCAAATTACCTTGAAGGAAGCAGTGCCAAGTGAGGTCCTGTTCAGGCTGTGCAGCATGAAGAGCAGTGTGAGTCACTGAAATGTGCCTCTGTCACCACGCAGGGCACGGGGAGCTGCTTGTGCTCCGTACCCAGGGCTGTGAGAGCGGGGCAGTGCTGTGTGTGAGCTCAGCTCCGAGCTGGAGGGAATGGCTGCATGGTGCCACAGCTGCCCACCTCCCACATGGTGGTGCTGAGGGGTTCTGCTCCCCTTCCATCAACACAAAACCAAGACTGGGCTCCAGGCCCACAGTCAGAGCACCTTCCTGCTGGCTGCTGTCGGTTTGGGCGGCGCTCACAGAAGCTGTTCTGTCTGAGCTGCGTTAAATAGCTGTGAATGGCATTCTGTACAGATTCATTCACGCTTTCTCTCCCGTTCTCTTCCCTGCATTGCATTTCAGTATGTTTTTCTCAGAAGTGGGTGTGCAGTGTGGAGGACAGCCTGTTTGGGGAGCGTATATAAGCACTGCAGCATTGCTGATGCTCTGAAAATGTTTGTTGTTTGTGTGTTGTTTTAATAAACAGAGCAATGTGAAGGGATTTGGAGACAAGGCTGTGCCTACTGACTTTCCTGCAAAGCTTTAGCATGTTTCTAGCTAGCATTTTCTTTTTGGTCATTACTGGTATCTGGAGTTTCTAATTTAAAGTGATAATTAATCACACACAAAAGCATTTTAAATAACTACAATTTCAGTCATTCAACTTTGAAATGGAATTTGGCTGTGGAAATTGCATTGTAAAGTGAGAGAGCGGGAGGTGCTGCAGTGATGGGATTGCCATCAATCAGTTATCAAGAAGCAGCTGAGCAGTGGTTTAACACAGAACTGCTGTTACTGCTGATGTGCCTTCAGACCGTGCAGCTTCAGCGAGATCCTGGCTCACATCAGCTTCACCAGATTGACTTTAAAACTCGAAGCAATAACTGATTTGAATAGAAATGAGAAATGGAAACAGTTTAATCCAAAATTCAAACAAAACAGCTATGGTCCTGATGTTGTCAGCTGTGAAAAGTGTGCTATTAAGTCTGTCAACGCTGTCTGCTTTTCTTGAAGGCTGTCCTGCTGCCATGATGTGAACCTGTGAGAGTCCTTGGATTCTGCAGTGTTTCAATCTCTCCATCTAAAGGGTGATGTGAAGAAAACAGCCCTACCCAAGGTGTTATTTTCAGTGCTTTCAGGGGGAGAATGTCTGTAAATGTGATGTGGGCAGCCTTGTCTTTAGTCCAGGTGTCTGTTTATTCATCAACTCTTTGACGTGCCATCACCCAAAGAATGCAGTAGTGATTTTAACGTGGTGTGATTCTGAATGAAACCTCTTTCTTGCTTAATGTGACGTTTGCATGCTTGGCTGTGAAGTAGTGTGGCATTTTAGTGCTTTGGAGCGGGAGCTTTCCATTAATTTGGGAGATTGCTGTAGCAAAAGGTGCACCACGCTTTGTGTATAGAAGAACACCGGGTGTGGTGAAGATGCAGTGTTGCACTGAGCACCGTGCAGTGATGGCTGCAGTGGGCAGCAGTGCAGCCCTGCAGTGGGCAGCTGGGGTGGCGCGGCGTCCCTGCAGAGCTGCTCAGCCCTGGATTCACAATGACGTGCTGATGGCCTTTCCTGAGAAATCAGCCATTTCTGATCACAGCGCAGTGTTGGGTGGAAGTTCCTAGATTGATGTTTTGTCATTTGGAAGGGTTTATCGGAGAGAAAGAGCCGCTGGTATGTCTGAACCCTCAGACAGTTAACGTGGGAAGCTGGCATCAAAAGTTTATCTCACAGCGTGCCAATTCCGGTTGATTCCAATCGATTCATACCACAGAAGTTTGAGAATTCTTGTGGATTCCTGCCAAGTCCCACAGTAGTGCTGGGGCTCTGTAACCTGCAGCATTACGGCAGGGCTGCAGCTGCCTGTCATTGCCAGGGATCCCTGCACTGTGCTCCTGCTCCTGGCGGAGAGGTTGAGCCCAACCAGTGGGAGCTGGGGCTCCAGAAGCTGGAAGGGGGTCTGGTGCCCAGCTGTGGCGTGGGTGTCCTGGGGGGCACCGTGTGGGTCACTGACATTGTGTGGAATTCTTAGCCATGTTATTCTTACGTGGCAGCAAGCATGGCACAAATCTCTTTCCTTATGCCCTGGGAGAGAGGAGCTGCGCTGCCTTGGTGTGGGCTTGCTGTGAAGAGCTGTTTGTTTCAGGGCCGGTGATTTCTGCACCCTGAGCTGTTTCAGCAGTGTCAGGAGGTAGGTGGAGGTGAGGGGCAGCGAATGGCTGAAGGCAGCACGGAGCTCTGTGGAGATGTGTTCTTATGGTCGGGTGGGCGCTGAGCTCCTTTCCACTGTAGGTTTGGCAAGCACTGCTCTGCTGTCACGCTGCCTGGTCGGTGTGCATTTGGGGGATTCTGCACCCACTGGGACCGAGCAGCCTGCTGACCTGCAAGGACGTGGAATCTCTGCCCAACTTTCAGGGCTCTGATTTTTCTCCTCCTGCTTTCTGAAGCTGCTGTTTGCCATCTCTTTTAGTGGAATGCATTATTGTCTGTCAGATCACTGGTTTTTACCATTAGTAATTTTTGAAGGGCTTTGGGGTGGAGGGAAGGGAGGAATAGGAGATGTAGCAATTACGAACGTGTTTGGTTAGATTATAAAGTCTCGAGGCTTATTAAAAATGAAAAACCATGGCAACCTCAATAATAAATCCCACACATATTATACCTAACTAACAATGTACAAAGTACGTTTAGAAGAGAAATGAAGCAGATAGAAAAGAGTAGAAAAAGCTTTCTCTTCTCATGGTGCTATTTTTAATTTTCAGATGGTGAGTACCAACACGCTTGTGCTGGCAGCACCTCTGAGCTCTACCTTTAGAAAGTAAAAACAAGCAACGGATGGTGAGGCTGCGAGTCTCTTCTTTACTGAATTTTGATCTTTATTCTCCCAAGCTCTCAGAAGGACTTACAGGAGAGGCAGCTTTGGGCGGGAGGCAGGCAGTGGGCGCTGTGTGGTGACGGTGCTGTGCCCATGGAGCTGCCTTCTGCTGAGCCTCCCGGCTTTGGGGCAGCCCTGCCCCTCCTTGGACCACGAGCAAATGTGCAGAAATGTGTTTTTCTTCCCGTGCTAACATATACGCCATAGTGGTACAAATACAATATCAATTTGTATCATCTAATTCTGAGATTCTTGACCTGTACATCTCTTGCGAGAACCCTGTGGACTTCCTAGATCTCTTTGGGCATGATGGGTTGAGATAGCAAAGGTTCTCCCTTGTAGTTTGTTTCTGGGCTCCCAGCCTTCAGAAGCGCAGTGCTGAGGAGCTGTGTGTTCTGGTGCTTGTCAGCTGTGTGGGTGCACAGAAGGGTCTGTGCTGCTGCCCACAGCCATGGAGAAGGGCTGTGCAGCTCTGGGTAGGGGTCTGTGAGCTGAGTGTGCTGCGGTGCGGGTGTTGGTTTGTCGTGGAGGTGGGGTTCTGGCTCTGCTGAAATCAGCAGAAGGGTTCTAGAGAACGCTGGCATTCATTGTGGGTCTGCCTTTAACTTTGTAAGTTTTTTTTGAGATACAGAAGGGTTACAGTCTGGAGCTTAAATAAACCATTACACAAGAGGATAAATGAGAGGCAGGTGAAGTTTCTCGTAAAATGCCTCAACATCAGAAGGATTAATTGTGCCGCTCTTGGTCATTTGGGACTGCGTTGTGGGAAAATGGAGCCCTGGGGGCAGGTGAACATGGGCAGAGGTGCAGCCTTGCTGCTGCTCAGTTGTTACAGACTGGCCCTTACATAAAGGGAGCAAACAGTGCTGCACCCTCTCTGATTTCAGTGGGGTTACTGTGGTCGTTCTAGCCCTGGTAGTTGACCACAAATACCTACAGTGTCTGTGTGGATGTTTCCTCTGTTGTTTGTGTGGCTGTGCCCCAAAGGCTGCTGCTGGCTGTGCAGAGCTTTGCCCAGCTGGGCAGTGCTGTGCTGTGCTGGGGAAGGCCTCGGGCAGTGCTGGCATCATCCTGCATGGACAGGGCCTGGCCTTACCTTCAAGAGGTAACGTCACAGAAGGAGGAGTTCCCTATATTGCCTGGGGTTGTGACCACCTCAGGACTTTGGGTAGCTGCAGGCTTGGATGGCCTGAAATTTTAGTAAATGCAGGGAATTATTGAGCAAAAAAAAAAAGTGTTTGATGCCAGCTGGGCTTGGCAGCTGCAGGAGCTTTGTGCTTGTCCATGTGCTGCACATCAGCATTGCTCTTTCCTTGGGTGGCACTGCATCGTGGGCTTCCCCCGTTCTCCCACTGTGAGGTGTGTGAGTGGGTTTGATGGCAGCAGGGAGGGAACAGTAACTTGTTTCTGGCGTGACTTAAGAAATAACACGCGTGTAAAGGAGGAACATGCATTATAATGTATGGAGAGGGAGGTGGGGTGCTTAACAGCTCTTCGCTCTCCTGATGCCGTGTGTGTGTGCCGTGCTTTTGGATGCCTTCATCTCCTTCAGTGCTTAACACAGAGAACATTCAAGGACAAGGCAGCTGATCAAGGTACCACACCCAGCAGTAATGTGCCCTTGTGCAGGCAGCATGCATCTCACAACTGGGATGCTTGAAGTCCTGTCACTGCAAGTGGAGCCTGTGAAATGTAGTCTTGGAGATGAGGCAGCTCCCGTTTGAGCTGCTGTAGGCTTACTGCAGACTTGGGCAGATTTTTTAAGAGAAAGGAGACTGCAGTGCAGCCAGTGGTCCTGCAGGTGGATAGCAGCGTTCTCCCTGAGGAGATGCAGCAGTTTGGAAAGTTCCGTGTTCAGTGGTGTGGTGCTAAATGAAGTCATCAGCAGGGCTGTGCTGTGGGGTTAAATGCCCCGTAAGGCCTGCACAGCCAGTGTAGGAGCTACAGCAGTGCTGGTCTGTAATCTGTGCAGATCTGCATTTGTTTCAGCGAGTCAGTGCAGGAATGTGCCTGTATATGAATGGTGAGAGCAAAGCCTCTATTTAACCAGTAATAGACTCCCAGATCTCATAGTAAGACGGGAAAGAGTTCCTAGTAACTTGAAAAATCTTCTAGGTATCAATGTATTAGGCAGAAGTGTGTGTGGGAGTGCTGAGCCTGTCGCCAGTACGGTACATGCAGTACCATGCTGAAACAGCAGTTATTGCCCTGGAGACTGCCTGTGGACACTGATGGTTTCTATGCTTTCTTTGCCTTAAAAAAATGAAATACTTTTTCAGCCTTTCTTTATATTGAGGTGGTATCACAATCTTGGGCAGAAGGAACCTTCAGCTGCGGGCCATGGAGGGGTCTGAAGGTGGCTGAGAGGGAGCTTATGTGCAACTGCTTTTCCAAATGCTGTGCACAGAGAAGTGGGAATCCCAAGACCAAGGTTAATTAGTTTTATTTATCTAATGTATCTTATGCACGCTGTGCTCACAGCAGCAGTTAGTAGCAACGTGGGCTGCTTCCAAGGGCTGTTAGCTCCGGGCAGCTGAGCTTCAGTGACCCTGTTTCCTTGTCCCCGTGGCCATGCAGGGACTTAGGGTGGTAGGGTTAGTAAAGCAGTATGGAGGGTGTCATGAGTAGAGATCAAAGAAACATTCTCCCTGCATGAATTCATAGAATCTGGGGATTATGAACTCTTAATGGCTTCTTTTTAGCAGACGTCACTGTCACACTGCACGTTTTCCAGGCAGGATGCGTTCTGCTTGTTTTGCTGTCAGCAGTTGGTACAACTCCTGAAATGTCATCTTCTGTTCCTCTTCTCAGTGAGTGACTCTGGTTTATAAGGGCGGGTTGTGGCTGCATAACAGCACGTACAGAGGGGTTGGGTATTGGGCTCTTCCTTCTGTCCTCTCACTTTGCAACCTTTGAACACTGGTACCTGCTTGCTTCCTTATTTTTTAAAAACCATCATTGTTTATTTATTGACTGTCTTTTCTGTGGCCTTAACTATACTGTAATGCTTCTCATCTTGCTCCCCACCCTGTTAGTTGGTTCATACTGCATGCTTTGCAGTGCCACTGTTGGCTTCCAGAACCACACTGAGCTCCTGGAGGCACCAGCCTGTGCAGCATCCTGCTGGGAGCCCTGTCTGCTGAAGCACAGCGAGGCTTCAAACAGTTCTGATTTATCCCAGCCTGGCCTTGGAGTCTCAGAGGTGTTTTAGTAAACCTGTGGCTCAAACACGAGCTTAAAATTGGACAGTTATCCTGGTAACTGCATGGACTGCTCTTCAGTTCCAGCACAGGACTTGTGTGGCCCTGGGCGGTGGGAGCAGCCAGGATGGGGCTGCAGTGCCTGCAGGGCGTGCTGCTGGCAGGCAGGGGATCCAGCCCTGTGTGTGGGTAGCAGGAGGCAAACTGTTCAGCAGTGGTATCATGGAGTGGGTAATTGCAGGACTTCTTGTGCAGGATTTTCGTATTGCTAATTAACAGCAGAGCTCCGTAGCATTTTGGGGCTTGGAGAATGTGTCCTATGAGGAGAGACTGAAGAAACTGGTGCTGTTCAGTCTGGGGAGAAGGAGGCTGAGGGGAGGCCTTACTGCTCTCTTCAAATATCTGAAAGGTGATTGCAGCAGAGCGGGGCTGGTCTCTTCTCACTGGTGACAGGAGGAGGGGAAATGGGCTCAAGTTGTGCCAGCTGAAGTTTAGGTTGGATATCAGGAAAAACAACTTTACAGAAAGGGTTTTTGGAAAAGGCTGTCCAGGGAGGTGGTTGAGTCACTGCCCCTGGATGTGTTTAACAGCCATTTGGATGTGGTGCTCAGGGATGTGATTTAGCAGAGGGTTCTTTGGGTAGTTTGGTTGTGGTTGGACTCGATGATCTTGAAGGTCTTTTCCAACCTGAGCAATTCTGTGATTCTGTGGTGCTTTGTGATGGCTGTCCTCCCTCCCTCACCTTCTGATGTGTGGCTCACATAGAAGAAGCTGCAGCACATTTTGGTCTCTCGAGGCTTTGTTCACTAAATATGCTGCAGATCAGTGCACTGTAGCTGTTGGAATAAATAATTAAGCAGTGCGGTTGTCAGCATTGGTTAATATGTTACATTTTGATGTGTTCTTACTGCTTTAAGTTCTGCTAATTCATTTGATGATTAATTCATGAATTTCAGCCACTCCTAATTGTATCATGGGTGTGAACCATTGCAATAAAGAATCAAAATAAAAATCAGTGCGTTGAAAAGTGAGGTAGGTGAGGTTTCTCTTTACTTCTCAGTAGTAGAAGAGAGGAGAGTCTGTGCTGATGATCCCCTGGTTGGTGGGCTGCCCCAACATCGAGTCAGGCTCGCTGCAGCAGTGCTGTGTGTTGGGAAGCATCCCCCATGGAAGCCGTGTGAGCGCTGTGTGCCCCTGACTTCCGTGGAGGGGCGTTAAAACTGCTGCCATGTTGAAAGAAGGCAGCGCCTTCCTCTGAGATGCACCCTGTGAGCCAGGTGTCGGGGCTCGGCTGCCTGCTGTTCTGTGGTGCTGGGGCAGGCAGCTCCTGGGGGAGAGGCACCAGAAGAGCCAGGGGTGCTGCTGCAGGCTGCTGGTGCATCTCAGCCTTACCCAAGGGGCTCCTGCACATTTCTCAGCATGTTTGTACTTAACTGCTCTTGGTGTAAATATTTTCTGCTTTAATAATACAGCCCCATTTCTTTTAAATTAATTTTAAGTATTAAAAGCAGGAGGAGTTATATTGGAACCTTTCTGGGAGTATGGGAGTATCAGATGGATCGGCGTTGATGTTGAAGATGAAATACAATTTATTTAAGGAACTACTGGCATACCTGTGGTTAGGAGGGGCTCTTCCAGAGTTCCTTTGAATCACTGCAGATCAGATTTACTGTTACTGGAGTTGACACATTAAAGATATTGGTTTGAATGAATCCCATTTGGCTGCGTTAATCAAGCACTACTGGATTTATTTACATACATAATTTTAGACCTATGTGACTTTTTTTGGTGAATAAAGTAAAACTTTGGCTGCCTTCTGTATTAGTTACCTCAGTGCTCTCTTCTATGAGAGTAAGAGAAATATCTGTTTTCTACCAGTTTGCCTTGTATGAGATGGTGTTACTACTAAGTTGCCACGTGTAGGAAGTGTTAGGTTTTGTATTGGATGCACTGGTTTTGTGTTTTGTGACAGTTCCTGGGAGCTGTGGCTGCACTCCATGGTGTGTCCTTGGGCACGGGAAGTCACCAGGAATGCTGCAGCTGTGGCTGGAGCAAAGGGACAGAAAACTTCAGCTTTTGCTTTTTGCCTGCATGTGGAGGTGACTGCAGAAGGTGGGCACAAGCGCAGCGCTCTGTGCTCGCAGCTCTGTGCTCTGGGGGAAGCTGTGCGATCTCAGTGGGTGCACGGCTCGCAAGCTTCTCCCATCCACGGGATGTGGATCCTGTTGTCTGATAGGAAAGCCCAAGCAGAAGGGGCTCCTGGAGTGAAATGACCTCATTGCCACACTCTCCTCTGGGCAGCAGCTTGCTTTACGGGTTGGCTCTGTGACTCCGCTGATGTCCGAGAAAGAAGGGCAGCTTCTGTCCGCTGCCACAGCTGGCTGCGGGAAGCTCTGGGTGTGGAGGAAGCAGTGCCCCAGGGAACGGTGCTGCCCAGGGCTTCAGCAGTGGGCCTGCAGGTTGCTGTGCCCCGGAGGTGCTGTGATTGAGGATGTGGGAACGCTTCTTTCTGCTCTCTCCTACTCCTGAGCACAGGCTGAGTTCTCAGTGTACGTTAGAGTGCAGATACGCAGCTTAAATCTGCGGGGGAAGATATCCAGCTTCTGTTTCTGTTTTAACTGTCTCTCTCTCAGAAGAGGTAGGAGTGTGAGCTGAGCCTTTTTTGGCCCTAGAGCTGCCTGTTGGGAACCCAAATGCTGAGCCTATCGAGAGCAGGGCAGACGTGCAGCAGCCCCAGCCCAGTCACTGTCCCGTCTGACTCCTGGACTCTGTACCGGCGGAACCTGGCTTTAGTTTTCTCCCTGCAGTAGAGTCCTCCTGCCCCCCACCGTCCTCCTCTGGTCTCAGAGCCCCCACAGTGGTTCTCCCAGGCCTGGAGGCACACTGTGAGGCACGCAGTGTTATTTGGCATAGACAGAGGGAACTTTCTGACATGGGATTGTTATTGTGACACGTAATTACGATTGGATGTCTTCATTATATAATTGCATGATACATAATGAGTAGCAAAAGCTTATTTCCTCTGCTCTTTGAATACTGAACTTCTGAGATTAATTAAGCTGATTCTGAAAATGCTTTTAATTATACATGCTGCATAAACATCGCTATTAAGATCAAATGAGAATGTTACTGCTGGAGCAGTTTCCTACAGTTTTTTGAATGCCCACTGTGTTCTGTATTGCTCTCTAAAGAATTGTTTGAGTTTTCTTTTTTTTTTTTCTTTTTTTCAGGGAGAAGAACCTCCCCAGACGGTGTGTGAAATAACGAGGTGGTACCTGAACATTTGCTGAAACACATCAGCTGGCTTCAATCTAATTGCAGTGTATAAAAGCAAGCCACTGTAAAAGTAAGGACATTTTATTTCAGTAAAGAAATGCTTTATTGTTGGTCAAACGTGAATGTACAGGATTATCAGCATACAGCAGTAGTATGTGCAGGTGGAAGACCAGCGTGTACTGAACTTGTACGTGAACATTGCTTGTGTGATTTAGCTGCCTCTGTTTTAGTGGAAATCGCTCTGAAGGAAAACGGCTGTTTTAAAGTGAAGCCATAATCCTTGCTGGCTTGTTAAGGACAGGCTGTGCTGGGGGCAGTAGGAAGCTTTCCCATTTGGACCTGGGCTGACCACAGTCTGCCATCTGCACCCAATCCCTTCCCACCCCTTTCTTTCTAACTTCAGTCCAGAGATGTCTTGGTGTAGACAGAGGCAGCCAGAAAAAGCAGATAAATAAGAACTGTAAATAACAGATGGGCTGAAATTTCTATGTCATTGAAGGTTTCTTCACGTAGCAAAAGACAATAGGCAAGGTAACTAATACCAAAAGTGCAAACATACAGCGGCCAAACCGGGGTTCCCCGTGTTGCAGCACATGCAGAGGTTCATTGTCTGGAGGGAACTTCCAGGGAAGTCAGCAGAAAGATCGATAGCCTTCAGCTGCAATGTAAGCAAACCCTTTTTTCTCCATAGCGGTGCCCACATGCGTACCCACGTTTCTTCAGGTAACTCCTTGGCTCGTGCGTCCCTCAGAGTCCCAGCAGAGCATGCAGCTGCTGCACGGCGCTGTGCTCTGTGCTGGCTGGGCGTGCAGCAGGAGGCAGGCAGCTCAGTAGCTTTGCTGTGCTGCACGCTGCTTCCAGCGGCCCAGCAGCTCGGGTAATTGTGTTGCTCTCATTAAAAGCTTGGCTCTGCCCGGAGTGCTTATCCACACAAATCCCTTGGTGCTCTTAGCAGAGGATTCCCCTGCTATGATAGCCACGGGATGCTGTCTGTGGCTGAGCAAGTGGAGCTAAATAGGCTTTTGATGGTATTTACTTGCCTTGCTTTGCTCACTGAGCAAGGCATACAAAACAATGCCTTCAAAATATAAAATTATGTAACAAAATAAGTTCTGGAGTAGAACTTGAAAAGGGCATGTCCCAAACTTCCTATCTTCAAGATCTGTGCAGTTGGGCGCAATTAATTTCCACTACTGCACAGGCTGAATTGGTGGTATTTATGGGTTAGATCTGCTTTTCCTGTTGTCCTTTGTCATCTTCATGTAACAGTTGAGGAAAAGAGCAGAATTTAGTTCAATATAGTTGTCTGTGGAGCCTGTATTCAATGTGATCTTACGTTACCAGCCCTTCATCCCAGCCTGCCTGCATTACAGGGATGTTTGTGGAGCAGTCAGCATGCAGTTAGCAGTACCAGGGCTGTTCAGTGCCTCATGCAGGTGCCCCTTTGCCCAGGGCTGCTTTGTGCTCCTGGGGATGGCCTGCAGGCTCTGTGCTCCCTTGCCTGCTGTGCAGAGCATTCTGCCTCTCTTCAGAAGGAAGTTAAAAATGAAATTAGTGGCATTTATTCTGAAGCTTGTTGTTACACCTGGGATTCCTGGGCAATTGCATCTCCTAATGGAAAGGATAGGGATCCCATCAGTTGGCATTAGTCTTACCAGCAGTCCTCTCTGCATTGGTTATAGAGGTCTGTCTCGGTTGTATCTTGATGCCCTTTCTCATTGTTACTGCCAGCGTGTCTGCAGAACACAGGAGAAGTTTTTCAGAGTGCTGTTTGCTCTTTTGTGTGTAAGAGGACATGAAATGTTGACCAGGGATCACAGTGTTGTTTCCCCTTCTGTGCAGTGGACTTGCTGGTCTGTGTTGTGCCCAGGAGAATGGACTCACAGCTGTGCAAATGGATGTGTGTTTGCAGTGAAGGAGGACTCAAATTCACTAATTGATGCACTAATATTCTCATTTACATGCAAATCTGTGTTTTTTTTTGTTTTTTTTTTTTCCAGAAATACATCTATTTGCATAAATAAAAACCTCTTTTCCAAATATTTCTGTGAACAAAACCAATTTCAATGGATGCCAAAAAAATGTCTTTGAAAAGGAAAGGCCGATTCAGAATTTGCATGGTAGTTGCTGGTTGTTTTCTTTGCTGTTAGCCTGTCTGTGCTTACAGCACCATCCTGGTGACTGTGAGCAGAAGGGCTCCGTGTGGGCCATGCTGGGGCTCAGGCTGCTCTGCATCCACTAGCACTCCCTTGCTCTGCCAGAGCTAGGAAATGGGCTGTGAAGCTGGGAGAAGTTGTTGCTTTCCTCCGAAGGAAGGAGGAGGAGTCGGAGTTGTGCTGTGCCACTTCGGTGTCACGTCTTGTCCTGGCTGTGTGTGACTGTGTGAGGCTGCAGGGATGGCAGAAGGCTCCTGGGATGGATGGCAAGCGGCTGCTCTCTGGGTGCGAGGCAAAGAGCCGCAGTGACAGCAGTGCTCGTGGCTGCCCGTGGCTGCTTCTGGGACATGGGGGCTCCACTGACGGGACCTTCAGCGCCGTGTATTTGTAATTCCAGCTGGTTTGGGGGAACTGCTTTCTTTCCTCGTCTGTAACTTTCTTCCTCTCCCGTGCCCGTGCTTCCTGCCTCTCACACAGCTCCAGGAGAAGAATTTCAGGAAGCAGCCCATTATCAGCCCTCGCAGACGTGCCTGCAGCACAGCCCTTCGCACAGCCCGCTTCCTGCAGGCGCAGTGCCCCCGGATGGTGCCCCTTCCCGCAGCGCTGCCTCAGGGCCATCCCGTGCGGCCGCGGCTCAGCTCGTGAGGCACGTCCCTGTCTTTTCAGGAAGAGTCTGACACTGTGCTTTCCTTCACAAGAAATGTGTCTCAGCTGCAGAGGAAGCATGCTTTCCTTTCAGAAGTGTGCCACGAGGGCAGCTGCTGGTACGCTGTAAGGCACAGGGTGCGCACCGTGCTGTGTGAAGTCTTGCTGGGTAGGTCAGAGAGTGCCTAGCAAAAGAGAAGGGGGCAGTGGTGTCATTCCCAGTGCTCAGAGGAAGGAGTGAAGCGGGAAGAAGAGTTATGTGTCCAGTAGAGCAGTGTCAGTGTGGTGTGAGGCTCACGTCTCCAAGATGCCTCCAGTGTTCCCCATCCTCCTTTGGAATCGCGCAGTGGAGCTTGTGTCAATGAGCTTATTGCTGGGAGGTGGCTTTTGTCCTTCTGTGGCTTGAGCTGTCTGGGGTGCCACAAACATTTATGCAATTTCTTCTCCTAGAAGGTGTTTCTAAGTTGTTGATAATTTTAGAAACATCAAAGGTGAATAAGTGCACTGAGGTTGTTATATGTTTGTGTTGTTTTTGTTTAGCAGAGATAAATGTAAAGGCTTCACGCTTTTTTTTACCGTGTGATTCCTCTCTCAATACCAAGACTCACCAGTGCCATGGCACTGCTCGTGGTGCTGCCTGGCAGAGGTCGCCATCCCTGTTAGCCTGTGGGATGGCTGTGCCATGCAGGCTGTGTGCCTTGGAGGTGTGCAGCACAGGGTAAGCAGGGAACTGGGAGAGCTACAAGGCCTCTTTGTGTCCCCAGATTGTGTAGTGGAACAAATTGTTCTGCTTTAATGTCCTCAACCTGCAGTCACCCTTTAAAAGCATGAAAAAATTGATATAAAAATTGGAATTTACAAATACAGTGTGTGTGTACACATAATAGAGTGTATTTACAAATGCATCATGTCTCATGAGACTTGCGTGTTGTTATAATTTATTTTTTAATATTTTACACAATACTTTTAACTTAGGAATTGAAGACTGGTATGCTTTTTTGGGGGAAAAAAAAACACCCAAAAAACCAAAACCAACATTCTTATCATGGAACACACAGCAGCTTCCTTCATTGGGCTGACCTTCCCCAGCCTCAGCAGCAAACTGCTGGCTCTGCTGACAGCAGGTGAGATACAGAGGGGCAGAACAGCCTGCACTCAGTCCTGTGTTCTGAATGAGAACCTGAAGGAGGAAGAAGCCAATGTAAAATGTAAAGATGCCCCAGAGAAAGCAGGCTCACCTGCAAATCCAGCTACCATGAATAGAATGGGCAAAACCAAGGTGGAGCCTCATCCTCACTGAGCTAAGTTATGGCAGGAAAAAAAGTCAGCTTTTACAGGAGAAAAGAGGATTTTGAAATAGCCTGACAAAGCTATCTCTAAAATGCTGCTATTAATTTGGTGTCTGAAGTACTTCCTTTTTGAAGTTTGCAGCTCAACCATGCCTCTCTATATCTGTTACTATTGCATGAGATTAGAAAAAGAATGAAGAAACTTCCATTGGTATCCTGGGGAGAAGGAATTTTGGGAATTGTTTTGTTGTGTGCGTGGTGGTTTTGTTGTTTTACACAGCCAGCATAAACCTGTAACACAACCTAGCGGGAGTGTAAGGGTAGGGAAGGGATTCCGGTTGAAGTGTCTTGATGTCATTCTCTTCTGACCGAATGCCACTATTATCAATTAGCATTTTCACAGCTAATTGAAAGAAGTCGCTGTATTCTCTCCGTGGCACTGGAGAAGCACTGTGCATGGGGTTGAACTGCTGAGCTGCTACTGCATTTATTTTAGCTTTTATAATTTCAGCAGAGATCTGTGTTGGTTGTGCAGGCTGTGGTGAATCAATCTCTGCGTTGTGGTGGGCTCCAAAAAGCCTGTTAATATTTCTGCTTATGCTGTTAGAGTGCTTAATGCATAGAATGTGGTCCCAAACAAAATCATCTTTCTCTCATAAAGCTCTGCAGGTCTAACTTGACATAGGCTCTGTTCCGTTCTAACCGGCTGTTTTTCTTTTGGCTTGGCTGCCTGCTGTCCTTCGATTCAGACAGCCTGCCCAGCAGGGCTGCCCCACGGCTGCTATGGCACAGGGTGCAGTGGTGCCTGCTCTTGCTGTGCTCTGCCTCCTTTCTGCCATCATCTGCAGAGTGAAAGCACAGATGCTGATGTAGCAGCAGCGTTTGAGACATGCAGCAAAACACTCACAAATTCTCATGTTGCATTTATTGTAAATAGGCTTTCATTTTCAGTTTATGGTGGTTGCTAGGCAAAGCAAAGGTTGTCTCTCGATCAGAACCAGATGTTTAATTTTTATGTGAGCCTCTTACTGCATTAGAAGTGATAAGTGTGTGCCTGCTGAAGTGTACTTAATGACAAATGGAGACCAGTGTGCAGAATCCCCTCAGTAACACTGGCAGCGCTCAGCCCTGGTTTGCTCTCCAGCAGCCCCTCGTGGCGTCGGGCTGCTCGGGGCTGGCAGTAGCGCTGTGCGGAGCAGAGCTGCGCAGGGCTGGCAGCACGGCGCCGTCACTGGGGTCCAGTGGGAAGTGCTGGCGGGCAGGAGCGGCGCCTGGGCACGCGGTGCTGCTGCCTGAAGTGTTTCCAGGGGGACCGTGGGGCACCAGGCCTTCCTCTCGTGTGAGAGCCGTGGGGAGTGGGGCGCATGGACGCTCTTGGAAGTTGCACCCTACCTCTGTATGCACCGTCTGGCACCAGAACGCTTCTGTAGGTTGCCCTTAGGTGCTGGTTGGCGCAAGCAGCTGCTGAAGCCCTTCCATTGACTTCGTGGGGGTGCGGTGGGGTTCACCTGTTTGCGACTTGAGCAGAAGTAATGATAAACCTACACAGAAAGCCCAGCTTCTGCAGGCAGCCCGGTAGCTTGGTGTGCCGTCAGAAGCTGACTGCAGAGCCTTGGAAGGGCAGCAGCTGGAAGCTGACCGTGCGGCCAGCTCAGCACAGGGTGAGGGTCGGTCGCCAGGCACTGTGCTCAGGGTGCCATTTGAAGGCACTGACGGGGTGGTAGGCTGCTTTAAGTTCAGGCTGTGTCTAATTTCCAGTCTCTAATTTCTTCTTGGAAGTATGCACCAGTTCCTACATTTGGGGAAGAAATTGCCCTAAGTGCACTGGTTGCTTGTGTGCTTCAGAATATGCTAGATGGGAGCTGTGTGTCATTTAAGCTTAACAGTGTCATGCAGGAATGAATTCTAGATGTTAGGATTGGTGCCTTTTGTAGGTAACAGACTTTTTTTTTTTTTTTAAGGTAGTTTAATGAGTCACACCAGCTTTATTACTAGCAGGACTAAGCAAATTATGAAGGGTAAAATGGGAAAAAAAATTGAGCCAGGGCCTGAGTCTGTTTTATTTTTAGCACTTTTTCAAGTTGTTATTCATAGCTGTCAGAAACTGGCAAGCAGGAGAAACAGTGTGAATCAAGATGTTCAGGAGTCATCTGCTCACGTTTTGGATCTGAATTTGGCATGCGGATGGTGATGGTGCTGCTGGTTGATGTTCTGAGCAGTGTCTGCGCCTATCCTGATGGTGGTCAGCTGCACAGGGGCTGCAACTGAAAATACACTGATATCTTTTTGTATCTGATGGCCATTAAAATACCTGGGGGGGAAAATAAAGGTAAGAATCTAAGATTCACACCCCTGAGTTTTGTAGTACACTGTTGCTGGTGCAAAAGAAGTCAGAAAATGAGGGCAAGTCTGTGGTCTGGCAAGCTGAGTGCTGTGCCCTGGGAACAGGGACTGCCTGCTCTCCAAGAAGTGGATGTTTCTGTGAAGAACCCCCCCAGCCACAGACTGTGATAATAACAGTTTAAGTGTGTTGCCTACCCTAGGTTTAGTTTGAAGGCAGCAGTAACTGTGTAGCCATACCTAGCGCCATTTGGAACGGATAGGCGAGTTTAGCAGACTGATCTCAGGTCCCTGCAGGCCCTTCCCTCTGAGTGCTGAAGGACGGGCTTCCAGCTGGCAGGGCTTACACCTGGACAAGTGAGTTGGGGGGTGCAGCATCAGACCAACGCCTTAGCAGGAAGGGAGCGCTGTGTCAAGAGTCCCTTCTGTTGGTGTGTTGTGCTGATGAGAAGGGAGGAAGACTTTCTGAGCTGCAGTGAGCGTTTATTCTCCAGCCACGTGCATAGTGCTATTGTGTGATTTGATCTGAAGAAAAAGTGAATTCAGGCCGGTTGCCTGGGCTCAGAGCTGGCTGAAGGACGTGCCCTGCAGTGTGCAGTGCATCGGGGCACTGCAGGCAGGGGCTCAGCTGGTGCTGCTGGGCCTGGCTGGCTTGGCACTGCTGGGAAGAGAAGGCAACATGGGAAACTGGCTTGAAAGTAGCAGGGTTTATTTTGTTTGATTTAGGCCTTTTATCTGAAAGGGAAATGGTTTCCACTTCTTGTTGCGGACAAACTGGAACGGGGGAGAAATGGTTCCATTGCCTACCTAAAAGGATGTTATTCCAAAAGCCTCCGCAGCTGATTTGGGAAAGGAACAGGAAAACATGCTGTATTTTGTATCATTGCTGTGCTCACGCAGTACTGGATTTTTTTAAAGCTTGAATTTAGCACATTACTCTGTGAGTCATGTTAGCATTAAAACTGCCAGCAGCTACTGATGCAGTTAAAAATAACAAATAGATCTTAAAATTTGAGCCATTTGCCTTACAAATCGATGTACACGCTTCATGCAGAACACCTGGAATGACCCTGAGGGTTGCTGCTGATGCACATGGAATGTGGAGATTGCATGGGGACAGCATTCTGCTGGTTTTGTTGACTTTTTGATGTTATGTTAGGGGCTGATGGCTGGAAGGATTTTCAGGGTTAAACATACGCAGAGACCAGTGAATCGTAGGGCGGCTGGGGTTGGAAGGAGCCTCAGAGATTGTCCAGTTCCAATCCCCCTGCTGTGGGCAGGGTTGCCAGGCACTGAATCCCGCCCCAGATGAGGCTGCCCATGGCCCCGTGCGTGCTGGCCTCCAGGTGAGCTCCAGAGCCAACTGCCAGAGCCTCTGCCTGGGGGAGCTGCAGCCCACGTGGGAGTGCCTCCAGCCATTACCACACCGTCAGCCAGAGCTGCTCGTTGGCTCTTCTCTGCTTGCTTGGAGCCTTTAAATGAGTGTAAATTGGAGCTGTTCCAGAAGCTTTTAAAAACTGACAGAAGTTTTAAATGCTGTTCAGTGCTCCCTTGTTCCCCGTAGGCTTGTCCAAACTTGAGTGCAGCCATCAGACACGCAGAACTTTTGGTCTGCTTTGGTCTGTGCTGTGCCAGAGCAGACTGCAGGCTGCCAGGCGTGTGCAGTCCTTATGGGGAAGGAAGCGCTTGCTGCCAGCTCCCAGCTGCAGGTGGGTGCCAGCACTGTGGCAGTGCTGTTGGTCTGCCTGTCCTGCTGCCCCGCTGCTGTCCTCCTGTGTGCCACGGCTGGAGTGCTGAGCCCTGGGGCAGCCCAGTGCAGCCTTCCTGGGGTAAGGTGTTTTGGGGCTGAAGCATCCAGCGATGTGTATGAACATTTATCCTTCCCTTGTGAGGGTAGAACAAGATGTGCTTATGTTTCTAAAGCACTTAAGAGAATGTGGCTGAGAAGTATGAGATGTGCACACAGTAATACTGTTGAACATTTCGCTAAGGACTCTTTCATCTGTGATAGTGTTGTGTAGGCAGCATGGATAGCAGTGGAACTAAGAGGGAACGTTCTTTGCGAAGCTCTGGGGCAGTTGCTGAGAGCTCACTGCAGATAATAATCTACGAATCATAAAAGTAATTTAAAATGCATATCTGAGCCTTGTAAATAGTAATTTTATTGCCTTATTTCTTTTATCCCTCAGAGGAGGAACATGATAACATACGTGTTGTTTCCTTCAAGAGGTTCTGAGGATTTCTTTTTGCTGGATTTCATGTTGGCACTCAGTTTGCTCAACCAAAGCAGCAGAAGATAGCAAAACTTCGGGCTGACCACGCAAGGCCTGCTGCTGGATGGTGGTGAGAGCTGTAAGTCAGTGCATCCCGTGTAAAGTCGGTGCTCGTGGCTCTGTTTGTGAGCAGCACTGCGGGTGCTGGAGCTCCCTTGGGAGCTGCGTTCTGACAGAAGCTGTTTGGTTGAGGCAGTGACTTGCAGGCACAGCGGGGATGGGAGGCAGCAGCCCTGTGCTGTGTGCTGGGTGTGGAGCTGCACACCAGTGTGGTGATGCAGAGCCCTTTTCCTGCTGAGGTTTACGTTGTGCCCAGAAGCAGTGTGACATTCAGAACTGGTTTTTTTTTTTATATTTTTCCTTGCAAACAAAGGCTTTGGGAAGAGTTTATAACAGTAACCTCGCATGCATCAGTGCTGCAGAACTTCTGCAGTGGGGAGCCTTGGGAAAAGAGCAGGACTGTGTGTATATTAGAAAGGAAGTAATGTCTTTAGTTAGGCTACTGTCTTGGCTGCATTAATGATTGTAGGTTTGCCTGTTTTGTGAGTAAAGCTGCTGTTTGAATGCTGTTCAATTATGATTTGAAAGTGGTTGCCTTGAGCTCTGCTGCGGTCACCAAAGGAGATGCTCCTCCAGCACCACGTGGGTGCAGCAGGGCAGGGTGTCTGT
This sequence comes from Lagopus muta, assembly GCF_023343835.1. Classification (NCBI taxonomy): domain Eukaryota; kingdom Metazoa; phylum Chordata; class Aves; order Galliformes; family Phasianidae; genus Lagopus; species Lagopus muta. Next base: position 711,857 of record NC_064441.1, read on the forward strand.
CCTGCACGCATCCTGAGCTGCCAGTGCTGTGTGCACTGCTGCTGTCAGCAACCAAAATGAGAGATGATTTATGTACGTGTTAATTTGGGTACCTTTGGGGGCAGAGTTTTGATATGTTCTTGATGTATCATAGAGCAGTCTTCATTTATGTCACTTTTCAAGATAAATGAAGCAGTTTTCAGTTCAGTTTGAATGCAGCCTGTACCTTTTGTTCTTCATAAATGACCTTCCACCTGAGCTGCGATAAACCACATCTCAGTGGGAGCAGAGCTGCAGCCTTCCCATAGCACAGCTGTGCCTAGAGCAACCCAGGTGTGACCCAGGGTGTGCGTTCCCATCTGAAACAGACAGACCACGGTTTGGCCCCCAGTGTGGAAACTGTTGGGGCCTGGCAGCAAAGCTGCTTGATTGCTGCAAGTATTATTTGTGTGGTTTCAATTTTTGATATGCATTCTGGTAGTAGATACATGGCTGTTCCCAGGTGGCACGTGTTTAGTAAGATGTTACTGACTTATTCAGTATTAAATAAAACCAGTGAGTGTGGTTATAAGTAATTCTTCCTCTGTACAAAGTAAGGTTCAGGAAACTGCTATCAGTAAGTGCTCAGTTCTTCTAATATGAATTGAGTCGAAAGGGACTGCTTGCAGGTTAGTGTCTCTTTCTGCAGCCGCATCTCTTAGAGTGATTCTTTGGAGGTGCGTGCAGGCAGTGCACAAGTTTGGTCTGGGTGGAGGTAGAAGTGATAACGCACAGATCTCACTCCCTTGCTTTTGCCAGCACGGAAGTCTGCCTCGCTGCTGCTCGTTTCCCTTCTCCTGTCTGTGCTGATAGCTGTCTCCGGTCGCTTTGTCTGCTAGTTCCATGCAAGCGATGTTTGCTTGCAGTCGTGCCTAATTGTAAATGATGAAGCTGTATTCATGAGAAATAGGAGCACAAAGCAGTTTTCTTTCATCTATTTCAGCTGCTCAGAGCAGTTTAAGATGCAGCCTGAATTGTACATGCTCACACTAAAATCAAAGGGCGTTCAGCCGTTTTTATTTTGTCAGTAGCAGAGTTCTCATAGGCTGGGCTCTATCTGCTTATACCCGGTGCAGTTCAGAAGATGCTGGTACTGGTTTGGATATTGGTTGTGATATTGGTTAGTGACTGCTGGCATCGCCATTTGTGATGGGAGGGAGCAGCAGGAGGGTAGGGAGCCTGTAGCCCATGCTTGGCAATGCCATGCATGTCCTGGCCTTGCTGCTCAGCTTGCCTGTGTGACAGGCAGTGACAGGGTGAGATCCTGCTTCTGGTGAGCTCAACAGGAGTGCTTTGCAGAAAGTCTCCTCGTTCCAAACTGCTGCAGCTGCTCTGCCTGTTGTGGCCTGGGGTTGGCAGGCTGTTTTCATTAGGCCCTGATAATTTCTGTGGAAGCATCTTAATGTTGTTAGTGCTTGTTTTGCTAATAGATGGGCTGAAAGGCTCGCCGCTTGCTGTGTACTCATTGATTACTGGCATTATTAATTTGTTCAGAGGCTTAATTTGTAACCTCTCAGTTCTATTAATCTGCTATATTGCAGCCAAAACGCTGCCAAGCAGAGCGTGCTGAACAGGCTCTTCCTGCCTGGCGCTGTGTGTCCCACCACTTGGCCTTCAGCTCTCCTTTCAGGCTGTGCTGCAGACCCCAGGGATCGCACTTCTGTACGGCCTCCCCACAGCTTCTCCTGCTCTGTGCCCGGAGCACAGCCTGCAGCTGCTTCCCGGTGGGTTTGAAGGAGAGGCCTTCTCAGCACCCTGCTGTCCTCAGCCATAGTGACTTCGGTTTGGCTGAAATCTGGGTGTTGTGCCCTTGTCACAGCCTGCAGTGGTGCTCAGGTGGTTGCTGCGCGCGTTACAGCACTGCAGGCGCAGCTCTCTTTAGCTCTGCTCACGCATCTGCTGCCTTTCCCTTCGCTTGGCTGCAGAGCCTGGAGCTGTCAGGTGGGTTGCCTGCTGCAGACTTCAGCTCTGCACTGCTCCTCTCTGCGTGGATTGCTTACAGTCCAAGTGCTGAGAAGCAGTTACAGGGGGGTTGTCTGGCTGTGCTGAAGTCGGTGGGAGTTCTGAGTCTTCCCTGCTGGCAGAGGTCTTGCTGTTTTAAAAGGTTTACTGCTGACTCTATAGATGAGTTTTCCAAGTGAACATGAAATTTAGATAGGTCTTCCTTGCCTAATCATAACAAAGTTAAAAATTTGGGGGATTAGATTTTTATGACTAATGTTCCCATTAGTGAAGGGTTGAGATGTGCCTGAAATGTGTAAGAGTCAAGCAGTTGGGTGCTGCTGAACCTGTTCTCTGCAGCCACTGCCCTTGTGGATCCTCGCCCTGTAACAAACCAGGTCAGTCAGCAAACTGGGACAGCTCTGCCTCATCTCTCCTGAATTGAACAAATAGCAGAGGATGACAACCCAAGAAGTTACAGCGGGGATGGAAATAGGAATGGCTAGTTTTGACTTAAATTTTCTTGACACATTTCCTCTGGACAAGAGTAATTTGGCAGAGCAGGGACATGGTGCTTGTTACTGAGCTTCCTACCAGAACACAGACTGGCTGCTGTCACCTGGCCAGCCCTGCTCCCTATGTCTCTGGTGGGGCCCTGCAGCAGAGCTGGAGACCTCCCATCCCTTGTGTGTCCCTGCAGGACCTGCCTGGCTGTGCTGTGAGTCCGGGAGGAGGAGTGGGCCACTGCCATTGCTGGGGGCTGGAGTCCATTGCTTGTCCTGCTCTGCTGCCCTTCTCGTTGCTGTACCTCACAGTGCTTATTTTTGGTGTCTTTGGGGTGAGTAGGCATTGGTTTTACGTGGATGTTGCTCCAAAGCATGGAAGCAGTTTGGAAAACATTTATTATTTTAAAGTTCCTACAGTATTTTTCTAAATTTTCTTTTAGAATGAAAGATTTCCCTTTTTGTTTGACTTGTAGCTGACAGCTCACAATAGAACCAAGCTAGCCCTGGTGCAGCAAGGCAGGAGGCCGCTGCAGCATTCATCCCTCTGCAGGCAGCACTCACCCTGGGTTAACTCAGGAGCAGGCAGAAAGAGAAGCTTGCATCTGTGCTGTGCCCCAGCCCAGGCCTTGGATCAGTATCAGCTGCTTCTCTCTGTCCATTTTTCTGCTTTTTTCTTCAGTGTGTAACAGCAGCCTCTCCCAGCTTCCTTCTGTTGGAAGTACAGGAAGCATCGCTTCCTTCTCTGCAGGCTGGCAGTTGGGAAGGATGCAGGGAGGGTTGTGGCTGAGCTGCGGGCGCAGGCTCTGTATGGTGCGGCTCAGCTGGGCTGTGCCCCTCTGCTGGTCTCACTGCAGGACTTCGCCCCTTGTCTCTGCAGTCTCCCCAGGGGTTCATACATCCCAACCTGCTGCTTTCGGAATGCTGCGATTACAGTTCTAATTATGACATTGTTGCAGTGGAGCCCAGTTGGTGGGGTGAAGCTTTAGCTGGTATGAACCCTACAAACTTGAGAGAATTTTGCCTGGACTGATGTTTTTGCCACAAAGTAAGTGGAACTGCATGTAGGTGCCGGGAGGTGCTGTGCAGCCCGAGTGCAGAGCGGGGTGCTGTGCCTGCAGAACAGGCTGCTGCTCCTGGCAGTGAGCTTCCTTCGGTGTGGTGTAGGGCTGCTGGTGGGCTTTGGTTTTCCCCCAAGAGTTAACAGAACTGCACTAACTTCAGAAAGTACCTGCCTCAGTGACAAACGTGTACTGAGCACAGCAGTGTCTTTGTATTTCTACATGGGCTTAAAAACAAACAAACAAAAACCAACAACAACCCTGTTGTTTTTTTTTTAAAGGCATAGAATCTTTGTATTTTTCTAATGGCTTTAATTGTAATTATGTTGGGATTTTCTTGTTTTCTTGTGGCAAGCAGGCAATCTGTGCAAAGCAGGTCCTGACCCTGCCGTGTCTGGGCTCTGTGTGCTCCCCCTGCAGTGTCCCAGCATTCAGCAAGGACTTCCACGTGCTTTTTAAAGTAATAGACATAGGCAGCTGGTTGGGTTTTTCCTCTCTGCAGCTTGGGAACCCTTGCTCTAAAAAATGATTTAATCCATGAAACAGTGGGTTACTGTTTCCTAAGAGCAAGTTACTGTTAAGAAGGATAACAAGGTATCAGGAGGCACAGAAACATCTTCTTTGTCAGAAGCATCTCCCAGGAGCACCCCTTCTAGCTGCAGTGACTTCCCATGGCAGCGCGCTCCTCCATCACCTGCCTGTGTCAAAGCGTTTCCTTGAAGACAGTTTGAGTTGTCCACCTCTTGATTTCTGAAGAACTCAATGCCTCCGTGATTCCAAGTCTGCTTCAATTCACTGCAACTCATTAGCTAAGAATTGCCTTTGTCTCTCTTTCATTTATGTGCTTACGAGAATCAGATTCACTTAACGCTTCCAGTATTTGTAAGCTAGTACTGACAGTACCTAATGCGTGAAACAGAACAGCTCTAATTTGAAGAACAAGCGCAATAAATGCAAGCTGCAAATTTTCTTGCTAAAATAAACGCTGTTCTTGTTAAAGTAGACTTGTATTACCATGTCCTGAGGTAGTTTTGTTAATGGTACAATGTTTGATCGGTTGTCGCTGGGACACTTTGCATTTAGAGAGGTTTGCCTCCATCTGGGAGCCCCAGTGGTAATTGGAGAGCTCTTCAAAGAGTGCAGTGAGGACAGGAGCTGGAGGTGTGCTGCCTACCTGCTGCACAGCACTTGCAGTAGCCCTTTTTCCTGGGGCCCGTTCGGTCATTGCATCAGTTACTGCATGGCTAAGATGATGCAGCATTTTTCCAGATTATTAATAGGTAGGAAATAAACTCACCAGTACGTACTTGTGAGGTGGGACAGCAAATCTGAAGAGTGAGCCGGGGACCCAGTGTTCCCTCTGGCCCTCTGCAGTCCAGCAGGGCGTGCAGTGGGGCCTGGCGAGGCTCAGTGCGGAGCAGCCTGACTCAGAACGACACCCAGGGCAGCACAGGGCTGTTGCTGGCCAAACCCACGTCTCCCAGGGAAAGCAGCTGCCGTGTGGCCAGGATGGATTGATGAGAATGCACTGCTGTGTCGCACGGAGTTTCCCTGCTACTGTTGACAGTTAAGGGATTCTTTTAATAACATCAGCAGATAATCAGTGCTGCCTGTGTAGAAAATGGCACTGCTTAGAGGGCACTGGGCTGCTTGTGAGGGTTCTGGCTGGAAGGGCTGGAAGCAGTGTGACCCTTGGGCAGGGTTCTGCCGTCAGCGCTGTCGCTGCTCCATGGCATGGAGAGCAGCCTTGAGCTGGGAGAGCAGCTCTGAGCCGAGCAGCTGGAAGGTTAGAAATCCTACCAAAGTCCTCATGAATTTCCAGAGACTCGGAAATGTGGAGTGTGCAGAACAGCAGCTGCTTGTGTTTCTGAAGGGCTATTGTTTCATCTGCCCTGACAAAGAATCCCAAAGAATGCACGTTGTTTGTGCTTTCTAAACACTTGAGATATCATTTCTTATGGCTCATTTGAATGTCCAGGAATATCCATTCAGCACAAATCCCTCTGCAATCAAATGGGAATTCAAAGGAAAATCTGTTCCTGTTTTAATATTTACAAAGTGGTTGGTTTTCAGCAGACATATTACAGTTGCCAGAGGCATTGATGAGGATGGTTGGAAGCCAAAAGTTTGGTCACTCTCTGTGATTTTTCATTTGCTTTTTCTTTTTTGCTTCTAGTAGAGACCGAGGGAGGCGGAACGTACAGTAAGAGCCTTACGGAGCTTTAGAAGCATTGAGATGTTTGAATTACATCAGTGGGAGCACTAGTAAAGAGACTGCAGGGACGTGTATTGCTGGTGCTGTTCTCCTGAGAGTGCGTCAGTTGACCCCAGGGACAGCAGCTGTGACACTGCAGGTAGAGCCACCTCTGTGTTGCTGACAAAGCTTCTGAACAAACACTGCTCCTTAGTGCTCTCCAACCATTATCAGGGCTGGGCACGTTTGATAAGATGGAAGATATTCTTTGGAGAAAATTGAAAAGGGTGGAGCTGTAAGAGAAGCTTCTTGAAACTCCTGAGCTGTATGTGGACTGTGTAGGTGAAATAGGATGAGCACAGTGCCACAGGAAGTCATGCTGTGGCATGTGTCTGAGTGGGGTAGAAACCTTCCTCCTGCTCCCCATCACCACTCAGCTGCCCACCCTTTGCTCTGCATTCTGTAGCTCTGCTTTCCCCACTGTGAGCTGTGGGCAGGCTGGGTGCCCTGCAAGGGCGCTGGGAGTTTGCTCTGTTCTGGCTGTCCTGTGACTTTTGTGTCTCTTGTTCAGACCCAAGCCGGTGCTGTTGTGAGACAGATTTGTCTTTTCTGATGTGTTTTCCATAGGTGGCAGCAGGGCTGGCAGTGCTGGCTCAGCCCCTGCTCAGGGCAGCCCTGCAGCTGGGATCGAGCTGCTGCCCTGTGCCTGCAGCCACCCCGGGGTGGGGTACAGCTGGGCAGGCCCTATGGAAAACAGTAACATGTCCTTGTGCGAAGTCAGGAATTCTCCTTGGAACCTCTAGTGCTGGATGTTAAGGTGTAAGGAATTCAGCTTGCTCTTAGTAGTGTCAGTTTTAGGTTTTTGTGCTGTTCTGGTGCTTTGTGATGCTGCTTCAGAGCTTTCTGACTTGCCAGTGCTCAGGACGTGGTGGAGCCCTGAGCCATTGCCTTTGAGGCATGACTGCAGGGCAGCAGGCAGCACAGCCCCATGGCCACACTGCTTGGGATGGCTGCATTATGGCAGAGCTTCAGACTAAGGTCAAGGGAGCGATAATGTTATGTAATCCAGATTAATTGTGTTATTTTAATGTCCTTTTTGAATGTGCATGAATGTTATTTCAGTACTGTCCCTAAGTTACACGAGAGGAGTTTTTGTCACTTCACATAACTGGTAATTGAAAAGTCTTCCCCGTCTGTTGATAATGGAACACATCTGTTTAACATCTGCAAGAGAAAAGCCTTTGGAGGGAGCAGTCAGTGTGCCTGGGGGTGGGCACTGCACTGCTGGGGGTCAGGAGTGAAACCGACTGGGGGGGTGCAGGGGCTGCGCCTCGGCCCAGTGCAGATCATCCCTCAGCCACCGTGCAGCTCCTTATGGCAACTCTGCTGTGAAGCTGCTTAGGGCAGCATCAGTGAGAAGGAATCACATGCCCACCCTAGAACTGCTCTGCTGAAAGCACGGGCCTGTATTCAAAGCAGCTGTTTGCTGTCATTCATTGGGTCGGATCCTGCAGAGCATGGCCTGGGCTCTGCCCACAGCCTCTCCATGCAGTGCTCCCTCTGGCAGGAGGCATTCGTGGCTCTGTCCCTTCTCTTTCTACTGAGAAAAGAGGGCAGCTCTTATTCCTCAGAACCCTTATGGCGCTGCAAATGCCACATCATTATCCATCCACCATCCACTGTGTTCTCTTTGGCTTTTTCACCATTTTTGTAGCAGTGAAAACTTTTTTGTGTGGTTTTGTTTTGTTTTGTTTTTTAAGCCTATTGAGTGGTTCTAGCCTGTAACAGTCAGGGCACATCTCTGGTATCGTGTCTGTGTTTTCACTATGTTTCAGCTGTGACATTCTGCAGTAAATAGCCATGAGGTAGACTAGAACCATTTTTCAGGGAAGACATGAGATTGGCACTGAATTCCTGGTGTTTGTAAGGAACAGAATGAGTGGAATGGGGGAAAAACAGTCCATTGCTGTTTCCATTATTTCTCGAAATTCTTCCAAGATGAAGGCAGAGTAAATCACAGGTTGATTATCTCTGATAGCCCGTGTCCCAGTAGTGTGCCTGCAGGGGCTGAGCTCCCCCTGCACAGGGCCTGAGGCAGAGCGGGGATCCAGCCTTCCTTCCCTAATGTCATTACACACAAATTAACACATGAAGCCTTTCTGAGCAGATTGGGCTTTGTTAGCAGGTAGTGGGAACACAATGAGAACAGCTTGGAGGAAGTAACTGCAGAATAATGATCCTTTGGTTTGGTTTTAGAGCAGCAACTTTCTGAAGTGCTTCCATTCATGACACTAAAGCATGAAAATTCAGCTTCTGGTGGTGGTGGAGCTGATGCTGTTCTTAGTGGGTACTGCACAAAGCAATGGCAGCTCCTGCAAGGCAGCACAGCTCAGGGCTCCAGGCATCGTGTTTAGGAAATTATGGTGAATTTGAGTAAAGTTAGTCGTCTTTTTTTTTTTTTTAAATCCAGCTCTAAATGTGCTGTAAAGACAATTGACATTTGACTTATTCCATTTACTGCAGTATGGAATCCTCTGTTCCATTTGCTGGCACATCTGGGGCTCCCAGCAGGCAGCAGCTGTCCTGGCCCTGGGTGTAACCCAGCATGGGGCACACACACAGAGGGGGGGCCTGGGTAAATTTGCTCACCTGGCTTTTGGTTTGTAAGGAGCATGTCACTTTCTTAGAGAAGCATTTCTATGTAGTGCCATAGTTAATGTACTGTAACTTTCTTTCTGCCCAGACAAATGTTTTCTTATTTCCTATTTTATAACAGTATGTAGGTAAAAAATAGCGAGCAAAAGAAGAAATAAAGTACTTTTTCTGATTAACTAGAGAAAACAGTGAGTAAAACCTACTTCATTTCCACTGTGCTTTTGTTTGTTGTTTGTTTTTTTTTTTTTTTACCATCTCAGGAGCCCTTCTGGTTTCTGAAAGTGTCACTTAAAAAGTTCATGGAAGGTTTACAACTTTTGAAAACAGCACCTGTAAATAGTAGAACCATTTGGTTTATTGTCTTGTTTCCTCAGGTTCATATTTACATGTGTGCCTTTGTTCCTGTGGCTCTGTCCATGTCTCACAGTGCCCCTCTCTGCAGCACGTGCCCCGCTGCGCCCACTGCACACAGGGAGCTCCTCAGCCCCCAGGAAGGGGAGATGAACATCATGGGAGCAAAGGACTGCGGGCACGTTGTGTTTCCCTTTTGATGTGTGGGGTGCCCCTGGCAGTCACAGGACATTATTTTCTGTGTGCACGTTATTCTTAATCAGGAGTTGTGTTGCTGCCATATGGTGTCTATCTGCTGTTGGCTCCAGCAGTGGCACGGCCTTCCTGCACCAGCTGGCTCCGAGCAGCTCCTCCGTGTCAGTACTTAAAGGTGTGGGTGCAAACCTCGTGCCTTGGTTCTGTGCTTAGCATGAACACACTGAAGGTACAACACGTCTTGATGTTCCCTTGTAATGTTCACTGCAGGCTGTGTGTAACAGCTTCGCGTTATCTGCAGTGACATTTGGATGAGAGATCTGTCATCGGCTGAAATTAACCTGCACGTGGCTCGGGTGAAGATGAAGAGCATTTAAGTATGCCAGCTGGAAAGCATTTGCTGTTTCTTTTTGTTCTGCCTCAAATGTGGAAAATCCCATAATGTGCATCTGTGTGGGTCTCACAGCACTCTGAGGGACTGGAGGCTGAGTGGCGTTGGGGCTCTGAGCCCTGCAGCCAGCTGAGCTGCACCAGGGATCCTCCTCAGGTGTCTGTAGGCTGGAGTTGGGGATGACTCCTGCTCAGCTCTCAGCACGTCGGCCTCCTCCCTGTGTGGGGTTAGCAGTGGTTTTATGGAAGGTATTAACAGGAAGGGAAATGTTTTTGTGAACAGAGCCTCTGCCCTGTGCTGTGGGAGCACTGCTGGGGACAGATCCAAACTCCAGAACCTCTGGAGTGTTGTGGAGCAGAAATCACCAGGTTTGGAAGCGCACAGATGGAGCAGATGAACCCATTTCATCGTATGTATTGGGCCAGAGCAGCCCTGCTGGGTCTGTTTGCCCAGAGCCTTCTACTGTACAGGTGGAACTTGGCTGAGGAGGGATTTATCCAGATGCCACTGTGGTTTCAGTGCTGTGGAAGACTAAGTGAGGCCAGTCCATTCCATACCACTCTATGCCAAAACAGTTTATAACAGAAGGCTAGAATGGAATAGGTGGAGATGTGCTCTGTAGGCCCTGATCACCTTGTAAGTGCTGTATTGGCACTGCAGGAGCACACGTGTCAGTAGAGTTCTGTGGATGGAACCATGCTGGGTGTGTGCAGCCAGGCCCAGAGCCCTGCTCCTGGCATTGCCACACAGCCACTGCCACCCGCTGTGCCTGAGTTCCCTCTGTGTGACACGTGTCTGCTGGGCCAGGCAGAGCTTGGGCCATGTTCTCACATTGTTTTCTTCTGGATAGTCTGCAATTCCAGGGTGCCTTCAACTGCAGGTGATAAACGTGACAAATCTCCACATCTGTCTGGATGTAAATGGCAGCACGTTTCTGAGGGAGGGAGAAGGCACAGTAGGCACCAAACAGCAGCATGAGGAGTGGGACTGCACTTCCATTCACTGCATGAACAGAAAATGAGCTGGGGTACCCAGAGCACTGCTTGCTTTGGTTCTCCAGTGTTTGGAGGTCCATGTTGCTTTGTAATGATGGAGGGAAACTGCACCATAGGCTGTTTATTTACAGATGTGTACTATGAGTTGTAGCCAAGAATACGTCTACATCCTGTTGGCTGGCTGGCTTTCCTTCAGCTAAAAATCAGAGTAGCACGTCCCAGGGTGTGCTTAATTCCTGAGACTAGAAAGGTAAGGAATTCCTGGGACCCAAAAGGACAGCCTCGTGCAGTTTGGTGTTTGTTGGGAAACACGTTGGGCAGTGACAGTGACAAGCACAGTGATGGAGGGCAGTTTGGGTGGCTGCCGTCAACATCCTGGTGCAGCCAGAGGCTCAGCGTGCCTGTATGGTTTGCTGCAAGCTGGCAGAGGGCTGCAGCTGAGGGGTCACTGGGAATCAGTTTAGATGGCAAGTTTCTGTCCTTGGTGGTTGTGCTGCTCTGGCACCTCTGCTCTGGTCACTAAGCACCAAGCTGTGGACAAACCCGCTGTAGGTGGGTCTGGGCAGGGAGAGTTTAACTGTGTGGTGACCAGGCTGGGAGGGAGGGAGGCCCTACAGGGCAGCTCGGGTAGGTTGATTGCACTGTAATGGCTTTGCCACGTGCTGGTATGCCTTGCTGCAGGGTCAGGTGTGTTCTGATGAACTCAAAGAAAGCCTGGAAGTAAATTGAGTTCATTCTGAAAGCTTGTTTGTTAAAGGTAACAAAAATCACTTGTTTTCAGTGTTTTGCTGCTGTTTCTGTTGTGTACGTGCTGCTTAAGGAAAAAGTGAAATAATGTTTCATCTGGGATAATGTGATTATGAAGACACCAGAGCACTTAATTTGATTTAAACAAGGTTAAGAGGAGGATAGCCAGGGACTTGGGAGGAAGTTGCCATTGTGTTGTACTGCTGCACTTTCACACCTGGTGGGAACTGCAGCCTGTTGCTAGAAAGTGAGAAAAATAGAGATTGTGGATAATGAAATGCATTTAGCATTTTGGCCAGCGATGTTCACACGTAGCTGCAGTACAGCAGTGTGCTGCAGGAAGCTGGCTGGTTGTAAATGAAAGGAGGAGCTGGAGTGATGCCACACAGGTTTACACCGATTGCCACGGGTTGAGTATTTCAGAAGCAGCTGTACGCTTTCAATCTCCTCGCCTTTGTAACAAAGAAGGAGAAGGGCAGGTGTGTAATGAGCAGGAGGACTGCTTGCACCCCAAATGGAGCTGTGAGTTCCACATGGCACCAGAGCCAGCACGCAGTCTGCAGAGGACACAGACTTGGGTTTCTGGGTTCTGTTGCTGTGGTTGTTACTCAGTTGTAATAATGGCCCAAGTAATGCCACAGTTGGCATCACATACACCCCTATCATATCTACTTTTACAAAAGTATTAAAGAGTCTGGTCTTGGAAATTAAAAAAGAAGGATTTTTCCTGTTTTTAAAAATGCCCTGTTGCTGGGAAGGAGCACTCCCCAGGGTCTGTGCTGCTCTGCGTGCAGATGTGCTGCAGGTGGATGATGTCACGCCACGTGCCGGGGGGCATCGTGAGGTGCTCTGTGTGCCACGGCTGTGTGCAGTCACTGATGTTAGGGGTGAAGTTGAAGAAGTAGCAGTGCTTTGCCTGCCCTGCTCTGCACATTGGACTGCTGCTTTCAGACTTGGATTTCATTCGTGGGACTGCCCCGTTTGTGTGTCTGTATTCCAGCTGCAGCATGGCAGGATGCCCCAGCACAACGCATCGTCTGTGTTAGCACTTGGGTCATTTCAGAGTGCTGTGCCCCAGATGAATTAAAAAATGAAGCATTAGAAGAATGTGATGTGGCATGAAATGCTTTGTTTTTTGTTGTTGGACTGGGTCAGTTCCCTTGTTGTCTGTATCTCAGATAATCTTATGGCACTTTCCATAACGGTCCAGAGTGCATTCAGACATTCTTATAAACTGCTGTTCAATCCAGAATTGTTGCAGTGTTTCTGAAATATCTGTGCAGCAGTTACTGGAGTGCAGAGGACAGTAGACATGCAGGTTAGATATTGGTTAGTGTAGTGGAAATGCTGAGACACAGCTTGGACAGTGATTGAGCACCTGGTGGGAAGGCAGGGCCAGCCCAGGGGAGCTCAGGTGCAGGCAATGGACCTGATTGATGCAAGGGGTGGAGCCAGGATGCATGCCTTCCCAGACCTCATTTAGGGGTTGGCAGTGAAGGTGAAGGTATCTCAGTGGAGATTCCTATGTATCTGAGGCCTTCAAAGGGTAAGCAGCTTCTTTCCTTTTTCTGTATCTGTGGTTGCTTCGTTTGAGCAAATCCTTACTTGCTGTAGCCTGGAGATTTGTTATTATGCTCTCGTTGTGGCAGTTTCCATCGTGTTACAGCGTTGTAGTTAGGGTACAGCAGTTGGCCATAGTGAGTGACTGCTGTGTGCTGTGCTCATCTGACAGCAGTCAGTCAGAGTGGGGCTTCTGAGTGCCATGAGGACACCAGGTACAAGAGGAGCACGGGAAGAGCTGCACTTTGGTCACAGAAGAGGTTTGTGTGCTGGACGGTCATTGTTTGCAGATGTGTTGTGGGCAGAATTGTCCCTCGCAGGTGTGTTTGTCAACAGGGATCAGCAAGGCACAGCAGAACCTGGGTGAAGCCACAAGCACTGCTCTTGCAGTGTGATATCGGCTCCCAGCTCGTCGTTTTGTTGTAATTGTTATGAGTCAGTAAGCTATTTCAGGCATTGCCTGCATGAGAAGAACAGCACAAGCATTGCTGTAGATAAGGTTGTGCTGCTGCAGCGTTCTCCCAGAAAAATATTCCATTTACTTACTTTCCAGCTTGTTAGAGGAGCTGCAGATGTGGGGGATATAGGACTAAGTGTTAAAAGGGCGAGGAGGCAGCTGCAGCTGGGGACTGTGGGGCTCCTGCTCCACCTGCCCAGCACTGCAGCTGCAGGGTCTGTGCACAAGTGTTGGTCCCTAGGGGCACCAGGGGCCTGCAGTGGCGAGTAAGGAGATGGGATGTGGCTCTCCTGTAGGCTGGCTGGCTTTCCCTCCTGCCAGTGCCTGCAGCAGGACCTGCAGTAGGCCACGGTGGGCTTTGCAGTAGGCTTTGCCTTGCCTTGGTGCTCCAGCCTAGCAGTTCCAGCTGCAAGATGGGGCAGGGTGGGCAGTGCTGGGAGCTGTGGCAGTTCAGTGGCAGCAAAACATACAGAAGTAGTTATTGGATGGGAGGGAGATACCTGCAGGCTGATACAGGAAAGTACATGTCACTAATGCTTCTTTCCTTCCTTACAGGGAAGGAGGTGGAAGTGCTCCTGGCTGCAGGGAAGCTTGCTGAAGTTGATGGTGTGGTCAGGTGCAGCAGTGGCAGAGCTTAGCAGGTAAGTTTGTGTCTTTGGGTAGGTGTGCGTGAGCAGAGAGGGACTGAGGTCTAAAATAGAGTTCTTCACCTGCCTTTGGATCTTTCTTTGTAAGCAGGTGAAACTTTGAATGGTTGAACTGAAGGAGAGTGTGTCTGTTGCCCTATCCTTAGTGCATGGTGGAAGTACAAAGTAATGTCAGGCAGAAAACTACAAGCCTGATAATAGAAAGCTTTGTCTGATGCTAACTGGTAACAGTTGAAATCTTGGAAGGGTTTCAGTGGGCTTCACAGAAAGATAGTACATTAGATCTTGAAAGACTCTCTGCCCTGATTTTTTTCCTAGTCTTTTTCACTGGTCAGTAACTGATTACTCTTATGGGTTGAGCTTCTTCTGTGAAATGTATTGTTTTACTTTTCAATATTTCAGATTAGCATAGTGTTGGAAAATGGGCTGAGCAAAAAGTATTGCAACAAAGTGTAAGAACTGCATGGAAACTCCCCTCTGATGCGTTCTTAACAGAGCGAGCCCTCTGCAGGGCTTATTACAGCACGAGCAGAGGGTAATTAGTGGTGACTCAGTGAAAAAACCAGGGTGCTGCTGTCACAAGCCCATCATTCTCTGCCTGAAATGAATGCTAATTGTTGTAGTGCCACTTGGTGGTGAAACTAGGAACAAAGTAAACATAATTTCTTCTTCACATATA